>NC_089837.1:190285154-190952221 GCF_035609145.1 Eleutherodactylus coqui | reverse complement strand
GCCATGGTTTAAAATCATTAATCCAATTTTGCACGTTTTTCATTAGTAATTAGTAGAGTTGAGCGAACGAACTCTGCCGAGCTTGATGCTCGTTCGAGTATTAGCGTACTCGATGGTGCTCGTTACTCGAATGAGCATCACGCTGTGTTCGATCCCGCCCCAGTTTTTGGCTCCTCCCTGCTGTGACGTGCCTGTTTTGGCCCCTCCCCGCCGCGACGCAGCGCGCTTCAATGGCAGATTTTTTGTCTGGCAGGCACGGGGGGAGAGAGAACACGAACCAAGAAAAAAAAAAGCTCGGGATCCAGCGACCCACATACAAAAATGCTCAAGTCTCCCATTATAGTCAATGGGGTTCGTTACGCGAGTAGAGCTCTCAAATTTTCCGAAAAGGTCAACTCGAATATCGTAGACCCGAGCATTTGGGTGCTCGCTCATCTCTAGTAATTAGGAATCAATAAGTCTTCTTAGCACATTAGATTCATATCCACACTCATTCTGTTAAAATAGAAGAGAACGAACTAATAGAGAGGCATATTTTGGGCTTTATAAAATATTTCCGCTGTTTTAGTGTGTTGACTCTGGTGGTTTGAAGGAAGTTTTGAAGACATGGGTTGTTGAAAATCTAACAGTGGCTTTGGTTTATTGATACATGAAATTATTCAACTTGGAAGATCTGCAATCATTTCAGCAAATTCAAGAGCAGAGAAGGCAGATGGAAAATATGATGCATTAATACACCATTCTGCAGATTCTAATGTTGTTTTTTCTGTGGATTAAGTTCCAAGAAAAATGCTTTATTTTAATAATACAGTTTTAAAAAATAAAAAAGGGGAATAAAAAGGATAAATTTCTCATTTATGGCTATTCGATGAGTGAATTCATTTTGACATTTTTGGGGTTTTTCACTACACATGTCCAGCATTGTGAAGGAATTAATAAAACGTTGTTTGAGACAGCAGAATCCAGACCACACAAGTGCTTTATCCAAGGAATGGCTATGTAAGTGACAGGACCGCAGATGCACTAAAAAGCTTGTCCAAGTAAAATGATAATGATCATCTATGAAAAGCAGGAACACATTTTTGAAAGTCAGCTCTGTATATCTGTATATTGTCATGTAAGAGCGTGAACCTGACTATGTTGAGACTGGGCTGGAATCTATAGCCATTTTATTTACTATACAAAAATGATATGAAAAGGCTTTAGGCCAAATTCTAATAATGAAAAACAATCATCTGGCACAGATATCACTGCTTATCACGGCATTGGCCGGGGATAGCTGAGCTTATCATACAAAATAAATTGATTCTGCAGTTGAGTGAGAGATTACTTTTGTATAAAGCTTGTTGATACGTCTCTGTCAATGTTTTAAAAAAATTGGTTTCCTGAAACAAGATAAATATAGAATTCTGGACTTATAATAAAAATAAACATACTATAATATCCACAAGCAAGGGTAGTACGACTTCTTCTGAGGCCCTATACAAATATGGTCTAATCGTACAACTCTGGTGCACTGTATGTGAGCAGCTGCTCCGTGTATTGGTAGCCAAAAAGACATGACAACATGCATAGGAAAATTGGATAAATACCCTCTTGGGTGCAATACATGATTTTGATCCCTATACATAGAGCAGGACCATTAACTGAAACACCAGTAACTGAAGTCAATAGCTCACATTTGCTAGTAACAGTATTTTTGTGCCAATTAAATTGGAGAGGGTAGTTGTAAAGAACTACAACTAATTTATTAAAGACAGAACACTTCTTTATATATCTGGTGCATTTAAAGTTCTCTGACAGTTTCCATTTCTTTTTTTTTCCTGCTATGAGCAGCCATACATGCATGTTGCTAATTCGCTTCCTTTTCATCCTCTATGATAATTGGTACAGCTTTTCAACTAGTATTGAGTGATTATTGAGATATGCAGGTCAGCCAACCCAATTTTCTAGAAATAATTGTGATAGCTGATTCCAACTCGAGAGATTCCCTCTATAAACTTTGCTCAGTTGTTAGCACTCTTGCCTTTTAATGCTGGGTCCTAGGTTCAAATCCCATCTAGGATAACATCTGCTTGGACTTTGAAAAACTCCATCCAGAGGTTGCCCTTGGTCAGATTTGAACCTACAACTCCAGCACTACAAGGCAGCAGTGCTAACAACTAAGCTAACACACCTGTCTTTTCAGCTCCAGAAGAGGAGAAAAATAGAAACAATAAACATAAAGAGAGCATAAAAACAACATCCAGATGTTGCCCTTGGAGAGATTTGAACCTAACACTTCAACACTACAAAGTAGCATTGCTAATAGCCATGATACCGCAATTCTTTTTTTTCCCACCTTCTCCAAAAAAGAAGAAAACGGAGAACAAGAATAATAAATACAAAGAGAACATACAAACTCCATGCAGATGTTCTCGCTAATCAAGCATGAACCAACCTAGAACCAAAGCTCTACAAGGCAACAGTGCTAGCCACTGTGCCACCAAGCTTCTTTCTTCTCTTGCTTCTAGTTCTCCAGAGGAGGAGTAGAAAAAGAGGAAGGAGAAGGAGAAGAGGAAATAACAAAAAAAGCAAACATAGTGATTCAGTCATTAGCACTGTTGCCTTGCAGAGCTAGGGTCCTAGGTTCAAATCTGTTAAAAAGGACAACATTTGTATGGAATTTGTGTTTCTCGGTCTCCTTCTCCAAAGAAGGAAGGTCCAGCATGATGGTTCAGTTGTTAGTACTGCTTCCTTGCAGTACTGGATTTCTAGGTTCAAATTTGTCCTAGGGCTACATCTGGATGGGGTTTTTATGTTCTCATTGTGTTTATTATTGCTGTTCTTCCCCTACTCTGGAGCAGAATAGATAAGTGTGGTAGCTCAGCTGTTGGCACTGCTACTCTGTAAAGGCCCATTTAGACACAACAATTATCACTCAAAAGCCGTCTTTTGAGCGATAATCATTGTGTGTAACTGCACTGACATTGTGCAGTTTTCGTTATCCCATCGCTCATCATCGTCTTTCAGCTGAAAGACGAGGATGAGCCTTACCACGGATTCACAGTGGGATACAGCTGATACTATTGTTTCAGCTGTATCCCGCTCCCTGATAACGGGCTGGGTATGAAGAACAGAACGGTCCAGCTCTGTTCTCCATACCTGGCATGGAGCGCTCAGCTGTATAACAGCCTGGCACTCCGTGCAGAAAACATCTGGATGCAGAAGACAAGTGGGGACACCCCGCTTGTCTTCTGCATCCTCCACTCCGAGCACCCGGCTGTATGACAGCCGGGTGCTCGGAGCGGAGAACAGCTGTATGCAGAAGACAAGCGGGGACACCCCACTTGTCTTCTGCATCCTCCGCTCCGAGCGCTCGGCTGTATAACAGCAGGGGAACATCTGTATGCAGAAGACAAGCGGAGACAGCCCGCTTGTCTTCTGCATCCTCCGCTGGCAGCGCAAGGTGATCGCTCATCTTGAGCGATCATCTTGCACTGTAAATGACACAACGATGATTGCTCAAAAGTCGCTTGAGCAACATCTTTTAAGCGATTATTGTTGTGTCTAAATGACGCATAATGCTGGAGTTGTAGGTTCAAATCTGACCAAGAGCAACCTCTGGATAGAGTTTTTCAAATTCCAGGCAGATCTTATTCTTGATGGAATTTGAACCTAGGACACCAGCAGGTAAATCGAGCTCCTGGTGATTCTAAAAATTGGTCATTATGACCCAATACAATTTTGCTGTCTGGCCAAACACAACAAGCAACACTATTCTCAATACCCACTTTTCTCACCTATTTTACTTTTCGAAGAAAAAAGACAAATGATCCAAAGTTTGCCTATTTTGTTGGGGGTTTTTTGCATTGTGCATCGGGAGAAGTGGCTACCTCCATTTTGCCATGAACTCCTACCCATCTGTCCAATACTTTCAATCAAAGAAGAGTTAAGTTTAGATCCTACCTGTACTGTGTTCATATTATAAGCCTAGGCCCAAAATATGTAAGTTTGTTAAAGTACGGTCCCGTCTGAACAGTTTGCCTTGTCGTTGGCAGCTGGGATCTCCCAATTTAATCAAAACATTCATTAAAAACCTTGGATTTCTACATATTGTAAATAGAGCAGTAATTAAATTCAACAATTCAAAATAATTCATATAAGTAATGTATATGCACTATGTGGCTTAGGACAGATGCTGTCTAGATGTCATGTATTGTTTAGGGAGGTTTGCAAGTTATTGAGTGTCACTGTTACCATAGTATGTTTTTGGTCCCTTGATTAACCCTCTTACTGATTGAAGAGGGGGAAGCGCGTTGAGTTACCTTGCCAAATACAAATCAATTGTATTGCTCCATCCTTCCTTTTGGTGTCTTTGTGCCATCATTGTATATTAGGCTAGTTGGCTGTTTTTAAATATATAAAAACAAAATATCTCTGCTATGCGCCAGCTGCCGGCCAGCCGGCGCATGGGCAGAGTGGAGCCAGCCCATCACTATTGACACTTCTGTGTGGGCCTCTTAGAGGCCCGCATAGAAATAGAACATGCCGCGATTTGTTTTCACGCGGACAAATCGCTGCTGTGTGCATAGGATTGCATTGTCTAATGCAATCCTATGGCAGAGGGCACGGGCGGAAAGAATTAGCTGAATCAACTCATACAACCACCCTTTGCATTGGATTCACGTACAGACTTATCCATGTATAAAACAAAAGCCACGATAATACGGTACAAAGTGTAACCCAGAAGAAAGAATAATCACTAATACATAGAAAGATATAATTAGTGTGCTGAAAAGGGAAAACATAACACCCTAAGGCCCTTTGGTCCAAGGATAAGAGAGTGCATAAAGCATATCATCAAAGGGTAATAAGGCAGTGACTGAAGCTTTGGTCCTATGCATTGATAAGGCAATGACTGTGATCCTAAATGTTATCTGTATTTTCTTTTCTTCTTTTGTCTGACTACAAAAACCCAATAAAAAATCATACTTATCAATGGACGGAATGGAGCCGAGTTGCAATAGTGCTGTTGTTATTAGAGACCCCTTTAAGGCAATATATTTATTACTTCACAAATCTTTAGTGGACCTTTAATCCACAATATTCTAAGTGTTAGATAAGCACTTGTGTTGTAAATGTCTAGATACAAGTACTTTGCTTGCGTTTGAATCATTTGATCTGTGCAGCAATAAAGCAGCAATCTCTTCTTAGCTATGTTTGCTAAAGTTGTGGAATACAAGTATGCAATTACGGCATAAATCTTTGACTTCACAGCCATAATCCTGACTGTATATTGATTAGGAAAGACAGAATTATTTTCTCCAGTGATGTGTGTGTATCTCATTTGTGAGCATCTCTTCAATGACCTCCTTCTGTAATTCAGAAAGGTGCCCCACTGACCTGCACATCGATATAGCATGTAGGCATTATACAGTGTCACCTATATGATGTGTACAGCTGGTTTCTTATACCACACCCTTAGGCCTCCTTCCCACGAACGGATTTACGCCGCGTAATTTGCGGCAAAAATCCGCTGCGTTGCCCGCTGCTATTAGGTTCTATTGAACCTAATAGCACAATGCTCACGATGCGGAATTCCACCGCGGAATTCCACACCGTGAAATCTCCCGTCCTCACCCGCGGCATTGCCGCGGGTGTACGCGCTGACGGCTTCCATTGCAGTCAATGGAAGCCGTCCGTTCACGCTATCTCCCGCTGTAACACAGCGGAAGATAGTGTGAAAACGCTTTCCCGCCTACCGCCGCAGCGTCACGTGACACGGCCGGCCGCGTCATGTGACGCGGTGGGCGTGTCACATGACGCGGCGGCGGTGGGCGGGGAAGCGTCTTCACGCTATCTTCCGCTGGTAAGTATGGGGTCTCTGGGGGGCGCCGTGACGGGCTTCGCCGCGGAATATTCCGCGGCGGAGCCCGTCACGCTCGTGTGAAGCCGGCCTTATTGTCCTAAGTACTTGATCGGACAGGTCAACCCCTCCCATGTACCTATTGTAATCAAGGACGCAGTCTGGTTTGGGGGTCTCTGTACTGGTACCTCATACAAGGCAGGGGGTACTGCTGTAACCGTGTGTTGTGCTCAGTATACAGATATTCCGCTTGTCCTTATATTTGACACATAATACGTTGTCGCTGCATAGTGCCTAGCTCTCACCCCTTCTGAGCATTTGCCCAAGCAGCGACTTAGGGAGGAATTTTCTGCTTTGTTCTAACAGTGCCACATGCCGCAGTTTTCCTGGAAGTGAGGCTCTGGAAAAGGGGAACACTGCTGTAAAAATGATCCAGGTAGAGGTGGTAACCTGGTCCAGTAGTGAGTACACCAATTCCCATACAATTTATCCTGTAATTCCCAAGAAGGGATGGCATTCTGGGGTGTCAATTTTGGTGTCCTTCCCTTCATAAATCCTGAACTTATGTGTGTACCCTCATGTGCTCCCACACAGATTGTACATTTTGACGCCATACTGGCGGAATCAAAGACTCCCTTTAAAATGTACCAAAGACTTCTCTACAAAAATGTTTATTCCTGGGCAAACTTAGCATTAAAATGTTCTATTACCGGCCTGATTTTATATAAGCGATTCTAAAGGCAGTCAGAGCTTGGTGGCCACTGAGTAATCATTATAATGCAGGAATTTTAAATTACTTCAAGGATGTAGTCTGGCTTTGAGGTCTGTGCATTGATATCTCATATTGGGCAAGGGTCCTGTTATGGCTATGTATTGTGCTCAATATAAGGGTATCCCTCTTGTCCTTATACTTGACACACAATATGTTGTCGATGCATGGTGCCCGGCTCTCACCCCTTATAACATTTTGCCCAAGCAGTAACTTAGTGAGGCTTTTCAGTCTTTTTCTGACAGTGCCACGTGCAGCAATTTTTCTGCAAGCGAGGCTCTAGAATAGGAAAACAGTGGTGTAAAAATTATCCAGGTAGAGGTGGTAATCCTGGTTCAATAGTGGGTGCACCAATGCATCCTTGACATAGTGATGCAATTGGGGTGTGTTTAAAATATCCATGCTCTAGTAAGCCCTAATGCTCAGCTTCTTACTAGCCAGACACATAATTCAATACTCCAAAATTTGGCAATTTCTGATGCATCCACAGGGGTCTATTTGTTGGGTTTGTAAAACTGGAGTTGGGGTTTTCTTGGATGACATTTTGGGCATTTAAATCAGTTTGAGTAACAAAGTTCAGGGATCTGAAATCCACTGAGCTTCAGATAAATCGGGGTCCTCTGAAGTGGCAGTCCATGGATACCTTCTATGGGGAACAGGGGGTTCAGACTTGCTTGATGATGCCAGATAAGTGGGGTCATCCTCTCTAGCTAAGTCTGACTCAGATACAATTATTGCGTAAGCATCCTCTGCAGTAAAGGTACTATGGGCCACAATATAGATATATAAGTTTATTATGTATCCATAAAAAGCACAAAAAATTTTATTAGGTGGGTGACCACAGGACACTGGGTGATCACTGGGATGGGGTGGCCACATGATTGGGTCAAGAATACAGCAGGAACCCTTGGTTTTTGTATTTTGTTTTTACACTGACAGATACGCTAATATTACACCGACAAACCACACACTAACTGACCATGGGACAGTTACACTGCCAAGATCAGATACTACACTACATACGCTAACTAAATTAACACTACACTGTGTGATTGTTCACTGTAAGAGAAACCAAGTAATCTTGTAAATATGATACCTTTTAATGGCTAACAAAAATACATGATGTTATAGCCAGCTTTCAAACTTACTCAGCTGTTCTTCCTCAGGCTTTAATGGAATAGATCAGAAGAAGCATATATATACACACATACATAAAAGGTAAGAAAGGTACAGTCATGGTATGAATAATTTGCACCTAAAACAATACCAGAACAGAATGAGTAGAGGAGTAAATACTAAATTTGTCCACTGTTAAGGGATGTGAAAGTTTTATGGTCTCTAAATTGATGTTAGGAATATACACGGGAAGAATAATCTGCGCATTGGAGGCCTTACGGAAGAGATTGAGGGAGCTCAGCTGGAAGATTGGGCCCAAGCCTTTTTCCTATGCTTATTGGGTCACTCGTGTGACTGTCCTGTGGAGATAGAATACATAGGACCTTGGGCCCCAGAACATCTGACCATAATCGCCGTAGAGATGTGGTGTGCAGGATACACTTCTTCAGAGCAAAAGATGCTATACTTCGCAAAGCATGGGATAAAATGGATCTTCTCACTCACAAAGGAAAACCTCTCATCATTCTACAGGACCTGGCACTTCACAAACTACAATTGCAAAAGGCCCTGAGGCTGCTGCTGGCAGTACTCAAAGATTGGGGGATCATGTACCACTGGGGCTTCCCGTTCTCCCTATTGTCTAAAAACAATGGGAGATCTGCAGTCTTCTGTTCCCTAGGCGACCTTTCCAAATTCTTAGGAACATTTGAGCTACCTAGAATTGCTCCTCCAGAGTGGCCCATAGTTCTGACACTGCCTGCTCTCTGCTCCCGTGAGCAGTGGCAGGTCATACAGCCCAAGCAACAGCAGGTTCGTCGTGGAGGGAAGGAGCACACTACTTGATCACATCGACCATGGAAAGGCAGCAGGATCTCTTCTGGTTGCTATGTTCTGTAGCCGTCTCCTGTATATTGAGTGTTATGTCACTGTTACCCACTGGGGCCTAATTTGACTTCCAAGCCGGGGGGACACTTAAGTGACCAAGAGAGGGGGTCGGGGCCATGGTTATAAGACAGATATATGGAAGTGTGTTACATTTGTATTTTCATTTTACTACATAGTTATACTAAAGGTGCAGCCGGTGCCCAGAGTTCTCTATTCTAGACCTCATCAAGGTCACAGTACGTTAATATAATTTTTGAGGTGGGGGTGAGCAGGACCTGTGCCTCTTCCTTGCAGTGCTCTTCTACTCTCCGCTCAGGGTGTGTTGTTGCATTTACTGTGCAATCCCTGCTGAGTCGCCAGTACTCTAGTCACACCATAACAGCACTCGTGACAACTATATGTCGCGAAAGGTTTCTTTTCTCTTCAAAAACTTTTTTTTTCTGTCCTCCTGTTCCCACATTCCTTTACCCCTTGTTAGCCACCTTTCTGGCTGCTGGGCGGTTCTCTTCTGAAATTACATGATGGCTGACATTTGTTTTGGCACCTTCAATGTAAAGGGGCAGAATAAACCTGCTAAAGGGGGCAGATTTTAGACCATTTGAGAGCACCTCTGCAGGAAATGCACTTTCAGACTGGACACATTCCTAAGTGTAGTTCCCAACACTATACTACACATCCCTGCGGGAACATCCATAGCCATCCATAAACAACATCCACATAGTGTCCTCTTGCCTGAGATCGATCCTGAGGGGCGATATTTATTTTTAAAAATTCAAATAGGCTCTGATGTATTCACAATTACAAATTTTTACTTTGCTAATCAGGCGCAGGTTGGCTTCGGGTGAACTTTACGGATGTATCCGACATAATACTGGGTGGTGACTTCAACCTGTGCATGGACCCAATTCTCGACTCCTCTGGGGGTAAGTCAGGGGTTTCCCCCACAGCCACACACAGATTACACAAAGAACTCGCAAACCTCTGATTGGTAAAGCAATGGCGGACATTACACCCTAAATGAGGGATTATAGCTTTCATTCCACAGCACACAAAAGTTACCACCAATTGGACTATCTGTTCATTTCACATAGAATCTTAGACAGGGACCCCTCTAGCTCCTTAGGTGCCATCTTGTGGTCGGATCATGCTCCGGTCTAGGAGTCAGTGAGGGGGTGATGGAGTGGGAAAATTAGTCTTAGTTGGAGACTAAATGACAACTTGCTCAATGACACTGTATGCCTACAGGATGTTCAGAGGGCCATTGAGCACTTTAAAGAGAATCATGCCTCTGACAGCACACCAGCCCCCATGAAGCGGAAAACACTGAAGTGTGTGTTCAGGAGTATTTTCATTTCTCATGGGGCGTGTCTGAAAAAGGAGAGAACCAGTACACTAGAGGAGCTTCTTTGCCAGCTGGGCCTTTCGGAGTTCTCAAATAAGGCACTACCCTCAGACTAAAAATCACCAGAGATCTCGGATATCCGCAGTAAAAGCCTCCTCCTCCGGGATCAGGTTTCGCTATGCCAGAGAGATAGGGCCAGGGGGAGCTTCTACATATGGCAACAAATGCAGCAGAGGTTTAGCTAGAGCCCTTAATCTGAGGTCTCCACAAATGTATAACTTTTCTATTCAGTCCAGAGAAGAGGGTCTGGTGCACTTCAACTCCAAAATAGTGAGCAGCTTCCACTCGTATTATCAGAGCTATATAATCTTTCAGAGGGGTGAATAGAGCCTAATCAGGCTAGGGACTGGGATAGGGACACCTTTTTAGCGAGTGTCTCTCCTGATAAAATTCCAGAAGCAGACACACGTTGGAGGATGATCTCTCCCTCCAAGAGGTAACTGAAGTGATTCAGTCCCTTAAAGTAGGCAAGAACCCAGGTCCAGGTGGCTTTACACCTCGTTTCTATAAGATGTGTGGTGAGAAGTTGTCACCCTTTTAACACAATATCACATTTTTGTCCATTCCCCGCTCAGGCACTCCTGGCAGTAACTACAGTTATACCCAAGCAGGGAAAGGATCCATCAGTATGCAGCAATTATAGGCCGATTTCCCTGCTAAATATAGATACCAAAATATTCTCGGGGATGCTTGCAGCTCGCCTCTGGCCCCTAATTTTCTCGATGATCCATAGAGACTAGATGGGCTTTGTCCTGGACAGGGAGGCAGGGAACAACACGATCAGAGCTCTGGCCATGGTATCGCAAGCACAGAGAGACGAGGACCCACTATGCCTTCTCTCAGTTGATGCCGAGAGTGTCGGCCTAGGCCCTAGAGTTTTGAGTTGGGTCATGGCTCTTACTGCAACCCTTCAGCATGGGTCCAGGTTAATAGAGAATTGTCACCCCTAATACAGATTAACAATGGCAGGAGACAAGATTGTCCCCTGTCCCCCTTCTTCTATATCATAGTGATGGAGACATTGGTGAATGTTCTTAGAGAAAACTCTTGCCTTTGAGGGGTCATGCCAGGACACAGGGACCACAAAACTGCACTGTATGCAGACGACTTCCTGATCTTTGTTACTAACCCCAGAGTGGCGCTCCCCTATATACTACAAGAATTTGAAACATATGGGAGGCTCTCTAACTTCAAGGTGAACAAATCAGCATAATTAGCGTAAATCTCCCATTGCCAGTGGTAGAGGCGATGAGGTCAATGTTCTCTCTAGCCTGGAAGGAGGATGAAATTAAATACTTGGGGACTGTGACCACAGCTAATATAGACAAACTCTTTGAAAGAAACTGTAGACCAATCCTCGCGACACTAGAAGCTGATTTGATAGATGTGTTAACCCTCCCAAACCATTGTCCTGGTTTGGGAGGGTTAACACAATCAAAATGAACGCTCTACGTAGGTTTCTGTATATTCTCCAGACAGTGCCCATAAAACATTCGGGGCATTCCTCCTGTGAATCATGAGGAAGTTTGTTTGGGGGAGGTCATAGGCCCAGACGGAACTGTAGGGCTCTCACTGGTCCTAAGGAAGCCGGAGGTATGGGCCTACTAAATTTTTCGTTATATTATACAGAGTCCCTGACTAAATGCATTCTGGACTTGTTCCATGCCAATGCCCATAAACTGTGGGTAGAGGCTAAACGGGACTGGGTGCTGAACCGAGGGCTTGGGCTCCTCTTGCTGCCAGGTAGGAGACACAGGAACCTGGGACTGATCACCATCCCGGGTCCTCTTACCCCATTGGTGGGCAACTCGGACGACCCAACCTTTTTCTGGGGCACCTCCCCTTGATGGCCAGAATAACAGAGCTAGTTCCTAGAGTATGTGACTTTGTTGCGGGATGAGGAATTCAGTCGTTACAGGAGATATTAGATGGGGAGGATACCCCGATCGGAGAATGGTATTAGTACATACAACTTTGTCATTATATTAGGTCCCTAGGTAGCATCCAATCCTTTGGGTACCCTACAATATCTTTCGAGACTTCGTGCCTCTCGACCACAGAGAACCTGTCTAGGATCTGTGCGTTGTATAGCCTGCTCTTAGAGAGCGACACCTGGGAGGGAAGCAGGATGATAGAACAGAGCTAGACAAGGGAACTGGGTGGCAAACCCTCAGAGGGAGGAATTGTAGAGGAAGGCTTTTGTGCTGACCCACAAAATGAACATGTTCAGTAGGATACAAGAACTCAATTACAAAATCTTGACAAGATGGTATAAGACGCCCATTGGGCTAGCCAGAATCTACCCGCAGTATCCGGATATGTGCTGGAGGTGCCTTCAAGAGGGAGGAAACTTTATCCACTACTGGTGGTCCTGCCCATTAATCTGACCCCTTTCTCAGGAGATTGGTGCTCTTTGTGCCTCAGTTAGTAGGAACCTGATCAATATTCCCCCAGATATTGCCCTGTTGTCGATGATCCCAGGCTCCCTGGCCCAAACCAAGGGATCTCTGCTGAGATTCTTTCTACTTGCTATGAGGCAAATCATTCCTAGGAAATGGAAGTCCACTGCTGCTCCCTCAAGGCGGATGTGGCTGGAGTCGTCAGACAATTTGAAATATATGGAGGAGCTTTGTGTTACAGATGAGCTGAGATACACTAAGTTTTATACAACATGGACTGTCTGGATCCAGTTCCGGGAATTACCAGGATTAAATTCATGACTCACTAGTTGGTCCACCCTGATCCTCTGGTCTCTATGTGACTCACCGTTGACTCTGATGGGTTGAAGCAAGTTTAGTGAACCCCAGTGCTCGCCGGATAACACACTTTGGTCACTCAAAGTCCTCCTACACCACCCTTTCCGCCTCTCTTCTCTTTTTCAATATCTTTTATACCTCCTCCCATATCTCTTCTTCTCTTACTTTCACTTTCTCCAGTATAGGAGCTTCTTCTTATGTTGTAGGTAAAGATAAAGTGACTTGCTGTGTAGTTAATGCATTACAGATTATACCACATTAGAAACAGTCTGTACTATAGTCATTTATGTTATGTATCTATGTACACACTGTTTGAAGAAAGTGCAACTTGAATAAAATTCTTTTGAACCATAAATTTATGTTAGGGGGTCAACAGATTAGCGTGTTATCTCTGCTCCAGGTTTCACATATTCTCCACTGATGCAAGAAGCCCTCTCCGAGGTTCATTCTGGTCTTGACAGTGTCAAAGGTTGTAAAAAATTTATACTCTCAAATTCATCTGCGATGTTGGGATTTAAAATTGCCTTTTAACCCCTTAATGACGTGGCCCTTTTTCTTTTTCCATTTTCGTTTTTTCCTCCCCCCTTTAAAAAAATCGTAACTTCTTTATTTATCCATCGACGTCGCTGTATAAGGGCTTGTTTTTTGCGGGACGAGTTGTATTTTTCAATGGTGCTATTTAAAGTACCATATAATGTACTGAAAAACTTTTAAAAAATTCTAAGTGGAGTAAAATGAAAAAAAATGACATTTCACCATCTTTTAGTGCGTCTTGTTTCTACAGCGCACGGATGGCAACAAAAATGACATGATAACTTTATTCTATGGGTCCGTACGATTACTACAATACCAAAGTTGTATAGTTTTTTTTTACAATACTCCTCTTTTTTTTTCAAAGACATTAAATTTTTTTCAATTATTTTCTGCCGTCATGTTGTGCGCGTGATAACTTTTTTATTTTTCCGTTGACGTAGTTGAGCAAGGTCTTATTTTTTGCATAATGTCCAGTAGTTTCTTATAGTATCAATTTGGAATGTATACGACTTTTTGATCGCTTTTTATTGCGTTTTTTCTGGGAGACAGGGTAACTAAAAAAATGCATTTCTGGCGTTCTTTATTTTTTTTTCGGACGACGTTCACCGTGCGGAAAAATTAATGTGTTACTATGATAGTTCGGACTTTTACGGACGCGGCGATACCAAATACATATTTTTAATTTATTATTTCGATTTTTTAATAATAGATATGGCAAAAGGGGGGTGATTTAAACTTTTACAAGTTTGTTTTTTTCAATAAAAAAAAACTTGATTGATTTTTTTTTTTACATTACTTTGAAGCCCCCCTGGGGGACTTTAAGATGCGATGCTTTGATCGCTCCTGCAGTATGACGTAATGCTATAGCATTACGTCATACTGCTTTTTGACAGGCAGTCTATCAAGCCACCCCACGGGGATGGCTTCATAGGCAGTCTGTTAAGGCAGCCCTGGGGCCTTTCATTAGACCCCCAGCTGCCATGACACCTGCACGGCTCCCCCGATCTCACCGCGGGGGGGCCGTGCGGGACTGACAGTGGCATTTAAATGGTTAATAGCCACGATCGGCCGCGTGGCCGCTCGTGGCTATTGCCCGCGGGTGTCAGCTGTTATAAACAGCTGATGCCCGCACTGTATGAAGAGAGGTTGCCACGCAACCTCTCTTCATACATACCTCGCGGCTCCATGACGTAAATGTACGTCATTGGTCGTGAAGGGGTTAATATAGTAACTTTCATATGTTCTATGTTGCGTCTGTGACTAGAAAAATGCTCAGCCACAGGTAATTATCTCTTTCATTTTTTAATTGTGTGGCGATTAAATCTCATCCTCACTTTCAGTTTTTGTCCTATTTCCCCAACATAAAGCCCCCCCAACAGGACATTTACTACACAGGATCAGGTACACAACATTGGACGTGGAACATGTGAATGTCCCAGGAATCTTATAGTCCTGCTGTGTGTTGGGGATTTGTATCCTGTCTGTAGTCAGTACCCGTGAGCAGGTCTTACAGCTCCTTACATTGCAGGGATAAGTTCCTTTTTGTGTGTCTGAGGACAATGCACTCCGGATTATTGTGTTCCTCAAATTTGGAGGTTGCCTGTAACACAGAAGGGGAGGGTCCAGGAATATGGTTTTCAGACAGTCATCCTTGTGTAGGGTCATGAACATTGAACATATGGTGCAATTGAATTTTTTTTTCACTTCTCACACTTAAAAAATGTCAGTACATTATACAGTATATGTATTACATGGTACCATTAAAAAATACAACTCGTCCTGCAAAAAAAACTAGTCCTCATACAGCTATGTAAGGGGAAAATTTACAAATTATGGATCTTAGAAGGTCAAAAAATGGAAAAAAGTGATACATTTCTGGTCCTAAAGTGGCTTAAAAAAATTTTCATTTTTAAACCTTCAGGACACAGCTATTCTTTTCATTGCAGCATTCCAAGAGCCATGTCTTACATATTTTATTTGCCTAGCCATATCAGAGCCATTTTTAAGTGACACCATTTGATGATACATTTTAATTATTGACTCACTTTAATCCTCAGATATCACAGTCAATGTTAACATTGGCATCTAAGTGGTTTTATAGAAAACTTTAGTGGTGGAAAAGACAAAAAATTATAACTACATCCGTAACAATCGGTACTATAAAACTGACAGTACATGCAATTTTTAAAAAAATCATAAAATTAGCTATTTTTTGTTCATCATGCCTCCCAAAAGCAGGAATAAAAAGTAATCAGAAAGTCGTATGTACCCCAAAATGACACAAATGAAAACTACAAGTTGTCCTGAAATAAACAAGCCCTCATATAGCTATATAAGCAGAAAAGTAAAATTGCTCTGGTTCTTAGAATGTAGTGTGTAATTGTTCTCAGTAAGAGAAGCCAAGTAATTTTGTAGATATGGTACCTTTTAATGGCTAACAAAAATACACGATGTTACAGCAAGCTTTATGGGATGCCTAGCCCCCTTTGTCAGGCTAATGAATGAAACTAGTTTGGATGGCACACAGTTATAACATACGGATGAAGAGGGGAGGAGAACACATTCTTCTTGGTCTAAATAAATGTTCACACATAGAAATTCAAGCCTGTTTTGCACTCAAAACTTAAAACAACAGGCAAACAGAGCTGGGACATAAATCATAAATCATTCCCCTGAGCTCAGGACACTTTTATGATGTGTCTTATCTATCCTTCAACCTGCATATGGAAGGAGATGCAGCACCACCTATTGGATGGCAACATAATTACAAGTCAAGTTCTGAATGTTTATGAAGTTTTAAAGAAAAAAAAAATTATGATTTGGAGGAGGACATCCCTCTTGACCTCCTTCAGACCTTTCATATTTTCCACTTATGCAAGAATCCCAGGCTGAGGTCCAATCCATTCTTGAGAGTATCAAACATGACCATAAATTTGTACATTTATTTAGACCAAGAGGAATGTGTTCTCCTCCTCTCTTCATCTGTATGTTATAACTATGTGCCATCCAAACTAGTTTCATTCATTAGCCTGACGAAGGGGGCGAGATATCCCCGAAAGCTCGCTAAAACATCATGTATTTTTGTTAGCCATTAAAAGGTATCATATCTACAAGATTACTTGGCTTCTCTCACTGAGAACAATCACACATTGCTCTACTGGCTAACACGGTACCAAACCTTTTTTTTTCATTTTAGAATGTAGTGACACAGCAACAAATCCTTTAGTGAAAGTTTTTTTTTTTTTACAAAAGTAGTAAATGGTAACGAAAACTATATAAATTTGGTATTATCGTAATTTCAACAACCAATAGAAATAAGTTGAAATATTATTTATATCTCACAGTAAGCACTGTAAAAGTCCACATCCCAAACTATGGTGAAACAGCATCAACCATAAAAAATGTATAAAAGTTCTATTTTACATTATATGCACCCCCGAAATGGCTGTTATAAAAACTACAACTTGTCCCACAGAATCCAGGGCCTCATACAGCTACAATAAATTAAAGGTAAAAAAGTTATTACTGCTGCAACTCAGAGAATGAAAAAAATTCTCTGGTCCTTGAGGCTAAAATTAGTTACATCCCTAAGGAGTTAAAATGCAACTAGGGCACCTGAGTTGTCTGCCTACTGTATATAATTGAGACATAAATTAAAAATCTACAATAAAATACATTCTCAGGAGGGTTTTTCCAATATTAATGTGACTGTTAGGGGGTTAAACCACTCTAGTGTAGTTTAATCAGAATGTTTAGAGTCATTGTTCTGGTGGAATGGCTTGGCTGCTGGACGGAATGGCTGCCTAATGAAGAGCTTGTGAACCACTAGGGCCTATAAGCGACATTACAGTGATAGAACAAACAGATACCCATGCCTCACTTGTTGTTTATACCTTCCAGGATGCCACAAGGGAAAAGAAGCAGTCGGCTATCAATCCAGGCAAGGCTATTAATTTGTTCTCCCAGTCCGTAGACTGGAACCATGATGGCATGGCCAGAAAATTACCGGACAGCTCTCCTACATCCCAACCTGTGGAGTGCTTTTCTGAGCGCATGGATTCCATGGAGCGGCAGTGAGGGAACAGTTCTAAATCTATCCACAGCGAGGCTTCTCTTCCCAATCATACAATTCCAATTGCTCCTGCATCTGAAAATTTGAAGGGCAGTCCTACAGAAACCAGGCGAAAGTCTTCTCAGCAGCAATGTCATGATCTACTCAGATACATTGTCGTTGCGGCCTTTTCTCCCTCTGTTAGCCCATAAAAACAGAGGCAGAAACTGAACACTCTGAAAGGACCATCTGACACAAAAGTGAGCGATTCATTTCATACCATTACTACATTCTCATCTTTAGCAGGCATTATGTATGACATCCCGGTAACTGAAATATCAGTCACAGATACCACCATGACGTTCTGCAAGTCTTTATACAATCTAATCTTGATTAACCTTTCCAACCTATCAACTCCACTGTCACTGAGGCAGAATGCAGGATCAATCTGTGGAGACAAAGATGACAGACTTTGCAACATCACGTAATTCCCTCATTGATGCACATTACAACTTGTAGTCCGAGCTAGGTTTACTTGGAGCTAAGTTAGCTGACTTGAAAGACAAGCTGCAACAACATGAAATTTTGAGGGATTCCAGAAAGTGAGTCTGCCTCTGAACTGATACAATCTCCAGTGAACCTTATGAAAGCATTGCGGCTGGAGTGACCAATACAAGACTTTACAATTTATAGGAGTCACAGACTTTCTTGCCCTAAACAGCTCATATACTGAAGCTCATATACTGAAATATGTTTTAGCCAATGCCTATTCCTTCCATATCAAGCAGAAACTACTGGAGGTCACTAGGAAACAAATCCTTTACCTGTGACACACTCTTTGTACACAGATTTGTCTGCAGAAACCCTGCCTCAAAGGGGACAATTACTCCCAGTTACCATGACACTCAGGAAATTCAAAATCTTTTACAAATGGGGATTCCTGTACATCTTCTGATCACTAAATATAACACCAACTGTATTGTCAAATCCTTCGAAGATAGAATTAGCCTTCTAAGACAATAGAACTTAAATGTTTCCTAATCCACCTAATCGAATTCTCCAATAACTGTTCGGAAATTGGCGCACCATAAAATCTTGCAAGCAATCACATCGTCAACTGTTTTATATGCCCTGTTGGTGTGTTACTAGGGATGAGTAAACCGGCAAATACCTGAGAATTTATACTCCCAAACATGTTTTGCAGCTTTGGAAGAGTGGCTACATTTCTTTCTTCACTCACGACACAAGGAGAGACTGTTTGATATTAATGTTACATATTTTTATTCTCTAGTTTTCCTCTTCTTGTTATATACCAAGTACACCCATTAGTTCAACAAGCGCATGGCGCTTCCACACTCTTTACAACTTTGACTACATAAATCGCTACATAACTATGCCATTTTTACCTAGTGTGCATAATGGTGATTAAGAATGTATCATTAAAAGTTAAAGGGATAAAGAGCCCTAAAAATTGGGCACATACGTAGGAAAATGAAAAGGCATTATTTCCAGATATTTTTTGTGCACAGAAGACACAGTTTCAAAAGATGCTTTTCACATAAAACATCCTAACTATCCTAACATATTTCAATCCAATTATAATTCTAAGTCGAAGAAAGCATTGAATGGGATAAAGATTCTGTAGCATTTCAGCTTATTAAAGAGAAAATAGACACACAAGGCAGATATGTTATATTAGTCTGTTCTACAAATAACACAACCTATATACTTGTCTCTATGTATGCTCCAAACAAAAAACAGGAGCTTTACCCACAAAACATTACACCTTCTTTCCAAAATAAAACAAAACAGACTTCTCTTTTAGGTGTGACACCAATTCAGTTTCAGACATTAGTATAGGCACAACTTCTAAACTGCATAGACATGTGCAATCCCTGGGTGATATATGGTGGAACGAAGAACTCTTTGATGTTTGTTGAGTTATGTATAGCTCTAATAAGATTACTTCTTTGACTCATATATTCACAACAGTTATGGATTGACATGTGTATAATTGATAGAAATGTATTACTGCTATCCTAGAAATCAACGATCAAGACAATCACTTGGTCCGATCATGAAGCGATATCTTTATTGTGGAACAATATAATCAAACATCAAGACATTTGTCTCTAAGTAACAACTTCTAGCTATCTCAGCCCGGACACAAGGATGCTCTTGAAAGAAACCTAAGGAAATACTTCAACAGAAATACATCCCCTGAAGTAAATCCTACTGTTTTATAGAACGCACATAAAGCATATACAAAAGGGCTCATTCATAAGACTAGGCCACTATGTAAAAAAAGTGAAAAATTAGCTTTTAGAAGTGATGTTCAATAAAATTATGATGCTTAAAACACAAAATAAATTAACACAAGAATCAGAATCCTTCAGAATTATGAGAGTAAACTAAAGAATCAAGGTCTAGTACTACTCACAAAATAAAGAATCTGGGAAACTATTGGCTTCTTGTCTTAAGGCCCAACATCTTAAATCTCAGATTCTGTACTTATTAAATACAAATAATATAGGGAAATTAATAAACCTGATAGCATAGCAAATGGTATTAGAGACTACTACTAAGCTTTAGATAATCTAAAAGGCAAGACTTTCATATTTCCAAGTTTGGCTCATCATGTTCAAATGTTTTTACAAAATATTAATTGACCTACCCTTTCCGTAGCCCAGAGAGAATCTCTTTACTCTCCAATAGCAGTAGCAGAAGTGTTTGAACATATCACCAGGCCCAGATGGACTTACAAACACTTACAACAAAACCTTGCAAGCGATTCTATTCTATCTTTACATATGTGTTAAGCTTTTTAGTTAATGGTCACAGAGAGTTCCTTTCCAAAGGAAAACAAACAAGCTTTAATAATCACCCTTCCTAAAATAAAATAAAAACAGATGTTCCCCCAAATTTCTGACCTATCTCCTTATTGAAATCTATGCAAACATATTGGCCTCTAGATTGGCACCTATTTTTCCAACATTAATTGGGGAAAACAAAGTAGGATTTGTGAAAGATCACCAAGCTCCAGGAACATCCCTGCAGTCTTATTATCTTTAGAAACCATATGCCTTGAGCAAAATCAGCTTTGTAGAGAAGCTTTCTTTCAATCTATATCGGAATTGCATTCCATTTCCTCAGCCTGAGTTTTTACAAATGGGTCCCTATCAACAGAATTTAATATCACAAATGGCAATAGACAGGTCTGCTGTTAGGTTGTGCGACTGGGGCCTGTGGTTCTACAGGTTTCCATGAGCACACCTTCACAGGTGAGGGTCAATTGAGCTTGCTGGTTGTGGTATTCGCTAGCCAATCCCCATGGTCTGCTGTACATAAATACCAGCTTCTCTTGCCAGAGAATACTGGTCATTTTATCTTGTTTATGTATTGGGTATTAATCCCACTCTGAGCTATGTTATGCATGTCTGGTGTGTAGTTTCACCTTCCCTGAGGACAGTCTGGACACCTGTTGACTCTGCATCGTATGCAGCCCCGCTCTATCCTTTCCTTTTACAGGTGCAGCCTCCAGATGTCTGATGTCTTGTGTGTGCGTCAGAGGCGTGATGCCTGACACTGTTTCCTGTACAGTATGGTGTCTGACTCTTTTCCTTTGGTGTGAGGACACTTGCACTAGCAATGGTTTATCTGTATGCAGGTGAACTCTGTGTTGGGTTTCTCTGTCACCCTAGGGTTTTGCTTTTATGCATGATGTGTGATGCGTGTCTGGGTAGGTGGCCAGACGTGTGTGAACAGTCTTGTGTTCATTGGGTCTGTGCAGGTGCCAGACAAGGTGTATGAACAGTCCTGTTCTGTGTTGCATGCAAGTCCCTGGGGTGTTAGAGTGAACAGTGACATGTTCAGTGTCTGGAGGTCCCTATATGCCAGCGCGGGGTCGTCCTTATCAGAACGATCGCCCTGCTTGCAGGCAGGTTTCGATGTGGTGGTTGTCCTGTTAGGGCTATGTTATGCCTGCCAGAGAGGTCAGTTAGCAGTTCTACATTGTGTTCAGTATACATTTTGTGTGTGCTTATGGTGTTTGTGTGAATGCCGTCTTGCGTCCGTGTTGAGGCTTAGTGTCCAGGTATGCCCAGCAGACATAACAGCTGCCTATTGTCCACATTGATATTTATATTATCACCAGAACCGCTAGCCCAAGCCATTAGCGAAAACTCTTTTTTAAAAGGTCCAATTTGAAGTCCGGATTTACTTAATATCATTATATGCTGACAATATTTTTTTTTTTTTAATTCGATTTTTTTATTAACATATATATTGCAAAATACAGAATATAAATGAAAAAGAGAAACATTGTTGAATACAGGGTATACATATGTATAGTTCGTTATAGGTAAATCAGTGCTATCTTATTGCTGTATTTCTTGTATTACTTAAACAGTTTCAACAATAAACTTTTAACTTTTTTTAAACAATTCTGTTCTGTCTTATTCTAGTTCCAGTAGAGATAAAGTGCAAGACTGTAAGCGCTTTTTATTAAGGGGGAAGAGTGAGAAAAAGAGAAAAAGAGGGGGGGGGGAGGGATAGGGAGGATTGTGGTTGGTTAGGGGATGATGGGGAGAGGTATATGAAGTGGGCCTCGAGGCTCACTCCATTGATAGGGTGGAGTGGGCGTCCAACCAGATCCCCCATATTTTGTGAAACTTGGCCGGGCAGCCTTGGTTCTGGTAGATTATTTTCTCGTAGGAGGTAACGGTATTTACCAGCTGGATCCAGTGCGGGACTGAAGGGGCTTCTGTAGCCATCCATTTCATGGCTATTACCTTTCGGGCTAGGAATAATGCTTTCTCAAGAAAGGCACGGGTGTGGTATGGCCACACCTCCTCCTCCAGCAGGCCAAACAGCGCCACCTTAGGGTCCAAGTCAATGGCTAATGGGGACGGTAGTAGTGAGTTTATGAGATCGGTTATATTTGACCAGTAATCGTTAACTGAAGGGCATTCCCAAATTAGATGCCAGAAGTTCGCCTCTGGTTGGCGACATCTATGACAGGAGCTTGAGGATGTGTTGCCCATTTTGTGTAGACGACTGGGGGTGAGATAGGCTTGATGAGTTATGTATAACTGAATTAGTTTGTTGTTTATAGCCAGGGAAACTGACAGGTGGGATTCAGAGATGTCTTGCCACTCCTCGGGTGTGAGAGATGGGATGGCTTGTTTCCATTTGTCATATACTGGAGGTGGGTTGGGGTCTATTTTAGCCAAGAGAAGGTGCGTATATAGGGCAGAAATTAGCCCTTTAGGTCCCTGAGACTTGAGGATGCCGATTGTGGGGAACTTGGGTATGCAGGTTGAGGTGGGCGGAAATTGGGAGTTCAGTGCGTGTCTTAACTAGAAAAACCTAAATAGCTGGAGCTGCGGGGACTGCAGCCTGTCGTGTAGTTGTGTGAATGTAGGAAGTGTTTCCTCTGTATATACTGTATGTCACTCAGTGTGCATACTCCTTGAGCCATCCAGTACTGTGGGTCTGGGATTGAGTGTAGTGCGGTGAAACCCGGACTGTCCCAAAGAGGGAGCTCGGGTATCGTGTTTTGGTATTGCTGCAATGTCTTCACCTCCCTCCATACGCCAAGAGCTAATTTATGGAGCGGGACTGTATCGGCGGGGTTAGTGCACTCTGGAAATTCTAGGAAGTTTAGAAGACTATTACCTTTTACTTGTTTTGCAAGCTGTTTATCTGCTATAGGCAGTTCCCTGTCCAAGACCCAGGCTCGTATATTTCTCAACTGTCCTGCCAGGTAATAGAGTCGAAGGTCCGGGAGGGCCATTCCCGCTTGTTCTTTGGGATATGCTGACAATATTATATTAACTTTAACAGACCCTATACATTTCCTAGATACTGCACTGGGGGTTATTAAAGATTTCTGTGAGATCTCTTGCTACAAAATAAATACACAAAAATCCCAGCTTTTGCCAGTAAATATTACTGAAGATACTCATCTTCCAATTTGTTCTGCACTCTTGCCAAAATACTTTTTTTGTAGCAATAAACAAACTGTTGTTGCAATTTACTTGGGCACATCGGAAACCTCGTCCTGCTAATAAAATACTTACAAAAGACAGATAGGTAGGAGGACTAGGCCTTCTAGATATCCAAGATTACTACTTAGCTCCACGTCTCCAAATTAACCTTATGGTGGAGTTCTGAAACTCAGAAACATTGGGTCCAATTATTTAGCGTCTCCCATTTCAATTAAATTTCTGCTTATAATCCCTCTGTTAAACTTACTTCTACGATTCTCTCTCTCCCCACTGACCAATATTTCTTTTACAGCGTGGAAAATGCTTCACAATGCAAAAACACAGGAGCTTCTTCTAAAGGAATGTATATCTTTGGACCAGGCTGTTTTGTACCTTAAAAGGGGTTGTCCCGCGCCGAAACGGGTTTTTTTTTTTTTTCAACCCCCCCCCGTTCGGTGCGAGACAACCCCGATGCAGGGGTTAAAAAAGAACTCCGCACAGCGCTTACCTGAATCCCCGCGCTTCGGTGACTTCTTACTTACCGGTTAAAGATGGCCGCCGGTATCTTCTCCCTCCGTGGACCGCAGCTCTTCTGTGCGGTCCATTGCCGATTCCAGCCTCCTGATTGGCTGGAATCGGCACGTGATGGGGCGGAGCTACACGGAGCTACACGGAGCCCCATTGAGAAGAGAAGAAGACCCGGACTGCGCAAGCGCGTCTAATTTGGCCATTAGACGGCGAAAATTAGACGGCAACCATGGAGACGAGGACGCCAGCAACGGAACAGGTAAGTGAATAACTTTTGATAACTTCTGTATGGCTCATAATTAATGCACAATGTACATTACAAAGTGCATTAATATGGCCATACAGAAGTGTATAGACCCACTTGCTGCCGCGGGACAACCCCTTTAAGGACCAGACATCTTTTAGGGATTTTACCCATTTGGTGGTTTAACTGCCCTATTTTTTTTCCTTCAGCTACGAAAATGATTTTTGCTGCGTTTTTTTTTCTGTGATATATAGAGCTATATTTATAATATCTTTTTCACTGACTTTTTTTTCCGTTTCTTTACTTTTATTGGGGGTAAAAAGCTCAGAAAATGATTATTTTTTTTTAACATTTAGGCCTTAGTCACACGGGCGTTATTTCCTGCGATTTGTAGATCGCATGATGGATGCGCATCCGCAAATCGCGTGACCGGGGCCGAAAAATCGCCCGAAAAAACTGCTCCTAGCCGCGTTTCAAAAGAAACGGGCCGGAGCAGTGCAGCGCTGTCCAGCGCATTGAATTCAATGGAGCCGGCAATAAAGCCGGCTCCATTGAAAGCAATGCGCTGCGGGCGATCTCACGATGAATTTTCGGGAAGGGCTTAAATATATAAGCCCTTCCCTGCAATTCATCCAGAAATGTGTAAAAAAAAAATATATATATATACTCACCTGGTCCCGGCAGACGGAGTTCAGCCGCGGCGGCAGTTCTCCTGAACTGCTCTGAGTAGTATTCAGCAGCCGGGGATTTAAAATCCCCGCCTGCTGAATGAGCTGCCTCTGATTGGTCACAGTCTCACCAATCAGAGGCAGCTCTCACTTACCCATTCATGAACTCATGAATGGGTGAGTGAGTGCTGCCTCTGATTGGCTCAGCGCAGGAACCAATCAGGGACAGCTCTCAGCTGTCATTCAGGAATGAATTCCTGAATGGGTAAGTGAGAGCTGCCTCTGATTGGTGAGGCTGTGACCAATCAGAGGCAGCTCATTCAGCAGGCGGGGATTTTAAATCCCCGGCTGCTGAATACTACTCAGAGCAGTTCAGGAGAACTGTCGCCGGCCGCAGCTGAACGCCGTCTGCCGGGACCAGGTGAGTGTATTTTTTTTTTTTGTTTTTACACATTTCTGGATGAATTGCACGCTCGCCGGCAGCCCATTGCTTTCAATGGAACCAGCTGTATTGCCGGCTCCATTGAATTCAATGGGCAAACATCATTCTTCTCTGCCACAGCTGTTACAGCTGTGGCAGAGGAGAATGATTTGTCTACTATGTGTTCTCAATGGGGTCGGCGCTGCTGCCGCCGGCCCAATTGAGCGCGTATAGAGAAGAGAACAGGAATCGCAGATAGGTGCGATCTGCGATTTCTGTTCTATAATTTATCGGACGATAAATTAGCGCTCATGTGTCCGATACCATTGCAAAGCAATGGTTTTATAAAATCGCCGGACGCATGCGCAAATCGCGCGAAAAACCGCCCGTCTGACTGAGCCCTTATAGTTATTTTTTTATGTATATTTAGGCTGAAATAAAGTATGGGAATGGGTTTATCATTTTGTTTTATTTTATTATATAATTTTGTTTTAATTATTTATGTAATTCTTTTTTTTTTACCATCGATGTCCCTCATAACGTCATACAAGACCTCACATTCACATGTTTGTTTTTTTTAATTTGACACTTTCCGGCTGTATCTGGGGCATCCATAGAAGCCCCAGTTACAAGAGAAAACATCCTCTGTAGTGACATTAGTCACTGGCAGAGCTGATCAGGGTCTGTTAGGGCCCTGTAGCTCTGCTGTAGCAGGGAATCCCTGCGGTTACGTGACTGTCGGCATGTGTAGTGGAAGTTACACTTCCACTTTTTAGTACATAGCGCTCATTGAGCGCTTTGTACTTGGGAATGGAGAAGGCCTCTGATTTATTACAGATCAGAGGCTTTAAACGCCCTATGTTTGCTATTGACTAGGTTTAATGCCCAGGACCAAGCGTCATAAATTTACGGTGCTTGGTCCTTAATGGGTTAATACCTCTAATACCTCTAACCTCTGGATCTCATTGGGTGTCATTACTTTGGCACAATTATTGCAGGGAGAATCACTCATACCATATGAAGTTAATGTCTCAGTACCATTTAACCCCTGGAGATCAATACAAATATAAACAGATCCATCATTTTTTTTAATGCTCATAAACCCTCTCTGCTTTATGGTAACCCAAGCATATTTAAGATATTTTCCAGAGGAACCAAAGGGTTAAAAGCCATTTATACCTTATACCTTATTGCATGATCAAGTAAACTTCCAAAAGATATATTCCTTAGGAATAGGAGAGGGAACTAGCTGAAGTGTTCAGTGGTAAAAAACATATAAACATAACAAATGAGGTTCATGTGTGGAGTAATGAAAATAACACTGTGATGGTATTATACTTCAGTCTGATTGGCCCAAATGTATCGTAACTGTACAACTGCTGGAGGAATTGTGGCAACGGGGGAACATTGTTGCATATCTTGTGAGGCTGCCAACTCCTCCAGCCATATTGGGACTCAGTATTTCAAATGCTATCCTCTTTGGTAGGTTGTGTAGTATTGAAAGCCTCCTCTCTAGCTTTGTTGAATATTTGGGCACACTCAATACCACCAAAGTTTTTGATATTATGATGTAAAATACTAGATTTATCTAACCTCATCATACTGAGACATTGGAAAAGTGCGTACATCCCTAGCAGAGGAGAAACTATAACTTTGATAAACAAAACACTTATATGAGAAAATGCTTGCATATAATACCTTTATGCTTCTCAAATTCCACCACATGTGGAGAGCATGGCCATCTAGTACCCACTGTGTAGTGACTGAACTATGAACATCATCCCCAGGATATGCCCACGAGGCACTATGGTGAGATGGCAAATGTGTGGAATCTTGAATATACAATTTTTATAAACCTGGTAATTATTTATCTACCTATATGCTCTTTTACTTGTCATTTAAGTTATGGTTTATATGTTCTAACCTGATTGTTGACTAGTAGAGATGAGCGAGCATACTCGCTAAGGGCAATTGCTCGAGCGAGCATTGCCCTTAGTGAGTACCTGCCCGCTCGAGAGACAAGGTTCAGGTGCCGGCGCGGGGGAGCGGTGAGTTGCGGCAGTCAGCAGTGGGGAGTGGGGGGAAGAAAGGGAGAGAGAGATCTCCCCTCCGTTCCTCCCCACTCTTCCCCGCAGCTCCCTGCCCGCCGCCGGCACCCGAACCTTGTTAATGAAACCTTGTTAACATTGTTAAAAACCCTTTCTGCCTTCTCCTCGGGGTTCCTCGATGAGGACCAGTGCAGGAGTGTATATGCACCCGATGTGTCTGACGATCGGGTGCAGATCCACTCCTGCACTGCAGTGTCGGGCCTGCCCCGACATCGGAGCTGTGGAGGGAAATTATGATGTCGGGGCAGGCCCGACATTGGACTGGAAAGGGTTAAAGCCACATGGGCTATGGACGTGACAGCAATTTTGGCTTGGTGTAGGAAAATAAATTGTTCCTCAAAATGCTGATAATCAATATTAAAATTGTACATCTCCTAAATGGTTAAAAAAACTGAAGTTTTTCAAATGTGCATCCAAAATAAAGTAAACCAATGGAAATATATATCTTATCAAAAATGTGTACAGCATGTTTGCACATATTTGAGATATTGCAATTGAAAATGAAAAAAAATGACAATTTTTAAAAAATGTTCCCAATTTTGGCGCTTTTAATAAATATACACAAATTAAATCGGACTATTTTCACAACCTAAATGGAGTACAACATGTGGCGAAAAAACAATGTCAGAATCACTTGGATATACAAAACCTTTATGGAGCTATTCTTTGTTAAAGTGACACATGTCAGATTTCCAAAATTTGGCCTCGTCATTAAGGCGCAAACAGGCTTGGTCACTAAGAGGTTAAGCAATGGCTTTTTTTTCTGGCCACTTCCATAAAGTGCCACTCTTTAAATTGCATGGCTTCTAGTGGTTCTGTTTATAGTTGTCCTAAGGAGAGATTCTTCCATCTTATTAATACCCTCCTTGTTGGCCTGTGATTTTTGGTGGTCGACCATCTGTCAAGTTTGTAGTTATGCTATATTCTTTGCATTTTTCTATTGCATTACAACAGATTTAATGATGCTCTGTTGGATGTTTGAAGTTTGGGATATTATTTTTTAACCCAGCCCTTACCTATACTACTTCAAAACTTTGTATTTGACTTGTTTGAAGAGTTCTTTGGTATTCCTATTGCTTGCTTAGTGTTTTTACAGGCTAAATGGTGTTCGACAACAAGTGTATTTATACTAACTTTATGTGACACTTTGATTGCACATAGGGGGACCATATTCAACTAATTATGTGATTTCTAAAGTTAACTGGTTGGACCAGACCTTATGTATTTATAGCAAAGGGGTGAACACATATGCAACCACAACTTTTCAGCTTTTACTTATTTTTATTTTTTTAAACAAAGTATTTTTTTTTTTCAATTGAGACTATTTTGTCAGGTCTGTTACATATAATCTATATTGAAATCCTTTTATTCAGGAAACAGGAAAAATGCCAAGGGAGGTGAATGATTTAATAAGGGCTCCTTCACAATGGCGATCCCAATATCGCTGTGAGAAAATCACAGCAAAATCGCATTTGTGTTCAGGCAATTTTTTGTAATGCTTTTTCCTGAGAATAATGTCGCATTGCATTGCTGCCGCCCACGATTTTCTTGCACGAAAGACAATAGGAGTTTCTAATGTTAAAAACGCATCGCACGAAAATCACAAGTTTGTTTGTTGCAATGTGATAAAGCAGAGGCTCCATAAGGAAACATGGGCGATAAAAAAGCAAAACATAGAAAGATAGAGCAGGCAGCGATTTTCATATCTCGCAACATCCCAACACAAAAAATATCACATATGGGAATGAAACCATTAAAAAGCATGAGTTTCCCAATTTTGCGTCTTCTCTCCCAATTGCATCTTGCAAAAATCACACAAGCTTATTGTAAGTGTAAAAGCCCCCTAAGGCACTGTATCTAGAATGTCACATTCTAAAAAGGGTAAAAGAAGACCTGTCATGGAATAAAGTCAGCAGGGCTGGCTGCATAACTCTGCGGTCACTGCCCCACTTACTCTTTCCCTATTTTTCCTTGCTCACCTTCCTACGCCCAGACAGACTCTTGTTAGGTTCAGCTTCTGGCATTGCAAATGTATCCTCACCCCTTACTGTCAGTGGGTGATATCAAACTTGATTAATAGTCCAACATAACCCATTAACACTTACACTGTTCCTGGGGCTGCAGCTGCAGAGTTAACAGCCCTGCTGATTTTATTCCATGGCAGGTACTCTTTAATTGGCCTTATTCACACGGGCTACAAAATCGCGCTACTTCGTAGTGCTACAAAACACATGTATGTGAGGCCCATAGTTTCCAATGGGGTCTTTCACATGAGAGATGTTTTGTAGCCTGAAAGAACCCATTGGAAACCATGGGCTTTACATGCATGCGTTTTGTAGCGCTACAAAGTAGCGCAACTTTGAAGCCAATGTGAATAAGGTTACTAATAAAGATAGCTTCTCCACTGTGGACAGAATAAACAGAAAAGCCTCCATGGAGGTAACCAGTATGGCACACTGAGCTTAAATAATAATTTCTAGTTGTGCAGAAAAGTGAAAAGAAGTTATCAGAAATTAGAAAAACATGATTCATCTCTTACAAAAAGACTGCCACGCCTGTCCACATATGTGCTGTTGCAGCTGTATCCATTTACCGCAATACCTGACATAACCAATAGACAGGTGTTTCTTCCAGAGATAGGTGCACAGTTTCTGGAAGAAAGCAACTGTTTTTCTGAACCTGTTCAACCTCTTTAACCCCTTAATGCTCCAGGACGTACATCTACATCATGGAAGTTCGGGGTATGTATAGAGGGGAGTCAGGGTTCGATCCCGTTCCATATGATGCAAGTGCCAGCTGTTTCTTACAGCCAACACCCACCCGCAAAAGCTCAGATCAGCACTGCCGCTGATCAGAGCAGTTAACCCTTTAAATGCCCCTATCAGAGTTTGGGGTCTCGAACGATCCCCCTGCAATGAGATTGCAAGGTCCCATTTCATTGCCATGGCAGCCAGGGCCCTTCTGAAAGTCCCCAGGGCTGCCATTGAAAATTGCCTATCAAGGCATACCTGTGGCATAGCTTGATAGATTGCCTGTCAGATTAAGATATAATGTAATACTATTGTATTACATCATACTGCAGGAGCGATCAAACCATTGGAAGTTATTGTCCGCTATGGGGACATGCAAATAATCTGAAAATCATTTGAAAAAAGTTTAATTAATTATTTAAAAAAATAAAAGATAATAAAAGCTTCAAAAAAAACTTTTGCCCTATTTATAATAAAAAATACCAAAAACATACTTGGTATCACTGTGTCCATAAGTCAGATCTATCAGAGTAACACATTATTTACCCTTCACAGTGAATGCAATGCCAGAATTGCGCTTTTTTGATCAGTCCATCTACAAGGAAAAATTTAATAAAAAGCGATCAAAAAGTCCTATGTACCAAGAGAAACTACAGGAAGTTTCACAAATAATGAGCCCTCACACAACTATATTGACAAAAAAATAAAAAAGTCTGAGAAGATGGCGGCAGAAATATTTTTCCAAACATAGTTTATATTTCAAAAGTTGTACAGCAAAATATATAAATTTGGTGCTGTATTAATCGTACTGACCCACAGAATCATTTTTGCTGCAGTGTTTAGACTGTAGAAAGAAGAACACCCCCCCCCCACCCCCCACCCACAGATGGCAGAATTTAGCTTTTTTTTACATTTCACTCCTCTTAAGGCCCATTTACATGCAAAGATAATCTTTCAAATGACTGAAAGAGTGAAAGATTTAGCAATCTTTTTGCATAAAGTGTTAATGGACATTAATGGCTGTTAACACTTTATCATCTACATTTTCATGTAAAAGGACCTCCAGAGGCTATTTGCAGAGCCGAAGTTGTGATTAATCACAAGCCCAGCTTTGCAGAATACAATGTTAACTGCTGGCTTCCAGCAGAGATAACAGTCTGTGGTCTTCTAAGAGATAAATGTGTTTGCTTTATCTCCAGTAGCTGAACTATGAATTTTAAGTTCACCTTAAAATCATCATTCAAAAGAAAAGTGCACAATGCCCGCATTTAGATATAACAATATGGCTCATTTTCGATCGTTTAACAAATTTTGAGCAATAATCGTTACGCGTAAATGGGATTTTTTTAAAGTTTTTTATTACATTATACGGTACATTTAATTGCACCATTGAAAAGTCCTGAAGATGGCCAAAAAGAAACTGACCTCCCCTAAGATGTCGCACAAGTGTGTGTCATGCATGGAAGTGGTCTGTTTTTAGATTTTCATCCAAAATGACATCACAATGTAGGCATGTGTTGTCATTATTAAAGCAAGTAATAGCTGCATCTGTGAGAAATGCCTGCGGAACACTTACGATGGGTATATGCCAGGGATTAGAAATTGAATTTCTCAATAATGCAGCTACCACCTGCTTTAAAAAGTTTGAAGTTTATGTACAGGGTAACAAAAGCTTAAAACTGTGAGCTAGCATGGTTGTTATTCTCCAAGGATGCTAGTCTCAATAGAGGATTAATCTCAAGCTTATATAGTTCCTTGTTTGTATTCATAAATTAAAGGGTGTGCTACAGACACCAAAATTTAGAAACAGTAGCTAAAACGGACAACCTGGCAAAAAGAAATCAAAAGGTGTAAGAAAAACGGAAACCTGCTGTAAGTGTCTGGAAAGATGAGAAAGACTTGTGTCTCTCCAGGAACAGGCATTGCTTGGAATAAGTGCAAAAGTGCTGGGAATGATTCATCTGCTGCCAAGCAAGATTCAATGCAGTTAAAAAGTAAGACTTTAAGATGGTACAAAGAGCGGGCCAGAGAATGTTGGCAAGACACAAAGAACAAAAAAATTCCATAGATTTAGCTATTACTTATTCACTTCCTGTTCTACCTAGACAAGTCTAAAGGAATTTTGTTCACAAGTATGAAAGTAATTGTATACTGTGTATCCTAGGAACATGATACTGGCAGATGCTAGAAGTCAACTTTTTAAAATGAAGCACCACTTAGGATATACGTCAGCTCCAAAGTGTAAAACTGTCAGTAGGAGGCACTGAAAGGAAGCAAGGCATGCCTGTTGGTATCGGTTTATTCCGACGCGAAAGCCTAACATGCAAAAATCCTGAAATGAGTTAATTAATATCCTCTCAGGAATACAACTCTTTCCATGTTGGGTTCACCAGTGCCTAAACAAAAAAGATTTACAAGTAGTCTTTAGGTGCAAAAGTAATGAGTTCCTGCTCCTCATTGTCATGGCTAGAGTATTATTCATGCATTAGTAGTTTATTATAGTCAAAATACTAAAGACCACCTGTCCGCCCGTGCGTGCGTGAGTTACATGCTTCGCCCTTGATCACATGATGGTGATGTCATCAGAGGTCCTTCATCCCAAGTGAGTTGCATGCTCTGCACCTGATCACATGATGATGACATCATCACAGGTCCTGTAAGCACACGGCAGCTGTCCGGCTAGGTATTTGTTAGTATTCCATAGCATCTGAGGCCGCAGGGGCTTGTAGGGGATGGAATACTAATGAACACCTACAGCAGCCGTGTGCTTACAGGACCTGTGATGATGTCACCGCCATGTGATCAGTCACCTGTGTGGGAGGAGTCTGGAGTCACATGACCAGGGGGTGAGCAGTGTGTGCAGGACTCTGCTGTGCTGCTTTTGATCCCTGATGTATGTAGAATGTATGTAGCAGAGCTGTATGTGATGTAATGTAACAGTGCTGTGTGTGTGACGTGCATGTAGCAAAGCTGTGAGTGTGTGACGTGCATGTAGCAGAGCAGGTCAAAAACTGGTACTATATTTTCCTAATAATTACTAGTAGTCTTCTTACAAGGCATGGCTCTGCTGGCAGCTCCAGTTATCTAACCATTTAGTACCTGATCATTTGTGCAGTATGCCTCTCATAACATAGGTTATCTGGTAAAGCCATCTTTTTAAGTTACACATACGTTTCAAAAGACAAGTAGTAGCGATATGTGAGTAGTAGTGATATTTTGGACAGACTCTTTGCTCAAGCTACATAGGATATCCCCAAGAATGTCCACAGATGCTGCAGGTGAGCTGCCAGGGGAAACTACTCAGCATCTCTGGACCTTCTTGGAGATATCCATCCCCATGGCTCATCTTTTTATCTGAATCATTTGAATGCTTTTCTACTTCCTATGTGCCTGAGGAAGGACTCAATGTTCAAAAAATAGCTACTACTTACATGTTGTTTTTTAAAACGTGTAAAATTCAAAATAAGTCTTTGAGGACATTCCTTTAGCAAATTTTTGACAAATTTGATAAATGGCAGCATAGCTTAACTCTGTTTCCTTGCAACACCAGTGTCTTCATTTTGAACCTACCAAAGGCTACATGTGCATGCTGTTTGGTAATCCCCCCACCTTCCTATACAAAAGGATATCCTCCAACACTCCCAAAATGTATCGCTAAGGTAACTGGCTTCCATTGAAATTGACTTTAGTATGTTCAATAGATATACTGTGAACAGTAGCTGATGTACAGTGCTGGTGAGTAATGGCCTGTAAGTTGCAGTATTAAAAGAACTCAACATATTTTACATGTCTTATGACTATATTTTTCCATAAAGAAACTTAGATTACTTTTCTTTCATGTCTAAAATAATATATGTCCATAACTGTGCCATAAAAGGGGCACACATTTGTTTAGGAAAACCATTATTCTAGGTTCTAAAAAGATTAGAATATATACATTTTTACAAGCCAGTGCAAGTAATTTGTACATTGTATGCGTAATTACAGGCACATTCTCTAAACTGTAATTGGTAGCTTCAGCTTTTATTTCAGATCTGTGCATGCCATTAGTAGGAATTGTGAGCAGTCTGAGTGTTCCATTGTTGTCTGTCATACCACAAAAGAGATAAAGAGAACATTATCATGTCTCTTTTCCTATAGAATAGATGACACACGTCAGCAAGGCTTTAATTTGCTGAATAAAATAGACCTTGTCAGAAGTTTCAGATACAGACAACCTAGAATATGACCCAAATGTCAAATGTTCTATTGACATTATTGCCATAGCACCAACATATTCCACAGTACAATATAGAGAATACATTGTACATATTACTTCTTGTCATCAGTTGGGCTTCAACTCTTAAGGAACCCATAGACCCTCAATAGGTGTTGGCTGAACACGCACACAGCTAACAACTATTTCTCCCAACTCCCCTATACACATGAACACTTGGTTCAGCTTCCTCACACCCTTACTCTTAAACTGTTCACTCACTCTGAAAAAAACACTTTATTCATCTTGGTAGACAATAACTCATAAAAATGAAATCCCAAAAAATTATATGTACCCAAAAATGATGCCATTAAAAAATACAGCTTGTCCCGCAAAAAACAAGCCCTCATATGGCACAAGGAATTAAAAAAACTGAAAAATTAGTTGGTCATTAGGGCTCAAACACGTCATTAATAGGGATGAGCGAATATACTCGCTAAAGCACTACTCACTCGAGTAATGTGCTTTAGCCGAGTATCTCCCGGCTCGTCCCTAAAGATTCGGGGGCCGGCGCGGGGCGGGGAGCTGCGGGGGAGGACGGACGGAGGGGAGATCTCTCTCTCCCTCTCTCCCGCCCGCTCTCCCCTGCTCCCCGCTGCGACTCACCTGTCAGCCGCGAGGGCTCCCGAATCTTCAGGGACGAGCAGGGAGATACTCGGCTAAAGCACATTACTCGAGCGAGTAGTGCTTTTCCGAGTACGCTCGCTCATCTCTAATCATTAAGATTCACACAGGCTAAGGAGTTTTATGCAAATTACTGCAGAATCAAACTACTATATTTAGAGTTTTTTTAGGTTTACTTATCTTGCATATTCAGGAATTCAGTTAATCCAAAATTAGAAGCAAAACCTGTATTAGTTTATTCAAGCATTCCTCAACATGTTTTTAGTTCCATTAGTCTTCAGGAGAACCATCCTGTGTTACTAGAGAATTATGGAATAATTGCTAGTCTGTGTCTAAAGACCAAATGTTAAAAAATATTAAAATCTGTAATCCCTATCCATAAAGAAATGTCCTGTTTTACTTCCTCTATTATAACTATGTTAAGAGGCAATATTTAGCATTCCCATTACCAGTATGATGTGTACTCCATCAAGTAAATAGGTGAATGTTTGTGTTCTGGTCTGCAATAACACAACACCCCAAGAACATTAGTGTCTATAATGGATAAAAGCATTTAATATTATTTATTTTTCCATATTTTTTCTCTATTAAAAAATTACAGTACAGTCTCATAAACGCAGAAATCGCGGAAATCTTACTCCCCAGATACTAGAGAGATAGTGCAGTTCCCTCTGTTCTAGAATGAGGTGAACACTATCTGCTCCCTTGAGAAGGTCAAAGCCAGACGAGAAGAGGACTTGGAGAAGTTCACGAACCTTTGGAACGCCTGGTTCACCATCTTGCACGAAGACCCCAGTCTACCACTAGAAATGCCCCCTAACCATTGGATTACTGTACCTCACCATTTGATTGCACTACATGAATGTTTTATTCTTTGTATCTTTTTTCTGATGCTCATTATATTTTCAACAGAGCTGTCATTGTTCCTTGTTGTTTATAGGATTGAATGATTTACAATGTGATTCTTCCTCTACCTTTCTTGTAACCCCCCCCCCCCCTGCCCCCCTTCCGTATTGCCATAATGAAAAATAAAAAATGACAGCATATGCATCTAAGGATGGACCTACCCAATGTCTTGTTTATCTCTGAATAGGGCTGGCCTTTGGGCTGCATGACTGCACAGGGTGCATTACTCCACTGAAATACAGGGGGCACAACCTGGCCCAGACTGGCAATCTGCCTGACCAGGCAGGTTCCCAAAGGGCCATGTTGCTGCCTGAGCTTCGTGGGTCACCGGCACTGCCCAGCAGTCCTCTATGGTTGAATTTGCAGTTAATTGTATCAGACAGAAGAAACCTTCTATGTGACGCAGCAGCACAATGATGATGTCTGTGTTGTTCCAAAATCGAGCAGAGGATGTAAGGTGCCATGGGACCATGGAGGAGGTAAATTTATTATTTCAATACGGGAGACATTATAGCTACTGCAGGGGACAGTATGGCTATTATTAAAGGGGATGTTATGACCACTACAGGGGACAGTATGGCTACTACAGCAGACATTATTGCTACTAAAAGAGACATTATGGCTATTTATTATTATAGGGGGATATTATAGCTAGTGCGGAAGGAGACGTTATGGCTACTACAGGGGAAATTATGGCTATTACTGAAGGGAACATTATAGCTACTAAAGGGGACATTATGGCTACTACAGGAGACATTAAAGTTAGTAAAGAAGACATTATACTTATCACTATTATTACTATTAGAGGGGGATATTATGGCTACTACAGGTAACATTATGGCTACTATTGAATACAACATTATTGCTATTACTAAAGAGGACATTATGGCTACTACATGGGACATTATTGCTACTAAAGCAGACATTGTGGTTATTATTATTACAGGGGAACATTATGCCTACTATTACAGGGGACATTATTTCTACCGAAGGGGACATTGTGGCTACTACAGGGAACATCATGGCTACTACTGAATGGGACATTATGGCTGCTACAGGGGACATTACTCTTACTAAATGAAACATTATTGCTACTAAAGAGGACCTTTTGGGTATTATTAAAACAGAGGGTCATTATGCCTACTATTTCAGGGGACATTATGGCTATTTCAGGGGACATTATGGTTACTACTAAAGGGGACATTATGGCTACTACAGGGGACATTATGGCTTCTAGAGGAGACATTACTGTTACTAAATGGAACATTATGGCTATTATTATTAGAGGGGGACATATTAGCTACTACAGGAGACGTTATTGTTATTAAAGGGGACATTGTGGATATTATTATTCTTACAGGGAGACATTATAGCTACTACAGAGGACATTATGGCTATTTATCATTACATGGGGGCATTATGGATACTACAGAAGACATTGCAAATTATTATTACAGGGGGAAATGATGGCTATTACTAAAGATGACATTATGGCTACTTCAGGGGATATTATGACTTTTACTAAATGGGACAGTATGGCTATTACTAAAGGGGACATTATGGTTATTTATTAGTACAGATGAACAATTTTGCTATTTATTACTAATGGGAACATTATGTCTATCACAGTATGGATATTTATAACTACAGGGCAACATTATGCCTGTTTATTACTACCGGGGAACATCATGGCTATTTCTACAGCCACAAAGTACGGCTCCTTACTATAGAGAGACAGTGCAGGGGGGGCAGCACGGCTTGTTATTCGGTACTCAGGGGCACTGTTGTATTTAGGGGAAACCATTTGTGGTACAGTAAAGAGTTTATCTTAACACAGGAATTAAAGATATGAAAAAGCAAAGAGCCAAAGACATCTGTGTGGCAACCTCTGAAGAGACAAATTCTGTCTGAGAGAAGCTGTTGTGTCAGTCTGGACTGCATGGAGAAGAAAATGAAAGCGCTAATTAGAGATGATGTCACGTGTGAGTCACATGTCAGAACATCATTGTTTATTCTGCCACTGACTGCTTCTGATCAGTCTTGTAGTCATGGTATGGTCTGTAAGGTCATGATGGGTAGAAGCATTTTTGTTTGCGAACTGACAACTCCCATTATTTTTTACCATTACTCAGGTCATATTCGGATTTACAAACTTAACTAGCAGGGGCAGACTTGACAATTTATCCCTTTATTGATCTTGTATCTAGTGCTGTATTTATGTACCAAGCTTGGCTCTGGTGCTGCATTTCTATACTGAGCTTGATTCTGGGTATGTGTTTATGTTATCTCCTCCATATGCCTTGCACTGTAAATGCTGCAACTTATTGCAGCAGAATCAGCTGCGGAAATACCACAGCAATGAGAGTGTGTGTAAGGTGGTTCTAACAGCTCATTCACACATTCTTGAGTAATACTCATGGGCCAGTATTTTGTACTTTCCCCCTGCACAAAAGTTTTCCAGCCAGCCCCTATGCAGTGCTGCGCTAAGCTGGTAGAGCTTCAACTTAAGTTTTTGCCTGAGGTGACATCCCAACACTGTTTTACCTAGTGTGTTCTACTTGTAATGGGGAAGTAAATAAGTTCTTAAGTGTGTTTGGTGACAAACAGATTTATGACAGATGTTATATGCTGAAATGCTGTAGTGTTTCAGTAAAAATATACTTTTAAAAGCTACTTGGAATGGGGCTAGGAGTCCCAGAAGTGGGGCCCGGCTGGCCAGTCCCTGCCCAGATCAGCTAGACTGTCAGGGAGGCTGATGGGTAGGGGGAGGCTGTTGAGCAGCTGCTCTCAAATACCTGTAATGGCTGCTGGCCATGGCCGTCGTTTCCCTCACCTGCTCGTGCCACCAGTCACAGCCGTCAGCAACCCCTGTATTTTCCATACAGCAGATGCTGCACCATTCTCCCAACTGTCAGTGTCGCCCATTTTGTGAGCCCGCTCAGTCTGCCTCTTAATTGGCAGTGCTCACACAGAGCTTTTCCAATCCCAGCTAAATCAGACACTTCCCTAGTTATTTAATGCACCCTCACATACCATAGAAACAGCAGCACTGAAGTTAGATAGATGTATGTGCAAGTATGCCAAAAGCTTGATACAAAGCTTCAAGCAATCCAAACAAAGCACTTAACGATCTCTTTATTTCACCCTTTGCAACTTTTCAGTTCCTTAGAACCTTTCGTAAACAAATCCATAGTATGAGTTCAAAACACACACATCTATGTATAATGATTAAATGCATAAGTATCTAATTAAATCCTATTAATTTCACATATATATTAAAATATATACCATAAATCTCAGCTTGTAAAACATATAATAATCATTAAAATGCATAAAACAACACTTATTATAAGAGATGTTGAAAATACATAAGCAGTACATGTTTCAGTAATTTTATTTTGCAAGGTTATCTTTTAAATTTAGATATCAGGATGCCCCATTCTAAGATGGCGTTAGAGTAATCACTACCGTACTTGTATATGCGTGCATGCATGTGGCGAGTGTCAATGTGTCAAAACACAATTAAATCATTTATCATGAGCAGTATGGATTGATAGATGCCTAAACTGCGGTGGGAGGAAGCAGGATCCATGGAATTTAAAGTAACTTTTCAGAAAGTTTTGACTAGTTATTAACTTTTTATATAATGAAGGTACATAGTATCAGGTAATACAAATGTATACACTATTGTGCTAATTGGCACTTACGTGTATTACTTAATTAAAAGAGGCTATACAGCCAATGAGCCATAAAGGTTCTGCGTCAGCTAAAAGGACTTTCACATTCATTCTCCATTACATCTTTTTTTATTCAAAAGGAGGATCAGATCTTGAAACAATGGAAAGTAGAAACATTTCTTAGGGCCCATTTACACAGAACGATTATCGCTCAAAACTCGTTCAAACAACCGAAAATGAGCGATAATCGTTACATGTAAACACGGGCATCGTGCACTTTTCACTTGAACGATGATTTTAAGGTGAACTTAAAATCCATAATTCAGCTAGTGAGAGATAAAGCATCACTCAATAGACCGCACGCTGTTATCTCCATGGGCGGCGGCAGATAACATTGTAATCAACCATGAACTGCAAGCAGAACAATGCAGCTGTGTACATAGCGGGGCGTGTGATTAATCACATGGTTGGTTCTAGAAAAAACAGCTCCTGGAGGTCCTTTTACATGCAAATGAAGATCATAAAGTGTTAATGGCCATTAAAACTTTATCCAAAGAGATCCCTAACTCTTTCAACCTTTCATTCCTTTGAAAGATTATCTTTGCGTGTAAATGGGCCTTTATGGAGAGTTGAGATTGTTTCTTTCCCCTCTTCCTTGTGCCAAGATCCAATCCTTTGTGTCAAAATCCATTATTCCTTGTGATCAAAACAAATGTATGTCAAATCGCCCAAACAAGATATCAAAAGGCCTGTCTCATATTAGGTTACAAGACAAGCATATTTCCTGATGTCATTTGCCAGGAGTGTGGGAAGATTTTAGTCTACATAAAGTGATAAACGAAATCAATTCCATGTTAATATGATATGACCTAAGCAACATATGGTGTTACCTTAGTGCACCAACTATTATGTGGAGTGACTTCTGTGGTCTTCAATGTGTCATGTCGACTGAAACGTAAAAAATAATGACTCTTGGAAAATAGAAACAAAGAGATGAAAATGAAAACTAAAAAAAAATCTCTGGTCTTGACAGGGTTAAAGAAGCTTAAATGACTGAGCCAACATCTCAACGAATGACTAGAAAACAAAAATCATTTAAAACCCAATCCTTGTTTGATCCCCTGATGTAATAAACGAAACATGAAGAAATATTAAGTTCTGACAAGATTAAAATGAATGACAAGAATAGGATAGAAATGTGATTTGATATAGATGTAAAACATGAGCTAATATATTGCCTTGATTTGATCCAGAAATGTATCAAGGAAGGCTATGTGGAATGAATACCTATCGGACCCCTTTGACTTGGACAAATTGTAGTACATTACAACCATTATCAGTTTTATGATTTAGTGAGTAATTTAAGATATAAAATATTTGCCAAGCTGCTAGGAGACTATATTATACCTACATCAAAGGAACTGGGCTGAGAAAACAAATGAATTGTCAATGGGAGTTTAAGAATAAGAGAGGAAACTCTATAATAAAGATAATCCTCACAGGGCTATCTATCAATGTAAGATACAAAGATGCCTGATTTATAGAATAAGGTGATAGGTGGTTATAATCATAGTAAGTGAAGCAGGCCAAACATTTTCAGCAGCAAATTTATAGGACCAATTTTGAAATTGCAGAATGTTTCTCACGATCTTTGTTCAGAAGAATAGAGGATGAGTTTGAAAAGGAATATTCCATGACCTAATCAGTTCTTCATATTTTGAATCAGGAGGGAAAAGAGTCATGAATGATTCATAATGTTTAACCCTTCGCAATCCAATGTTGGATTTAGGGTTTCCAAGGGGGTTTCTCTTTCTGCCATTATACAATGGCGCCATCTGCTGGCTAGAGCAAGTACTGTGGTATGGGACATGCTAGAGAGGCCCCCGACAACAGAGTGGCCAGTAATATACAGTAAGAATACCCTGCCGGACGTCTTCTGACATCGGAGCTGTACAGCCTTCAATAAGAATGTCTTTAGACGTCAGACAGTGGATTGGAAAGGGTTAATCAGTCATAAAAAACATGAAAGTTTTGATGGTCACTTGCTGACCACAAATGAACATGGCTTCTAATAACTGCAAAGAATAACCCCAAGTTTTTGGAAACTTTTATGAGATCAGGAAATAAGACAAGTTATCTTGTTAAGTAGCTCCGAATACATGCTTACAGTGGTAGCAGTGGACAACATAGAAGGTCCTTGCATGTGTGAGATAGAAGGATGGATAAGATAAAAGATTCAAATTGATTGATTTGGGGTTTAGAATTATCTTTGGGGGCAAATTCCAGCAGAGATATAGGAATAAGAAAAAAGCTAAAAACGGATAAAATAGGTCAGCACTTCCCAATAGAAGTCTATAGGTGCACGTCAAAGCATGGCTGCAACATACTATAGAAGCAGAAACCAAAAAGTGGCAACAGCACTCAAAATACGTTTACTTTCAGAAGTATATATACCTATAATCAATACTCTAATCAAATTAAATAATGCAAGATTCTTGGTATATAATTTGATCAAATCATATTGGCCCATCTACCAACGTCCAGGTGACCAAGCTTTCAGATGGGTCCTGACGCTAATACCAGGTGGTTTAATCTTAACCAGGGAAAGATGGGTACCTACCTCTCAGAATGCTCCTCTCTTGGGACTAAGCCTACACATAAAACCAGGGAAGGTAGGATGCCATTTATATGGTTCAATAGAAGGTAAATAGGCAATGGGCGTGCACAACCCGGTGATCTCAGCCTGAACTCTGTCCAAAGAGTCTGATAGTAAATGTATTTTGAATAAGAAAAAGGCATGACAAAGGTCAAACCTTTAATTAAAATCTGGGCTTCTGTCCTTTGGCTCCCCTGCTTTACCTATCACTGGGCAGCACCATCCTGAATGCCATGCTGTGTTCTCCTCTGCATCCCTGATGTCTGCCTGCAGGGCTCTTGCGCACTCTATTTTAAAGGGTGAGCGCATACTTCCTTAACCTGTCTGTCTCCAATCTCAATCCTGCACCTGCTATATTAGGTATCCATCCCCCAGGGTAGATGCCTGAGCAATTGGTCTCATTAACTGTTTGTGACAAAGCCCCTGTTTCTAGTTCTGAGTCTTGCCTTATTTATTCTGATTTCTTTGCTCCCTGACCTCAGTTTCTATTACTGGACTACGTTATTGCTCGCTGCCTGCTCTGACTTTTCGCCTGGACCTTGTTATTGCTACTGTGCCACCAGCCTGGACTTGCTACGTTTCCAGATAAATATCTATTTATACAACTACTTGTAGTTAACAACTACATACCCTGGACTTTCTGTGCAAGTAACGGCTTTGAGACCCCACAGCGAAGACTGTATTCCACTTGGAGGAGTCAAGGGTGAACACTGGCGTTCCCCAGGTGCTGTCTCCGCAAACAGCCCAAAGTCAAACCTGTGTGAGACAAAGTGGATCCACATCCGTCCGCCTGACATACATGATATAATGTTGTAAGACACGTTGGACCGGTATCTGTTGGAAGTATAAATCTCTATGGTTTTTTTACCCTCTTGGATATGTCGGATTTAAAGATAAGTTAAGGAAGGACACGTCTGTAATAGCATGTAAAGGTCTGTCAACTATCTGAGGTCCTTGACATGCTATCATGTCAAGTTGCAGAAGCGTGTTAATACACAATACCAGTAATCGCATCATGTGACGCAATACTTTAAAATCAATCATGTGATGATATATTTCTAGCCAGGTAATTTTTAATTAAATTATATATAATCACTAGAACAGGAGACCAGCCACTGCACCCAATGTCCACTGTCCCTCTACTCGAAGGGCATATGAACGGGGATTGATTAAGTGAGACAATTCCTTAAAGTATAGTTATATCAATGATGCTATTTATGTCGTAAAAGCAAAAGCAATTAAGTTGCCTTACATGTAATAATTAGCTCCTTAGAACAATAATATGTCATAAAAAGAATACACAGCAGATGAAAAGATCTAAAATAGTAGACTGTTTAACAGAGTTATTCTTTAAAAACTCAATTTTTTAAAATCATAAATGGTCTAATTGTATAATTATTATTTTGATCATTCCCATTGAAAAGGAAATCTGGTTTTGAAATGGTTTATGCAATCTGTATAATCCCTTCACGTTTACCTCACTACCAGAAAATGCACCAAATTACAGTAAAAATGACAGCCTTGGAATAGAGTGGAAACAAAAGCACAGTGGTAATACAATAATACAACATGAAATAACAACTAGTATATAATTAGATGGTACGATCTGGTGCCATAACCTGGTCTTCTATGGAATTACATTGCAGATGCCCTAGATCTGTGATCTTGATACTGTAATTGATGTGGTTGCTGAGACTTACATACGTTCTACTCAGCCCTTCAATCTGTGGTAATCCTATTTGTAGCCAGGAAAAAAAGGGAAAGTAAAAATTATGGCATATACTTTATTTCAAAGATGTATTTGGAGTTAAGTATGACTATAACATCTTATATGGGGGCAGTTCTCAGAAACGTCCATACAGTTTATAGAAAATTGTACAAGTATGATATCAGTTTTTATCATCAGATGAGTATTTACCAATGTTCTTATGTGAGCCTAATCGGCAATGTTACAACAGTGATCTCTACTCTACATTTATTGAGTTAGATGTTTTTGTTCAATGTATCAGTGTAACAGGAAGCAATATATTAATGGGGAAAGCATAGGTTGTAGAAGGCCGGCTGCACACGGGTAATCAGGATTCCACATGTGGGAGCCTGCAGCAGAATCTGGCTCTGACCCCGGCCGGCAACACTTATCTTTTCTGTAATGCAGATGACTGTGGGCATTCGCTGTCGGTCATGTGTATCTGTTTCTCCCACACCGTCACTACGCGATGACGCCGGTACTCACGGCCTATCCACAATTGTGGATGGACTGTAGGTCGGACGCCTTCCATTGACTTTAATGGAAGCCATCCATGCGGAGTACGCAACAAAATAGAGCATGCTGCAATTTTTCCTCCATTCATGGGAATTGTAATTTGTTACCGCGAATGTGAAGGAAAAAGCAATTTTCCATAGCATGTTTTTAACGGTATTTGTGCGGATCCTCTGTGCGAACACCAACCGTGGATTCTGCAGCAAATACACGTTCATGTACAGCCAGCCGAAGGGAGGTGGAAAAAAAGCAGAATAAACTATAATACATGAGCAGAAGGATAAAACCAAGGGTGGCAAGTAGGGTATAGATTTCCCTATCAAGGTAAAGTCATAGTTTGAGTCAGGTCTGTGACTAGGAGACCTCTCATATGAATGCTGAATGTTGCTAATATATTTTTAAGTAGAAATCTAGCATTGGGGATTTATTTCTGTACCTTCTATATGGATATGAAAATGTTTTCGCTAAGTGATCATGTACATTGTAAGAGGTTTAGTCAACAACTTCCTGATCCTTCTCTGTAAAAGCAGAGCAAAATCAAAGACCTTATCTTCGGAACTTTTTTTTTTATTGTTTCAATGCAGCTAAAGTTTAAATAGGGCTGCCCACCTCTCCTGACATGTCTGTTTTAGCAAATACCTGTATTTCCCATAATGTAACAATTTTGGAACATCTTTTCTTAGAACCCTTACGTTATGCTATGTGTCTGTTTTTCTGTTATATATCTATTATTTAACAACTATGTGTTACAAAATGGGGTAGTCATAACACAACCATAAGTGCTCATTCACACAACCAGGATTTTTGCATATTATGGCCGCGATGCATAACCGCATGATACATGGTGAATGGAGTTAATGAAAGTACATTGACTTTCATTGATGCGCTCACATGAGCGTGTAAAGACTGCGTGTAGGTACACGTGAAAAAATAGATGGCAGCATGCTCTATTTCTCTGCATACAATGCAGCGCGAGCCCTACTCATTTCTATAGACAGTGTATGAAACGCTGTCCATACATAAGACATTGCGTATGGGCGGCGATTTCATATGTAACCCCGCTATGAAACAAAGCAGGGTATTAAAAGAAAAAAAGGCCAAGTCACACTGAGTATGACTGTGTGCATGAGAGATGCAGTCATACGCAGTGCACTTGCTGCCATATACAGTCTCTGCCAGCTCACAGACTGTTAAAACATTGCAGGACTCCCACAGCCTTTTATGGATACAGTTGTGTGAATGAGCCCTAACTGTAATATATTTTCTAAACATTTAATGTTACAATGAGTCAACCTAGCAACATAATATAAGTTTGTTCCACATTAGAGGGCACAAATAATACTTATTTATATGGCCATGTCTGTGTTGTGTAAAAATCATTTTCTCTAATGTTAACACAGTCCCACATTTTTGCCTGCCATATTCTGGTTAGTATAAACAAAGGAGAAAAGGACATGCTGCCAATTTGTTTTTACATGGGCCATTGGTCTATGTGAAAAATGACCCATGTGAATAGTCTCATTGGCTGTTATGGAGCATGTGTGCTGTCCATGGAATACATATAGGAAGACATGGACAGCACATAACTGAAAATATGACCATCTAAACGGGCTCTTACTATTGGTGTGGCACCAGGATTCTGCCATAAGTTGTGCCTTCTTCTTAGTGCAAATCAATTTAGTCAAATTTCCTGTTAATGTATGCCACGAAGAACAAATGTTGATCCTCGTTAGACACTCTTCAAAAGTATCTTACAGCTCCTATCTAGACCTATGTAGGTCTCCATGGTTATAGATTACAAAGTCTATACAGTGTTATCTTGCCAATATACTCTCTTCCATATGTCACCTGCGAGGGGGTGCTGATAAGTAGTGAGCCTTACCCAGAAAAAAATTGAGGTAGGAAGCTGAAACTGCCACACTGTTCTACATATTCCCCCAGGATGTCAATGCACTTGTGACGTCTCTCCTGCAGCTTTTTATGTTCCTGCAAATAGAATTCTTCCGACTGCTGGTCAAACCGCTCGTTTGCAGCATTAGCTGCCTCCAAAACACTCCCAAACCGTTATTCTTTTACCTGTTTTTTAAGATTGGAGAATAGATAGTAGTCAGACAGAGCCAGGTCGGGGGGCAAATAGGGTGAATGGGGCATCAGTTGTAAGCCTAAGGAGGTCAGTTTTGTAATACTGGCACCTGCAGTGTGTGACAGGGCATTGTCATGCAACAGGATGACATCTTTGGAGAGCTTTCCTCAATGTTTTTCCTTAATATTTTGCCTCAGCTTTGTCAATGAACAGTAATATGTCGCATTAAATGTTGAACCCATTGGGAGGTAGTCCACGAGCAGAACTCCCTTCTTATCCCAAAAAATGGTTGTCATTTGCTTCTGCACTGACCTTTGCACATGGAACTTCTTTGGCCAGAGGGAACCATTGTGCCTCCATTCCTTAGACTGTTTCTTTGTCACTGAATCATAACTGTAGATCCATGTCTCAGTTACCAGTTTGGTAATTTCTGACTAATTTCTTGCAAAATGCTCCAAAACATTCACAGATGTCTCTGCACATCTCCTCTTCTGTTCCGTTGTTAAAAGTTTCGGGATCCACTTAGCTGTAAGCTTTCTCATTCCCAAGTCGTTGTGGATAATTGCACCAACTCTCTCACATGATATCCCCAGATATGTAGCAATGCTTCTGGCAGATATTCAGCGGTCCTCCATGATCATGTCATGGATGGCTTTCACATTTGCAGGCAAGGAAATGGAGACGGGCCTTCCACTGGGTTTCTCACTTTCAACACCAAAATGGACAGTTTTAAAATTTACGTTTAAGTGTTGCATATTAAGGGCCACTGTCACCCCAAGTTTCTGACATTTCATCATGGATCAGCTTTGCACCTTTATCTTGGAGAAACAGGAACTTGATTATGGTCCTATGCTCTTCCACACTGAACATCTTTGGAAATGCTGCCATGTTTACTTTGGACGAGAAAAAAAAGATAAGTTAAAATCATAGGTAGTTGATTTTTGTGTAATTGAATACAGACAAATAGACAACTACACCCTGCAATTTACAGCTTCATTGCTCAATTTTTCTGGGTAAGGCTCAATACGTATCAGCACCCCCTTGTACTTCTTAGTAGCCTTCCTAATGTACCGTATATACCGGCGTATAAGGCGACGGGGCGTATAAGACGACCCCCCAACTGTCACCTTATACGCCGGTATTCAGTGGAGAAAAAAAAAAAATTTTATTACTCACCTCCCACGGCGTTCTGTCGCGCTCCGGCAGGATGTCGCTCGCTCCGGCAGGCTGTCGCTGGCTCCTCGTCCCCGCCGCAGCATAGCTTTCTGAATGTGGGGCTTGAAATCCCCGCTTCCAGAAAGCTAATACACACGCCGGCAGCCATGACATCATTGAATGGCTGTGATTGGCTAAAGCACACGTGGCTTCAGCCAATCACACTATTCAATGACATCATTGAATGGGTGTGATTGCTAACACGTGCGCCTTCAGCCAATCACAGCCATTCAATGATGTCATTGAATAGTGTGATTGGCTGAAGCCACGTGTGCTTTAGCCAATCACAGCCATTCAATGCTGTCATGGCTGCCGGCGTGTGTATTAGCTTTCTGGAAGCGGGGATTTCAAGCCCCGCATTCAGAAAGCTATGCTGCGGCGGGGACGAGGAGCCAGCGACAGCCTGCTGGAGCGAGCGACATCCTGCCGGAGCGCGACAGAACGCCGTGGGAGGTGAGTAATAAAATTTTTTTTTTTTACACTTTTTTTTTTTTGTATTACCGGCGCATAAGACGACCCCCGACTGCAGAGCAGATTTTTCGGGGTTCAAAAGTCGTCTTATACGCCGGTATATACGGTATGTATTCAGGATCTGCTGGATCAGACTACAGTACGCAGAGTTTGTAGTCTGTAACCAAGGAGACTATCCATCTATTTGTGTTTATGTATATATATATATATATACATATATACACACACACATATATATATATATATATATATATATACACACACTGTAGAAACAGTAATTTAGAAGTTGCTTTCTTATTTTTAGATGATATGGCGTGAATTTTACATGCTAGGCTATGGGATGTGGTATGGCAAAAAAAATTTCTCCTTAGGCAGTGCGAATTAAGTGGTGCTTTCTAACTTTTTATGGTGTTTCTTTAATGTATAAATGTCAAGGATCCCAACTCTTATAGCTGTTACACCCCCACTGATCAGAAAGCTAGAACGCTAACATAAAGGAAAACGAAGATATGTTTGACTCAGCAAGAGTCAGTACTTTGTGGCCTCCATTATTTCATATCTGGTTTGGATGGTCCTAAGTGTTCTTCAGTTCTAGCAGATTACAATTTATAAAATTTCAATTTATAAAAGAAAATTGGGATTTTTTCTCTCACATTCAGAGACTATTAAGTCTGCAGGCAAGTAAAAGTGCTGGCAACATTAATGCAATGTAAAATAAATACTCAATAATAAAATCCTACTTAGCAGACTACTGACTTATCAGTGCAAGTAAATGTCAGTATGATATGTTTTGTGCTTGTTTAAAGATTTATCTAGCAATTTACAGTAAATTTACTAAACATTTGCTGATTGCAAATTGCTTATGTATAAAATGTTACTAGAAATTTAAAGCAGACTCAATAATGGTAATGACCGTTTATAAAGTTCTGTTATTTTGTATGTCATACTAAATGTTTTCCATTGCTTAAAAAAATAGAAACATTTAGTCATTCAAATTTAATATATCAAATTATGATAAAGATTCAATAATGGAGTTATGTAATCTGTATGCGGATAGCAGCAGGTGGTCTGTTACCTGCATACAGCTCCATTGTTCTCTAGCTGGACTGCAGCTGAATACAATGTTTTCAGTGCTCCTGTGGAGAATCACAGTGTGCGGTCCCTGCTATCAGCTCTCGGGCAAACAATGGTTTTTATGCTGAACTAAAAATCATTGTTCAGCGGAAAGACAATGGTAGCATTTACATGTAAAGATTATCGCTCAAAAACCATCATTTGAACTAATTTTTAGCGATAATCGTTGTGTGTAAATGGGCCTTTACAAAGACATGGTAAATGAGGTGCTACATTTCAAGATGATCAAGAGCAAATGAAAGGGCTGGCTTTGGGGTTCAGAGATCTGACCTATGTCCAATCTGACACAGTGCTATGAAATGCATCCCTGAGTGGGTTAGAAATCCAGGTATGTGAGAGAATGATCAGACATGCCTCTCTGTCGTTCTTGATATTTCTTTTTAGTATTAGACTATGTTCAGACATAATTTTTATCTGCAGATTTTGTGTTACATGCAGATTTTGTTATAGATTTGCAGTGGATTTCCCCATTGCATTACATTGCTTAATTCATTCAGTAGACTTTGATAGTTTTTAATAAGTAGGCATACAATATATAGGCTTTCTGATGGAGAAATGGCAAATAATAATACACTGTGAATTTTCATATTTCAATTCAATTTACAGCATAGAGATGCACTGCAACGAGCGGAATCCGAAGCATTTCTGCACCAATTCTGTGTATAATCCACAAATTCGCATCATATCTGCATATAAAGTGTTCAGATTTGCTTCTCGGGTATTTTTAAGCCATGCGTGAATTCACCATTACTGAGGCCTTAGTCAGACGGGCGTTTTTAGCCGTGATTTGCGCATGCGCATGCGTCCGGCGATTTTATAAAACCATTGCTTTGCAATGGTATCGGACACATGAGCGCTTTTTATGCGCTCGTCCGATAAATTATAGAACAAAAAATCGCAGATCGCAGCGCCGACCCCATTGAGAACATATAGAAGACAAATCATTCTTCTCTGCCACAGCTGTAACAGCTGTGACAGAGAAGAATGATGTTTGCCCATTGAATTCAATGGAGCCGGCAATACAGCCGCTCCATTGAAAGCAATGGGCTGCCGGCGTGCGCGGGGTGAATTGTCGGGAAGGGCTTAAATATATAAGCCCTTCCCTGTAATTCATCCTAAAATGTGTTAAAATAAAAAAAAATTGGATACTCACCTTTCCGCTGCAGCCGGAGTCCAGCCGCGGCCGCTGTCAGTTCTCCTGAACTGCTTCTCGGCACTATTCAGCCGGCGGGGCTTTAAAATCCCCGCCTGCTGAATGATCTGCCTCTGATTGGTCACAGCCCTGACCAATCAGAGGCAGGTTTCACTCACACACCCATTCATGAATTCATGAATGGGTGAGTGACTGCTGCCTCTCAGCACTGAGCCAATCAGGGGCAGGTCTGACTCACATCCATTCATGAATTCATGAATGGGTGTGAGTGAGACATGCCTCTGATTGGCTCAGCGCTGAGCCAATCAGGGGGCAGGTCTGACTCACACCCCCTTCACACCCACTGCAGGACGGCCGCGCGGAGCTCCGGCTGCCGGGAGAAGGTGAGTATATATATATTTTTTATTTTTACACATTTTAGGATGAATTGCAGGGAAGGGCTTATATATTTAAGCCCTTCCCGACAATTCATCCCGGGCTCTATTGCCGTCTCCATTGAATGCAATGCGCTGGACAGCTCCGGCCCGTTTCTAATGAAACGCGGCGAGGAGCAGATTTTCGGGCGACTTGCATGCACCGGTCACGCGATTTGCAATCCGCAAATCGCGCGAAAAAACGCCCGTCTGACTAAGGCCTGATTAGTAATACTGATGCAATAATGATCTTCTCTAATTTTCAATACTACAGACTTTTACCAATGCATTTGTGTGAAGCAGGTCTCGGCCAAGACCCTCAGCCAACTGACATAATAATTCAGTATGAGAAAATGCAGCTAATGTTCCAGTTTAATCAATAGGGTGAACTACAAACCGAAAAATTTGACTTTGGGTTTGCTTGTAAAAATGTGAACACTGAAGTGATATCTACTAGTAATATATGTTCATTTTCCACATGCTCATAATGTAGCTCTTTTAATCTGGCTCTACTATGTTTTATGATAAAGACATGGCGATGTTAAATAGCATTTTTCAATTTCAATCCCGTTGGAAATGACATATTTTGTAACAAGCTGTTAAACTTTTGTATCAGTATGAATTTAGCATTGTGTGCACTTCCTGGCAATATGTCTTTGGAATCAACATGATACAAGCTTATACATCCACTCCTGTGACAGCACAGCCTCCTGCAGATTCAATCTGATTATAGGGAACTTGAAAGCACATGTAGCCGGTTTGAGCTCTTTGAGGGCTTTCCCTGCTGTCAACTTGAATAGGTATGAATTATTATTATTATTATTTGTCTGGACTTCATCTGACCATCCAAGGCTAAATAAAAAAATAAAAACAAATGGATAGAGAAATAGATGTTCTCTCTATTTTCATTACAGTTATTTGCTTAGATATAATTTAACCCTTTTATACCTCAGCTTTCATTATACACAGAGGGATTTATTAAGATTGGCATTTCACAAACCAGTCTATGCAAATTAAGATGGAGCAGTCTTCTGAAAATTCTGGCTTTGGTTTTTATTCCCAGTCATTCCCAGGCGTGTTAAAAGGTCTGACATTGACTTACAAGAACGCTGCCTTCCACTAGGTGGAGCTGTAGAGGTATTGTTCCATCTTCCTATTTACATAAGTTTCCCAAAGGAACATGTATGGCCTTATAAGTCTCCCCACTAGGTGCTCTCCCTAAGGAGAAACCATACCCTTCCCGCAAACCAGTCTAAAATTGAAGTTTGTTGTAGTAAAATTCATCGTTAGTTAAAAAGCACAGCTATCCTAGAGCAGAAAATGACATTTACACCTGCCATAAGCAAGGGTAGATTTCCACTAAAACTTCTGTTATTTTTCACCATTTTCTGTCTTCAGCAATAAGAAACATCAGAATGTTGCACACCCAGGCCTCTTCTATTAACTTCATCTACTTTACTCAACACTGAAAGAGATACAAAATGGCTGAGGCTCTATTATGGGAGAAAAGAGGCTATCATTGGAGCAGCAGAAGAGGCTCTGTGGGGTTGTTATGGGCTCTGTGAGAAGAGTGGGAGACCCTAATTAGAAGGAATTGTGGGGGGATAGAGTAGATGGTGGGGGTATTATTGTATCTTGTCACCACCAGAAAGTACTGGTGGAGACAAGAGTGACAGGCAGGTGATGCCCCCTGTAGCTGATTGGCTGCACATCTGGCTGGTGTGCAGGTCCTGGCAGGGCACTAAGGTTCTCCCACAGTGGCATCATTGTGAGCAGCGGTGGGGGCAGTACATGCACCGCATCCATAGTCAGCGTTGGCAAGGGAGGACAGCGGCTAACCTGGGAGCAGGGAGGACAGCGGCTAACCCTGGAGCGGTGGAGCGCAGGTGGTGCCAGCACATACACACGATGCAGAGGCAGCATTGGCAGGGGAGGACATCTACAAACGGCAGGAGGGGACAGCAGCAAGTGATGGTGGTGCCGCCGGCAGTGGTGGCAGGACATGCACAGTCAGCGGCGGCAGGAGAGGCACAGACGTCCAAAATCCCTGAAGTGCTGCAGCTCGGAGCGGCTGCAGCGCCACCAGGAGACACACTGCCAGTGGTGCAAGCGCAGCTGGAGCAGTGAGGCCGCGGAGGCAGTGTCAGCTACCGGTTGGCCAGGGGAGATGTAAGGGAAAGTCTGCTCTGGGAAAAATTGTGCCTGCAGCGTCTGTATAGATTGTTGCCTAGGCTGGACGGTTAAGGTTAGGGTGAGTTTTCATGTTAGGCTTACATTATTAACTTTCAGTGCTTGCATATTGTGTGCAAATATGTAAAGAGATACTTATAGATTTTGTTCACTGTAAATTTTTCAGCAGACTTGAAGTGGAATCCACACCAATTTGTGAGCAAATCTGCAGGAAATCTACATCCTAAACATCCTGCATTGACTATAATGGAAATTTTCACTGTAGTTTATATGTCATGGATTTTTTTCATATTTAGATTTGAAACTTACAGTTTTTCTCAATTCACATACTGTTCATCTGTTTACCCACTTGTGAGAGGCCTATGATGTGGGTCGGGAGGGGTATCATTTCTCCTTAAGGAGAGTACCTAGAAGGTGTGTGAAGAGAATTCTAAGGCCATGCATGCTCCTCTGGGAAACATATGCAAATAAGGAAAATAGAAAAACACCTCTGCATTGCCTCCTATTGGATGGCAGCATTCCTGCAAATCAATGTCCAACCCTTAATACAGGCCTTCAGAATAATTTTTGGGAATTAAAAACCAAGCCATAATCCATACACAGCTGTTTCTGGGTTTTTGCCGCTTATTAGTGTGCAGCAGGATCCTGGAGAGATGATAACTCTCCCGACCAACGTCACAGACCTCCCTTGGTAACCTGTTCCACTCATTGATCACCATCACTGTCAGGAATTTTTTTCTAAAATCTAATTTGTGTCTCCTCCCTTTCAGTTTCATCCAATTGCTTCTAGTCTTTCCTTGAACAGATGAGAATAGGGCTGATCCCTCCGCACTGTGACGGCCCTTCAGATATTTGTAGACAGCCATTAAAGGGGTTGTCTCGCGGCAGCAAGTGGGGTTATACACTTCTGTATGGCCATATTAATGCACTTTGTAATGTACATCGTGCATTAAATATGAGCCATACAGAAGTTATTCACTTACCTGCTCCGTTGCTAGCGTCCCCGTCGCCATGGATCCGTCTAATTCTGATGTCTTCTTGCTTTTTTAGACACGCTTGCGCTGTGCGGTCTTCTTCCTGGTGAATGGGGCCGCTCGTGCCGGAGAGCTGGTCATCATAGCTCCACCCCGCCACGTGTGCAGATTCCAGCCAATCAGGAGGCTGGAATCGGCAATGACCGCACAGAGCCCACGGTGCACCATGGGAGAAGACCTGCGGTGCATCGTGGGTGAAGATCCCGGCGGCCATCTTGGTGAAGGAAGAAGTAGAAAGAAGGAAGACGTCGCAGAGCGGGGATTCGGGTAAGTAATAATTTTTTTTTTTTTTTTTAACACATCCCTTGGGGTTGTCCTGCGCCGAACGGGGGGCCTATGGGGAAAAAAAAAAAACGTTTCGGCGCGAGACAACCCCTTTAAGTCTCCTCTCAGCCTTCTTTTTTGCAAGCTAAACATTTCCTTTGGGATGAAAAGACTGCAATACCTAGAGGCGCTATCAAAATTAGGATTATTCACACTGGAAAAAGAAGGCTAAGGGGCGATCAAATAACTATGCAGAAATACATTAGGGGACAATACAAGGATCTCTCCCATGATCTGTTTATACCCAGCACTGCGTCAGTAACAAGAGGGCATCCACTACGTCTAGAAGAAAGCAGGTTTCATCACCAACACAAAAAGGGGTTCTTTACTGTAAGAGCAGTGAGACTGTGGAACTCTCTGCCTAAGGACGTGGTGATGGCAAAATCCATAGAGGGGTTTAAGAGGGGACTAGACATCTTTCTAGAGCACTATGATATTATCTAGGATATAGACATTACATGACCAGCTGGCTTGTTGCCCCGGGTCTTACATTTAGGTAGGAACTATCAAAGGTTGATCCAGGGATTATTCTGACTGTCATTAGTCGAGAAGGAATTTTTCCCCCGAATGGGCTAATTGGCTTCTGCCTTTTGGTTTTTTTTTTACCTTCCTGGATCAACAAGGAGGTTGAAACAGGCTGAACAGGATGGACACTGTCTTCATTCGGCCTAACCTACCATGTAACTATGTTTAACCATTCCTCATAGGACATGATTTACAGTTCGTTCACTATCTTGGTAACTATTTCCGGAACTTACTCCAGTTTGTCTGTCTTTTTTAAAATAGGCTGCCCAGAACTGGACACAGTATTCCAGATGAGGCCTGACTAAGGAAGAGTAGAGGGGGATAATTACCTCACGTGATCTAGACTCTATGCTTCTTTTTATACATCCCAGAATTGTGTTTGCCTTTTTGGCTGCTGTACCAACCACTCCATATGAGAACACAGCAAGGTCTGATGTTTTGAAGATACTTCCACCCAGTTTAGCCATCACAATTTGGCTCTTGTAAAGGAGATCCTAACACTTGCCCATTTTTCCTTCTTCCAAACATCAACTTCAAGACTTGAATATTCACTTGCTGGCTAATATGAGCCATCCGCACAAGATAATCAATGTTATTCACTTTGTGAGTCACTGGTTTTAATGTGAGAATTAATCAGTGTAGTCATCAACACATTTGCAATGCATCAGTTATTAGTTTTATCTCCATAATCACAACATTTATTTTGAGACAATGGATTATGTGCTTGGTAATCCTTGTTTACAAAAATATAAAGACACAACTTGATTTACAATACTAGAAGGCAGCAAGTTGGTTGTGTTGCCAAAACATCTGTTGTAAGGCACTTTACTCTCTTGATTATTTCATAAACTGCAAAGTTTAGGGTGATACTGGAGATCATTGTTAAAGTCAGACAAAAATGCAAAAACAAACCAGTACTGTGTTTAAAGCCAAAGAAATGAATGAAAAAATTGCACTTTTATGTCTTTAACTTTAGTATTAAATAAACTGCTAAAAAAGCAGACAAGAAGTATAAATTCCTCATAACAGGAATAAGTGCGTTTAGGTACAAAAAATGTTCTCAGAAAAATGTTTGTCCACCACCCAATGTCATTCCACATGTGTTATGTGATTAAAAAAAAAAAAACGACATTGTGGACCCAAAAGATAAACCAAAAGTGAGGGAAAAAACACTACTAAAAATGCAATATTTGACCTATATCTCATATCTGGATGCAGCAATTTTATTAAAAACTAAATGGTTTTTGGCAAAAAAAAAAAAGACTATGGGAGAATTCATCCAGGTGTTTATGCTAGTTAGTGGCATATAAAAGTAGAAAATTTTGGTGCACACTGTATTTGTGCCAAAATTTGAAACTTTAGGGCCTTTTTATGCCTGCATGCTCCTGTTTTAAGAAGATTGGCAAAAGGCTGTGGGGCCATGTGGGCTCATTAAATTTACTATCACTTACATCAGAGGCTAATGTAAATTATATCTGAAATCAACTCCAGCTCACCCACTGAGACTAAGCTGTGGGGTCCTTCAAGAGTGAAGTTTGCCTCTTAATAAACTGTCAAATGGAAAGATGGAACAATACGTAAAAAGTGCCATCTATTGGAAGGCAGAATTCCTGCAAGTCAATGTCAGACTTTTTAACAAGCCTTGTAACAATGACTAGTAATTATGAGCCAAAGTGAGAATCTCCTTTAGAAGGAGAAGGTAACCATGTTGTTTTAGGGTGATTGCTGCTCATCAGTATGCAGCAGGTTTCTGGCTTGACTACTGAGAGGCCTATAAATGTGCGTCAGGAAGGGTATCATTTCTCCTTAGGGAGAGTACCTAGAAGGTGTGAGGAGACATAAGGCCATCCATGCTCCTCTAGGAAATATGCATTAGCCAAGCCAGAAACTTGTTGCACACTGATGAGGAGAAATCACCCCGAAACAGCTGTCTGTGCATGGTTACTCTCTCCTTCTGGAGAAGATTCTCTCTTTTGCTCACAATTCCCAGTCATTGTTACAAGGCTCGTTAAAAACTCTAACATTGACTTGCAGGAATGTTGCCTTCCAATAGATGGTGTTGTAGAGATATTGTTCCATCATCAATTTGCATATTTCCTAGAGAAGCATGCATGGCCTTAAAGTTTCCTCCCACCTTCTAAATGCTCTCACTAAAGAGAAACAATACCCTTCCTGACTCTTAATAAACTTGGCACACTTCACATTGTGACACTCTTTAATTGGACTGGCATATAAAATGCCACCCTAAATATACTCCCCCAGTTGTGTATCAGTAATAAGGTAGTTTCACACATAGCATTTTTAGAAAAACAGTACTGCAGTTTTTGATGCACGTTTTAAGCTAAAGCCAGAAGTGGTTCCAGCAGGTAAGAGAACTTTAAGTCATAGGTTCCTATTAGAGATGAGCGAGCATACTCACTAAGGACAATTGCTCGATCGAGCATTGTCCTTAGCGAGTATCTCCCGGCTCGACAGAGAAGGTTCGGCTGCCGGCGCGGGTGACAGGTGAGTTGCGGCAGTCAGCAGGGGCGAGTGGGGGGGGGGGGGAGAGAGGGAGAGAGAGAGATCTCCCCTCTGTTCCTCCCCACTCTCCCCACAGCTTCCCGTCTGCCACCGGCAGCCGAATCTTTGCTCCCAAGCGGGCAGGTACTCGCTAAGGGCAATGCTCGCTCGAGCAATTGCCCTTAGCAAATATACTCGCTCATCTCGAGTTCCTATAGCTACAGCAGAAAGAGGATAGGCTGAAAACCCAAGAGCAAAATACATAATCTGCTTGCAAGATCACAGACAGGGTAAAAGGTCAAGACAGCCAAAATTCATACACACTTGAGTAAATAGGCAGAAATGGAGATCAGTAGCATGAAACAGACTAGCTCCATAATGGAACACAAGACACAACGATAAAGGAGATCCTTGGAAGACAAAGGGGCACAGGTCCGGAGATCTACATTTTCAAAGTCTCAGTGTAATATTTACTGGAGTAAGATATGACACATTTATTTAGAAGTGCCCAACTAATAGAATAGCTAATAAAACATATTTAGTGTTAAATTGCTAGAGTTTTCTTTTGTAATATATTATCCTTCTTTCTGTCCATCTTGCTTGTACTCCAACTTGCAAGTACTACTTGTCCTGGGAAAGCTTTGTTATCTCTCTTTTACAAGACAGCAACAATTTTAAACTTGTTCGGAGAAATCCCACTGTGCACAGTTTTGTATCTGGGTCATATACACATTTTTATGCAACCAGTTATATCTACATCATGAAATTATGTGACAGATTTTGGCCCTCAAAACTGTTATGTTCTGTCATTTATTTATCTACATTGATATGTTAAACCCAATGTCTGCATTATGGTATAATATTTCGCAGAAACAATATTCTTACTGAAAATAAATCTGTTGAGTATTAGAACATTAAATATTCAGAAGGCAGTCACAGCCAAATATGTTTATTTTTTCAAAACCAAAGCAGAGAAAGGAAATATCAAGTACCGATCATGAGATCAACATACAAGTAGATGACATCATGGAACAGCTAAAATACTCCATATCCACCATCTGCATCATAGAGTACAGCTAACAATGGAGTCTCCTAGGAGGAAGAAAGGTGCAGGAATGTGTATTGAATATTAAATCAGTTACACCCATCCCGATTCACAAAGGCTGTAAAACAAGACTGTCTATGAACAGCTGTACAGTTTGGAAATGCAAATTTTTCTCTTATTTAGTCAAATTTATGTTTTATGGTACCAAACAGTTCTAAATGATAAATCATACAATATTGCTACATATTATGGAATGTTGGAAAATGCTTCATGTGTCCTCTTGAACTGTGAGACCGTCTTCTGGATAGCCAATTCAAGACTCCAAATCTCTCCATCATTCACTCACTGTTCATCACTCTTTTGCTGTATGACAGTAGTATACAAAAATTTAAAATAAAAGGATGACGGAGGAGACTTACAACTCTTATTGCTTCTACAGTATGTCCTGAGATAGCAGGCTATGCTATGTAGCGCTAGCATGACTTATGAAAAGAGGAGCACATTTGAGTTAGGCATCACCAATCTCTTTACTCTTGATGTACTTTATAGTTTTACCTGGTCAGATTCTGATTTATGGTGTCAGGCACCTGATGAGCCATATTAACATGAGGCCCATAGATTATGATGGATATACATAAGTTCCAATAAACCTCCTTCACCTTCTAAACCTTATAATAGGTGCCATGACTGAAATAGGTGTAGTTCTACATCATAGTTAATTAGGTTAAAAAGAAACAGTCCATTAGAGGGTGTACCAAGATAGGCTTTTATCACCTATCCACGGAAAAGGTGAAACAAAAATGATTGGTGGGGGTCTTATGTTGCCCTATCCTCCTTACTGTGTACTCGCTGCAATGATATGGCAATTGAATAGAGCGGCAGTCACATATGCGCTGTGCCATTCTATTTATTTTTAATGGGGTTGATGGAAGTAGCTGAGTACAAAAGCTTGGGCATCTTCGACAGTTCCATCGAAGATGAATGGAATAGCACCACATATGATTCACTACCACTCCATTCAATCTCCTCCTTTTGCAGGGTATGAAGTGATCCCACAGTAAGGCAAAGAGAGGGTCACAGGGCCGCTGTTCTTAGGACTGGTAGGATCTCAGACGCTCACTGACCAGACTTTTATCACCTATCTTGTGGATAGGCGATATAGGTAATAAAAATCATTCTTGGTACAACCCTTTCAAGCTTATCCTCTTTTCCTATAGTATTGATCTAGAGCAGGGGTGTGAAACTCATTTTCACCGACGGCTGCATCCACATCAGCCTTATGGTAGCCTCCAAAGGGTAAATTATAATTGTAAGATTGTAAAACTGTAACTACTTATTAATCGTTAAGCCAACTGTTAAGGAGCAGTTACACTTATACAGTCTTACAATTACAATCGGCCCTTTAATGGCAACCATAAGGCTGAACATGTTGTTAAATAACCAGAGACAACATATCACACACCATCCTCATCCATTGATCATGTTCTGAAAATAAAAACAAAAGATAAAATGCAAGCACAATGATTCAAATGTATTCAAATTCAAGGTTTTTTAAATGCTTACTAGAGATGAGCGAGCACCAAAATGCTCGGGTGCTCGTTACTCGGGACGAAATTTTCGCGATGCTCGAGGGTTCATTTCGAGTAACGAACCCCATTGAAGTCAATGGGCGACTCGAGCATTTTTGTATATCGCCGATGCTCGCTAAGGTTTCCATTTGTGAAAATCTGGGCAATTCAAGAAAGTGATGGGAACGACACAGCAATGGATAGGGCAGGCGAGGGGCTACATGTTGGGCTGCATCTCAAGTTCCCAGGTCCCACTATTAAGCCACAATAGCGGCAAGAGTGGGCCCCCCCCCCTCCCAACAACTTTTACTTCTGAAAAGCCCTCATTAGCAATGCATACCTTAGCTAAGCACCACACTACCTCCAACAAAGCACAATCACTGCCTGCATGACACTCCGCTGCCACTTCTCCTGGGTTACATGCTGCCAACCCCCCCCCCCCCCCCCCCCGTACGACGCAGTGTCCACAGCGCACACCAAAGTGTCCCTGCGCAGCCTTCAGCTGCCCTCATGCCACACCACCCTCATGTCTATTTATAAGTGTGTCTGCCATGAGGAGGAACCGCAGGCACACACTGCAGAGGGTTGGTACGGCTAGGCAGCGACCCTCTTTAAAAGGGGCGGGGCGATAGCCCACAATGCTGTACAGAAGCAATGAGAAATATAATCCTGTGCCACCGCCATCAGGAGCTGCACACGTAGGCATAGCAATGGGGAACCTATGTGCCATACACTATTCATTCTGTCAAGGTGTCTGCAGGCCCCAGTCAGACCGCGTTTTTTTATAAATAGTCACAGGCAGGTACAACTCCGCAATGGGAATTCCGTGTGCACCCACAGCATGGGTGGCTCCCTGGAACCCACCGGCTGTACATAAATGTATCCCATTGCAGTGCCCATCACAGCTGAGGTAACGTCCGATTAAATGCAGGTGGGCTTCGGCCCACACTGCATGCCCCAGTCGGACTGGAGTTCTTTAGAAGTGGACACATGCAGTTACAACTCCGTGTGGACCCACAGCATGGGTGGGTGCCAGGAAGCCACCGGCGGTACATAAATATATCCCACTGCATTGCCCATCACAGCTGAGGTAATGTCATGTTTAATGCAGGTGGGCTTCGGCCCACACTGCATGCCCCAGTCAGACTGGGGTTCTTTAGTAGTGGACACATGCAGTTACAACTCCCTGTGGACCCACAGCATGGGTGGCTCCCTGGAACCCACCGGCGGTACATAAATGTATCCCATTGCAGTGCCCATCACAGCTGAGGTAACGTCCGATTAAATGCAGGTGGGCTTCGGCCCACACTGCATGCCCCAGTCAGACTGGGGTTCTTTAGAAGTGGACACATGCAGTTACAACTCCCTGTGGACCCACAGCATGGGTGGCTCCCTGGAACCCACCGGCGGTACATAAATGTATCCCATTGCAGTGCCCAGCACAGCTGATGTAACGTCAGCTTTAATGCAGGTGGGCAAAAAATTAATTGGATTACACTGTAGGCGAGGGCCCCAAAAAATTGGTGTACCAACAGTACTAATGTACGTCAGAAAAATTGCCCATGCCCAACCAAGAGGGCAGGTGAAACCCATTAATCACTTTGGTTAATGTGGCTTAATTTGTAACTAGGCCTGGAGGCAGCCCAGTTAAAATAAAAATTGGTTCAGGTGCAAGTTTCAACGCTTTAATGAGCATTGAAACGTAGAAAAATTGTTTACAAAAATTATATGACTGAGCCTTGTGGGCCTAAGAAAAATTGCCCGTTCGGCGTGATTACGTCAGGTTTCAGGAGGAGGAGGATGAATATTATACACAGATTGATGAAGCTAAAAGGTCCACATTTTTGATGGTGATAGAGAACAATGCTTCCATCCGCGGGTGCAGCCTACGTATTGTTTAGGTATCGCTGCTGTCCGCTGGTGGAGAAGAGAAGTCTGGGGAAATCCAGGCTTTGTTCATCTTGATGAGTGTAAGCCTGTCGGCACTGTCGGTTGACGGGCGGGTACGCTTATCTGTGATGATTCCCCCAGCCGCACTAAACACCCTCTCTGACAAGACGCTAGCCGCAGGACAAGCAAGCACCTCCAGGGCATACAGCGCGAGTTCAGGCCACGTGTCCAGCTTCGACACCCAGTAGTTGTAGGGGGCAGAGGCGTCACAGAGGACGGTCGTGCGATCGGCTACGTACTCCCTCACCATCCTTTTACAGTGCTCCCGCCGACTAAGCCTTGACTGGGGAGCCGTGACACAGTCTTGCTGGGGAGCCAGAAAGCTGTCAAAGCCCCTAGAGAGTGTTCCCCTGCCTGTGCTGTACATGCTGCCTGATCTCCGCGCCTCCCCTGCTACCTGGCCCTCGGACCTGCGCCTTCTGCCACTAGCGCTGTCGGATGGGAATTTTACCATCAACTTGTCCGCCAGGGTCCTGTGGTATAGCATCACTCTTGAACCCCATTCCTATTCGGGTATGAGAGTGGAAAGGTTCTCCTTATACCATGGGTCGAGCAGTGTGTACACCCAGTAATCCATAGTGGCCAGAATGCGTGTAACGCGAGGGTCACGAGAAAGGCATCCTAACATGAAGTCCGCCATGTGTGCCAGGGTACCTGTACACAACACATGGCTGTCCTCACTAGGAAGATCACTTTCAGGATCCTCCTCCTCCTCCTCCTCAGGCCATACACGCTGAAAGGATGACAGGCAAGCAGCATGGGTACCCTCAGCAGTGGGCCAAGCTGTCTCTTCCCCCTCCTTCTCCTCCTCCTCCCCCTCCTCCTCATCCTCCTCAACGCACTGAGATATAGACAGGAGGGTGCTCTGACTATCCAGCGACATACTGTCTTCCCCCGCCTCTGTTTCCGAGCGCAAAGCGGCTGCCTTTATGCTTTGCAGGGAACTTCTCAAGAGGCATAGCAGAGGAATGGTGACGCTAATGATTGCAGCATCGCCGCTCACCATCTGGGTAGACTCCTCAAAGTTTCCAAGGACCTGGCAGATGTCTGCCAACCAGGCCCACTCTTCTGTAAAGAATTGAGGAGGCTGACTCCCACTGCGCCACCCATGTTGGAGTTGGTATTCCACAATAGCTCTACGCTGCTCATAGAGCCTGGCCAACATGTGGAGCGTAGAGTTCCACCGTGTGGGCACGTCGCACAACAGTCAGTGCACTGGCAGATGAAACCGATGTTGCAGGGTGCGCAGGGTGGCAGCGTCCGCGTGGTACTTGCGGAAATGTGCACAGAGCCGGCGCACCTTTCCGAGCAGGTCTGACAAGCATGGGTAGCTTTTCAGAAAGCGCTGAACCACCAAATTAAAGACGTGGGCCAGGCATGGCACGTGCGTGAGGCTGCCGAGCTGCAGAGCCGCCACCAGGTTACGGCCGTTGTCACACGAGCATGCCCGGTTGGAGGCTCAGCGGCGCAAGTCAGCGGTCGGTCTGCTCTGTCAGACCCTGCAGCAGTTCGTGGGCCGTGTGCCTCTTCTCTCCTAAGCTGAGTAGTTTCAGCACGGCCTGCTGACACTTGCCCACCGCTGTGCTGCCGCGACGCGCGACACCGACTGCTGGCGACGTGCTGCTGCTGACACATCTTGATTGCGAGACAGAGGTTGCGTAGGAGGAGGAGGAGGAGGGTGGTTTAGTGGAGGAAGCATACACCGCCGCAGATACCACCACCGAGCTGGGGCCCGCAATTCTGGGGGTGGGTAGGACGTGAGCGGTCCCAGGCTCTGACTCTGTCCCAGCCTCCACTAAATTCACCCAATGTGCCGTCAGGGAGATATAGTGGCCCTGCCCACCAGTGCTTGTCCACGTGTCCGCTGTTAAGTGGACCTTGCCAGTAACCGAGTTGGTGAGGGCGCGTACAATGTTGCGGGAGATGTGGTCGTGCAGGGCTGGGACGGCACATCGGGAAAAGTAGTGGCGACTGGGAACTGAGTAGCGCGGGGCCGCCGCCATCATACCTTTGAAAGTCTCCGTTTCCACAACCCTATACGGCAGCATCTCCAGGCTGATAAATTTGGCTATGTGCACGTTTAACGCTTGAGGGTGCGGGTGCGTGGCGGCGTACTTGCGCTTGCACTCCAACACTTGCGCTAGCGACGGCTGGACGGTGCGCTGAGAGACATTGGTGGATGGGGCCGAGGATAGCGGAGGTGAGGGTGTGGGTGCAGGCCGGGAGACGGTCGTGCCTGTGTCCAGAGAGGGGGGTTGGATCTCAGTGGTAGGTTGGGTCACAGGGGGAGAGGCAGCGGTGCAAACCGGAGGCGGTGAACGGCCTTCGTCCCACCTTGTGGGGTGCTTGGCCATCATATGTCTGCGCATGCTGGTGGTGGTGAGGCTGGTGGTGGTGGCACCCCGGCTGATCTTGGCGCGACAAAGGTTGCACACCACTGTTCGTCGGTCGTCTGCACTCTCAGTGAAAAACTGCCAGACCTTTGAGCACCTCGGCCTCTGCAGGGTGGCATGGCGCGAGGAGGCGCTTTGGGAAACAGTTGGTGGATTATTCGGTCTGGCCCTGCCTCTACCCCTGGCCACCGCACTGCCTCTTTCAACCTGCCCTGCTGCTGCACTTGCCTCCCCCTCTGAAGACCTGTCCTCAGTAGGCGTAGCAAACCAGGTGGGGTCAGTCACCTCATCGTCCTGCTGCTCTTCCGCCGAATCCTCTGTGCGCTCCTCCCTCGGACTTACTCCAATTACTACTACCTGAGTGATCGACAACTGTGTCTCATCGTCATCGTCCTCCTCACCCACTGAAAGCTCTTGAGACAGTTGCCGAAAGTCCCCAGCCTCATCCCCCGGTCCCCGGGAACTTTCCAAAGGTTGGGCATCGGTCACGACAAACTCCTCCAGTGGGAGAGGATTCGGAACCATTGCTGCCCATTCTGGGCAGGGGCCCGAGAACAGTTCCTGGGAGTCTGCCTGCTCCTCAGAATGTGTCATTGTAATGGAGTTAGGAGGCTGGGAGGAAGGAGGAGCAGCAGCCAGAGGATTCAGAGTTGCAGCAGTGGACGGCGCAGAATTCTGGGTGGTCGATAGATTGCTGGATGCACTTTCTGCCATCCACGACAGGACCTGCTCACACTGCTCATTTTCTAATAAAGGTCTACCGCGTGGACCCATTAATTGTGAGATGAATGTGGGGACGCCAGAAACGTGCCTCTCTCGTAATCCCGCAGCAGTCGGCTGCGATACACCTGGATCAGGAGCTCGGCCTGTGCACACCCTGACTTGGGCCTCCGTGTCCTCGCCCGCGTCCACGTCCACGTCCTCTAGGCCTAGCCCTACCCCTCAGCATGCTGTATTACCAGTAGTGCAGAAACAGAACGCTGTAATTAAATGTGCCGCTTATTGGCCTGTGGTTGGAGGCTGACTTCCCTTACGGAACGCACAGCAGAGCCAGGAAACAATTTTGCGCACGCCTGTAGTGAGACGTAGGTGCGTATAACTGAGCTAGTGGAATTCACAGCACAGAAGCAGTCAAGTGGCCAAAGGCCAGTAGTAGGCCTTAAGTATTTTGCTTCTATTTTTTTAAAATGCTGAGCTGATACAGCAGACAGATACTGTAGGCAGCGTATAATATTATGTATACTCTTTCCCTCTGGCGGGATGACGGCGATCATGTTACAGAGACAGCAGATCCAGGAAACAATTTTGCGCAAGCCTGCTGTAACGCTTAGCTGCGTATTAATTAGGACTACTACCCCCAGCAGATAGATACTGTAGGCAGCGTATAATATTATGTATAATCTTTCCCTCTGGCGGGATGACGGCGATCATGTAACAGAGACAGCAGATCCAGGAAACAAATTTGGGCAAGCCTGCTATAACGCTTAGCTGCGTATTAATTAGGACTACTACCCCCAGCAGATAATATTATACGCTGCCTACAGTATCTATGTATACTGTTTCCCTCTGGCGGGATGACAGCGCTGAAGTAACAGAGACAGCAGATCCAGGAAACAATTTTGCGCAAGCCTGCTGTAACGCTTAGCTGCCTATTAATTAGGACTACTACCCCCAGCAGATAAATACTGTAGGCAGCGTATAATATTATGTATACTCTTTCCCTCTGGCGGGATGACAGCGCTGATGTAACAGAGACAGCAGATCCAGGAAACAATTTTGCGCAAGCCTGCTGTAACGCTTAGCTGCGTAATAATTAGGACTACTACCCACAGCAGATAGATACTGTAGGCAGCGTACAATATTATGTATACTGTTTCCCTCTGGCGGGATGACGGCGCTAATGTAACAGAGACAGCAGATCCAGGAAACAATTTTTCGCAAGCCTGCTGTAACGCTTAGCTGCGTATTAATTAGGACTACTACCCCCAGCAGACAGATACTGTAGGCAGCGTATAATATTATGTATACTGTTTCCCTCTGGCTGGATGACAGCGCTGAAGTAACAGAGACAGCAGATCCAGGAAACAATTTTGCGCAAGCCTGCTGTAACGCTTAGCTGCGTATTAATTAGGACTACTACCCCCAGCAGATAAATACTGTAGGCAGTGTATAATATTATGTATACTCTTTCCCTCTGGCGGGATGACGGCGATCATGTAACAGAGACAGCAGATCCAGGAAACAATTTTGCGCAAACCTGCTGTAACGCTTAGCTGCGTATTAATTAGGACTACTACCCCCAGCAGATAGATACTGTAGGCAGCGTATAATATTATGTATACTGTTTCCCTCTGGCAGGATGACGGCGCTGATGTAACAGAGACAGCAGATCCAGGAAACAATTTTGCGCAAGCCTGCTGTAACGCTTAGCTGCGTAATAATTAGGACTACTACCCCCAGCAGACACGTAGTAAACTGAAGACGGTCACAGGCAGCCCAAATATAGTATTTTTCCCCAATTTTTTGGAAGAAGCCCACTGCCTATATAGCCTGAATATCTCTTTCCCTGCCTCACCAGTACTGGCCCTATACTCTGTACAATGACTGCAGACTGCGGACGCAATGCTCTGTACGCCCGATATACAAAAAAAAAAAAATTGTGCAACACTGCTAAAAGCAGCCTCAACAGTACTGCACACGGTCAGATGTGGCCCTAAGAAGGACCGTTGGGGTTCTTGAAGCCTAAAATAACTCCTAACGCTCTCCCTATAGCAACTTCGGCACCAGCAGCACTTTCCCTGATCTCTGTCAGAATGCATCTGTGGCGAGCCGCGGGAGGGGCCGATTTATATACTCGGGTGACACCTGATCTCGCCAGCCACTCACTGCAGGGGGGTGGTATAGGGCTTGAACGTCGCAGGGGGAAGTTGTAATGCCTTCCCTGTCTTTCTATTGGCCAGAAAAGCGCGCTAACGTCTCAGAGATGAAAGTGAAAGTAACTCGAACATCGCGTGGTACTCGTCTCGAGTAACGAACATCTCAAACACGCTAATACTCGAACGAGTATCAAGCTCGGACGAGTACGTTCGCTTATCTCTAATGCTTACCCATTTTATTTTCTGGCCAGTTGTCTGACAGCGTTTTGGACATTTTGTGATTCAAATTGTTCCACCTGAGAGGTTATGGTGTGCACCCTAAGTAAAAGACCGAAATCTCCTTTTGGACCAGGTTAGGTAATAGCTAGCCCCTTCAATCTAGAAATTGAAAATTCGGTTGGGGGCAGGTTGATTGGGTGGGGATGCATGGGTAGTCCCCCACTAGGTACATAATATTCCACATGTGCAAAAGAAAAGGAAAATATGGGTCAAAATTGTAACATTTGTAGGTTTCAAAGAATAGGAGAACAAATCAGATGGCAAGAAATTTTTTTTATTAGCTCACATTTGGAGAGAGAGAAAAAGGGGGATTCTCCAAGATGCCAAGAAAATGAATAGTGTAATTGCAGATTATCGGAAATATACATATGCTAGAGATTATAATGAAATAATTTTACTTACCATTCTTGTCCATCTTAATATTACAATTATGTTCCTTTTTAAGAGATATTCATTGTGTGTCCACCCCATGACCAAAACAGGTTTTTATCCAGTGCAAGTAAACTATGCGGGTTCTTTACAGGACTGAGCACAGCTAGTATTAGGGTGCATTCACACAAGCGCGTGCGTACATAGGTGTGCACAAAATTGCGCACCCACGTACGTGCAAAAACACGCATGAATGCAGATCTGTGACCATTGAAGGCAATGGGCTACCGACAACCCCTGCCGGAATTTAAAATCGCTGCCTGCTGAAAGGGCTGCAGTGAATCACAGGCAGCGCTCAGCCATTCAATGAATGACAGCTGAGTGCTGCCTGTGATTGGTCACAGTGCTCAGCCAATCACAAGCAGTGCTTGGCCATTCGAGCTCGGCTCCCTCTCCCCCTGAAAATCAGAGTAGGGGTTATTTTAGTGGCAGGTCTTATTTTCGGGGAAGCATGGTAACACTAGCTCACCTATACATATTGGGGGGATAGCTACATAATTAATCAATAAAAAAGTCACCGGAGTGGCTCTTTAAGATTATATCCCTTTTTTATTTAAAATAAGTGACAAGAGCAATTCACATTTCAGGGAACATTTATAGAGATTTTTAGAATTAAATTGATAGAGCATAAACATAAAATAGCTGTAGTTAACTAAGTTAATTCCAATTGTCTAAAACAACCATTTTGCAAATGTCAATGAAACTATCTTTGCCGAATGAAATAGGCTTTATTCTTTGTGTAATTCTCTCCAGTTATCATTTCAGTTTCTATGTACTTCAGAAATATCCAATTACAAATTTTTAACTCTGAATTTAATAAACAAACTTTGATTTTAAAATCTGTTGAGCATTATGAATTGGGAACACTAAATGATAGGTTTTCAAACATTACATCACATTTTTGGTACTTACCCTGCTAATGTCACATTTGGTTTTGATTGCCACTTAACCCAAGAAGTGGAGAAGAACAGAATGGAAGGAATGATATTTTAATACAGCCTACGATTTATTCTTTACTATCAATTACAAACGTGCTACAGCAGACTTAGAAGACGCATGCTGAACCTTTTTAAGCCAATATTCGAAAAACCGCAGCGGAAATTATTAGAGAAACTACAGCAGAAATGTTTACTAATAAAGCAAATCCTGTTCACTTGTAGAAGAAAAAAACACAGTATTTTCTGCTATAACTGTACTGTAACTCCAACCTGTGGTTTTTCGGCCGATCCGCTACGGAAATTCTGTAACAAATCCACAGCATTTCCGCAATGTATGAACACGGCCTTACATAGCCCGAAAATTGGACATAAATGCTGCTGTACACATTTGTTCAGTATAGAATTGCGCCATGTAAAAGCGCTGATGAACAAATGCTCAATCCTTGATTTTCAGCAAACATTAAAATGCTTACGGAAGGACTGTACATCTCTGTGAATGTAGGGCCAGGCTACAGGGATGAACTAATGATTGTTCATCCTCATAGCAGCAATCTTCAGGCTATGTAAATATATATTAAAATGTGTTATCTAAACCATGCATGGTTTTATGTAGATAATTGGGCTGCCTTAGGGACATATACAATATAAGGAACATTACATATTGACAATAAGTTTGGGGGGAGAGTTTTGTAACAAAGTTTAACTTATACATAAATAGATAACCCTGAAGTTTATGTAATTCTTAAAGGGATCTTCACATCTTGTCCAAATATGGCCAAGATGGAAACTCTGCTCAATACGAGGTGGCGGAGAAGATGGACACAGGCAGTCTTGGACGAATCAAGACCCTTTTACACACAATGATATTGCTCAAAATTAGCTCAAAAGCCACCTTTGGAGCGATAATCATTGTGTGTAAATGTGTGCTCATCGTGCACTTACCGTGTACTTTTCGTCCATCGCTAAGTTCAGCTCAGCTTAAAATCCATTGGGACTGATAAGACGGAACCGCACGCTGAGTTCTCCATGGGCAGCAATGATAACATTCTTTCAGCAGCTGTTCCACTGGAGAACTATAGCAATGTATTTAGAGAACAGACCACCAGCTGTTCTCTAAATAGATGCAAATAAAGCTAGTTAGCTTCTAATGGGCTGATTAGCCCATTAGTAGCTAATGCAAAATGATCACTTATAACTGTTAGTTTCCATAGAAGTCAATTGGAGTTACGCAAACAGTGTAGCACAGCTGTTTCCATAGTTAGTTTGCTGTGCTACACGATGTACATAACTCCCTTGGCTTTTCCACCTATACGATTTTTATAACATATCCCTTGGCTATACCATAAAAGACTGAGATGGGAATGCCCCTTTACATTTTCAAAACTTAAAGGGGTTGTCCCGCGGCAGCAAGTGGGTCTATACACTTCTGTATGGCCATATTAATGCACTTTGTAATGTACATTGTGCATTAATTATGAGCCATACAGAAGTTATAAAAAGTTTTTCACTTACCTGCTCCGTTGTTGGCGTCCTCGTCTCCATGGTTGCCGTCTAATTTTCGCCGTCTAATGGCCAAATTAGACGCGCTTGCGCAGTCCGGGTCTTCTTATCTTCTCAATGGGGCTCCGTGTAGCTCCGTGTAGCTCCGCCCCGTCACGTGCCGATTCCAGCCAATCAGGAGGCTGGAATCGGCAATGGACCGCACAGAAGCCCTGCGGTCCACGGAGGGAGAAGATGCCGGCGGCCATCTTCACCGGGTAAGTAAGAAGTCACCGGAGCGCGGGGATTCAGGTAAGCGCTGTCCGGTGATCTTTTTTAACCCCTGCATCGGGGTTGTCTCGCGCCGAACGGGGGGGGGGTTAAAAAAAAAAAAAAAAAACGTTTCGGCGCGGGACAACCCCTTTAACAAAAAAATGAAATTAGAGGCCACAGCTTAGTACCAGAATGGTTACCCTCCATTCTTACCAAGAGCAGTAGTATATACTTTTAGAAAGTAAGTTAACGCTTTATTATTTGCGTACTGTATATTTGTATTTAAGGTGCATATGATTAGTTTCTTAATGGAATGTATCATTTATCTAGACTGTTTTGTTTGATCATTTTATACATTGTTTAGAAAAATAGTTTTTCTATCAGCATACAAATGAAAGTCAGTGCCTGCTTAGCCAATAATTTGTGCCAATTTATGTTTCTGTTTTTAAATTTGTATATTGGCTAAACTTTCCACTGCTTATAACTATTTGATTTTATCCACATATGGCTCATTAGACAGATCATACGAAAGTTGAGAATAATTACAACCTCAATAAACAGAATTCGAAGCAGATGGCAAAAAAAGATACATGACACATTCTTGGTTTTGTGACTGTGGTGAAATAATCACATTCATCCTCAACTCTGTCTACAATAGCCTTCGTGCATACAATCCCAACTGGATTGGCAATAGTGTTTATGGTTAAATCTCACCAAAAGATAGAAAACAGATTTAAATGTAAAATTAAGTATATTTATTTACTTCTCACTGACTGCAGAACACATGGGAAGAAATTACTATATGCAAAGAACTAATCTGATATAACTAAATTAATAATGGCAATACAAATGGCTGATGAATCATCCTACTAATCTCCTTTACCTCTGTGACCAATTTCTATTGTTCCAAAAGAATAAAATCAAGCAACTTTGGAAATAGTGTTAACAGAAAACCCTACAGTCTTGTGTATACAGATGCTATGCGCATCTGTAGGTCTCCATTGTTAAATACTATACGCAAATCCTGTGAAAATTGATCCCACAGTCAAACTCCTTCCATCTGCCTCTAACTTCTTCCTAACATATATTCAAAGTGGATCTAGAGGTCACTCAAAGCATTTATTTCACAGGAGACCAAACTGATCCAACATGCACAATTTAGTCAGTGGATTAATGTTTACCTAATATGTATATCCACTTTACTTGAGTTGTAAAAGGAAATATACAATATATCTACTTAAAGGGAATGTATAACTTACGTGCTTTACTAATTAAAACCAGATAATGAAACACATTCTATGTTCTAATCGTTTATTTTCGGCTTGTACATTTTTTATTCTATTGTCTGTACATGACTGCTATCTTGCCTGATCTGTAGTAACTAGAGATGAGCGAGCACCAAAATGCTCGGGTGCTCGTTACTCGAGACGAATTTTTCGCGATGCTCGAGGGTTCGTTTCGAGTAACGAACCCCATTGAAGTCAATGGGCAACTCTAGCATTTTTGTATATCGCCGATGCTCGCTAAGGTTTTCATTTGTGAAAATCGGGGCACTTCAAGAAAGTGATGGGAACGACACAGAAACGGATAGGGCAGGCGAGGGGCTACATGTTGGGCTGCATCTCAAGTTCCCAGGTCCCACTATTAAGCCACAATAGCGGCAAGAGTGGGCCCCCCCCCTCCCAACAATTTTTACTTCTGAAAAGCCCTCATTAGCAATGCATACCTTAGCTAAGCAACACACTACCTCCAACAAAGCACAATCACTGCCTGCATGACACTCCGCTGCCACTTCTCCTGGGTTACATGCTGCCAATTCCCCCCCCCCCCCACGACCCAGTGTCCACAGCGCACACCAAACTGTCCCTGCCCAGCCTTCAGCTGCCCTCATGCCACGCCACCCTCATGTCTATTTATAAGTGCGTCTGCCACAGGAAAAGCAGGCACACACTGCAGAGGGTTGGCATGGCTAGGCAGCGACCCTCTTTAAAAGTGGCGGGGCGATAGCCCACAATGCTGTACAGAAGCAATGAGAAATCCAATCCTGTGCCACCTCCATCTGGAGCTGCACACGTGGGCATAGCAATGGGGAACCTATGTGCCACACACTATTCGTTCTGTCAAGGTGTCTGCACGCCCCAGTCAGACCGCGGTTTTTTATAAATAGTCACAGGCAGGTACAACTCCGCAATGGGAATTCTGTGTGCACCCACAGCATGGGTGGCTCCCTGGAACCCACCGGCGGTACATAAATATGTCCCATTGCAGTGCCCATCACAGCTGAGGTAGTAATGTCATGTTTAATGCAGGTGGGCTTCGGCCCACACTGCATGCCCCAGTCAGACTGGGGTTCTTTAGAAGTGGAAACAGATGCATTTACAACTCCCTGTGGACCCACAGCATGGGTGGGTGCCAGGAAGCCACCGGCGGTACATAAATATATCCCATTGCATTGCCCAACACAGCTGAGGTAGTAATGTCATGTTTAATGCAGGTGGGCTTCGGCCCACACTGCATGCCCCAGTCAGACTGGGGTTCTTTAGAAGTGGAAACAGATGCATTTACAACTATCTGTGGACCCACAGCATGGGTGGGTGCCAGAAAGCCACCGGCGGTACATAAATATATCCCATTGCATTGCCCAACACAGCTGAGGTAGTAATGTCATGTTTAATGCAGGTGGGCTTCGGCCCACACTGCATGCCCCAGTCAGACTGGGGTTCTTTAGAAGTGGAAACAGATGCATTTACAACTCCCTGTGGACCGACAGCATGGGTGGGTGCCAGAAAGCCCCCGGCGGTACATAAATATATCCCATTGCATTGCCCAACACAGCTGAGGTAGTAATGTCATGTTTAATGCAGGTGGGCTTCGGCCCACACTGCATGCCCCAGTCAGACTGGGGTTCTTTAGAAGTGGAAACAGATGCATTTACAACTCCCTGTGGACCCACAGCATGGGTGGCTCCCTGGAACCCACCGGCGGTACATAAATATATCCCATTGCAGTGCCCAACACAGCTGATGTAACGTCAGCTGTAATGCAGGTGGGCTAAAAATTCATTTGATTACACTGTAGGCGAGGGCCCACAAAAATTGCTGTATCAACAGTACTAATGTACATCAGAAAAATTGGCCATGGCCAGCCAAGAGGGCAGGTGAAACCCATTAATCGCTTTGGTTAATGTGGCTTAATTGGTAACTAGGCCTGGAGGCAGCCCAGTTAAAATAAAAATTGGTGGGGGTGAAAGTTTCAACGCTTTAATGAGCATTGAAACGTATAAAAATTGTTTAGAAAAATTATATGACTGAGCCTTGTGGGCCTAAGAAAAATTGCCCGTTCGGCGTGATTATGTGAGGTTTCAGGAGGAGGAGCAGGAGGAGGAGGAGGAGGAATATTATACACAGATTGATGAAGCGAAAAGGTCCCCGTTTTTGATGGGGATACAGAACGATGCTTCCATCCGCTGGTGCAGCCTACCTATTGCTTAGGTATTGCTGCTGTCCGCTGGTGGAGAAGAGAAGTCTGGGGAAATCCAGGCTTTGTTCATCTGGATGAGTGTTAGCCTGTCGGCACTGTCGGTTGACAGGCGGGTACGCTTATCTGTGATGATTCCCCCAGCCGCACTAAACACCCTCTCTGACAAGACGCTAGCTGCAGGACAAGCAAGCACCTCCAGGGCATACAGCGCGAGTTCAGGCCACGTGTCCAGCTTCGACACCCAGTAGTTGTAGGGGGCAGAGGCGTCACGGAGGACGGTCGTGCGATCGGCTACGTACTCCCTCACCATCCTTTTACAGTGCTCCCGCCGACTCAGCCGTGACTGGGGAGCGGTGACACAGTCTTGCTGGGGAGCCATAAAGCTGTCAAGGGCCTTAAAGAGTGTTGGCCTGCCTGTGCTGTACATGCTGCCTGATCTCCGCACCTCCCCTGCTACCTGGCCCTCGGAACTGCGCTTTCGGCCACTAGCGCTGTCGTATGGGAATTTTACCATCAGTTTGTCCGCCAGGGTCCTGTGGTATAGCAACACTCTCGAACCCCTTTCCTCTTCGGGTATGAGAGTGGAAAGGTTCTCCTTATACCGTGGGTCGAGCAGTGTGTACACCCAGTAATCCGTTGTGGCCAGAATGCATGTAACGCGAGGGTCACGAGAAAGGCATCCTAACATGAAGTCAGCCATGTGTGCCAGGGTACCTGTACGCAACACATGGCTGTCCTCACTAGGAAGATCACTTTCAGGATCCTCCTCCTCCTCCTCCTCCTCCTCAGGCCATACACGCTGAAAGGATGACAGGCCAGCAGCATGTGTACCCTCACCAGTGGGCCAAGCTGTGTCTTCCCCCTCCTCCTCATCTTCCTCCTCCTCCTCCTCCTCCTCACCGCACTGAGATATAGACAGGAGGGTGCTCTGACTATCCAGCGACATACTGTCTTGCCCCCGGCTCTGTTTCCGAGTGCAAAGCGTCTGCCTTTATGCTTTGCAGGGAAATTCTCAAGAGGCATAAAAGAGGAATGGTGACGCTAATGATTGCAGCATCGCCGCTCACCACCTGGGTAGACTCCTCAAAGTTTTGAAGGACCTGGCAAATGTCTGCCAACCAGGCCCACTCTTCTGAAAATAATTGAGGAGGCTGACTCCCACTGCGCCGCCCATGTTGGAGTTGGTATTCCACTATAGCTCTACACTGCTCATAGAGCCTGGCCAACATGTGGAGCGTAGAGTTTCACCGTGTGGGCACGTCGCACAGCAGTCGGTGCACTGGCAGATTAAACCGATGTTGCAGGGTGCGCAGGGTGGCAGCGTGCGTGTGGGACTTGCGGAAATGTGCGCAGAGCCGGCGCACCTTTCCGAGCAGGTCTGACAAGCGTGGGTAGCTTTTCAGAAAGCGCTGAACCACCAAATTAAAGACGTGGGCCAGGCATGGCACGTGCGTGAGGCTGCCGAGCTGCAGAGCCGCCACCAGGTTACGGCCATTGTCACACACGACCATGCCCGGTTGGAGGCTCAGCGGCGCAAGCCAGCGGTCGGTCTGCTCTGTCAGACCCTGCAGCAGTTCGTGGGCCGTGTGCCTCCTATCTCCTAAGCTGAGTAGTTTCAGCACGGCCTGCTGACGCTTGCCCACCGCTGTGCTGCCACGACGAGCGACACCGACTGCTGCCGACGTGCTGCTGCTGCTGCTGACATATCTTGATTGCGAGACAGAGGTTGCGTTGGAGGAGGAGGAGGAGGAGGAGGAGGAGGAGGGTGGTTTAGAGGAGGAAGCATACACCGCCGCACATACCACCACCGAGCTGTGGCCCGCAATTCTGGGGGTGGGTAGGACGTGAGCGGTCCCAGGCTCTGACTCTGTCCCAGCCTCCACTAAATTCACCCAATGTGCCGTGAGGGAGATATAGTGGCCCTGCCCGCCTGTGCTTGTCCACGTGTCCGTTGTTAAGTGGACCTTGGCAGTAACCGCGTTGGTGAGGGCGCGTACAATGTTGCGGGAGACGTGGTCGTACAGGGCTGGGACGGCACATCGGGAAAAGTAGTGGCGACTGGGAACTGAGTAGCGCGGGGCCGCCGCCGCCATCATACTTTTGAAGGACTCCGTTTCCACAACCCTATACGGCAGCATCTCCAGGCTGATCAATTTGGCTACGTGCACGTTTAACGCTTGAGCGTGCGGTGCGTGGCGGCGTACTTGCACTTGCGCTCCAACACTTGCGCTAGCGACGGCTGGACGCTGCGCTGACAGACATTGCTGGATGGGGCCGAGGACAGCGGAGGTGAGGGTGTGGGTGCAGGCCAGGAGACGGTAGTGCCTGTGTCCTCAGAGGGGAGAGGCAGCGGTGCAAACCGGAGGCGGTGAACGGCCTTCGTCCCACCTTGTGGGGTGCTTGGCCATCATATGTCTGCGCATGCTGGTGGTGGTGAGGCTGCTGGTGGTGGCTCCCCGGCTGATCTTGGCGCAACAAAGGTTGCACACCACTGTTCATCGGTCGTCTGCACTCTCAGTGAAAAACTGCCAGACCTTTGAGCACCTTGGCCTCTGCAGGGTGGCATGGCGCGAGGGGGCGCTTTGGGAAACAGTTTGTGGATTATTCGGTCTGGCCCTGCCTCTACCCCTGGACACCGCACTGCCTCTTGCAACCTGCCCTGCTGCTGCCCTTGCCTCCCCCTCTGAAGACCTGTCCTCAGTAGGCGTAGCAAACCAGGTGGGGTCAGTCACCTCATTGTCCTGCTGCTCTTCCTCAGAATCCTCGGTGCGCTCCTCCCTCAGACTTAATGCCCTTACTACTACCTCACTGATAGACAACTGTGTCTCATCGTCATCGGCCTCCTCACCCACTGAAAGGTCTTGAGACAGTTGCCGGAAGTCCCCAGCCTCATCCCCCGGACCCCGGGAACTTTCGAATGGTTGGGCATCAGTCACGATAAACTCCTCTGGTGGGAGAGGAACCACTGCTGCCCAATCTGAGCAGGGGCCCGAGAACAGTTCCTGGGAGTCTGCCCGCTCCTCAGAATGTCTCATTTTTATGGAGTGAGGAGGCTGGGAGGAAGGAGGAGCAGCAGCCAGAGGATTCTGAGTTGCAGCAGTGGACAGCGCAGAACTCTGGGTGGACGATAGGTTGCTGGAAGCACTTTCTGCCATCCACGACAGGACCTGGTCACACTGCTCATTTTCTAATAAAGGTCTACCGCGTGGACCATTAAATGTGCTATGAATGTGGGGACGCCAGAAACGTGCCTCTCTCCTAATCCCGCAGCAGTCGGCTGCGATACACCTGGATCAGGAGCTCGGCCTGTGCCCACACCCGGACTAGGGCCTCCGCGTCCTCGGCCGTGCCCACATCCTCTAGGCCTACCCCTACCCCTCAGCATGCTGTATTACCAGGAATGCAGAAACACAACACTGTAATTAAATGTGCCGCTTACTGGCCTGTGGTTGGAGGCTGAGTTCGCTTATGGAACGCCAGGAAATAATTTGGCGCAAGCCTGCTGTAACACTTAGCTGGCTGCGCATTTATTTGGAGAAATACTACCCCCAGCAGACACGGACCCAGAACACTGAGCAGAGTGACAGGCAGGCCAAATAGATTTTTTCCAAATATTTTTTTCAAAAGGACCACTGCGTATATTCAATCTATAATATATGTCTTCTGGCCCTGCCTACACAATTCTGTCCCTGGACTGTGTGACGGAACTACAGTGTTGCACTGTTATTAACTGCAACAGACCGGTGATTTCAGAGCCAGGAAATAATTTGGCGCAAGCCTGCTGTAACACTTAGCTGGCTGCGTATTTATTTGGAGAACTACTACCCCCAGCAGACACGGACCCAGAACACTGAGCAGAGTGACAGGCAGGCCAAATAGATTTTTTCCTAATATTTTTTTCTAAAGGACCACTGCGTATATTCAATCTATAATATGTCTTCTGGCCCTGCCTACACAATTCTGTCCCTGATGTGTGTGTCACGGAACTGCAATGTTGCACTGTTATTAACTGCAACAGACCGGTGATTTCAGAGCCAGGAAATAATTTGGTGCAAGCCTGCTGTAACACTTAGCTGGCTGCGTATTTATTTGGAGAACTACTACCCCCAGCAGACACGGACCCAGAACACTGAGCAGAGTGACAGGCAGGCCAAATAGATTTTTTTCAAATATTTTTTTCTAAAGGACCACTGCGTATATTCAATCTATAATATATGTCTTCTGGACCTGCCTACACAATTCTATCCCTGGAGTATTACTGCAGGGCGCAATGCTCTGCACGGCCGATATACCAAAAAAAAAAAATGTGCAACACTGCTAAAAGCAGCCTCCACACTACTGCACACGGTTAGATGTGGCCCTAAGAAGGACCGTTGGGGTTCTTGAAGCCTACACTAACTCCTAACACTCTCCCTGCCTAACCACCACTTCTGTCCCTGGACTATTACTGCAGGGCGCAATGCTCTGCACGGCCGATATACCAAAAAAAAAAAAATGTGCAACACTGCTAATAGCAGCCTCCACACTACTGCACACGGTTAGATGTGGCCCTAAGAAGGACCGTTGGGGTTCTTGAAGCCTACAATAACTCCTAACACTCTCCCTATAGCAGCTCCGGCACCAACAGCACTGTCCCTCAGCTATCTCACAACGCATCTGAGGCGAGCCGCGGGAGGGGCCGATTTTTATACTCGGGTGACACCTGATCTCCCCAGCCACTCACTGCAGGGGGGTGGTATAGGGCTTGAACGTCGCAGGGGGAAGTTGTAATGCCTTCCCCGTCTTTCAATTGGCCAGAAAAGCGCGCTAACGTCTCAGAGAGGAAAGTGAAAGTAACCCGAACATCGCGTGGTACTCGTTACGAGTAACGAGCATCTCAAACATGCTAATACTCGAACGAGTATCAAGCTCGGACGAGTACGTTCGCTCATCTCTAGTAGTAACATTAAAAGAGTAAATCCTGCACTGAGCAGGGGGTTGGACCTAATGACCCAGGAGGTCCCCTCACACTCTACCATTCTAGGATTCTATGTTTTACAGCAGAACTCATGGGCCATTTGTACAATGGACCAGAGCTCACTGCTATGGGAGAGTGTTTTAGGCATGTTCTGTGCATCGCAGGGAAAGCAGCTAGTTGAGCTTTGATCATTTTCTACTTTGAATGGTGGATCCCATGTTATCTATGCAGCTGCAATCAGAAGCATTCCGCCGCCATTGTAAATTAGGTTTATTTGCAATATTTACATACTGTTTGCAAAAAAAACAAATAAAAAAAAACAAACAATTTAAATAGTTCAACACTAGAGATGAGCGGAAGTACTCGGTAAGGGCGATTTTGCAATCGAGCACCGCGATTTTCGAGTACTTCACTACTCGGGTGAAAAGTACTCGGGTGCGCTATGGGGCGGGGGGTTGCAGAGGGAGTGGGGGGTAGCAGCGGGGAACAGGGGGGGAGCCCTCTCTCTCTCCCTCTCCCCCCCACTCCCCGCTGCAACCCCCCGCTCACCCACAGCGCACCCGAGTACTTTTCACCCGAGTAGTGAAGTACTCGAAAATCGCGGTGCTCGGTTGCGAAATCGCCCTTACCGAGTACGTTCGCTCATCTCTATTCAACACAACTAATATAAAAAGTGGTTTCTCCAAATTCAACACGATATGCCCCTTTTAATAACTACTGCAGTCTCAGAATGATTCAACCCCTTGAATAGAATTCCCCATAGGAGCACACCTTTGTAAATCAGGTTTTGTCTCAAGCACACCTGTTGCAACTAATCAAAAACCTGGACTGCCTAGAGTTTTGGATTGCTTCATATAAACTGTTAACATTTTTGGTTGGTATTTCCTCTAGTGGAACGTTAATCCCGCATCGAGGTATTAGCTCTTCCCATGAGTAAGAGAACTCTTTTAATTTCAATATTGTCTCTCAAACTGCAAGATACATTTATGAATATTATTTGGGATCTTGTGGAGTTTATTTCATAGTAGGATTTATTGCTAAAGTTTTTTATTGTTTGGGAAATTGTTGGGAGTGAACTAAAGGAATGAGTTATTGATAATATTACGTCATCTGCGAATAGGCCGATTGTATGTTGTCTGAAGGACATTGGGATACGTCTTATGTTGGTATTTCCCCTAAGTGCTTTTGCGAAAGGTTTTGGACTGACCAGAGTTTTGTTGAATGTGACGTTTGATTGCATGCTAGAAATAAGGAAAGAAACAAACAAAGGATGCAACATAAAAAAAACATTTAAAAAAAGCACTGAATATACTTAGAGATACATTTGGAAGCATAGATGCTAAGTTTAAAGCCAAAGGAACACTACCTGGACATGGCAGAAAGAAGGCACTATCACTGGCTGCTACAAGATTCCTGAGGAGGCAGGTGACCACATACCATGAAGTGACTGCAAAAGGCCTGCAGCCTAAGATCGGCATCAGATGGACTAGATTTTCGTGCAAGCTTTGTGCATTGCAAGACACATGAATATGATCCCCATTCTTTTGAATTGGGCCATACACGATTTTTTTTTTCCTCATTGCATCATACCGCAATGTGGGAAACAAATCACAGCATGTCCTATCTTTGGGCGCGCCCTCGCATCGTGTCTATCATTGTCTTCAATGGGGCAAGCGGCAGCATCGCGCTACATGCTAGGCGCACGCGGTGCAATGCGATGCAATGTCTCCCAATTGAAAACAATGAGAGAAACTCTGCGATCCCACTTCCCTAAAGTGATGCGAGCTGGTTTTGTTATAGAAACGCCGTGAATCCGCGATGAAATCGCATGTTGGCGAGTGGCATATCAGCCCAATATTGCACTCACCCGTCTGAAGTTAGCCTTAGCTTGATGAAAGAAAATGTCCTGAAAGTGTTTCTTTAAACCATGAAAAAATGCAAAGAACATGGATAATGAAGTAAGCCTAAAGTACATTAAGTAAATTAATACTTTAACCCCTTAATAACATACATGTATATCATTGGTTGCGGAGGGGAAGTTTGGAGCGAGCTTTGGAACCAATCTCACGACATGCCTGGTGGGTGCAGGCGGTGGGAAACAGCTAACACCCACCTCTGTCAGCCTATTGTAGTCCCTCAATAGGACTTGAAGATGCAATTGTTCAATTGCTGTGATAGAACCCTGTATTACTTATGTAGTACTATCTACCAAGCCTAAGACATCAGACTATTAGACTCTTTTGGAGGAGAGGTCCAATAGGCTGAGTTATATAGCAGACACAGAGGCTCTGGCTGCCATGTGAACTCATTGGTACCTTGTAAACGCATTGCAGGGTGCCGACAGGTGATGTCGGGAGCCCCCTTTCCTGTCAACTGCATACAGTAGTCAGTCAAGCCACCGCCTGCAAAAGATGTAGGTGCAGATTTAATCCCCATTACTAACTGCTGTAAAAATGCATATTGATGGTCATTAGGTGCCCGGGGACATGGAGCCTTAATGTAAAACACACTTAAAATAAAGTTTAAAGTGGGGTAAAATAGGAAGAAATGCAATTTACCATTGTGGGTCATTACAATTAAAATGCTACCAAATTTATAGGTTTTTTTGTACTTTACTACTCTAAAAAAAAACTTTTAAAAGATAGCTTTTTGACGCGCTATTTTGACCCATAACTTTTTTATATTCCCACTGATGGTGCTGTGTGGAGGCTTATTTTCTGCAGAGCTAGATGTAATATTTATTGGCACTATTTTGGGGTACATACGACTTGTTGACCACTTTTTATTCAATTATTTTGGGAGATGGGTGAACTAAACTAACGGTACCCACATACCAGCCAAATTAGTAAGTGGCCATTTTTCACTTATTCTGCATTAACAATAACCTCAAAGTCTCTCCAGAAAACATCAAAGCAAAACCGACCGCACATGATGTATTCAGCTTCAAAGATCCTGGCTCTTTCACCTACATATTTTGTGCTTGGAGTAACATTTGATGATTCAAGAGATACTGGTGTGCTGTTCTAAAATAAGTTTTAGCTGAAACCACTAACTGTAGTTGCAAATCTATTAATTTTATACTTAAAGCCTTCATTTTAAAGAAGGAAAATTCATCAAAATCTTCAGATTATAGCCTCCATTTCTTTTAAATTAATATGTTTTTATGTGCATTTTTTATAATTTGCACAGAATTTCTTAGGCTAATTTCACACGGACAAGAGTGATATTGGGCTGTGAAACTCGGCTCCATATTGAGCTCGCGAACGTGCGATGTCCTCATAGAGGCAAGTTATTTTTGTGTTAAAACCACCTTGCATCACTTTGGGGAAGTAGCAATTCAGCTAAAACCCACAGCAGAGGATCGCAGAGTATTTCCCATTGTTTTCAATGCTAGACCTCGCATTGTATCACACTCCAATGCAGGAAAAATTGCTCATGTATATGACCCCATTCAAAAGAATGGCCTTCACAGAAATAGACGTAACTAAAATATATAATCTTTATTAATATTAATTTTAAAATTCAGGGCTGAAGTACACACAAACATAAAGATGGGTGATATATATGGAACCCCAACCCTCCACTAGTAAGAGTTGGAGATATACAACAGTGTGGATGCAGGTTCCCAAGACAAGTGAGAATTAAACATAGATTAATATGATGCAGTTGCTGGTCAATGGTCATATCGATATATAGAGCTGAAGCACTTGAAGCATTCTTAGATAAGAGATGAACTAGACCAGGGTCTATGTGGCAAGACCCTGCCTTAAGTGCTTCGGCTTTATATATCGATATTGTTCAGTTGTACTAACCACTATACTCCAACTTTCTATATATTCCTCTCTTTTTTTACTCAAACAATCAAATGGTTGATGATGAACTGTCTAAAAAGACAGGGAAACACAATGAATCGAACTGATTGGAATGCAATATCTAGGGGTACATCGCACTCCTAGATCGATATCTTGGGAATATAGAACCAAAAACAATCTACTAGCTGAACACTCGGTGCTTTCACCATGTCCAAATCAACTGAGTGCACGTTTTTTCTTTTTCTTTTGCTTCCAGGTTTTTATGGAAGGTATAGCTATGTGTATAGCCCTATATAAACTTAATGCAATGTATAAATAACGGTTGCATCTCACAACCAGCCGCACACGCTCTGCTGCACAATCAATCCAAAAATAATAGGTCAGCATTTAAAGCTTCCATAAAAAAAACTTTTTTAGATTTTATTCATTACAATTAAAAAGATGTTACAGTACAATAGAGAGGAGTCTCCAATGTGCAGCAGATAGGTGGAAGGAAGGCATACAACATATCAAGTTCATAGAATTAAATATATGCTCAAAAAGTGCATGTATGAAAAATGATATATCAATAAACATTTAAAGGGGTTGTCCCGCGCCGAAACGGGTTTTTTTTTTTTTCAACCCCCCCCCCGTTCGGCGCGAGACAACCCCGATGCAGGGAAGTAAAGAAAGTTTACCGGAGCGCTTACCTTAATCCCCGCGCTCCGGTGACTTCAATACTTACCGCTGAAGATGGCCGCCGGGATCCTCTGTCTTCGTGGACCGCAGCTCTTCTGTGCGGTCCACTGCCGATTCCAGCCTCCTGATTGGCTGGAATCGGCACGTGACGGGGCGGAGCTACACGGAGCCGCTCTCTGGCACGAGCGGCTCCATAGAAGACTGCTGAAGACCCGGACTGCGCAAGCGCGGCTAATTTGGCCATCGGAGGCCAAAAATTAGTCGGCACCATGGAGACGAGGACGCCAGCAACGGAGCAGGTAAGTAAAAAACTTTTTATAACTTCTGTATGGCTCATAATTAATGCACAATGTATATTACAAAGTGCATTATTATGGCCATACAGAAGTGTATAGACCCACTTGCTGCCTCGGGACAACCCCTTTAATCATATAAAATGACACATCAAGCATACAAAGCATTGAATTTATGCATATAAGTAGAAGTACATAATGTGTAAAGCCCACCTTACCACCTGAGGAAGGTGGTACCCCCTGGGGAAGCTTGGGGCGACACACGTGTCGGGGTGCAGGTGGTATGGGTTATGGGTTCTGTCGCATGAGCGATGTTTTGTAGCCTGAAAGAACCTATTGGAAACCATGGGATTCACATACATGCGTTTTGCTACAATGTTGCATCGCTACAAAAGCGTGGGATTTTGTACCCCATGTGAAACAGGCCTAAGCCCTACTCCAAAATTAAGCTCTAGTTACAGCTAATAAAAAAAGTCAATGTAAATAGTGTCCAGGCAGCTGTACATGTAAAAAAGTTAAATCTTTTGGAGCAAAAATTAATATAAGACACTGTTTATTTTGGGGGAAACAGGGTAATTTCATTTTAGTAAGCTGAAATTAGCAACTAGCGACTAATAAGATCTATTGGGTTCAGCTTTTACACAGGACAACTAGTAGTCAAAATCATGTGTCTGAGTAATTTTTCCGCTGTTAGCCCGTGTAAAAAGTACCCAAGCTAGGAACTCATCTATAGGCCATGTCCTTAAGGGGTTAACCCCTTTCCGCTGCAGGGCGTAAGTGTACGTCATGGCAGAGGGGTACTTAACGCAACAGGACGTACATTTACGTCCTGGAGATAGCGCTGGATCTCTTATGATCTTGCGCTATCTGGCAGCGGGAGATGGTTGTCACCGATAGCCGGCCTCTCACTGCAAGAGCGGGGGTGCATTGAGGCAGCGACCTCCACTGTTAACCCCTTCACTGCTGTGATCTATGTAGATCATGGCATGTTAAGGGGTGCACAGAGGGAGTATGTTCTCTCTGTGACATCATTGGACTCTTGCGATGAAATTGCAGTGTGCCCAATGCGGTGCCATGGCAACAGAATGCCAGATACCGGCATCCTGTATTGCCAGTGCCTGTGATCACTAATACAAGTGATAAGGCATTGCATGACAGAAGTCCTATGAATAAAAATAAAAATGTTTAAAAAATGTAGAAACACACCCTTTTTTGTGCTTTTTCCCATATTAGCATGACATTTTCTATTTTAAAATTAAAATCTCACATATTTGGTATCGCCGTATCCATAACAATGCGTACAATAAATTGAACATGCTTTTTAACCTGCATTGCAAAAAGTGTTAAAAAAAAAAACTAAAAAACTGAGGCAAAATGTTTATTTTTTTCAGGCCATGTCCTTAAGGTGTTAAAGGTGTTTTCTAACATTTTGCATTGATGACAATGGGGGGTGGGATGAGTATGTATAAAATAAAAAATACATATACTCACCTCCTTCTGTGCGCTGCTCCTCTGTTGCTACTGGCTACCACACCGGGGCTCCGTTTACATCAGCGACAGCAGTTACATGGCTTGTTTACCCTTGTGACCAATGGGAGGCTGACAAGGACATCATCAGCAGTGATATCCCATAAACCTGCCTCGTGGCTTCTACATCATGAGCCAACATCACAGGTTTACGGATATCACTAGGCCTGCTGGCCGAGTGACTTGACCTGTTAAATGACACAGCAGTAGACCGCCGAAATGACAGCCAGATGCTGTGGCGAATAGATTTCTTTTATATTGCTTTGGGCATAGGGAGTCCAAAACTATATAAAAAATTTGCAGTTACTGTTAACAACAGTTCTGCAGTTTTATGCAGATATAAATGGGCATGAGTGGTAATGGTGTAGCAAGATCAAGATGACAATGTGGCAAGATTTTTTTAACACATGTTCTTCGACATTATTTTGTCCTTCCTATCTAAAACCACAGTGGACCCACATCTGTCGGTGGGCTTAAGGATGATAGTTATCATTCACAAGTGAGGACAATTCTTGTTTATTAAGAATACTCATAGTGGATTGACTGAGAAGATGACTTTGCTCATTATCAGATCAATACTTCATAACCTCTCTGAAACAAATCAATTGATAAAGAGGAGCAGAAAGCTAGAGCTTTGGCGCGGCACATTGCGGTTTGATTTTCGACTTCAATAAAGTCAAGATTGTATGAAATGTCAAGTTGTGCTTTATTTAAAACCAGCAAATGTAATGCATTTTGAGGTTCACAGTCCTCTTCATCAGAGGTCAGCTGAGCAAGTACTAGTAGTGTATACAATATGAAAAGGGATAAAAATAGTGTAAATGCAATGAAGCGATTGAATGAAGTAAATATAAGTAAATATTAGAGATGAGCGAACCTACTCAGCCACGCCCCTTTTTCGCCCGAGCGCCGCGATTTTTGAGTACTTTCGTACTCGGGCGAAAAGATTCGGGGGGCGCCGTGGGTGAGTGGGGGGTTGCAGCGGGGAGTGGGGGGGAGAGGGAGAGAGAGAGGGCTCCCCCCTGTTCCCCGCTGCTACCCCTGCTCCGCCACGCCTCCCCCCGCCCCCCCCCGAATCTTTTCACCCGAGTACGGAAGTACTCGAAAATCGCAGTGCTCGATCGAGTAATTACTCGAAACGAGTACGTTCGCTCATCTCTAGTAAATATACATCAATGGATAAAAGAAGGAGTCTTCAAAATAACAGAATGGGAAAAGTACTACATTATAGAATAGCATTGGTGAGAAAGTAATAATATATATGTACAGTATATATGCAGCAGAGATGACATTGGATTAACATACTGCAGTTCGGCAAAAAACAATAAACCAAAGTATAAGCAGCTCACCATAAAACTATTAGAGATGAGAAAATTGTCCACATAAAATAGAATTGGCATACAAAAGGCATAAAGAAACATTAATAAAATGCGTATGTCAATATAAGTTTATAAATATAATGTAGGTGTGACAGTTAAAAACAAATGAAACCACTGGCAGTCATAAGGATAATAATATTAAAAATATAAAAAATATGCAAGAAATGCATAACATGTCCTTAATGCATAGAGATGACTATAGATGCTAATTACAGATGCTAAAATAAAATTTGATAGACCTCTTCATTAGACAGCTGGGTCAGTATTAGTAGTGGTTACGATATGAAAAGAGATAAAAATAGTGCGAATGAAAAAAATTATGAAAAATAAAGCAGTAAGACATAAAATAAAAACAAGCTGTTAGTAATGAAACTATTGCATGAAGTCAATATAAATAAAAATCACCAATAAGTAAATGCAAAAATAAAATTTGATACAAGGGAAGAAGGGTGTGTATAGCTTTGTGTATAACATAATTAGTATAGACTGGATATTGATTTTTCTTTGAGGGAAGGGGGGATAATAATACCAGATGGGAACTGTGATAGACTGAGATAGAATCGATATGCCCATGTGACATCTAAAATAGCGGGATATTGCATAAAATAACTTAGGGACACGATTAATGAATTAAAGGGGGGGGGAGATAAAGGGGTAATAATAGATTGTACTTTCAGGGGAAATTTATTCAAAATTATGGGCACAAGGGGATCGAAAGGTACTGAAGGGGGGACAAATAAAAAAGCCATTGAGTATTATGAATGGGCTTGGCTATAGGGGCTGTATTCATAAATGTAGGCTAATACGGAGGAGGTATAGTAAGAAACTAAATAGTGAACTTACCAGGGGATAAGTGGAGGGTCTGCACTGACCAGGAGCTGAAAAAAGGACTGAGAATGGAGGTGTAGGAAAACTTAAGACAACGGTACCCAAATTGAATGTGTGACTTGGAGTGCCATCTAGGATGGGGGCAAAAATGAGGTAGTGAGTGCAGAAGGTGCTGTTGCAGTGTTGAGAACAGCATCCAGTAACAGAATAAATATTGAATGGGAGGGAATGGGGAAGGAACGGAGGGGCTATTAATGGTACTTAATTGATGAATAGTTTAGAGTTAGTTTTACTCTCTTGGCAATGAGTCTCTCTGTCTCCAACTTTGCTGCTCTTATCTGCTTTTTACATAATTTATATTTTTCCTTATAGTTTTTTAGTACTTCTTCTCTGCCTTCTTGTTTTAGTAGTTTAAACACTTTTTTGTTGTATATTGCCCCCTTTACATCTTTATTGAGCCACATTGGTTTTCGCCTATCCCTAATCTTTTTCATCCGGTAAAGTATGAACCGCTCACAGTAAGTATTTGAGGACATTGTCCCAGTCAATAAAGTTAAGGACATATCTGAGCAACCTTCCTAAAGTTTAGTATTTTCATATCTTCAAGATAAAACTCCCTTTTGAAAGACAAGTGGGAATTTATTGTATTATGGTCACTTTTTCCCAGGTGCCCCCCTCAACTTTCACTTCAGCTATTCTGTAAGGTCGGTTGCTTAATAATAAATCCAAAATGGCTGATCCTCTAGTTGGGTCCTGTACAAGTTGGGTAAGGGAATTTTCTTTAATTATTGACAGAAACTTGTTACCTTTATGAGGTCTGCAGGTTTCAGCTTCCAGTTTATATCCAGATAGTTAAAGTCCCTGATAATAATTATCTCAGCGTGATTTGCTGCTTCACCTATTTGTCTCAGTAATAGATTTTCAGTGGCTTCTGCTATATTTGGTGGCCTATAGAAAACCCATATGAGGATTTTACTATGGTTTTTCCCTCTGTATATCTCTACCCATAGAGACTCCACTTGTTCATCTCTTTCACATATATCTTTCTGTAATGTGGGCTTTAAACATGATTTTACATAAAGACAAACTCCTCCTCGCTTCCAGTTTTATGATCCCTTCTGAACAGACTGTAACCCTGTATGTTCACCAACCAGTCACAGCTTTTAGCCAACCAAGTCTCAGTTATTCCGACTATGTCGTAATTTTACTCAGACATTATTACTTCCAGTCCGTCAAGCTTATTTTCCAGATTTCTAGCATTAGTCACCATACAGTTTAGAAGGTTTTGGTTACTTTTTATATCAACGTGTATCCCTATTAACTGTTCTGCCAGTCTGAACTGTAATTCTACCTTCCACCACTCCACCCCCATTCTCGTTACTATGTCCAAAATCACTGTCTTTCTGGTGTGGCATGTGGTACAGGTAGTATTTCAGAAACTTCTACTTTAGAGGTCCATGCCCTAAGCTTACATCCTAATTCCCTGAAATTGTTTTTTAGGACCCTCCACCTACCTCTAACTTTGTCATTGGTGCCAATGTGTGCTATGACCACTAGATCCTCACCAGCCCCTCCCAGTATTCTGTCAACCCAATGTGTTGAACTTCAGCATTAGGAATGCAACACACCATTCGATGATCCCGGTCTTTGTGGCAGATTGCCCTGTCTATCGCCTACTACCAGGACCTGTCTATCCTGCCCTGCGCTCCTATTACTGGGCCAGACATCCCCCTGGTGGCCAGAGGCCATGTCGTGCTGCAGCATTGTTAATCCTGTGATCTGCCAACTTTGTAAACTTGTTGGGGTGTTCAAATTCAGGACTAGGCTCCCTGAATCTCTTCCCTCTACCTTTCCTACTGTCACCCAGCTAGCAGTCTGCTCATCCTGCTCTGCCTTACTACCATCCATCCCCTATAGATAGATTAGAATCGTACAGATAGATTAGATAAAAATAAATATGCAAAAATTCAAATAGATAAGCAATAATTAAATACAAGTGACTCTTCCAATGTCCCTGAATCCAAAGTCATTAATTTCAGGTCACACACTTAAGAAGCAGCACACTGAGAATTACAGCCATAAATGCTCACTTAGGTTTGTTTTATATAGCACTTATCTGTAAAGCTCCATTTACACGGGACAACTGTCGGGCAAACAACGCCTGACACTCGTTCCTGTGTGTACACGCTTCTGTGCTGCTGCACAGGAGTGAGTATCTCTGACTCTCTGACAGAGTGGCCAACAGGGGGCCGGGACAGCTGGAGGACATTTCACTCCTCGCTTGTCCCTGCCCCTCTAGATACTGAACGGCTGCTGTTTACACTGAACGATCATTGTTCAGAATTTTAAGCTGTATAAAATCCTGAATGATGATCGTTCAGTATAAACAGCAGCCGTTCAGTATCTATGAATGACCACTGCTTACAGTGCATGGAGAGGGGCGGGGGAGAGCAAGGAAAGAAATCTCCTCCAGCTGCCCCACTGCGAGCCAACGATACTCGCTCCTGTGCAGCAGCATGGGAGCAAGTATATGCAGGCACAAGTGTTGGCCATTGTTTGCCCAACAGTTGTGCCATGTAAATGGGGCTTAACACCTCTGTACCTTCTCTTTTTGGAAAGGACACAGGAAGTTCCACATATGTAATTTATCACACCCTGATTGAGTAATCCCACCCCTAATTAATCACCTGCGCAAAACAAAGGAAACTGAAGCCTACAAGCAGACTAAATGTGCTTTTAAGGCCTCCTTCACACAGGCAACAAAGTCACGCGATTTTGTAGTGTTGCTACAATTCACATGTATGTGAAGCCCATGCTTTCCTATGCCTTCCTTCACACATGCGATGTTTTGTAGTATGCAACAAAACGACACAAAAACCTTGCAGGTCTGGCGATATGCCTGCAACTCGTGAGGTTTTGTAGCCCATGTTTCCCTATGGAGCCTTCCTCTCTGTTGCATTGCATAAAAACACGGTTTTCATGCTGTACGATGCAATTTTGACAGTAGGAAATCCTACTGACAAAGCTATAATCTAAGTCCTAACTGCAGAAAAAAAACACAAAAAACACATACATCACCTTAGACGTGCTGTCAGGTCGGCCACATCTTCTCCTCTTCTGGCCGGGGATTCAAAAATCTCCGCCTCCTGGAAGCGCTGGCTGTGATTGGCTGATGCTTAGCTAATCACAGCCAGTGCTCGATGAATGGCTGTGATTGGACTAGCGATGCAATATCGCTGTGATTTTCTCGGGGCGATGCCGTGTCGCCCGTGTGAAGGAGGCCTAAATGTAACAATGTTTAATAATATAACCCTCCAATATACCCCCTCAGCAAAATGTATTTAACCTATAGGGGAAAAATGACAATATAGCACAATGTATAAGATTACCATGAGTTCATATAAACACAAATAAGCAAATGCAAATAAAATAGGGATAGACACACTCACCAATTCCACTTATCCAAAAAGTCACACACTTAAGACACAGTACACTTTAGAATACAGTACACTTAGGCTGGGCTCACATGAGCGGATAGTAATTGCAGATTCCACAAGCAATTGATCTGTGGTAATACGTGGGTCAATCAAATGCAGTGGATTACGCAGTTCCGATCACATTAGCGAGTCGGAATTGCTTAACCAGCTCACGAAAAATAGAACGCAGCATTTCTATTTTACTGCGGAATCCACGGCATAAAGCCCATTGTGCTTTATGGTCAAGGATATAGCTGCAGCACAATAACATTGCGTATGGGCTGCAGGTACCCACATCATCAATAAGCAACAGCGCAGTAAATATAAATAAATTAAAAAAATATATATACTGCATATAACCGTCTGTCATACACAGTCATACGCAGTACATTAACCCCTTGAGTGGCAGGTTTCCTACCACCCTGTCGTGCCCACCAGGGCAGGTTTTTTTTTAAATGGTCTAATCATTGAATTTCAACTAGTTTTGCAGTTGCGTCTCAAGAGCCATAACTTTTTCATTTTTCCATTGACATGGCCATATGAGGGCTTGTTTTTTGCGGGACAAGTGATTTTTTAAACAGGGGGGAGGAAAAAAAGAAATGGGGAAAAAAGAAAAAAGGGGCCATGTCATTAAGGGGTTAAATAATGTATTAACTTCCTTCTCTGGGTCATTACGACGCACATGGATACCACATGTGTGATTGTATTTTGGATTTTTTACAAAGTAAAGGGAGACAAGTTTTTTTTTAATTTTTTTAATAATTTTTTAACTTTTTTTTTTTTTAATTTTTTTAAAATTTTTTACTTTTTTTTGTCCCTTTAGGGGACTTCCACAGGGACCCATCAGGACCCCTGATCACATTCCAGGGGTCCGATGGTGACAGCCCTTTATATGCTGCAGTGACAGCCCTTTACATGCTGCAGTCACATAGACTGCAGCATGTAAAGGGTTAACACAGCAGAGATCGGAGGTTTTCTCTCATCTCTGCTGTAAGAGCTGGTACCTAGCTGTCCTCTGACAGCTAACAACCAGCTCTCCCTGCCACAGAGACCATCCGCTTGCTTCTGACAAGCCGATGGTCTCTATGGCAACCTGTAAACAAAGCAGGACATTGCCGACATGTCGGCAATATCTTCTGCTGGTTTTTCAAAGCCCTTGCTTTGTTCTCTGTGGGACTGTGCAGGCAGAGCACACTGTCACAGCTTGTGGCATTGTGCTCTGCAGCTCCCATAGTGATACATAACCCGGAAATCTTCCGGGCTATGTTGCTATGAGCAGTGGAGCTCGTCCCGGAACTTTTCCGGGCGTGCCACTCAAGGGGTTAAGCGGCTGTACACAAGGTTACAGCTGGAATCCACTTCAGGTCTCCGCAAGCGGATTCTGCATACTGCCCGTCATTAGAGTACAGCCACACACGCTCACTGCGGTTTGCTTTTTATAGCACTTATCTGTAACACTTTTGCTCCTTCTCTTTTCGTAAAGGTACTGTAGCCAAGCCACTAGTCACCTTTTAACTCTTTCAAGCTCTATGTCTTTCTTCTGCACTGACTGGACACATTAACACCAAAACCAAAGTTACCATATAGGGAGAACAGGAGGGCGTACACAGAAAAGAGAGATATTGTTGTAGTTTGCAATCAGCAGAGCCACGGCCACAAAGCTATGCAGCTGTTCCCGCTGACATAAACCATGAAAGGTCCTCTTTAAGTTTACTGTTAATTCATAAGTCCTCAGTTTTACATAGTGTTGTCTCATTTAGTATGTAAAGGTGGCATGTATTCTCACTTTCCATATGCATAAACATAGAGTTTATCACTCATTTAACACTTTTTTTCTGCCTAAGCCTCCAACTTACCCAAATCTACTTGCAGCATAAAATTTCAATAATTTTTGGCATTAGTACCAGAATGAACATTGAAATGTAACATTAAAGAAAAGTTTTACATACTGATCTTATATGCCTCAAAAGGAAGCCAAATAGAAATATTCTGCAAATTGTCAAAGCTAAGGGCATGTTCACATGGTGAATACCTGCTTCAAGCTTTTCAAGTGCAAAACCCACAACAAATACATAGTAAGGGTGGCTTCACACAAACGGGTTTTGGTGGGTACATAGGTGCGCACCCCTGTACATGCAAAAACACGCGTGTATGAAGGTCCGTACATTGCCTTTAATAGAGCCGCAGCTGCTGTCATTCATTCAGCGAGAGCTGCCTGTGATTGGCTGAGGTGCTCAGCCAATCACAAGCAGCTCTTTAAGCAGGCAGGGATTTTAAATCCCCACATGCTGAAGAACTGCATTGGAGAGCCGAACACATCGCTGAGAGGACGCGACTGAGCCCCGGCAGCTGAAGGAAGGTGAGTATGTGGTGTTTATTATTTTTTAAACTACTTTGCATTGTTTTTCAGGAAAGGGCTTATACTTAAAGACCTTCCCTGAAAAACAATTACTGGGTGCCGGCAGCTGGATACGCTACCGCATCTGTCATCTGTGACAGCTGCAGTAGGGAATTCTTTATTCCCCACCGCATCTGTCATTTGTGACAGCTGCAGTAGGGAATTCTTTATTCCCCACCGCATCTGTCATTTGTGACAGCTGCAGTAGGGAATTCTTTATTCCCCATGGGGATTTAGAATTCCTTTGCTGCATCTGTCACATCTGTGACAGGTGCAGCAGGAAATTCTTTATTCCCCATAGGGATAAAGAAAGCATCTGCAGCATGCGGCAGATGTGTTCTTCATCCCTGTGGGGATTTAGCATTCCTTTGCTGCATATGTCACAGATGTGGCAGGCGCAGCAGGGAATTCTTTTTACTAGCGGGGATGAAGGAAACATCTGCCGCATGCAACAGATGTGTTATTCATTCCTGCTGGGGACACGGCAGCAGCGGACAGGTAAGTATTTTTTTTTTACACTATAATTCTTGTTTTTTCAGGGAAGGGCTTATATGTAGCACCTCTCTGAAAAACAATTCAGGGGTGCCGGCAGACCATTGTCTTCAATGGAGCCGCCGGCAGCAGCCACGGCTCCATTGCAGACAATGCGTGCATTCCTTATTGTGCGCATGTCCTATCTTTACAGGCACGCACCTGTAAAACACGGACATGTGAACCCACCAAAGGGAATGCATGTGTTGTAATAAACGGCTGTTTTTGTGGGCCCGTATGCACGCACAAAAACATGCTCGTGAGAAGCCACCCTAAAAATGCAGTGGCACCTAAATGGTTATTCACAGTATTTGCAGAAAAGCTGTGGATTTTAACTCTTGTATTCCAGCAGCAGAATAAAAAGACATGCTGTGGATTTAGAATCCACAACATTTTTCAAAAATGTTGCAAATTCATGGCAAAAAGTTTCCACACCATGTGAAGGAGACTTCTGAAACCTGCACATGGCTTGTACTGTAAATGCTGCAGAATTTTCACAGCATTTCTGCCATGTGTGAATATGGTCTAAAGGTGAGAGAATCTAGGATGTAAACTTTACATTATTTTAGCAAAGAAAGGTGTTGATTGGCTTAGGAACTTTTGTTGCTTTCTCGCATTGTTTATGACATATTGATTTGTGAGAAAATTGCTTTTTAGATGGAGTCTCACTACTTCTTGCGCTTGCAGAAATCCTATTTCTTTTCTTACTCTTACAGTGAATCTACACTCAACATGCGTGGGTTAACCTTTACTTAAATAAACCATCTGAATCCATGGTAAGCATTTAAATTGTAGGCATAGAGAGTAAAACAGTAAATTGTAGCCGGATAAAATAGCTACATTTAATTATGCCAAATTATATAGAATTTTACAAAACCTTTCTGGTCTTATTTAAAGACGTGTTTAGAATACTTTTCTCTTAAACAAAAATATCACGACAGACTTGGTTGAATGGGCTTGTTTCTTACACTGCTTTTTTCCATTGTTCATAGTATTCCTCAACAGTCAAGCAAGTATCAGCTGCCCATAAATTTTCCTCTAAAGGCATGATTGAAGCATAACTTCAGTGACAGGAACTATTCAATTTAATTTAAAAAGAAAGTATCTTACTGGAAGGATACAGAAACTCGTGAAAAGGAATGAGCTTTAAGAGAATCTATCACCAGATTCTACAATATAAACTTCATACATTAAAGTGATCTCTTACCCCTTAAGCACAAATCTCACACAAATCTGAACCCCATTCTTTTGAATGGAGTCATACACATGAACGATTGATTCTCGCATCACATTGCTATTAGGAAAATCAGGTTGTTTTGACAACAAGCATATAAAATTCTACACGATGAATTGGACAGTTACAGAAATTTTGGCTACAAATTAGCAGTGTGTTAAATATAGCCTAAAAATTGAAATGATTATTTTCTTGTTTTAACCTGAAAATACAGCATTGCAGCTAGAGAAACTTTCAATTCCTTGCTACAATCCTTAGCTTTTTTTTATAGACACCCTCATATACTAAATACTACTTTCATAGTGTAAGCAAATAATAATGCCATGCTGTATTCAAGGAGGAAAAGTGAAATATGGGGAGAGATTTACTACCTATTCTATACCAGAATACTGACAAAGAAGAGTGGCAAATTGGCTGACGTTCGATCCGATCACAGCGCTTACTTGCTGATGGCGGGGGTATTCAAAGCTGAGCAGAGAGATATACAGGAGGGAGGATTACATGGAAGCTTGCCGCACCGCCAGTTAGACAATCACGCCGGGGACACAGACGCCGGCTGGGAGGTGGGTATTGTGTTTCATTTTTTACCTAGTCCCTCACTCGAGTATAAGCCGAGGGGGGCTTTTCCAGCATAAAAAAATGTGCTGAAAAAGTTGGCTTATACTCGAGTATATACGGTATATCACAAATGGAATAAACCAACAGAAATGTCAAGACAAATGAAGCTGCATTAAGCAGAAAACTAAGATTAAGGCCTCATGTCCACAGGTGGATCGGGTTCCGCATGCGGGAGCCTACAGCAGAATCCGACCCTGCCCGTGGTGGACCGGTACACAGGGTCCTCTGTGTCTTCTATTTTCTTCCCTGTGGATTTGTGCAGAAGCACTGGCAAGCCGATGCACATGCGCATTTCAGTTTTTTTTAAACTCCTGCTTTCCCACAGAATCCGTGACCCGTCCGCAATTCAATTGCCGTGGATCGGACAGCTTCCATTGACTTTAATGGAAGCTGTCCATGCAGGAACCACACTGAAATTGAGCATGTTCCTATTTGTTTTCCGGACCAAAAGGCCCGCAAATCAAATCTGCATGCTTTATTTCCAGTGTGGAGCCCATGTATCCCTAAGGGCAGCTTGAACTGCTGCTCTTTGCGGATTCCACAATTCAAATCCACCAATGGACATTGGGCCTTATACAGTATTGAGGTGACAGGCACATGTCCTTAACACCCTTACAGTTTTTGATACCTGTCTGCACAGAGCTCAAAAGTAGAAAGAAAGATTCTAAAACAATGTAAGCAAATATGAAATATGGAACAGTACCTCTGCAGCGCCACCTATTGGATAACAGCATTCCTGCAAATCAATGTCTGACCCTTTATACAGGTCTATGCAACAATGATTAGGAATTGAAAACCCAATCATTGTTGCATAGACATGTATAAAAGGTCGGACATTGATTTGCAGGAATGCTGCCATCCAATAGGTGGCGCTGCTGAGGTATTTCTCAGAGGAGCATGGATGGCCTCATAAGTCTCCTCAATCACCTTCTAGGTGCTCTCCTAAAGGGGTGATGATACCCTTCTCGATTCACAAAACAACGTAACTCAAGAATAGCTTGTTTCACATGGAAATATCCACGTGCATTAAATCAGTGGCACACTGTATTCCCAAATGTCTTTAAGCTCAAGGACTATTGATCTTTAGATTAAAAGCATACGTAAATATAAGATTTTTTTTATCACTGCATGAATAATAAACTCTCTGCCAGGGTGCTGAATTTCAACTCATTTATCAGTGCTTAGTTATGGTTATTAGACCCTGGAGCGCAGGGGTAGAACATGATATGATAGAAGATAGAAATCACTTAGAAGAGAAAGTAATAGGATAGCTCAGTAGTGATAAAAAAAGACATGGCTTGTAAATAGTTGTGGGACAGATCAGGATTTACTAATATGCAAGCTCCAGATCAATTTGAAAAAACACTCAAACCTCAGCCTTCCAAAATTCAACTTTGAGAACACAGGCAGCACCTTCAAAGAAAGCATGAGAAACAGATCTAGCAGGTCTAACTGACAGAACCAGATGAACTATAGATTGAATCAAAGATGAGTCAAAGAAAAACATGAGGAAAGAAATTGGTGAGTGACAGAGGATGTCTTGAAAAGAGTAGAGATGCCAAAATCAAGAACAATATGAAGCTTTTGAAGGAACTACATTGTGACTTGCAGGTGCTGCCTTAAGACATGAGGAATAATATTATAAGATTTCAGCATGCTAGAAAAATGTCAGTGGGTTTATTGTATCAGAGTCTTAATTTTTCAGCATATTTCTGTCCTTTTGACCAAGCAACGTTGACCAAAAACATGCATTAAGGTACATTCACACAGTGGAACTGGTGCAGATTTTCCATGTACAACAAAACTCACATCAAAATCTGTATCAAAATGCGCACGGCTTGATCACGAGCCGTATTTGCTTATAAACAGGTAAGTGATTCAATGAGGTGCATTGGGGATGTAATGGGAAGAAGGAGGCCAGGTTTCCATAGGAGAGTGTAGCAGCAGGGTCCCATATCATAATATAGACATCAGTCTACCACTAGGGCTGACGCTGCTGCAATTACTCTACTTTTTATGATTGGGCTTCTTAATAGTGGGGCGGATCTGGGGTGATTGTACTTTAGGAGTGGTTAGGAGTGGTTTATTAGCATAGTTAAGGCGCCGTGGGTCAAACCTAGGAGCATCATTCCCTGCGCGCTTTTTCTAGTAGAGTTCTACCTGTCATCTACATTTAGGATCTCAGATTGATTGATATGGGAAACTATCTGCAAAAAAACACGGATTTTAGTGAGCAAAATCCACGTATGGAATTTTCGATGCCATTCCACATGAAGAAGTGACATATCACTTCTCGAAGATCCATGCAGAACTGTGTCAGAAATTCCATTTGTGGATTCTGCACATTGACTGAGCTAAGTCCATATGCATATCTATTAAAAGGCACACAGCAGAAACATACGGCTTAGAGAATCTCTATCCATATGCTCTATTAGGGATGCTGATGAATCATGCTGCTCATAAAACCTCTAAGGAGAGGAGGGAGACACTCACACAGTCAAGGCAGCAACTAACTAGTATCTACTGAAATCACAGCTATACTGCTCAGTACTGCTGTATTGTTCTGCATGATGCTTTTTATTTTGAAGGAGTGCTATTGAGAGGTGTGAAAAGTTTGGAGACATCGTAGCAGCTAATCTCCACCCACTAGCTCAGGAACAAATGAAAATTTGAGATGTAGTATGCAGAGAACTAAAAATTGGGAAATATGTGGGCTACAAGTCATATAATAGTTAAAGTAGTGTTATTCTTTATATACACACACTTTAGTTTATTTTGAAAAGTCACCTAAAAAGTCAGGTATGCTGTAAGCTTGGAAGGCCTGTGGGTGCAGTTAGTGACTAGATCTGTCAGTGGTAAAGAGAAATCATATTTACATAGTTGCTGGAGATATTTCATGAAATCTGTTGAAGGCACATATTCTGAGATACCCCTAAAATTTACACTATTGCTTCTATTAATTATTTATATGGCGCCAACATACTCCGCAGTGCTTTACAAATTGAGGGTAACATATACAAAATAGGTCATAACATACAGTAATAACCTAATGTGCAATAGAGGTGAGGGCCCTGCTTGCAAGAGCTTACAGACTATAAGACAGTACACACATAGGGTACTATACAGAAATGCATAAAGCTGTGTGAGTTGATCACGAGCCGTATTTGCTTATAAACAGGTAAGTGATGCAATGAGGGGCATTGGGGATGCAGTGGGAAGAAGGAGGCCAGGTTTCCATAGGAGAGTGTAGCAGCAGGGTAGATGGAGGAAAGTTTAGATTAGGAAATATGGTAAGCCTCCCTAAAAAGATGTCTTTTTAGGGCTTGCTTAAAGCTGTGGGTGTTCGGAATTAGCCCGATTGTTTCGGGTAGTGCATTACAGAGAACTGCTGCAGCTTGGGAAAAATCTTGGAGGAAGGAGTTCAGGTTAGAGATGAATTTATTATAAGGTCAGAGGGCAAAGAGCACATGTAGGGTGATGGATGAGAGTGATGACTTTAAATTATATTCTATATACAGTATAAGTGGCAGCCAGTGCAGTGTAGGTCTGGATGCTGCATTTAGGATGGATTACAGAGAGAGGCGTTTAGTAAAGGGAAGAACAATCAGTAGAGAGTTGCAGTAATCAAGTGAGAGTGAATAAGGGTGACTATAAGAGTTTTTGATGTTTCCACAGTAAGAAAAAGGCGAATTCAGGAGATGTTTTTAAGGTATAGGTGATATGAGCAAGCGTTTGACTATGGGGAGTGAAGGAAAGGTCGGAATGAAACATGACCCCAAGACAGCGAGCGTACTGCCGAGGAGTTATGGTGGTACCACAGACTGAGATAGAAGTATTAGGCTTAGGTCGGTTGAGAGATTCTGTTTTAGATAATAATCTTTATTTGTATAGCGCCAACATATTCCACAGCGCTTACATAGACAGAGGGATACAGAAAGACAAAAGTACAAACATTACAGAACCACGGTTAGATAGTAATCAATTGATGGAAACAATAGGGGTGCGGGTCCTGCTCCAACGAGCTTACATACTACGAATAGTGGGGTGATACAGAAGGTAAAGGGGCTGGAGATGTGCACGGTATGGCGAGGTGGAGAGTGAGCAATGTTATACATTTAGACAATGGTCAGACATTTAGCCGTGTGACGGCAGAAGCGGTATGACTGCAGGAGCGGTTTATGATGGCTAGCAGGGATTGCAGTCAATAGGTCAGGGAGCATGTTATCAGGTGGAGTACAGAGGGGTTTGTTTAGGGAATGCGGTTTACCTCCCTGAAGAGGTGAGTTTTTAGAGCACGCCTGAAGTTCTGCGAGTCTTGGATTGCTCGGGTAGCCTTTGGTAGTGCGTTCCAGAGGACCGGTGCTGCTCTAGAGAATTCTTGGAGGCGGGAATGAGAAGTTCAAATTAAAGTGGCGCTCAGTCTGGTTTCGTTAGCAGAGCGGAGAGCCCGGGCTGGTTGATGGATTGAGATGAGGGAGGCGATATAGGGGGGTGCTGCGCTGTGGAGGGCTTTGTGGATGAAGGTAGCGAGTTTAAATTGAATTCTGTATTTAACGGGCAGCCAGTGCAGTGACTGGCACAGGGCAGAGGCATCCGAGTAGCGGCTGGACAGGAAGATGAGCCTGGCTGCCGCATTTAGGATGGATTGGAGAGGGTAGAGTCTGGTGCAGGGGGGGGGAAATCAGCAACGAGTTGCAATAATCAAGCCGGGAGTGGATGAGGGCAACAGTAAGCGTTTTTAACATGTCCACAGTGAGAAAAGAGCGGATTCTTGCGATGTTCTTGAGGTGCAGCTGACATGTTCGGGCCAGAGATTGGATGTAGGGGGTAAAAGAGATCAGAATCGAATATGACCCAAAGGCAGCGGGCATGTTGTCTAGGAGTTATGGTGGCGCCACACACTGAGATGTAGATGTTAGGATGAGGTCAGTTAGTGGAGGGTGGAAATACCAGTAAGTCAGTTTTAGAGAGGTTTAGTTTTAGGTAGAGAGAGGACATGGTGTTAGAGACAGCAGACAGACAGTTGGTGATGTTTAGGAGTAAAGGTGCAGAGATGTCACGGGAAGAGGTGTATAGCTGGGTGTCATCAGCATACAGGTGGTATTGGGGGCAAAATCTCCTGATGGTTCGTCCAATAGGGGCTGTGTAGATAGAGAAAAGAAGGGGGCCGAGGACTGAGCCCTGGGGGACCCCAACAGCAAGGGGAAGAGGAGGGGAGGTAGAGCCAGCAAAGGAGACACTGAAAGAGCGGTCAGATAGGTAGGAGGAGAACCAGGAGAGAGCAGTGTCCTTTAGGCCAATGGAGCGTAGCATACTGAGGAGGAGTTTGTGGTCAACAGTGTCAAATGCTGCGGAGAGGTCGAGGAGGATCAGTAGGGAGTAATCGCCCCTCGATTTGGCTGTCAGTAGGTCATTGGATACCCTTGTAAGGGCAGTTTCTGTTGAGTGTTGAGGTCGGAAGCCAGACTGTAGGGGGTCTAGGAGTGAGTGCTCTGATAGGTAGCTTACAAGGCGGGAGTAAACCAGGCATTCTAGTAGTTTGGAGATGAAGGGGAGGTTTGAGATGGGTCGGTAATTGGCAGCATCAGTCGCGTCCAGAGTCGGCTTCTTTAGCAGTGGGAATATGATGGCGTGTTTGAAAGAAGAGGGAAAGATGCCAGAGGTCAGAGAGAGGTTGAATATAGTGGTGAGATGGGAGGTGACCACTGGGGAGAAGGAACGGAGGAGGTGTGAGGGGAGGGGGTCTCTAGCGCAGGTGGTGGGGCGAGCAGAGAAGAGCAATTTGGAGACTTCTTCCTCTGTCGCTGGTCTGAGTACAGACAGTGAGCAGGAGCTAGGTGCAGTGCTGACAAGACTAGGGTCAGGGCTAGTCTGGGATTGGGAAGTTATTTCCTGACGGATGTCATCAATTTTCTTTTTGAAGTAAACAGCCAGCTCTACAGCACTGAGATCCGTCACAGGGGGCTGCGGTTTAGGGCTGAGAAGGGAGTGAAAAGTATCGAAGAGCCGTTTAGGGTTGTGCGATAGTGAGGAGACTAGAGAGGTGAAATAGACTTTTTGGCGTGGTGGAGGGCGAGGTTGTAGGTTCTGAGCATGAATTTGTAGGGGTGGAAGTCTGCGGACGTTTACGATTTCCTCCACAGCCGTTCAGCACTTCTAGAGCACCGCCGGATGAAGCGCGTTTGAGGCGTGAGCCAGGGTTGCCACGTTCTACATCGGATGGCTCGGGTCCTGGGGGGGGGGGGCGCTTCATCCAGGGCATGTTTGAGAGCGGTGTTGTAGTGAGCAGCAGCCAGGTTGGGGCAGGAGAGGAGAGAGATAGGGGACAGAGAGGACTGTAGGGATTCAGCAAAGTACTGGGTGTGAATGGCCTTAAGGTTCCTGTAGGTACGGTAGGTAGGTGGGTCTGGAGAGATGTTAGGGAGCGTGACTGAGAAAGAGAGGAGGTTATGATCAGAGAGCGGGAGAGGGTATTATGTAATTATAGTAGTATATAATTGGTTATGGTCAGTGTAAAGATGGTATTGAAACAAAAATCTACCAATAGCGTGCCTAGTATGGACCGTGTAGATGGAAAAGAGGAGAGGTGGACCGAACCCTGTGTAACCCCACGTGAGGTCGCTATTTGTGTCAGCCGCCCTCATACGGTTCTGGGTAGCTGCAACTGTCCCTCTGCTCCCCCTGTCTGTTTCGGCCAGCACTGAGAGGCTTAACCACCTCTCTGGCTCTCAGCTCACCTGTGGGGTTAATTAGGCATTACTCCTCTATTTAAGCTGACCTGTGGCACTTCCCCTTTGCCTTAGATTTGGTGTGTTCTTACACTCAGCTTTCTTTGGTCATCTTCTTCTGTCTGAGTTCTGTCTATGCTGTCTCGGTTCTGTCCTGCTCTCTGAGTTCTGTATTTGCAGTCTGATTTCGGTCTGTAGTCCTGAGTTTGTATTCAGATTCTCTTTATGCTGTCTGAGCTCTGCATTTGTCTGTACATTTGTTTTCTGTCAGTACCCATTCCTGTTTATGGTTTGCTCTTGTTCTGTCCTGCATCTGTGTGCTTCTCTGTCTGCTGCCAGTCCCTGCGTTTGCTACCCTACCAGGGATAGTCAGACCCGAGGTCCCAGCGCAGGGCCATCCCCTTGCTTGTAGGTGGGGGTCTGCAATTCGCTCTGCAGCCAAGGGTCAGGCTCTCTTTTCCTGGCAACAGTCCCTCTATACGAGGAGTCAGCTGCCAAGTACTCCAGGACTGGTCTAAGTTTGGTTGGTTGGTCCAGTGGATCCACAATCCATAATCCGTAACAGCCCAACAGCAAGAGGAAGAGAAGACGTACAGCTGGCAAATAATACAGTGAACAAGCAGTCAGAAAGATAGGAGGAAAACCATGAAAGCACAGTATCTTGAAGGCCAATAGAGCAGAGCATTTTAAGAAGAATTTGCTGATCTATAGTGTCCGATGCTGAAGAAAGATCCAGGGGGATCAAGATTGGTCACCATTCGATTTAGCTGTCAGAAAATCGTTTGACACTTTATTAAAGGGGTTGTCTCGAGGCAAAAGTGAAATTTTTTTTTTTTGCCCAGTCCCCCTTCTAAAGCAAGCATTACTATGCACAAGTGTAAATGGCTTTTAACAATGGTTTCTATTCACCGTTCTAGCGTTTCAGCAACTTATAAAACTTCTTCCAAAGATGTCCGCCGGTCCTTTCCCAGGGATGCACCGCAGTTTTCTCCCATGGTGCAGCGCGGGTCTTCTCCCATGGTGCACCGTGGATGTCTTGCGTTCCATTGCCGATTCCAGCCTCCTGCTTGGCTGGAATCGGCACACGTGACGGAGCGGAGCTACGTGATGATGCGTAGAAGGGGGCGGAGCCAGAACGACGCTCGTGCCCGGACCGACCAGAAGGGAGAAGACCCTTCTGCGCAAGCGTGTCTAATCGGACGATTAGACGCTGAAATTAGAACCATGGAGACGGGGACGCCAGCAACGGAGTGGGTAAGTGAATAACTTCTGTATGGCTCATATTTAATGCACGATGTATATTACAAAGTGCATTAATATGGCCATACAGAAGTGTATAACTCCACTTGCTTTCGCGAGACAACTCCTTTAAGGCTGGTTTCTGTAGAATGCAAAGAGCTGAAATGGGTTTGTCCACACTTACTTTATTTACACATGAGAAAAAAAAAACAGCACACTCTACTTTAGTGCACATTTGCACACCAAAGGTCCCTGTTGAAGTCTAAGGAGGGTGCGCAAATGCACAGGCAATACGCAAAGAGATGAGCAATACGCTGCACAATTCCACAGGAATAAAACACATCTGTAACTCATTAGGCTAAATATGCATTTAAATCGAAGTCATAGTTGTGTCCTGTGTGCAAAAGATTATGCCCTGGAGGCGCAAAATGTCCAGTAACATACATCGATACGTGCGCAAGCCACGCATGATTGCACATATGCCCGTGTGAGGCCGCCCTCAGGGGTCAAGAAAAAAATTATTTGAGAGACAGCTTATTAGATGAGAGTAGACCAGAAGTTCCAGGAGTTTAGAGTTAAACTCTGCTTTTGAAGTAGCGATAAGAGACGGGTCATAGTTAGCAGCACAAGAGGAGTTAAGAGGCGGTTTCTTTAGTAACGGGGTTATGGTAGCATGTTTAAAGGAGGATGGAAAGCTATCAGAAGAAAGGCAGGTTGATTGTTGTGAGGTGACCGCTGACAGCCGGGGAGAGAGACTTAAGGAGGTGAGAGTGAATATGCAGGAAGTAGGGTGAGAAAAAGAGGGGAGCCTGGAGACGACGACATCTGCTGTTGGGTCAAATGCTAAGATTGAACTAAAGGAGTTGCAGGAGAAATAGAGATCAAAGTTAAATCGGGGATTGGGAAGTTATTTCCTGACAGATGTCAATTTTTTCTTTGAAATAAGTCGCTAGATCTTCAGCACTGAGATCCGTCATAGGGGGCTGTATTTTCCTTCTTTTTCTGGAGAAACATGCAAGTCCATAAGATCCTTGGGGATGCCAGCATATTCTGCCATTTTCGTTTCAATATGGGCTCTGTGGTTACCCAATTTTTCTACTGAAGACTGCATTTTGGAGAACTTAGTGAGATCTGTACTAACAGAGTTACGGTTTATTCCCACAAAACACATTTGCGCTGTGTATTTCGAGTGCAAAATTTGTGCATGCAATATGTAGTGAATAGAACTCATTGATTTCATGTGCGTTTTTTGCGCACACATTACGGTTGTGCAGAAACAATGCAGCATGTCCTATTTTCATACTTACTGCACACAAAAGTAGCACATCATAGAATGGTAGAGTTGGAAGGGACCTCCTGGGTCATCTGGTCCAACCCCCCTGCTCAGTGCAGGATTCACTAAATCATCCCAGACAGATATTTATCCAGCCTTTGAAGACTTCCATTGAAGGAGAACACACCACCTCCTGTGAGTTATTGCACTCATTAAACTTAATTGCCCACTGAAATGTTTTTTTACGTGCACAAATACGCAGGGCATTCATGCACAAAAATATACAGTAAAATATATGCCCACACATGCTAAAACATAACGCCCATCGAGCAAATAAGCAATGTATTAAGCGAACCTTATGCAGTGAGAGCAGCATAGATTCTAATGAACCAGTGGTCACCGGCTACTTAGAGCAAGAGATTGTCTTGAGGCCACAGTTTAATTAGGATTCTTTTTTCAACAAACCTGTGTTAACATGACAGCCAATGTGATAACTAGCAAAATCACTGGAGGTCTCCGTATCTTCTAATATTCTATCCACTGCCTGTTGTTCAGTGATGTGTGACTCTAGCAACATACGAGTTACAGGAAGTGGGAGGGTACTTACCTAGTGTAAGGGAGCTCAGTGTAGTACATATAGCATATTCATCCTGCTTTTCCCTGCTGCTACACTCAATGACTTGTGAACTAGTGTATCACTTCTCCTCACCCCTATTTCAGCTCTGTACAATAAGTAGCCATCAGCCCTAATAAAGCCCAGTCCTTCTGTAAGCGATGTTATGCTTGTGCCAATACTGCAAGATCTTCTTGTGATTACTGCCAACCTCTTGCATCTAGTAACAGATATCATTGTGCTCTGGCTGATAACAGAGCTCTGGAGTGCTCAGATTGATTGGCAGAAGCTGCTGACAGTCATTACCGTAACAAGTATTACTACTTTAGGCCGCCTGCACAAGGACGGGTTGGATTCCGCATGTGGAATCAGACCCTGTGTCCGCCTGGTGACCCCACATACCTGTCCACAGTCTTCTTTAACTGTACTGGGGATGTGCACATGCGCAATACAGATTATGCCGCGCAGTCGCTAAGTGATGATGCTGATCCCACGGCCTTTCAGCAATGATGATTGCGGAAAGGCCGTGGGATCAGCATCCTTGCAAGGGAAAACTACAATTGATTTCTGCTCGTGGGCAGGAAAAACCGCTTTTCCATAGCATGCTATGGGTGGCATTTGCTGCGGAATCTGGAGGATGCAAATCCGGACGTGTGCAGGCGGCCTAACTGCGAAATTACACTTTGAATTTCTATTTGCTTGTTCTCTCCATTCAGTGAAGTAAGGTGGGGCCTGAGATCAGGTCAAATGCAGGAGGAAACTAAGGGAAAGGAAGTGCAGCACATATAGTAGAGGTAGACCTCCCAGGTAGGGTTACTTTCCATACTAAATAAGTGGATTGATTCTAACAGTGCAGCAGCCTTCGGGAATTAAAAAAAAAAAATTTCAAATGTATGTGTCTCAAATCACATTACTACACTATGTGAGGTATAAGGGTTACAAGCTTATGTATTTATTTCAGTATTTAATGAAATGACATCAGGGAAGATAGAATGCAGTAAAGCCCCCAAGACACACTTCGAAACAGAGGCTGTGGAGTTGGGAGAGGCTGCCAAATATGATGGTGCTGACCACTTTTGAGATGCACACAATCCTGAGACATCAGTCAGAGGAAGAGTTGAGGTCATCTTCGTGAATAGGTGGCTGTATGGAAGAGAAGTCAGCCTCCCCAGGATGCCTACTTTTCTGTTCTTCACCATATTTCTGAAGAAGGGTAGATAAAGGGGTGCCAGTTGGGTGTCAAAAAAGGCTAAAAAGTGAGCAGTCAGTTACTTGTGTGATGACCGTGTTTCTATAAACTCTCGAAAACCACAGGTCTATTACATTCAAACCATAATCCTCACTTTAAACTTCATATCCTGAGAAATAAGGTTATTTTATTGGCTCAGTCTATAAAGAGGTTTGCCAAGACTACTATATTGAGTTGTTGCTTCATAAGCGAAAAATAAAAAATGCATTACTACCTGGAATTGCTAAATTGAGTTACTGCTGATTAGTCCACATCAGAGTTAGGGGATTCAGTTTTCTTACCCTATTCGGGGAGGAGGAAAATGGCACCTCCTGGCTGAATGGAAAATAACAGTGCTGAATAGCCCACCCATTGACTATAATGGGGGTCCATTACTTCCAGTCAGCAGTCTGGTATTTTCCCGTAGTTTGCAGGACAAAATAGCGCCATTTCATGTGGTTTTCTATCGGAGATAAGCAGCAGACGTTTCGAAGGGAACCTCTGACACCGCTGTAAACAATTCTTAGTAAATATTTACATCTAAAGGAATATAGAATTTTAGCATTTCAAATGGACTAAGTGCAGCAGATCGAAAAGGTTGAAAATTTGGTAATGTGATCTCTCAAAGCAGTTGGCACTAGCTTTTTCTCTCCATTTTCACAAGTTATATAGGGAGTCTAACATATGAGTTATTCACAGACTTACCATAAATTGAATTCAGACCACTGAGAAAATAACAGCTGTGTCAGTACAATCTTAGAAACTTTATCTGAGTAAAATATTGAAACTTATTGTTATTCCATTCTAGTTGATACAAAGTTCACTTTCTATGGTGCTGACATGCAACCCATATGTTTTGGATGGCAACTGGCTTGAAATGTCTCCAAAAGGTGGAGTCTACTTTCTTTTTGTGAATGTTCCAATTTCGAGCACTTCATTTACATGTAATTGTTGTGGAAGGAGACATACTTTTATATTTCAATTTTATAACCGAAATAAGATCCAAAATATTTCTACTAAGCTCCAAATCTTCAAGGTAAAAAATGGCTTCAAATTTACATGTTTTTCCTGCTTTCTTATGACATCATATAGTCTTGAAAGCTTGCCATTTGTCATCATCTTTTCAGTTACCATTAAAAGGGATCAACAGCTGAGGACTCTATTTTTACAAGAAACTTAGAAAGTTTAAAGGAAAACTGAACTTTGGAGAAAATATGTACAACACAACACTCCATAGTAAACCCTTTAAGGATTTGGCCTGAGTAGCGCCTTAATGCTATAGAGATTTTTTTCCGAGTTTTTTTCATTGCCCTGTTCTGAGAGCTGTAGCTATTCTATGCCAAATGAGGATTTCATTTTTTTTGTGGGATGAGTAGTTTTTAATTATGCAATGTTTTAAGTGGATATACAGCAAGGTGTTAAAAAAAGGCAAAATATGATTCAGAGCCTATAAACCTACTAAAAATAGTCACCAAAATAAAATACTGTCCAACCACGAATTAGACAATCTTCCCATCTTCCGTTCACTGGTAAATTTTACTTGGCATTCCTGTGTATAAAGCTTATGTCAACCAACTGCTCCGGCTGCTTTTGGCTACTGCGCACTCTCTCCACTAGCATACCACAAGAACCAGGAAGGGTCACACTAGACTTCTGTATAATAAAACCAATCTGCCACAGTTCAAGTACCAGAATTTCTTTTTTTTTTTTTGCAAGATGAATTATAGTTTTCATTGGTACCATTTCAGGAAACACAGAACTTACTCATAAATTTTTATTCCTATTCCTGTGGAGGTAATAAAAAAACACCAACAATTCTTGTTTTTTCAATGTGCTGTATAAATAAATGTATTAGTTTTAGAGTGTGGGTTATGGATGTGACGATACCAATTATGTATAGGGTATTTTTTACTTTAGCTTTTGTCCATAAAGCAATGAGTAAGGGAAAAACCCATAATTTTCTATAAACTATCACTCAATTTTTTATATCCCCCCCACTATAAGGATTAAACAATCAATCCTTTGATTGCTTATATAATACAATGACATACTCCTGTACTGCATTGTATTATAGCTGTCAGTGTTAGTAAGCCCTGCACCAGTGACATCAAATGTGTGGGAATCATGGCAGATTTTGTTCATCCTAACAGCGTGTTAGCTACATGTTACAGCTGACATCCACTGTTGATGACGCAGCCAAAGCTCCTCAGCCCGCACAATTTACAATGTGGCATCGTACAAGAACTACCAACTTTTCATGCAGTACTATTGTGCTACAAAATTAGTTAAAATGACCCTCTAGGCCCAGAGAAATAAATATTGCTGAACGGATTTTCTGACTACCTGAAAGACTGTCAATGCATACTAATGTACAGTGTCCAAGACACTACATATTGATCTGACTGGCCAGCACTGCTCATGTGGGTAGAACTGGTTAATCCAAGCAGGTGTAGGGTCTTAGACTAATGATTCATGCCATCTATGCTTCTGTAGGCCTGGAGGTTCCTTTAAAGGCTATTTGGAGACTATGGAACTCTTTGCCTAAGGAAGTGGTAATGGTGAACTTGCTAAAAGGATTCAAGAGTAGCCTGGACGCCTTTCTTGAGTGTAATGATATTACGTATTATAGTCCCTAGGTTGCTTAAGAAGGGGTGTTGATCCAGGGAGTTATTCTGACGACCAGGGTTGGAGTTGGGAATTTTTGTCCCTAAAATGAGGAAAATTGGCTTCTACCTCATGGGGATTTTTGCCTTGCTCTGGTTTAATATTGCAGAACAAAAGGCTGAACTAGATGGGCATAGGTCTTTTTCGGGATTACATATTACAATATGTTACTATGTGGTCTGGATATGATGGAGTGAAGACGCTCTTTGCCTGAACTCCCACACAGCATTCACTATCTAGGAACACTCCTAGATAGTAACTCTAAACCTCTTTCCACCAGATACATTCTTTCCGCACTGTAGCAGGAAAAAGTCCAACCCCTCCAAGGACCAGTCAGGGTGCTTATGCCAGGCAACATCCCTAATGTCTGGGTGAGCCCAAGCAGCTGATTCCTGTAATCTTTGTAAATACTCAGGAAACGTTTTCCATATTGATTGGTTCTTCTCTAAAATCATATACACAGCTCAGAGATACCCTTTTAATCTGAGTTCCAGAAATGGCTGTAAGCCCTCCCTAACTACAGGGACTTTGAAGCTCATATGGTCTGCATGCAGGAGAGTCATAGGAAAGATCTTGAAAATATCAACCAAAGTATAGCCAGTGTATCAGCTATAGTGCTACAAAACAGCAAAACTCAAACTGCCAATGATGTTTGCTATTCTTCTGCACTGTAAATCCACGAGCAACCGTGCTGAAGGAGTTCCTTCCTTTTTATTACATATATACATATATATATAAAAACCATGGAGAACCAGGACTACTGAAATAATATCAAAATCAGAGGTCTTCCAGAAACCGTCAGCAACAACCACCTCACACAGGTGGTCTCCAGTATATTTAATCATCTCCTATGCCAAGCAGAAAACACGAACTGGAGTTAGATAAGGTGCATCAGATTTTAGGCCCACACCTGCAAGACTGTAACCACCTTCGTGATATTTGGGCTGCATCTATTTTGTTTAACATGAGGGTATCCTGCGCAAGGCATTAGAAAAAAAAGACTTGTTCTGCATTAAGACGCATCTCTTACCTTACTACCAGACATCTCATGCTGCACTCATTATGAGGAGACTGGTGAAACCATTGTAGGACAAGGCTTTTGAATGGAGATCCTTAAATTCCTGGGATAACACCTTTCAAATCATCCTATTTAAAGCTGGCACTGAATTACTGGTCTATTCTCCGGATCGCCTACCTTGGGATGGCTCCAATATTCATTCTTGATTGGACTTTTTCAGGGGTGAATTAAGAAGGCCCTTAGCTGTTTGCCAAAATGACCTATATGTTTTATCATTGCCAAAAGGTGGTTACCATTCTCTCTGACAATGGGAATGTTAACACCCAGCTATCAATTAGGCCTGAGCTATATGGATACTTTTTAATATACAAGTATTTACTAAAACAGACATGTTATGACAAGGGAAAGAGTCTCTTTAACCCTTTCCAATCCAATTTGTATCCTGGTTTTCTTCAGGGGCTTACTCTTTCTGCCGTTAAACAACGGCACTATATGCTGGCTAAAGCCAGTACTGCATGAGGTGACACGTTGGATAGGCTCCAACAGCAGAGAGGCTGGCAATATACAGTAAGAGAACCCCGACGGACATCTTCCAACATCGGAGCTGTACAGCCTTAAATCATAATGTCTTTAGACGTCAGACAGTGGATTGGAAAGGGTTAAAACTATGGCCTTGTAATAGAAAATGTCTCCAATTGTCTGATTCTGTTGATAGATACATCTTGTAACGTCTGTTCTTTCCATGATTCCTCAAAATAATTGTAGGAACGCATCCATTCTATTTAAGTTTCTTTCAGGTGACTTCTATTTTTGGTATATTACCTTTGGCATCCTCTTTCTAGGATAATGCCCTAGTCTTTATCCATCTTCCTGTCTTCCTTTCTTGTTTTCCTTTGCTTCTCTTCCTCCACAAACTCTTGTTGCTTTCATTCATCCCCTCTCCCCAGCTGATGGATATATTTTGTTACCATTCCTTCCTTGAACTTTCAATGATGTAATCTTCCAGAAGCGCAGTTTTTTCTGTTTTATCTCCTATAAAGAAATAGTCACTATAGTTTTCTTACCGAAGCACACTTTCTCAGGGATCAAATTAGCAAGATTACCAATAGAAGGTTTTTAAGATATATACCACAACTGTTCAACTGACTCCAAAACTCTAGTTTCATTCTAGTTGCTCGCGCTGCTACTTTGCAGTACATGAATTTGCACTCCGATAAAGCAGACCAATACCATAACAAATACTCCTTTTGGCATGGTCTCTCTCTCTCTAACTCTAGCTAACCAGTCTTCCTAAAATGCATGCTTAAAGACAATGGGGACTTTTTGGAATATGTTATGGTCCTCTGGGAAATGTCAACATGGCACTGATTCTGACATCTCCAGTGGCACTTCTCATCTTACCTACTTTTTAGAGACAAGCACTCACAAAAGGGAGTTCCAGGTCATGGGCACATGGCACATCCTTCACCCTTCCCTCTGCGATTACACCTTATTTTTCACTCTCCATAATACATACTCATGTATTGACTACCTACTCAGATCACATTGTCACCTTTATTACAGTTAGTCTCTGTACAGATTATAGTGAAAAAGACTGATGCAGTGCTGCATCTCAACACTGATATCCTGTATTGAAATAATAGCGTACTTGAATTTTGTGTTGTGGTCCCTTTAAAAGACAAAGTAAAAACCCAATTGCAAAGCTGAAGAGTAGCATGTGAGAAGCAAAATCAGTTTTCTGCATCTCTCTACGTCCCGTGGTACCACTGCTATGACTGAAGGAAGGTGTACTTGAAGTGGCCTCCCTCTGCTGTGATAGGGACAAATCATCTAAGAAGTCGTCCACTCTTGTTTGCAGGAGATTTAGGTACCAATTTCCATTAAGAGTCCCTGGAATAAACACAGGACCAACAACAGCTGCAGGCATGTTTTAAGAGAGTCTGTCTGGGAGAAGGGAGGAGAGTATGGAGAACAAAAAGTGGAATGGAGTGGGCAGGGTCGCAGCTGCAGAGCCCTGTAGTCAGGCCCACTGGCAGGACCTCTTAAATATCCATTTAAAGTTTTTCTCTAGAATTTTTAGCAACCTGCCTAACCCCTCTACCTCAACATATCATACATCTAGACCAAGTAGGGTTGATGCCCATCAACAACACCGCCCTGGTCAACAATATACATCACATTAGCAGGTCTTCCATCCTATCCCTGAAAACGTTTTACCTGGATGGAGTAGTGACAACTTACCTGAACCCTCAAGTGCATCAGTATGTTACATTGAATAGGTAGTCTCTCTTACAACTGTTTTACCCTTATCACCCCCTTCCCTTTCTATTGGTTGTCCCATCTAACCTCTCGTTTATTTAGGCTCTACCAAACTAACTTCTCTTTTTCAGTCTCTAAAAATCAATCTAGAGCAATGGACACATGGATCTTTCACTTGGTTTGGCAGCTGCTCAATAATTACGCTGTATGTGAACTGAAGAGTTTTTTTAAAATCTTTTGCAAACATTTTCAACTCAAATACCTAGGTTCTTCTTCAACAAATGCTCTTCTAGTCTCATTACATTTAAGCGGAACAATCAGCCAGACAGAATTTCTAAATCAAAAGTTTTTATAAAGTCCTTATTTTAAACCCCAACAATTTTGGACAAGCTCAATTCGTTCTGCAGGAAAAGGACATCACGGTTTTGGACGAGTACAGCTCCTTCTGATTTAAATTACTGTAGCTCCGATCCCATCAATGTGCTTTTGGTGTCCTTTTAAAGCCAATATTATACGAAACCAAATGCATGTCAGTAATACTTCTAGAACATCCTTTTCATTAGGAGTCTTGAGGGCTAATAGACTCCCCTTTTTGCTTTTCTCCCCAGCCACATCATTCCTCCATAGTGACACATTCTGACAAATATTAAATAACCAATGTATTTTTATTCTTCTGAAGATCACTAAGGACTTGTCCACACAGGCAGTAGGCACAGTTAAGCATTTCAGTTTTTCTGTTCTGTTTGAAAATGGAAATGAAATAGAATGTTCTCAAACAGAAGAAATAGCTGACTGTGCTATTTGTTCCAATTGGAGAACGTAAATGAAAAGGAACAGAATTCAACTAAAATATTTCCATTTTTAATGAAAACCCATTGAGAATCAATGGGGAACAAAATGTAAAGGTTTAATTCCATTTTTATTTCTATTTCTCTACTACTCAAATTGAACAGGGAATCAGAAATGCTTAACTGTACCCAATGTCAGTGTGGACGAGCCCTTAGTGGAGTATAATACAAAACACAAATGTTTCAGTAGTGAATAATCCATTAAATGCTGAATCAGAAAGTCTAGTTTTTTCAGGCACTGGTAATTCACTGTATTCAGGGCGGCAGTACTGTGGACTCCAGAACATTGTCCAAAAAAGTGTTTATGGTAAGTGACTTGTAGGACAATTTTCAATGTATTCATCCTTCGGCAGCTTTCTGCAAAAGAAAAGATTTGCTGAATAAAAAAATGCTCTATTAGATATCAGGTCCTTCTTAACTACATGACTAGCACAAATTTGTGCAAACTTCCAGTGTAATCGAAAAGAGGTCTTAAATTCTATGAAATAAGACAGCATAGTTATGTTGAAGTCTATTAAAACATTTTATAGCAGCCAGAATTTAGAAACTGACCAGCAACATTACATTTTTCATTCACAATTAAGTAGCAACTTCATTACACTTTGATTATCAGCTCTATTCTATTTGATGACTTAAGAAAAACCCACTTTTCATACAATAGCATAAAATGTTTAATTACAATATAAACGTTTCATGCAAATTCAAATACAAATCACAAAAATAAACACTGAAGTACTATAATGGAATTTTATATTTTTGTTTAATTAAAAAATCATTCATTTTCAAAAATCAAGAAAACACAAAAGAATAAGCAAGAAAAAGTGCTTAGTTTTTTCTAACTCTCACTTATTTAAATGAAGACTTGCCTCGCCTGTTCCTAGAATAGGTAGGTGTATGTCTGTTTGAATGAGGGGTCACACAGCAGCCAAGTCCTGATCATCAGATTGATCTACTTGTCAGAAAACACCTTCTTAAAACAAAATCAGTCTTGGTTGGCTTCTGACTGATCAGCAGTTATCGCCAGAGAAGTTTCAACTAGCCAAGCACTGGCGCCCCCAAAGGAAATGAGGTATTACATGGCAGTCATTCAAATGAGTGGATGTTCAAGTACTACACAGGTAACGTGGATCCCATATGGGGCTCCACAAGGTACCCCTCTATCATGTCTACATGTTATAATACCATTTCATCATAGGTTCAAAAAAAAAAACCAAAACCCTGAACCTTCCCTATGGGCACGTTACATGCATAAAGCCTACTATAGGCTGCTCTTAAATAGAGATAACTAGCAAGCAAATCATACAATACCCATATAGCGCCACTCACCAATATCTCAGATCAGGAATCACACTAGAAAAGAAAATATATTGCAGAGATATTTAAAGGATTGCCAACTTCTTAACTATTGATGACCTATAGGTCATCAGTAGTTGATAGTCGAGTGCCCACTACTCAGAATCCCCACCAATCAGCTGTTTGCTGAGCTGCTGACAGTGTGTACATAGCAGGAAGCAGGCTGCACATTACAGCGGGCGGGGTTGGTAAGGCATGCACTTTTTCCACGGAACTTAATTCCATCTTAATACAGACCATTTAAAACAATAATTGGATTTCTATAAGGATTCGCGAGAAACGGAGAGTATCCATGCAGCAGAACACCGCCACAAAATAAATGTCCTTCTAGTGTCTAGGTGATGGATGCCACTGTGAGGCATCAGTGCCTCCATTAAAATGTACACCTTAGGAACTCTTCCCAATGCATCCGTGTAATGCATTCTGATACATCTGTTTAGTGTATGTGTCACCAATAGGCTAAATGATATTCATTTAATGGATACATCATGAAAAGTTATTGGAAAGCTCATGATGTACCTATTAAACCATTGCCTATGATAGCTAACGTACAGTGTCATCCATCACCTATAGACTATTATACTTTTAACAGGTATGTAAATTTATTTTGCATGGAATAGCGCAGTCTGTTGCTCTATATACCATCCAGTAAAAATACTGTAACCCTCACAGATACAGACCGAACAGAAGTCAAAGGGACCTCTGTCTGGTGAAGGGGGCCTATGGATCCATTTGATGTATAGGTTGGGAGCCTTTTATGTCATTCTGTCTGGTCCACAAGTAACAATACATTGTGAGTTTTAAGCACGTTAAAGTATATTAAGTGTAATCAAATTTTAATTTCAAATATTTGACTGCCAAAAGTGTACTTTCTCTTTTTTTCCCCCAATATGCCTAAATATCCATGCTTCTACTATAAAACGTCACTGCTCTGTTCTCCATGCAGAAGCTGCACATACATTCAGAACAAGTGGGGAAGGATATATGCAGGCTAATATCTCTACCCTAATTTTGTTCAATTAGAAACAAAAGGAATTACTTATTTTGTTGTTTAAAAGTCTGAAATCATAAATTAGGCTGGAAGAAGACGACATCTAGGTAAAAACATGAAAAAGTCATCTGGCAAAAAAAAAAAAAATATTCGTACTGCTGATAACATTTCCTTCGGCCAGAACACAATAGTAGAATACTTACATAAAACGGTATTGCTTTTCTCAGTAGTTAATCATTTTTCGCAGTGCATCAAAGCATTTCCATTTATCAGGTATATAGAAAGGTTCAAAGATGTGAGGAAACGGTGTGTCATAACCACATACTCTGGCTATTGGAGCTTCGAGATTCAAGAAGCACTCCTCCTGCAAGTGAGTTACAAGACACAGCATGAATATTGACAAATATCTTATTAGCTGGGTTCCCGCTATGAAGTGGAAATGCTGAGGCTTGGAATTATATGAATACCGCTGATGACAATATTCATCTGTACAACTATGCACAGCTGGAAAGGCATTTGCAGAACATTAAATTAGTAGTTTCATAAACTGACCATTTACAGAAGACAAAAACCAGCCGCAAGCCAATTAAACACTGTTCTCCTTTGAGCTGTTACAACTTTTACATTTTACTCTCAGTTCTACCCAAATCCTACTGCGAGGTTTAGGAAACACACAAAAATGAGCAAACTAGAACTACATGCCTTCATGAAGTCCATTTCCAATATTTCGTAAGAAAAAGTGCTGTACTTGGATGCAATATATAATATACCAGTGCAATAGCTATAGGGGTGTTCTGCGGCCTGCTGGGGTGAACACCAGTATACAAAGAGCACATTATAGGTAGTGGGTCTTGTTAAAGTGCTCATACATCCCCAACACTTGTTGCATGCCTACATATGTAATATTTGTTAAAATGACGAACTGAAGATTGGCCATGGTTCTCTATGCTATTTGCGCATTTTAGGTTTGTGTAGTGCAGGCGTTCTCATATAAAAGGAATGAGTGGCACACTATGTAAAGGCACAAATCGCATAGGCACGCTATGTTAATGGCATTCAGTTAGGACACCCTCATATACATGGGTACGGCTGACATTCCTATAAATGTGTGTGAGCATCCTTTTCTATTATGCATTGGGGCCAGGTGCTTCAAGTATCAACTCTGGGTAATAAACAAGTTTATCGAGTGCTAACACAAGTTATTACTTCTTGTATAGAGTATATTTAATTGTTGCTTGGATTATGGGCTTGAGAAAGGGGAATTAATTACCCTGAAACGGGTTGCACCACCCTAGTGATGTTTCTCTGGATAGTCATATAATTTGCACAGTGTTGCTGTACCCATGGATGGTCCTGTGAGTATTGTTGAAAAAAAAGCCAATCGCAACCCACCGATGCTGTGTACGTCTGGTTATCATGAATAGGGGAGTTTAATTTCTGATTTAAGGGGGTTCCCATTTTCATGCTGGAGTAAGTGAACTACTTAATCCTAATATTTGCCTGGTCATTTGGCTAAATATTTCTCTGGAGCACTGGCCTTTTTTCTTTTGATTAATATCGGGACCTGACTCGGTGATATGGTTATGCGATCACTCTCCTTTTGTGGATGTCCAGTTTTGCTGACTGAGAACAGGTGATCTGATTATATAGAGTATTCCAGGCCCCTTGATGTTACGGCACGATCTTTTCTAGAGAGTGCCTATACATGGAGTAAATTTGCTTGGCTTTTATCTTAAATCATTGACTTTTAGGCCACTTTTGGGGTGCCTCCATTTTTTATATTAATATTATCAAATCTTTTGTAAAGAAGTTCAATGTAGTGTTTACTAGTTTGTCTTTCAACTAGGAATATAAATGCAGCCTATGAAAAACTTTCTGCTGTTCGTACACGTGTGAGACAAAGTTTTATTTTGTCAAGTTTACATAAACACAATTTGAAATGTAAAATTATACAAATATCTAAATGATAATGACTAAAAAATGATCTGCCATGAACTGTTCAAACATAACTAAAGACTAATTTGTAAATGCATTTCTCTCTTCAGTATTTTAGAAATTAATTTGAAAGAATAAATGCTAAAAATACTGCCTAAAAGCTCTATAATAATTAAGCAAAATTGATCATGTAAGCCTAAGTAGACAAGGTTAATGCGCTGGCAAATACTTTTGTATAAAACAAGACAAAAGTATCATATATGAGTAATATCTTTATTGGCCAACCAGAAAAACTATATTTGCAAAGTTTCCAAGCACAGAGGCCCCTTCATCAGGCTGGTTAACAAGTTTGAGATGTTTAATAGAAAATCACTTTTGCAAGGCTGAGCTTTCCCTATTTAAAGGAGATGTCCCGAGGCAGCAAGTGGGGTTATACACTTCTGTATGGCCATAATAATGCACTTTGTAATATACATTGTGCATTAATTATGAGCCATACAGAAGTTATAAAAAGTTTTTTACTTACCTGCTCCGTTGCTAGCGTCCTGGTCTCCATGGTGCCGACTAATTTTTGGCCTCCGATGGCCAAATTAGCCGCGCTTGCGCAGTCCGGGTCTTCTGCTGTTCTCTATGGGGCTCCGTGTAGCTCCGTGTAGCTCCGCCCCGTCACGTGCCGATTCCAGCCAATCAGGAGGCTGGAATCGGCAGTGGACCGCACAGAAGAGCTGCGGTCCACGGAGGAAGAGGCCATCTTCAGCGGTGAGTAGAGAAGTCACCGGAGCGCCGGGATTCAGGTAAGCGCTGTGCGGGTGGTTTTTTTAACCCCTGCATCGGGGTTGTCTCGCGCCGAACGGGGGGGGGGTTTAAAAAAAAAAAAACCCGTTTCGGCGCGGGACATCTCCTTTAAGCATGCAGCTGAGGAACATTGTTAAGGAGGGAGTACAGGGACACGATTTCAGTGCCTGCAGCCTTCTACACTATTACTGGCTTGCAGGTAGTTTTTTTTGTAATGCGGTTTGCTTTTAGTTCATTTATAAATTATTTCCCTGGGCTCTCTTATCTTCTTTTCCTGGACTGCCACAGACTTGTGAAGATAAGCCATTTCTCCTTGTAAGAAGTAGCTACATTCATCTTCTCTTTACAGGTCCCTGATTCTAACAACAGAATAACATACAAGTCTAAGTAAGGCCTCATGCCCACAGCTGTGATGGACTCTGCAGCAGAGTCTGTCACAGCGCCCCTCAAAAGACCTCATACTCACCTCTCCGGATCCGCTGTACGCGTCTCGCCTGGCAGGCCATCGCACATGCGCAGTACATCGTGTGATGCGCCGGCAGTGTGGGATGACGCAGCTGGCGGTGACGCATATTCACGCAATACTTCTATTGTGCTACAGCAGAAGTATGTTGTGACGGCTGGCTTCCATTGACTACAATGGAAGCCGGCCATGCGCATTTCCGCAGCATGAGTTTTTTTCACTCTACAACATAACACAGCGGATTTCCGCTGCGTAAAACATGGCAGAAATCCGTCTGTGGGCATTAGCCCTAAGGGTAGCTTGTGGGACAACTTTTGGGCACAAAATCACTCAAACGCATGATTTTCAGTGATAGTTGTCCTGTGTAAACCCGGGACCTGACAGGGAACTGAGCAAGAAATCAGTGAGTAGTCGCTAGTTGCTTAATTGCAGCTCACTGAAAATGAAAAGTCCAGAGAGCGAGTTCTTGCTAAGTGTAAACAGGCAGTTGTTCATCTTTGAATGACCAGCTGTTCACAGTGAATGGAGGTAGGTGGCTGGAAGAGATCCCAGTGTGCACTGCCTCCATTCACTGAACAACTATCGCTCAAGAAGTCACAAGAGTGATAAAGGACTGATAGGCCTTGGGATGACTTATGCACCCGTCATCCTGGGTAAAGCCACCCTAACAGTGGGCTGGTTTTATATTCTCCTTTCTGTATCACCCCCCTTCCCTGAGACTTGCAGAGGGAACAGGTGAGAATACTAGGGCACTATTAATTTGACCATACATATTAATGCCAGACAAACACTAACTTTCGGTGACCAATTAATGTGTAAGGAGACGACCCGACTCTTCCCCGAAGGCAGATGTCAGGGCAACGAAGGGTCCAGCAGTTGGATGTTTGATCATTTTGTTCTCATGGAGATAAGCTACTGCCAGAGGAATCTGAATGTAATACACTGCCCTCTCCTCGTTGAGAACATGTGCACACTTGGCAAGCCAAGCATGCATGTGTATGGGGCTGAGGTATTGGAAGAGACAGCTGTCAGGTGAATAGCTATCTGACATATATGGCCAGCATTAGACTTGTGCATGATGTGCTGTCACAGAAAGGAGGGGGATTACTGCTCACAGAGCAAAAAGACAGACTACCTGGCAATTGAAATTCAACTTCCTGCTATGGGTGAATGATATTTGAGCTCACAAGAAGTGCTGCTTTAGGAACAAAGTTATTAGCTTTTCTATGATAAATTGATTCAGGTACAATTTTCTGTGCCTAGAAAATTCATTTAACATGTGGATTCCTCCCAGTCTCAGTTTTTCATATATTATCTGCCTAAATCACTGTCAATTTCTGTTTGAGCCATATATAATTTTGCTGTATGATCATATACTCTGAAGTTCCCCTCTTCTAATTTGTTCAATGCTCAACTCAAGACTCATTGCCAAAATATCCCTTCATTCTTCTGCTGGCTCTGCACAACTATTTAATAAAATAAAGATTAAAATCTAGTTAGTCAAATATTAAAAAATCATCATTACTATCCGTGGGGATTATAGCAAAGAGCATCTCCACCAATACGTTCTTGTTCGGAATGTTTAACTATTAAACATGGAACACCTTATCAAGATCTAAGAAAACACAATGGGAACGCTCTTCATTTTCACACTTACGCTACAGAATGAATTCTGAAATCTGGGTGTTATGGACAAGACAGATTTTTTTTTTAAACACTTATGGTTCAGGACCTGTGTGTATCATGCGTTCTGTAAAATTAATGTTCAAAACCTATAAACTACCCTGGTGATTTCTATTTTTCTCACCATCCTTTCAGCAAAGAACATGAAGCTGAAGATTCTGTTCCTAGTCTACAAGGTTTTCCTTTCTCTGGATCAACATTGGGGTTAATGGGCTGAAGTGGATGGACATAGGTCTTTTTTCGGCCTAACATATTATGCTACTGTGAAAAAAGTTCAGCTCGGTTCACACTGACATTTCATGCTCTCTGTCAAGGGTAAGGTTTCTTTTTTAAACAACAAAATGTGTGCAATCTTTACATTTAAAATGCCAGAAACCTGATGGGATCCGATTAAAACTAAATGCAATTTCTTAGCATCCATTTGGAAAATGATCTTAGCCAATGTTAACAGTGCCTAAAGGTTCTTTTACATGACCCGATTAATCAGGCCCGAATGTTCCTCTGAAAGCTCGTTCACCTGACTATCAGGCGGTGTCAGAGGGCCAAAGATCAGCTGACAAATCAACACTTGGTTCATCGACTGATCGGTCGGTTTCAGGAAGCATGAGAATGTTGGCTGGTCAGTTGTACATCTCTTATGTGAACAGGTAGATGGCCTATGGGGATGAACAATTGTACTAACACATCTGACTTTTTTTCCAGTGAAATCAATGAGAAAGTAGCCATGATCATGTTAATTTCTTTTACATCCTTGAAATTGTTTTTTTTTTAATGGACAGACAGTGGAGGGGCCGGGGTTTAGTATTCCTGGTTATCGACAGAACAGAAGGTGTGGGGGCTCCTGCTACAGCCAGTTTGCTTACAACTAGACATGGGTGAAAAGGGGAAAAATAACTTCTCACTAAACATATCGTAAAAGTCTTCAGAAATCGTATGTTTATCTCAGATTTTATTCACAAAACGTGCAACCAAACTCTGAAAGCTCCAAAAATATGGCAGTACTGAACATCAATTTTAAATTGCATTACTACTGCAACCACTTTGCTTACAAAAGACCAAGCCAGGCATTCTCATCAGCTGGGGTGGATTAGGAACCCAATGTAGCACTGGAAAAAAAGTTACAAAGTGGCCTCATGTTGTACAGTAGGTGAGCAAACTGGCAGTAAGTGGGGCAAACCTAAGTCAAGGGTCAGCAAACTGTTACCCACATGTAAAAATACCTGAATGAGAATATTTACCATGCCACAAAACATGGAGGAGCAAAGAGCAGACCGCAGCATTATTAACCCATGGGACAACTTTTTTTCCTCATTATTTTCTAGTATATTTTATTAAAACGCAACTAAATTTGACAACTTTTCAGAATGTTTTCATATGTGTATGGGGTATAGCAGCATTTCTGCCCATTATTTGACATGCACTCTGCATTTTTTAGCCCTTTTAAGTTATGCAAGCTGAATTTCAAATTATATCAGTGTTCCCTAATCTCAGCTCTAAGAAAGGTGGGAGAAAATTTTCAACTGCTATATCTTTCACTTCATACAAAAAAAGAGCAAGATTTTCTCTATAGCACACATACAGAAAACAGAAGTAACAATAGCATGGAGGACATAATATAGCAGTACTGAGCAGTGTTGTTGTGAATCCACTATTGGGCTGAGATAAAACATTTTCGAGAGCCAGCAGCAAAGTTTCCTTGGATCTCCATCCGTCTACACCAGCTACTACTTCCTCCTCCTCCCCCTACTCCTCTCTTCTTACCTCCCCATAGACTATGGGGTGAAGCTAAGGCTGAGTGATTAATCAAATTAATTTGATTGATCCCCATTGGAATACAGCACAATTCTGATTTTCATCAGAACTGTAAAATCAATACTAATCCTGCACCTTTTGGGCATGGTTAATATCGGGTCCAAGTTAATAGGCAGTAGGACGGGGATAAAAGCTGTCTGAGACGCCAAGTGAGTGTAACACAATGCAGTATATTTATGAGCTGAGGAAATATGCAGAGATCAAGCATAGAGCTAATTGGCCAAGCCTCAGCCAATCAATTCTAGCCTTGTACACTGACTGCACTGTCCTGGTGTATCAGTGTACAGCACCAAATAAAAGTTAAAGACTCAGTGTAGCTTCGCAAAAAGATGGTATGTGGGGGGACTGTATAGTTGTGGGGGGCTGTGATGACTGGGAAAATTGAACCCCATATTTCATATGTTTATAACTATGAAGTTCAAACCAAATAATTTTTTTTTTTTACATAAGTTATATGCATGCACACACAGCAGTTCTTTAATATATACTGTTTATCAGAACTGTCCCATATAATTCTGATAATCAGAATACTTTAAAGGGGCTGTCTGAGTTATAGCTAAATCGATAAAATCCCTTCTGCATGCAGGAACATAATAGACAGACATATACTCACCTCTTCCCACTTCCGCTGTGTCCCACGGTGCTGCATCGGGTCTACCCTCTGACGTCACGTTTAAACGTGTGGAAGACCGAGCAACAGCGCAGAACAAAGCAGTAGAGGTGAGGATAAGACTCTTTATTATTTTAGTGCATGCAGTAGGAGTTATACCAATAACATGGACAGCCCCTTTAAGGAATTTTTGTGCGTGTAATTATCTTATGTTAAAAAAACACGTGTCTTGGTTTACGTTTAGGATGAATTCACACCTGTGCAATTCTGGTACATGAAGGTCAGGAACTGTGTCCAACGGACCGCATGCCATCTGGCATTTTCCTGGACAAAACAGTGCAGCATTTGCATTCATTTTGTGTAGGATTTTTTCTGGAGGCTCCAAACTGAGATTGTTTAGCAAAATTGTAAAAACAAACAAACAAACTGATTAAAATTGAGAAAAGTTTAGAAAAATAGTGAGATTTCAATTGTAGGCCAATACTGTCCAGTCTTAAATCTGCCTGTAATATGATCCCTCAGTGTACGGACTAAATCTGTAATTTCAAAGTGAGTGATCGGTGCAGGAGGGGATGGGGGGGGGGGAGAGAAGTGTCTCAAAAATGGAGAAAGGGAACTTTTTTGTACTAAAATATACAAGTGAAGCTAAGAAACTACAAATTTCTTAGCTTCACTTGTATTATACATTTATGTAAAAAACAAACGTTTAGTCACTTTTTGTCAGATCATTAATACAACGTATAGGTTCTATAGTGACTGTATATTATGCTTTACTTACTACCTTCTATAGTTTTCTCAATAGAAGCAATACAAATTTAGGAAGTCAGGAACACGTAACTACAAACAATAGCAGTAAATACAGACTGGGGGATGTTTAGCCACTTCCTGACCAGAAGCTTTACCCCTTTCCTTATCAGACATTAGCCACCTACCTGGACATTTATAACCTATAAGAAGTTATGAACTAGTTAAAGCCCTTACTTTACACAAGGCAAAAAAAAAACTTTGAGCACTCCTTCAGTATTATCCAAGATGAGTTTTTAAAATTATTGTTTGAAACTAAAACAAAATATGATCTTCGGTACAAAGAACATCCCACATTGAATTTCTTAATCAATGAGTAAATGTTATATTATTGGATTATGTAACTTTTGACTGAGCTTCAGAGAAAATAATTCTGTATCAAGCTGAATACACCACCACTCGCTCCATGAATTTCATCCAGAACTGCTCAGAGGAGTTTAGGAACAGTTATATCCTGTCAGTCTTTCAGATAAATCAAAACCAGCCGCATCATATGCAAACACATTCTGATAGAAGCCAAGATGTTGGTTAACAGGTGCAGTTAACAACATACAAATACTTTAAGTAGAATCAAAGCTGTCAACTAGGACAATTTATAACCAAATGCCTCATCAGAACTTATCAGTACAAGTGTTATTAAAATTAAGAATACTTAAGATATGACTTAATGGCACACGTGAGCCATCTCCTTCTAGGCACATACACAACCTAAACCAATCCAAACAAGAAACACAAGAAGATTTCTCTAGAATTAATCTTTGTTCCCTTTCACCGTCAAGAACGCATGTGATATTTCAGGACTTTAAACGATTGTCAGAACTAGTTCAAAAACTTTTGATTTTTATTCTATAGCCCAAAATCTTACAGCGGTTGGCCACTTTCTTATTTTTACCGAGGAGCAGGAACAACATTATATTGCCAGGTGGAATGAATGGCTTTAGGCAGCACAACATTAATATTCACATTCACTGCAGGCACTGCACTCCCATCTATAATATTGCCGCTGATGATAGGGTACACCCATCAGTGAGCTCCATTGAATAATGCTGCACATGGCATTAGAAAGCAACACATGCGCAATGTTGTGTGCAGAGATATTCAAAGGAGGCTGATAAGTCAGGTCACGTGCCTCACCATCAGTGGTCATGTTAGGGGGCAGCACTGTGCTGGCAGTAAATTAGGCTCTGCTGAAGAAGGTAGGGGGGGGGGGGGGTAACATTGGTGCTATATTGGCAAAAGGCATTGATTCCACCAATCAATAAAATGTTGTTCCTGCACCTCTGTAAAAATAAGTGGAAAGTGGCCAACCCCATAAACTTTCAAATGAAACCAGCACTGCAGATGGTATTCTCTCCCTATGTGTTGTCTTTGTGTGGTTTGCTTAGTGGTCTGTCCCATTATTGCTATACTCATCCATACTTTGGATTGATGCACTAAAATTTGATTACTATGTGATTTTTGTTTTACTATTCTAAGCTTCCTCTCATAATATTTAGAATTAAATGTCTGTTATATTTTTACTTATCATATGAAGTTTTGTACCTCCACCATTTTCTTTTCAGTTCTCAATTTGTAGATCTTTCATTTACATGAAAAATATTGTAATAAAAACACAGTTGTCAAAACCTAAAAAGAATGTGTGATCTGTAAAAATAAATAGTGGCAGTGATTTCTAAATGGTTAACACAATATTTCTCAATTATGTATTTATACATATACATACACAAGAAAAAAAAAGATCAAGCACCTAGAAGAAGTCGTTGCTTTCTTGCAAAACTTATCATGCAGTTACATCTCAGGCAGATATGCAAATGATTCGAGTTGTGGTGTGGTTAGATGAACGGTCTTGCCATCTGAGACCCTAAATGTGTAGAGATGAGCGAACGTACTCGGTAAGGCAGATTTCGCAATCGAGCACCGTGATTTTCGAGTACTTCACTACTCGGGTGAAAAGATTTGGGGATCGCCAGGGGGCGGGGCGCGGTGGAGCGGGGGGTAGCAGCGCGGAACAGGTGGGAGCTCTCTCTCTCCCTCTCCCCCCCACTCCCCTCTGCAACCCCCCGCTCACCCACAGCGCCCCCGAGTACTTTTCACCCGAGTAGTGAAGTACTCGAAAATCGCGGTGCTCGATTGCGAAATCGGCCTTATCGAGTACGTTCGCTCATCTCTATAAATGTGGTTATGCCCATAGCCAATAAAAAAACTCTCAGAGGCTACTTGTGTGTAGTGACCTTTTTTCTGCTTGTGTAGAGCTTGTTGACCACTAGACGCCTCTACGATGCAATGGAAGAGATTTTCCCCCAGTTAATAGAGTTTGAGAGTGCACGGTAATGTAAAAAGTAATTGGAAAAATTGATGCGTTCTAAAACTTTTGACTGGTAGTGTATATATAAAGTATGTAACATGACACACTTAATAATAAAATTTAACAGTAGAATATTACTGGGAAAAGAAAGGTATATAACACTTAGCGAGAAACTTACTACAATTTCCAACGCTATTCTTAGTATAACTTTCCCAGAGCATGATGCACCTAAAATGTAAAGAGCTTTTCACTGTAAGGATTCTGTAACTCTAAAATATAACCTTTATTGAAATTATAATCTAAAATCCTTTATTAAAAACACACTAACAAGGTGCCTCAACAAAGAGACCAGATAGAGAACAGCAGGATTCGAGACCTATATTCAGCCTGAGGACCTTCTAGTCAAATATCCTAGTGGCTATAGCGATAGGGTGCCACATATATTAGAAGGGTATTTGCTGAATGGTACAGTCCTAAATACTGTATCTATACTGCTTTATAATGGATATTTTTAGACGCAGAAATTTCCACTAAAATGGACACTAAAAAATAATTCCTAAGTTCAACGCGTTTCCACTACCGTAAGGTAGTTTCATCAGGAACCCTTCTAGATAGTGGAAGAGTGGAAGATGATTCAATCACCTTCCTACCCAAAAGACTAGCTTGATATTGCTTTCTAAGCAGATAGAGTATGAGGAGCAGTTTAAATACTCAAAGGCTGAAGCTTCTACTTAAAATGCCCAACCCCCACCCCAATCCCTATCAGGAACAAAATAACAAACAGGTAGCATCACTAGCCTCAGTGGTAGGCTAGTGGCTAATGACCTGTTCTGTGTAACGTTAGATCTTATAAAGGCAACAGCCACACCCACTGGTTCCCCCAAACACCCTTCTAATATATGTGGCATCCTATCACTATAGCCACTAGGATATTTGACTAGAAGGTCCTCAGGCTGAATATAGGTCTTGAATCCTGCTGTTCTCTATCTGGTCTCTTTGTTGAGGCACCTTGTTCGTGTGTTTTTAATAAAGGATTTTAGATTATAATTTCAATAAAGGTTATATTTTAGAGTTACAGAATCCTTACAGTGAAAATATCTATAAGTGATCTAGTTGATTCTTGTGCCCCAGTGAAAAGTTTTAATACATAAAGAGCCCACACACCTTCATGTATTAGGCACATACTCTCAACTCCGTGCGCTGACACAGAATTGTACACCAGGTCCTCCCGACAACCGCTGTCCACTTTTTACAGAAGTAGCGTGGCTGGTGCAGAATACAGAGAGGTAGCAAAATTGTGCAACTTTTCTATGCCAGTTTTCTGGCATAAAGGCATCGTAAATGTCCTTGTTGGACTGAACTTCTCTTTTTTTTATAGAATTAATCCCACAACCAATTTAGAACTCTTATTCTTTGCAAAGTATTGTATGCCAGTTATTCATACAGATGAACTGAAAACTTAGCGTGCTGTTTTTGACCTTGAGTGATATATAGAAAAATGCAAATTGTTCATATGTTACCAATATAATACAAACAGTTATTGTTCAGTTATGCGAATTGTTAGTGTAGTGTAGAGGGAAAGAAAGGAAAACCAAGACTAATAGTTTTGCAAAAGTATCAATATAAACTTTAAAATGTTCTAGATTAAAACACTACATTTGCAGAACATTACAGTTCACGTGTGAGGACAGCCTGACACGTTTTCACATGTTTGACGGTCATTTGTCTTGCACTCTTTGTTTCCTCTTATTAATATGTTCTAATGAGTATATTTTCCAGTGTCCCTATACTTAATAAATTAAATTATAAAAAAAAAAGATATAAAATTAATCAGCTCTAATAATTTGACATTTTTTTATTAATCAGTCATCACTAAATATATCTTCACCTACCCTTTCCATTTGATACACAGGTATTTTAAAATTATACTTTGCAAGAAAAAATATTCTTGTGTCACTTTACCACCTGGTTTTAATATTCTGCAACACATACATTACACATTTTATGAGTCAGAAAACTACAAACAAAACTAACACATACAAGTTGGAAGGAAAGTTAAAAATGCCCGACATAGAGGGGTTCATTATAAGAAGAAGTTTACTCATAATGGAATAAGAACATCAGAATTCCCGCAAATTAGTAATAAAATATACATGGGCAAAATGAGAAGTTCCAATTACAAATACCATGATTGGTATGTGGCACAACAAGCTAAAATCTTTGCCATTATTACTCATGCTGTAAACAACAATAAAGTAAAGTAAAGTCATGACAACATTCAAAAGTAAGAAATGTAGAGAATTTTTTTTTAAAGGGCCACTCCATTTTCATTTTCATTCATTATGTAGCTATCCCCTCAGTATATCCAAATGAGCTAGTGTTATAAATGGCTAGCTATTAGTGATGAGCGAGTATACTCGCTAAGGCACTTTACTCGAGCGAGAAGTGCCTTAGCCGAGTATCTCCCCGCTCGTCTCTAAAGATTCAGGGGCCGGCGGGGGACGGGGAGGAACGGAGGGGAGATCTCTCTCGATCTCCCCCCCCCCCCCCCGCCGCAACTCCCCTGTCACCCGCGGCGGCCCCCAAATCTCTAGAGACGAGCGGGGAGATACTCGGCTAAGGCACTACTCGCTCGAGTAAAGTGCCTTAGCGAGTATACTCGCTCATCTCTACTAGCTATTCCTTTCTATATGAAACTCCTTGCCCCTTTCTCCTCAGAAGGTCATAAGATCTCTATTCTGACCAACTCAGATTTACTTGGGTTTATGCTGTCTGAAACTAGTTAATTTCTCAGTCTGCATTATGCCAATGCATGAATCCTACCCCATATAACAGTTACTGCTGATGATGATTAGAGGCTCCTGTCACATATTTTTAATAGAGGAGATCATCCTTACCGAGCAAGTATCGTCCTCACCGAGTACCTGCCTGCTCACCCGCAAAGATTCAATGCAGGTGGGGGGCAGGGGAGAGCGGGAGGGAGATCTCTCTCTCGCTCTCTCTCTCTCTCCCCCCAGCTCCCTCCTGCTCACTCCCACAACACAGTGCTCACCCCCGCCGGCACCCGAATCTTTGCGGGCAGGTATTTAGTAAGGACGATACTCGCTCGAGTATCTGTCCTTACCGAGTACGCTCATTCATCTCTACTCCTGATATACATATGGGCTGTAGCTTATTTAGAAAAATATAGAAGGTAATGATAATTAAACTGTGCCCTCAGCAGGCAGAAATAGTACAGCCTTTAAGTAATGCTGTGCTGATTTATCATAGGATTGATTTAAACGTAATCTCACTCTCAAGAAAGTGCTTGATAAGCATCAGACAGGAGGCTGCACTGCATGGAAGTGGCTGCAATACAGAGGAGATCTCCAGAGCATGACAGGCAATCAGGTGAGGGGGCAGGCATGGAAAAAACATTTTTAGACCTGCCCTTTCAAATCCTAATAATATAAATAATAAAGATAATATATTATCCTTATTCTAATAACCATCAAACACTCTATTATTAGTGTAAGGATAATATATTATCCTTATTCTAATAACCATCAATCACTCTATTATTAGTGTGTTTCAAATCATTGGCCATAAGATTGGAATTCAATTTTTAATTGAAGTAAGAGGGGATATAGGCTAGTTAAGGGTTAAAGTGAAATTCATCAATCACAATAATTTCTATTTTATTACTCAAAGTGAGCAAACTTTTTGTTACAACATTCAATAAAATTTTAACTGGTGCGTACAAGAAAACTGCTAAACGTTCCTCCTGAATCGCCTAATCCAGATTTTCTTATATGTAATAGGAGAATTGGATGAGACCGAGAACACATAAATGGCCACTAACTTTCAGCACATTTAATTAATTTGCGCAATAAAACCCTCCCAGTGTTATTAGAGTTAGTCTCTGTTCACACAGATGCAGTTTCCTGAGCAATGGTGTTTTGAAGCAAGAACAAAATTAGTTTGCAGTTATATTCTTACAATCAAAAACCTCAGAACTCCAATAGAAATATGGTAGACCTCATCAGATGTCAATGGAATCCATCAGATGTCCTTTGAAACGGATCCACTATACTGGTCAGAACAAACAGCCAGTTTAAACCGTAAGGCTGTACACTGTACAGGCAGCCTTACTTATAACTGGAATTACCAAGAGGATCCATCATGGTGAAGGTTTTTTATAAAATTAAAAAACAATATTGCATAAAACTGAATATCTGCATAAATTTGCTTCGAGAAAAATAACTAACTGTCACTTGGATATAGGTCAGGTTCAAGTAGGTTGGATTTTCTGTGGAAAATTTCCACATCAAAGCTTGCAAAAATCTGCACCAAATTATGTTTTTGTCCAGATTTGCCTTTGTGTATTATCCAGCAGAAGCTAAAGAAAAGCAGATTAGTTTAAAATCCTCATTTGCAGATTTTGCTGTAGACCCACAGCAAAATCCACAACATGAGAATTGCAGATTTCTCCTTCCCATTGAATTAAATAGAAAAAAAAATCTACAGCAAAATTATGCTTTTTGATAGGATATAGAAAATTTCCACTGCATGTGTACTTGGTTTGAAGTGTACTCTGCTGCTGGAGTTTTCCAGTGTAAGTTCACTGAAAAATACGTTGTGATTCCGTCCCATGTGGACTTAAAGTGGTCTTTAGGGATGAAGATATTGATCACTTAATCTCAGGGTAGGTCATCAATATCAGGTTGATAGAGGCCTGCCGCTAGAGTGCCCCATTCATCAGTTCATTGAAGAGACCACGGTGCTTGAGATCCCAGCCAGCCCGTTGATCCTCTGGTCCACTGTCACTGCAGCAGGGGCAGACGATGCATCAAAGTCAGAGCCAGAAGTGTACTAGAAAGGCTTCGCTACCATTGAAATCAATGGGAGCAATGTCTTCTATTACTCGTCCAGCCCTGCTGCACTGAAAGCAGGCAGGAGGAACATCTGATCTGCGGGGATCCCAAGCGCTCGACCCACTGATCAACTATTGATGATCTATTCAGAGATAGGTCATCAATAGTAAATGCTCGAAAAACAGCTTTAAAGTTTTATTCAACTAACAGTCTTATTGTGTTGCTGCATATTATTCTTTCAAGCAAGATAAACACAATGGTATCAGCCCAGCCTTAGGATAATTCACACGGGTGAGCGCGATATTCGGCCAAAAAACTCAGCCCGATATCCCGCTGGCCAACATGTACTTTTCATGCCAATGCTCAAAATCAATTGAAGTTAATGGAAGCCATCCGACCCATGGCCATTCTGGAATGGCCATGGGACACGTGTCATTGTCTAACGACGGTGTGGGGAAATCTGTATTGCGCATGTGAAGCAGTGTGACGGCCGGACCATCTGCAGTACATATAGAGAAGAAGAAATACAGGTATGTGGCGTCACCAGCTACAGTCAGGTCCGGATTCGGTGCGGGATTCTGCTACCAGAATCTAGACCTGCCATGTGCATGCGGCCTTAATCTGAGAAATAAATCTCTTAAAAGACAGATGTGGAGTATATAATTGCAGTAGGTGCATGTTTATTGTGAACATAACTGAAAATATATCCTGTAGCCTCCATTCGTTAAACTCAGAAGTCCATGTAATGACAGTCCAGTATTAGTGCGATAGACATTTGCAGATAAGATATAAAGTATCAATAATAACGCAGTCCTGGCTCTATAAACTGTGTATTACATTGCTTCTGTACTGCTGGAAATATAAATATGCTATGGAAAATGTCTTGCAAGTTAAATCTGCATGTGCAGATTTCATTTGTGTGTGACACACATGATTCTCCTCCAAACACTACACCAGGCAGTGCTAGCCACCCAAAGGACCTTCCAAGATTTAATTAACTTAGGCTTGCAGATAGCTAGCATTATTCTGTGTCAATACTGAGCAATGAATGTTTGGCTGTATTTTAGCAGCAGCCAATCTTCAAATACTTCTAGATTCAATCATTCCAGCTTTCCAACAAAAGCATGAAGTTTTCTCATTATAAATGTCCAATGCTCTGAACACCAGGCTGGCTGCCTTCAGACCATTGCACACAAAGCTGTTTCTAGTATTCCCCTTGGATTCGGCCAATATTGCCATATTCTGAAATTTTAAATCTATTCTTCACTAAGCAGAGTTCAAGTTTATATTGCAGATCAACCTTATTTAAAATGTAAGGAAATATGCCCTATTGCATTACCTTTTCTATATAGGTTTTCATCAACATTACTGGTATAGTCCATTTTCCTGCACGACTTGCTCAATCATACCAATACGCTAATACCCCACCACACTCAATCCCATGCTCCCCTGCTCATCTCCGTTTACAGCACTGCTAATGGATGACAACACTGCTGCAGCTGTCACATGTTGGTACAGTATGTGAACAAATTTGTTATTTTAGCAAATACGCAAATTCCAGAAATTTTTGACCGCTGGAAAACCGCTCTAATAAAATAAATATACAGTAGATTTGTTGGAGGGATATTACAAGAGTCTGATCATTTATTTCTTTTTGAAAAAAAATGAAATGAAAATATTCACATATGTATAAATAAGAAATCCATCAAGGGTGCCCATACAGGCGGAAGTTGATTCGCTCGAACCCTAGGTGGATAACTACTACCGGTAATTGTTGGGTGGCACCTGGAATTGACAGCTGGCACCTGAACTTACTAGATCCAGGTGCCAGCCAGCAATTACCAGTGATCTGCATGCGGATGGAGTGGAGCAACAGACCAGCTGTAGAGTATACAGGCACCCTAACTCCATATATAAACAAGTCCATACGCACATAACCAATCAATCATCACGGTGTATATTATATTAATTTATATATATATATATATATGATTGTCTAGCGGTTGAAAATGTAAGAAAAAGAGATATGACACTTGTTTAAGCTTTAATTAACGAAACAATATCTGTTAAATCCAGTCATTTAGAGAAAGCTGAAACTATCTCAATCCCATAATTTAAAAATGTACTGTATATTGCATATATATATTTCGTATCACTACATCAGTGTTAATGTGTGCAGAAAGCAGATTCAAAATCTAGTGGCTAAAACCATCCTAATTCTGATATTATTAGGCAAGACTAATCAAGTAGCAGACCAGGTGCAGTACTGGAAGCATAAGTCAGAGATGTGGTAAAAAGTAGTCGGAGTTCGGTGCAAGCGGCATACAGCTAGACTAGAGGCAAAATAAAAAAATCTAGTAATCAGCAATCTCTGGGATTGAATGTCGTCATAAAGCATAATTTCAATCCCCAATACCACCTATTACCTCACTCTTATGTTGCCTTATTCTTGTGTAACTGCAAAGTTGGCCATATATTAGATAGCGGTCAACTAAACGCTTGTTCAACGGCATGCAGTACAACATGGATGATTATTGTGATGGGAAGAGAGGAAAGCCAATGCCAAACTTCTGGCAGCAGCTTATCTCCCATGGGAACAAACATGCCTAAGGCATCTTTCATTAAGATCTGCTGCTAGGGGACCATCAAGTTGTTCTCATACTCATTAGATCACTTTGCTAAAAAAGTTCACTGTAACTCGGACAATAGTAAAATGAGCATTATCTGGTGATTACTTTAATATATGCAACACAAATGTGGGCAAGTATAATGCAGATTAATTATGGGCATTAAATTTCTATATTGAGATGCAAACCAGCATTTGAATAAATTGCTTATATTAATTTATGTCACATTAGCGACACAGCATGTATTGCATATTTTCTTGGCTATTCTGCATTTGTAAATTAGATACAAGTCTGACTGTGAGAAACAAATTACTAGTACTTCGACTAAATGGATTTATGTTAATAGAATAAAATTAAACTTCCAGTGTACAAAGTAACAAGCACAATAGAGGACCTCCATAATGTACTAGACATAGGTCAGAGGACAAACAATTCTGCAGCAATGCACATAATATAGGCAACAAGCAAAATGACTATCTAGGGCGTTAGCATTTGGCTTAGTTTTCCAGAGCTATATCAAAAGCAATGTTTCAGCATAAAGTAGAAAATAATGTTCCTAAGCCATAATGGATTTTTTTTTTCATTACATGGACCAAATTCTATATTTTTACATCTCATGAACTGCTCCAAATGAATAATAGATGAGGAACAGGAATAGCAGAAGATTATGGGACCATTATAGTGGAGGAGACATTATGCTCTTAGGTTTCCTCCACTTTGCCACATACCCTTATAACTAGTATAGATGTTCTGAGTCATTTGTGCAGCTTTCAGATACGAGTACACAAAATTCTTTTTCTACTTTTCATCCAATTTCTCATGGCGATAAACTGCAGCTAAAATTAAATGAGGAATGCTATTAACCAAAGCTATGCTTTACATTTGGTTTAAAATTGAAGCCTTCGTAATGTTTAGAACAAGAGTAATAATTTTAGTATAAATGTGGAAAACAAAAATTGTCCATCAAAGTTCAAATAAGATTAATAAATCCTTCCTAAAACGGAATACAAATGTTAAACTTATGCCATCAACACATACTGTGCACAGAAGTTACACATTTTGAAAGGATTGTATATTTTTTTAGATTAATATTAGAGATGAGCGAGCATACTCGCTAAGGCAAACTACTCGAGCGAGTAGTGCCTTATTCGAGTACCTGCCCGCTCGTCTCTAAAGATTCGGCTGCCGGCGCGGGTGAGAGGTGAGTTCCCGCGGTGAGCAGGGGGGAGGGAGGGAGAGAGATCTCCCCCCCTCCGTTCCTCCCTGCTCTCCCCCGCAGCTCCCCGCCCCCTGCCGACCCGCGAATCTTTAGAGACGAGCGGGGAGATACTCGGCTAAGCCACTACTCGCTCGAGTAATGTGCCTTAGCGAGTATACTCGCTCATCTCTAATTAATATGTTTAGTAGTATATTTAGTGGAATAAAAAGGAACTCTGTATTTAAACCGTATTTGTTCTATATGGTTTCTAGTTTTTGGAATATAATTAGCATAACTAATGATAACTTTCTGGCTACCTGCAGTCACCACTTGTGGAGTTAAGGATTTTAGTGTTTATATGAACATAATTGCAAGAAAAAAAAAATAGTACATTGTGAAGCACTTAGAATGACCTGGATTTCATTATTTATTTGTTATAATTGCTGTCTGATTGTATTTGTTTATAACTATGACGTAGAGAATGTAAACTAATATCACACAAATCGCTGTAATATACATTTCTTTTATTGAGCACATTGAGTAAAGATGCAATTTGCAGGGAGCAAAAGTGAACCTCTGTGTTAATGACTTTGCTAAGAGATAACTGACAAAAGGGTTTCAACTATGGATTTGAAATTGGAAGTGTGGATTTCACGGGTGCTTTGCCCATTAAATAAAGGCACGCAAAACCTGGTTACTGAAAAATCTGTTCTCTAGAAAGATTAGTGTAACCCTTGCCTCCATGGAAGCAGCTTTCAGAAGACTGGTTAGAGAGATGCATGAAGCTATAAAAGGCTACAGAAGCATCTGAATAAGAAAACAGTACATTATGCTTGTAAACTCACAGCACTCTCTTTGGTGATGCAAATTATGAAATAGTAGAAACAAGCAACTGACATGTATAGCATGTATTTTAGTCACACAGGAACTGTTGCTGCACAGAGAAAGAATAAACCCCTCTATGTGCGGCGATTGAACAAACGTAACTTTGGTCAAAGAGGACTTTTCTCAACGTGTTTGCTATACATGTCAATTCCATAGTTCTACTAATAGTTTGCATAACGAAGGAGAGAGTTGTGGATTTTTCTTGGATTTATGATAAACTCTCCATGCGTACGCAATCTTAACCCCTTAAGGCAAAGTTTTTTTCCTCCCCACTTTTAAAAAATCATAACTCTTATTTATCCATCAATGCCTGAGGACTTGTTTTTGTAGGACAAGTTATATTTTTCAATGGTATTATTTAATGTACTATATAGTGTACTAAAATTCTTTTTAAATTCCGCAATCTTGGGGGGGGGAGGGGTTGTTTTTTTACATTGTACATACTGCAGCAAAAAAGCAGCAATATATATTGTCTGCTGCCATCTTCTGACAGCCACAACTCTTGTTTTCCTGTTGATATAACTGTGTAAGGGCTCTTTTTTAAATGTTTAATGGGTTAACAAATACAGTTTTTCTAATAAAACTTAAAAAAAAAAAATTGTACTGATTTTTACATTTTTTAGTCTCTGAGGGGACTTAAACTGGTGATTGTTTGAATCATCATTTAAATGCTACTGTCAGAATTGACAGCGGCATTTAAATGGTTAACAGTCACAATCAGCGTGGCAGGTGTCGGCTGTTAAGGACAGCCAACACCCGCATTGTATGGAGCAGGATCAAGCCCACAATCCCGCTTCATACAAACCTCCATGATGTAACTGTACATCATGACGTGTTAAAGGGTTAAAGGGAATGTGTCAACAGAAGATGACCGGTTTTAAAAAAAATCAAGTTTTTACGTTAAACATATTTTTAAAGAATTTGTGGTGGATTGTGTTTTATATTTTTGATCACAATCTATAGATTATAATGAAAGGTGAAATCTATGTGGAAAAAACACAGTCTTCTCCATTCACAATAGGTGATGGTCACAGCTTACCCTGTTTCTCCAAAAATAAGACAGTGTCTTATATTAATTTTTGCTTCAAGAGATTTTACTTTTTTACATGTATAGCTGCCTGGACACTATTTATATTCTCCTTTTCATTAACTGTAACTAGGGCTCAATTTTGGAGTAGAGCTTATATTTCAAGCCTCCTCAAAAATCTTGAAAAAACATTCTGCATCTTCAAAAATCCTGAAAAATCATGCTAGGGCTTATTTTCTGGGCAGGTCTTATTTTTAGGGAAAATCCTACTACTCCTTGCAAAATGACCTCTGCACGGGTTGCAGAACATGCCTAGAGCAGTCTTCCATACAAGTCAATAGGCAGTTCCTGTCCATAGTGGCCCATGAAGCTGCTGTAAAGAATAACTCTAAATGTTGGTCAATATAGCTCAGGAAAGATGGCATTTACAGTGGTCTTCCCTTACATAAAGAACTGTGCAAATATATGTAAAAATGTTACCAGATGCTTTTTACTATTAGACTAAACACCTCTTGGAGCTTTCCCACTGATCTCACTATATACGCATCACATAGAACACCAGATAATAAAATACCAAACTGGGCAGTTGTTTTAAATGCAATATGAACCAAATCATCCTGATATATCATGTCTAGTGCCAGGAATAAAGAATGCAATATTTGTCTACCATGAGAAATAAAGTTACATGACTGAAATGGTTGAATGTCCCAAATTTGACAAGAATAATATTAACATTTTGAATTCTCTGCTATGTTTAAAACAGATGTTCCTTTGCTTTTTCTTTTTTTTTTCCAACAAACCGAGTAGATTTTGCAGAAAAGCAGAGAGTTCTTCCAGCTTTGAAACATAAAATATCTTGTCCTCCCACACACACTGTACCTAGAAGGTGAAGGTGATATCCGCTGCATTTAAATCTCTGACATTTGTGCTTAATAATTAATTCCTGCCAAACGCCAGAAAGGTAAGATTGGGTTTGCACGGACTGTCAGGATATTGCGGATTTTCCTCACTAAAGCCAGTTAGCAACAGCTAGGTTAAATGCTAAACAATTCACCCTCATTCAATTACTAACGCGTAATAAGAGATAACCTTTCCACAGCAGCGCAGAATCTGCGAGGCACAGAAACCTGGAAACTCAAAGTCCATGCAGAATTAAAATAAAGCCTGGAAATCCTGAAATTAAATTAGAAATGATAGAACCTCTTAATGACCGGCATGAATCTGCAATCTGCGCCGTGGGCTATTTAGGCAGCTGTGACATTTATGGTACAATTTTTAATTGGCTTTACATGTGGAGTTTTTGAAAGTACAAACATTTTGGAATGGAGAGGGGCCATGGCAAATATGGATTGCCATTTAGGTATTTGGTTACATTTATGTAATGATAATGATTTCCATCAGAAGTAATGCCATGTTTTACAGCAAGCCATGGTTTACTGTCAAATGGAAGAAGAATCATGTAAGGAAAGGAATATTTAGGGCAGTCTTTTTAAAAATGTTTTGAATATATTCTAACTAGCCAAAAAAAAGGAAAGAAACAATACATTAAATTTGAGGAAACACAATGGTTTATAAAGGCTAGGAAGCAGGTGATGCCGGAAGAATAACATGGTGACAACTACTAACACACAAATATGGAAATTGCTACTTAATACCGTTTCCCTGAAAATAAGACATAGCATGATTTTCTAGAATTTTTGAGGATGCAAAATGATTTTTCAGGCTTTTTGAGGATGCTTGAAATATAAGCCCTACTCCAAAATTAAGCCCTGCTAACAGTTAATTTAAAAAGTCAATTTAAATAGTGTCCAGGCAGCTATACATGTAAAAAAGTTTAACCTTTTTGAACAAATATTAATATAAGACACTGTTTTATTTTCTGGGAAACACGGTAGCTATTTTTCTGCACACTGTAACTGTCCTAACAGCAATTATAAGCAAATTCCCTACAAGAGGCACACAAGCACACACTTCTAAAGTAAGGCTGCTTTTACACGTGAAGATAATTTGCCCGTGCCAATAACCAATGACTGACAATGAGCATGTTGGTCAGCATTTCTTACCTTCATGCACACTGGCACATTATCTGTTATGGGGACGAGTGATCATTAACACAATCGTATATCCCCATACAGCTGTCAGTAATTGACTGCACACAAAGGGAGCCGGCCAGTGGGCCAGTGAGAACTTTTAGTAACACCTAACACCACAATGAGCCGATGAACAAGCATTTACTCATTCGTCATCTGACCGTTCATGCTTTCACACAGTTGTCAGCTGAGCGAGCGTTTGTAGGGGCATTCAGGCTGATAAACATCCTGTGGAAAATGACTAAGACAGGACACTATAAAACAAATACAATTTGACTAGTTGTGGAGCAGGTAAATCAGTGGATCTCGTTTAGGCCGAATGCACACGGCAAGGTCTGATTCCGCATGCGGGATCCCGGCGCGGATTCCGACCTGGTGCCCCCGCATACCTGTCCGGATTCTTGCTACCTGTGCTGCGGATGTGTCGGCCGACACGTAGACGCACATGTGCAGTGCAAATAATGCCGTGTCAGCGCTACTGTGGAAGGGCCGTGGATCGGACGGCTTCCATTTACTTCAATGGAAGCCATCCGCGCTGGAATAGAATACGCTGCGATTTTCCCTCCATGAGCGTAAAATTGTGATTGATTTCCGCACATGGACAGGGAAAAGCGGTTTTTAATAGCATGTCTATGGGCAGTATTTGCTGCGGAATCCATAGGCAGAAGCCGGCTCCAGATTCCGCAATGCAAATACACCCTAGTGCATTCAGCCTGATTTATAGCAAGGTCTAGGGACCGAAAAATTACACCGATTTGGACAAGTACTTAGAGATAGTCCCCTTTTTAAACTCTAGGTTTCCTCTGAAACCCACTGTGGAGGGGGCCCTCAATATTAACTGTTAAAGGGGCTGTCTGGTTACTGGACAACATGCCGCCTTTAGTACCCCCTGTGCTAAAATAAGTAGAAGAGCAGAACCTACCTGTTCCCTGCCACCACGATCCAGCGCTGCAGCCTTGCTGTGGTCCTGGCATTCGTTTTAACAGATAATGTCAACGGAAGTCAGGTAACCAAAGCAGTTTCAAATTCTCGAACTCCTGGCATCATGATTCTCAGGATGTGAGCACTGATGCTGGAGCCTCTAATTGGCTGCAGCGGGCACTTGACTTCCAGTGACATCATCTGTCACAACAAACACTGGGACCACAGCGGGGCTGCAGCACTAAATCGTGGTGGCAGGGAATAGATAAGTACTGCTTGAAAGACACTAAAGGAGGCATGTTATTCAGTGACAGGACAACCTCTAATATACACCCGTCAATTAAGTCAACCAGCTATGTTTAAACTGTGGTAAACAGAAGCTAGATTAAAAGGATGGTTTTAAGGCTTGCTCATACAGAACCATAACTAAAGTTAAAAAAAAAAAAAAAAATGACAAAGCCATTCTATTTCTCGCAGGTCAATTTGTACTGAATTGGCACATCTTGCCTGATACAATTGCCTTTTCCTTGTACATACATATAATGCAGAATGGATGACACCCTTCCAGGACTATACTGTGAATTCACTTAGGTTTGTTTCCAATAGATACTGTGCAGTCTTTAAATTTACCTACAAGCTACATACAGTTAAACATATATATGAAACTAATTTTACTTTACTTGATCCAATTACTGGAATACATAAAGTTTTGTTTAGTATTAAGGAAATCTGACAATGTTTTTACTGCATGCTCAATCAATATTGGCTGGAAGAAAACTCTTCCAACATGTCAAGGTTGTTCTATCACATGGAAATTACACTTTATAGTTGAGCACCAAAAACAAAACACAATACACATGCAAGAAGTGTAGGATTATTTCACAGCTGCCATGAATAAAACACAAAATAATGGATTGCGTTTTTACAAGTCAAATGATGCATAACATCTTTAATTTAACCAAAACCAGAATATGAGTTACTAAATTGTTCCCCTGACAGCCCTGATCTGAAAGAGCAGCCAAGGGACGCACACAAGGGTTGATAACTGTCTCTGAGATATTATATGCCCAGGAATGTATATTAGAACAGGACAGATTACTGCTGCCTTTTTGTATTGTAAATTAGTGCCCATTACTGGGTACTTTCTGAGGACTATCCCATATTGATGCAATCTTGTCTGTTAGCATTCACTCACATGTCGCTATGTGATCGCTTCTTTTCATCTTTTTTTTGTATTTTAAGTGAAAATCAGGAGTGGATTGAATAGTAGAAGTGTACATATTTACACTATATATAATATATTTTTTGCTGGATTTGGCTTTATAAACTAATGCTGATTCAATAATCAATAATAAAATGGTAGTTAGGAGCCCAAAAGTGAAATGGAGTTCAATGCTTGGTATTTATTTCCTTATATTTTGCTACTTGGCTGCTCTATTAAAGGCCCATTAACATGCAACGACTATTGCTTAAACGACCCAACAACTTCTTTGCATAAAATTACACATATGGATAATGGCTTGAAATCATCTCTATTTCCCTCATTAGCTGAGGTAAACTCTGTATCAGTTGTTTGCTCAGGTAGGCATGCCTTTATTTGAGGGATTATCTAGCCTGCAGGATTCCAATGTCTTCTCCTGGTATAAGTAAACAATGTATTCATTATGTATACAAGTCAAACACAATGAGTACATTGTTTATTCTTCTCAAGTTGTCAAGCCGCTCAAAAGACTGAATAATTCCTATTCAAATGGAACTAATTTTGAACTGCCTGTCGACTATTTTTATGCCGGCTAAGAACCAGTACTAAACGACAAGTGAATGAATAGTGCACGACTGCCAACGTCTACATGTAACAATTATCGCTCACTTTCGGTCGAAATTTTGAGCTTATCTAAAGTGTCTATAGGGAGTCTGAGGTCTGAGATAATTGGTTCAGGAAGACGCTCCTCATTTCATCATTGGGGCACACTGCTGCCTTCTTCTCCCCTTGCAATTCCGTCTCCTCTAATTGGTTTCTGTGTACAAACACAAGTCTATCCCAGCATCAGGGGCATAACTATAGGGGATGCAGAGGATGTGGTTGCATTCGGGCCCAGGAGCCTTAGGGGGCCCATAAGGCCTCTTCTCCATATAGGGAGTCCAGTGCTATGAATAAAGCATAACAGTTGGGGGCCCTGTTACAGGTTTTTCATTGGGGCCCAAGAACTTCAAGTTACGCCTGTGCTCAGGATCATCAGAAAGACAGGGTAGGGAGGTCAGATTTCTATTACAGTAATGGAAAACGGATTATAAAATACAGACTAAAAGTGAGAAAAAAAGATTGTCAAGTAACTTCTCCGCACACTGGCGGGATTGAGCCTTAGTAAGGAGGAGCCTGGAGGGTTTCTTCAAGGCAATAAAAGGAAATCGAATGGCAGTTCAAGAAACTGAAATTTATAAACATTATATGTATTTCTTGCTCTTTTTTTCACTTTGTTACTATTGATTCTGTTGTATTACAATAATGTCTGTTTTTATGCTGCTGCTCCATTAGAAGACTACATTCCCCACAACAGCCTGCATTTCCTCCGTCCTGCCTGATGCTTCAGCTGTGAAACCTCCGTTCCCTGATGGCTTGCAGACACAGCTGAGATGTTATCTCGGTTGTAACAGCCATACGTTATACTCTGTTCTTCTCATTACCAGACGGGTTACACAGACACTGAATGATTAGTGACAGGTGGGAGGATAGATTACGTATGTAGGAATTCAACTCTCTGTCCTCAAGAAGCTTGTCTTGTTGCAGGAGTTTGACATGTTTTTTTGGTTACTAATGTAATGGTGGCCACTTTACTTACCTTAATCATTGCCCTCTATATGGAATGAGTGGTTACAAATAATTAAAGGTATTTAGGAATCAATTTTTTAGTAATGCACGTACGGTTTCCTCACACTTTTAAAAAAAAATTATTTCCCAGACAACTTTAATGTTTGAGTCCAATGTGCCTAATGTGACCAAATAAATGTTTTCCTCTACCAATGCTAGTTTCTGTGACTGCATGCAACTGACAATTTGTAAAGCCAAGACACATTCAGAATTTCAATTCTGTTTGGACCATGACTGCTCTTTCCCCACTTGAGTTTTCCAAGAGGTTGAGTTTCCTACTGTCTTTGAGGGCACTATGTTAAAGGGGACCTGTCATGTCCAAAAGGCATCATAAACTAAGTTATAGTGCTTATAAGACAAGGAACGTAAAGTCTGAGGGTATACTTCTCTTACTTACCCTCATAATCACCCCTGGACCCGGCTCCCTGTTCCTTTACTTTCACCCCTGGAAGTAAGCGCTACATCTGTGAGCGCGACTTTCTCTTCAGTGGATGTGCGCACAAACGTTTCTCAATGGGAGTACGCGTATACTGATGAAGAAAAAGTTAAACTCACAATGGGAGGCAAGACCAATGAAAGGGAAAGAGGAGGCCGGATCGGCCAAAACAGATTTTGAGATCTGTACAGCATGCTCCCTTCTGACATACCACTTGAATCAAAGAGAAAACCAAACTGTGAAGGCATGTTTTCTGCCAGTTCTGTACTGGGCAATTGCATTCTTTCTGCTTCTGTTGAATTTCTTTATCTTCAATTTCAGGTTTTGCCTTGTGTAGCAATGTCTGCATAAAAAGTGGGGTTGGTGATGTTACAGAGGCTCAATCAGCCCAGATAAAAGTTCAAGTTGCCTTTATTTTTCTTACTTCCATTAATAAACAAGGTAACACAATGAGACAGCAGCCACTTGCGGCCCTTGAGCTGGTGGAACACAAAATAAACCGTAACTTGGCAAGGCGTCAGCTATACCTTAGGTTCTTCATACCCAAGACTGGCTTGCAGCAAACGTTGATCAGGAGTAGAGATGAGCGAGCATACTCGCTAAGGGCAATTACTCGAGCGAGTATTGTCCTTAACGAGTACCTGCCCGCTTGGAAGAAAAGATTCGGGTGCCAGCGCGGGAGAGAGGAGTTGTGGGAGTGAGCAGTGGGGAGCGAGAGTGAAAAGAGGGAGAGAGAGATCTCACCTCCGTTGTCCCCCGCTCTCCCGCGCTGCTCCCCGCCCGCACCCGAATTTTTTCTTCCGAGCGGGCAGGTACTCGCTAAGGACAATGCTCGCTCGAGTAATTGCCCTTAGTGAGTATGCTCGCTCATCACTAATCAGGAGCCTACAGTTGTAGCACTAATTTCTAGTCTCTGACCCCGGCTGTATGGCCTTGCAGTCTTTTATGTCCCAGTAATTTGCTCAATGTTTTCAGCTGAGCTCACCGAGACCCGCAAGAAAGTCCTGGACTGGAACTCTACCCCACCCAAGCCAAGTGTCTGAGTGAGATATACACGCCATCCAGCACCTTCCTATTTACCTCTCCACACTTGTTTTTCTTTCACTTGATACAAGGCTGGATGAAAATATAACATTGCTAAAGGTGAATAAGTTGAAATGCATTGGAAAACGTAAATGGACTTTCCACACTGAACAGAAAGCAGTAACATAAGAACGCCTTTTAAATGAACAGCTGCTTTTAGTTTGTAGAACAAGTCCAAACTACTGTTTAGGGTCTCAGAGGTACCATTGAAACGTGCAGGGAAAATGGAAACAAGAGACTAGAAGATTTCTAACTATAGCAATCAGAGTACCACTATCTGACAAGATGATAATCCATTTATGACATGACAGTCCTAATTTCAGCTTCTTTTAATATAAGTTGAAATAGCGGTTTTAGCCTTTTATACAATAGATGTGTTACATAAATGTATACATTATTCTTTCCAGCATGGAACATTCATATCTAGCGATATGGTATAAAGTACATATGTTCTGAATGCAAGAGAAATGTAGACCAATTATTACATATCTTGAGTACGAAGCATGCCATTCAAAAACCTGATAGTCTGAAACAGAAGACAGAGTAAATCTGAGAAGCGTTACTCATACGTTACGATAATAATACTAAATATGGAAAAAACAAACAGAACATTCTCAGCTATTCCTCTCGTGCTCTTCGCCTCTCCCAGGATCATATCTTGTTTTACTGTATATTGCAACCAAAACTGTGAGAAATATATCAAGAATGCTCTTATACGAGTCCCAGGAGATCAAATATTCCGCCTCTTCCTTCTCACTTAAGTTCATATAAAACCTGTCTCTGGCAGGCAAACAACAAATGGCTCCCTCACTAACCCCACAACTATCAGTACAGCCCTGCCCATCCAGCAATGGGCAGCAAACTCAGTTTTATATTTAACAGTTTTCATGAAAGTAGCCATGGTGAAACTTCCTTTTCAGTACCTTTCTGCAAAATGTGTATCTCTAGAGCATTTAAATAAAAAAAACAAAAACACTCTAATGGTTGAAACTAGAACCTGGATAAAAAGCTCCTTCCCTCTCTGGCAGTGAATTACAGAGACTCAAGCAGGAGAACTTTTACAAGTTCTACGAAGGGGTGCTGATAAGTATTGAGCCTTACCCAGAAAAAAAATTGAGCTAGGAAGCTGTAAATTGTAGGGTATACTTGTCTATTTGCCTATATTCAATGCCGCAAAAATCAACTACCTATGATGTTAACTTTACTTTTTTTTTTTAGGGTCCAAAGTGAACATGGCAGCATCTCCAAAGATGGTCAGTGTGGAAGAGCATTCGACCATAATCAAGTTCCTGTTTCTCCAAGGGAAAGGTGCAAAGCAGATCCATGATGGAATGTCACAAACTTTGGGTGACAGTGGCCCTTAACATGCAACAGTAAAACGTTGGGTTGTAAAATTTAAAACTGGCCATTTTAGTGTTGAAAGTGAGAAACCCAGTAGAAGGCCCATCTCCATCTCCTTGCCTGCAAATGTGAAAGCCATCCATGACATGATCATGGAAGACCACTGAATATCAGCCAAAAGTGTTGTTACATATCTGGGGATATCATGGGAGAGAGTTAGTGACAAAAAAACCTTTTTTTTGTGAGTTGAACAGCAACCCATTGGATTTTTTTTTTTCTAGGAAAATTTCCATCTATTTCTCCGATCTTGTATATCTTCCATGAATCTTTGCTGATTAAGAAAAATCCTATGACCACTAGGGGAAAAAGAACTGTGGAAACATTTTCTTCCTGTCTTGGCTCTCTCTAGTAGGTTATTGAATTAGGAGTCAAACAAACTCTCTCACAAGGGTTAGCACAGAGCCTGTTTTGTGATCCAGCATCCGCTGCCCAGGATCTGAGGCAGCTACAGGCCTAACAAGTACCCTGTAGCTGTCCAATAATATGGCTGGTTAGAACATATGTTAGGTATGCTGGAATAGATGTCAGTGCATTTTATCTGCACCAGCAATAATCTAATGCCATACAAAAATATGTTAGGAAGTATTTTAAAACGTCTCGAAAGTTAATAAAGTTGCAAAAAATACAATACACACCAACATATACCGTATATACTTGAGTATAAGCCGAGTTTTTCAGCACAAAAAATGTTCTGAAAAACTCCCTCGGCTTATACTCGAGTGACGTAAAAAAAAAAACCCTCAATACTCACCTATCAGCCAGCGTCCATGTCCCCGGCGGTGCGGCCAGCTGCTGCAGTCTTCTCCCCGGCTTGCTTTTGAAATCCCAGCCATCGGCGCTGTGATTGGATCGAGCAACGGCCAATCTCAGCCGGCGCTTGATAAACCAATCCCAGCCATTCAGTGATGTCATTCTGAATGGCTGTGATTATCGAGCGCCGGTTGTGATTGGCTGGCGCTTGATACAATCACAGCGATGACAGCAGGGATTTCAAAAGCAGGCCAGGGAGAAGACAGCGGGGAGAAGACTGCAGCAGCTGGCCACACCGCCGAGGACGACATCGCGCCGGGGACACAGACGCCGGCTGATAGGTGAGTATTGAGGTTTTTTTTTTTTACCTACTATATACTCGAGTATAGCTAGGCTTATACTCGAGTCAATAAGTTTTACCAATTTTTTGTGGTAAAACTTATTGACTCTGCTTATACTCAGGCCGTCTAATACTCGAGTGTATATAGTACATTTTTAAAAAAATAAAATCTAGTAAATATTAAAAAACACACATGAAAAGTGTAAAAAAATGGTGAAATTAGGTTTCTATTCAAAATTCTTCCACCTTTTACCATGATGACATTCCATAAAAAAAAACAACATTTCTTTATAGGTGTTAGAGTTCCAAATCCCCTGAATAGGCATAGATTTGTAAGATAACATTCTGGCTGGCTGCAGTCCTCACTAGAGAAAACTTGGGAGCTTATTCTATACTATGGTATTATGGAGTTCAATGTACAACACAACGCAGTCAGCTCCTCAGCTCCTTCTAGTGACAGTTGTAAGCAGCGAGAATGTTATTTCTGAGAGCTGTATTTATGCAGGGGATCATATAAACTTCTGTGTTAATATCCTCATATGCAGTATATTAAAAGCTGCAAGTATGAGGAAAACCAAACTGACAGCTATAAAGATGTATTAAGAAATAAATCAGCACCGAATATTGAAAATATGTAGATCAGAAATGCAAGATGGTATTACAGGATGGATGTTGACATTAAGGTAAGAATTTCTGTCTTTAACCCCTTGGTGATGTAGCCTATTTTGGCCATAAGGATGTTAGAATTTTTGTGGGACTTTCATATCCACTTTTTAAAAGCCATACCTTTTTTTTCCCCACAGGCAAGGCCATATAAGGGCCTATTTTTTGTGTGGTGAACTGTAACTTTTATTGCTACCATTTCTCGGTATATATAATGTATAACAACTTTTATAAATTTAAGAAAAAATATCAATTCTGCAGTTGTTTTTTTTTACATCACTATTCATGCAGACTACATTGCATGATAATTTTTTTCTGCTGGTTGGTACAATTATAATAATACCAAATTGTTATGGTTTATTTTATAATTTTCCACAATAAAAACCCTGTTTAATGCCATAACTTTTTATATTTCATATGGATGGAGCTCTGTGAGGGCTTGTTTTTTGTATGACAAGCTGTAGTTTTTATTGGCACCATTTATGGCGTTTTTGATCACTTTTATTGCTTTTTTTGGGAGGCGAAATAAAGCATTTTGGATCAGTTTTTTTGTTTAGTTTTCTTTTTATACTGTGTGCCATGCAGGATAAAAAAAGGGCTTAATTTATTTTATGGGTTATTATTATGCATTTGATGATACCAATCATGGGTTTATTTTTTTTAAAGGGGGTAAAGTATGCAAAATATATATTTTTTTACACTTTAAGTTTTTTTTTCTTATACTTTTTCCGTCCCTGTAGGGGACTTCAACCTGCGATCCTATACTCTGATACATTGCAGTACTTCTATACTGCAATGCATTATCGCTATTCAAAGTGATCACAGGCCATGGCAACCCTTCGGCCCTCCGTGTTTACATGGTGGAGGGCCAATGGCCGTCAGTCAAAGGGAAAGCCTTCCCTCTGTGAGCCCCTTTACATGGAGGATAGAGGTTAAAGGGGTTTTGCGATTACTTAAATTGCTTCACAACCTCTGTCCTTCCTGGTTGCTGCTGACTAGGACATGTGTCTTCTGCAGCCAATCATCAGCCAGTGCAGTGACCTTCTTAAGCCAGTGGCTGCAGCAGTCACATGTCCTGGTTAGCAGCAACTAGGAAGTACAGAGTGGTTATGAAGGAATTTTAAGTTGTAGGAAAACCCCTTTAAATAATTATATGACAACACAACTCCACAATGGGCGAATAGTCATACATTGATACAGTACTCTATTGTTCTTGGGTTATAAAAGTAAGCAGCACAAAAATGACATCTACCACAAGGATTATTAGTAGTATTATTAAGTGTGGAAATATCTACCAAACTTAACTTCACTTTCAGTGTTAAAGGAACTGCTGAAAAACAGAATCTTGTAATTTAAGATACCGATACGATAATGAATAGCTGGTATTGAAGGACAATACTTCATACCTATTTTGGGCAAAAGGATCACACTGTATGGATGGAACAAAGTCTGGAAAATAACCGTGCACTCCAACTGGACTCTTTATTGAAACCTTATTAGTTCCACATGCATGAAAAAATATCTACCATTATCTCTAACAGTTTTGGCTCCACAATTATCCACTTAATCCAACAAGAAAAGAATTTCACTTATTTTTCCTCTTACGGCACATTTGTAGTCGACATCTAACATCTCACTGCATATGAAAAATTGCTAACGCAAGCAATTCTTTAGTAAAATATTTACATTGTTTAAGAGATTATGTCTTGCAGTGCTTAAATACAGCACACACTGTTTGTTTAAGCTAATGCATTTTCAATAACAATTACTCAAACGAAGGATTAGTTTAAGCCCTAAGAAAATGTGCATCTGTAAATGTATTTGTAAAAACGTAATTGCATTAGGATACTACACACCAAGGCACATCCTGTATTGTCCTGAGATCTCGCAGCCTGCTCTTCATTAATAGACTCTGTCAAAAAAAAATCAAGCACCTAGAAGGAATTATTGTTTTGCAGCAAAACTCGGCATGCAGTTACATCTCATGGAGATATGCAAATGATTGGAGTTGTGGTGTGATTAGATGAACGGTCTTGCCTCTTGAGGCCCTAAAAGTGGTTCCATCCTTGGGCTATAAAAAGGCCTTCAGAGGCTACTTGTGTGCAGTGACCTCTTGTCCCACTTGTGTAGAGTTTGTTGACCACAAGACATGAATCTACCACGCAATCAAAGAGATTTGGAGACCTAGGAGTGGGCACCTCAATCCTACTTTTGCTGTGGAGAATCACACTGCCCCCACTGCTTGTGTGATGGCCTGGGGGGACCCATCGAATAGGACAGTTGGTCACATTTAGTGGTGGTACAAAGGACGATGACAGCTCAGCGATATGTTCAGGACATCCTGCAGCCACATGTGTTCCTCTCATGGCGGATTCCAAGAGGCTTCCAGCAGGATAATGCTCGGCCACACACAAGGGAGTCACAGGAGTCCCCACAACATTGCCACACTTCCGTGGCCTGCCTGGTTGCCAGATTTATTGCCAATAGAAAATGTATGGGAACATTTGGGACGCCAACTTTGACAGCCTACAAGTTTGTACAATCTAGAGGCTCCGTTACAGCAAATGTGGTCTGATATGCTACAGGATAACATATGGAACCTGTATGCCTTCATGCCCGCCCGTATTGCATCCAAGCTAGAGGCGGTAAACAGGGTACTAAAGTTTTCTTTCAAGTGTCCAGATTTTACAAAAAATTTATCTTTTTGCTCTGATATTGTAATCGCTTACTTACATCAACGTTACAATCACAAATGTTTCATTCGATTCTGACAACTCCTCCTAGGTGCAGAATATGCAGAGTCCAACTAGCAGCACAGACGTAATCCCACTCTGGGTCAGGCTGGGTCATGCAAAAGCCAGAGAAGGAACTCAAACCAGATAAGTTCCAGTAAATAGATCATCCAACTGAACAAGTGACTGGCAGCATAAGCGGATGTAGACAACAAAAACTTTATTCCTCAAACTTGAGGAAGGCCATTACGGCCGAAACGTCGCTGTTATTGTGATGGGGCAATAAAGTGTTGTTGTCTACATCCGCTTATGCTGCCAGTCACTTGTTCAGTTGGAAACTCCTCCTAGGTGCTTGATTTTTTTTTGACGATGAGTGAATATTGCTCTTCTAAAGTAACTATCAGAGCTAAATGTCTACAGCTAGAACCTCTTGGCAGATTTCTCAAGTGAGATAAGTAGACCTATCTGCTCAGAAGCAAGAGGTACTGTAGTCACCTTGATTTTTTTATTCCCATTACTCAAACAGTGTCAACATATTTCACAGCACAACACACATTGTCACCACTCTCCTCAGTCTCACGATCTACATTCCCTGTCTCAGCACCATACTAGGGACGATTCATAGGTGAGCATTCAAGTTATCGAAATATATTTGCAATAAGAGGAAACAGGGGGACCTGGAGGAAACTCACATGAGCTCCATGCTGACAATTCTTCTAGCAGGTTCCAACTTAGCACCCCAGTATATAGCAAGACAACTATGCTAACCTATGAGCCCCCACTACCCAGGAGAAAATAAAAAAATACTGAAATAAGATTTATGAAATAAAGTTGGTCTAAAGGAGTTTTCTGGGACTAGTGCATAGATGAACTATCCTCAACAACATCAGATTGTCGGAAACCAGACGATGAGCCATTGGAAAAGACTTTCGGACCATAGATTTATTACTTTTTTTTTTCGTTTTTCCATCCTCGCCTTCTAAGAGCCATAACTTTTAAATCTTCCCATTGAATTAACTTATGAAGACTTGTTTTTTGTGGGACGAGTTGTATTCTTTTGATGGCGCCATTTAATGTACCGTATAATGTAAAGGAAAATGTGAAAATATTAAATTGCGCCATTTTTGGTAAGTTTAACTTTTACAGTGCTCACAGTGCATGAACTTTGTTCTATGGATCAGTACAATTACAGTATAATCTATACTATATCTTTTTTTAAAGGTTTTTCACCATGTTCATAATTTTTTTTTTCATCAATGAACCTGTGTGAGGGCTTGTTTTTTGCAGGGAAAGCTGTAGTTTCTATTGGGTACATATGACTTTTTGATATAGCTTTTCATTCATTTATTTTTTTTTTTGGTGACAGGTTGATTAAAAAAAAACAAAAAACGCACAATTTTGGCATTGTGTATTTTTGGACTTTTATGGATGAGTCAATAATAAGGTTTGGTTTTTTTTATTTATTTTAATTTTTTGACATGACAACTGGGAAAAGTTATTTTTAAAACTTTCAATACTTTTACATTTTTATTTTAAAAAAATCTTTATTACTCCTATTTTTACTTAAGTCCTCATAGGGAACTTGAACTGACAATCGTCTGTTGCTACAGTAACTGAAAGATATACCGCAATTTCATTGCGGGGAGTGCAGTTCGGGAGACAGAGGGAGCTCCCAACCGCTGTCATGTTATCTCTGATCCCATCTGCTGCCGCCAGGTGTCAGCCATCAAAGACGACACCTACCATGTATGTATGGTGTTAGTTGGGAAGGGGTTAAAGAGAATCAATCATCATGGAAAACTGCCCTGTAGTACTGCAATGGTTGGATAGCTCAGAAGAAACCGATTCAGAATATGGAATTTTTATATCTTTCGACCCATTTGCATTCCCCTGGTCTGATTCTGCATCAGCCCATGCACTGAAATACTTAGGAGTGCTCTCCATTACACTGCAGAGCTCAGGAGTCCTCGGTATGCAGTAGCACACAGTGCAAAGACGCTTTGCAGGAATACAGCGGGGACTGAGAGTTGGAAGCTGAAAATTACATATTCCGAATCTGTTCCCTTGAGCTATGTAACCATTACAGTAGTTTAGAGACGTTTTCAATTGTGACGGATTCTCTTAAAGGACCTTCAACATTCTGTGACTGCTTAAAAAGTCATGCAACAATACAATAAATATTACAACTGTTTTAAAACTAAAAAAAAAGAATACATTTGATTTAAACAAAACAACTTACTTGTACTGTAGAACTAATCTCAGATGCAAATCCTCCTGTTAGTGGAGCCTCGTGACTGATGAGTAACCGGCCAGTCTTTGTAACAGACTGCAAAAAAGAAATAAGAATGACTGTGAGGCATGCAAAAGAAATATTAGTCCTCTACAAAACCTAGTTTGTTATAATGTGTAATATATATATTAATTAAAAACTATAAGTACAGCGGGAAGTCAACAAAAACACTCATTCCTCTCTTCATTGTCCTTGGGTAGTAGAACCGCAGGGAGTATAGAAATACAACATACAGTATTAGGCACCTCATAATAAGCAATTTAGATGCAGGGCGAAAAAAGATCACTTCCAGCACTTTTCAGGCAGCAAAACTAAACTTTGCTTTTCATAAAAAAATATTATGAATTTAGCAACAAGCTGAGAACACCAAAACATTTATAAAAATGAGCAGTTGTGGATTTGCCTGTGGTGCACTACTTAGCACTTTCTTCATCGGGGGACAAATAGGATTTAGTAATGTCCAGGAGATACTATATAGAGGATGAAAATATTCTAGCCATTTTCCTTCTCTTAAATTATTTCCCCAAGGCCAATAAACACTCTAGTATGAGGATGTAAATAAGAAGCTCTAGTAGTCCAGATACATGGTACATACTGTGTAATAATATATTTATACCGGATGATCTTCATAACAATAGCTTGCAGTAAAGATCATGCAGTGTAAACTTGAAAAACAAGAGAAATCGGCGTTTCATAAACAGCTCCTTGTATTTTAGATTATATATGAAAGCTAGAGATCAGACTTTAAGGCCCATTTACATGCAACGATTGTCACTCACAATTCGCTCAAATGAATAAGTGTGCAATAATCGCTACGTGTAAACATGAGCCATCGCGCACGTTTCGCTTCTCACTCAGTTTCACTCTGCATAAAAATCATCGTCGGCTTGCTCACTTCTCGTTACGTTTAAATGCTCCCCCAATCCGTGTTTCACATAGGAATGTGACGCACTGAGTGAAAGGTTAATGAGATACGAACAATTCTCAACGATGGTCTGCCTGTCTAAAAATTCTGCACACTAACATCTGCGAGGGAATTAGCAGGGACGTCACTCACTTCTGCAAATGAGAATCGGCTCATGTAAAAGGGGTATTACTCAAAATGCAAAAAACTGCTCATCAAAAGCAAAAAGACTCAATATCTGTCAGAAGGACCTTTAAACAAAAGGCTATGCAAGGATCAGGTACACATGGCCACCTTTCACAGAAGTTTAGGGTGACCTACCTGTACTCTGGTGTCTTCCCAGACTGGTGCTCAAACAGACCTCAGAGCACAAAAGTTAAGATTTGTCGGTACTGTTGTACCTTGTCGACACCGGAAGTGATGGGTGTCGACAAGCGTAAAGCTGCTTGACAGCCAGGTCACGCCCACAGCTCCTAATTGGCTGCAGGGCTAACTCCCGTCCAGGTCCTGGCACTCCCATTGTCCGTTGGCCACTAGGGTCCTACCACTCAACCCCACTCTAACATGGAAGCATTTATAGCTAATAATGTAAGCCTAACACTAAAACTAACCCTAACTCTCCATGCCCACACTACTAGGACCTTGCTAAAGGCAAATAATCACTTGCTTGTGTGCATACACTGGGCGGATATAGCCCATCACTAGGTCTCCACCCATTCTGGTGGTGGAGACAAGATACAATAGTACCAGGTTTGTCTCCCATAATAGGAAGTGGGATTGTGGAATCAGTGGGCTCCCTGGACCATCAGGAGGCACATGCTATAAAGGCAACATGGCCTGACAAATTCTAGTGACAAACACATGAAAAGTGAACACAAAAATAAAATCCCTGAGATTTCAGTCCGGCTGTGTATAACCTAGATGAGTACACATGGTGCAGTAAATAACTTCTCCCTTCCACTATTTGGCCTACTCTCTCTGTCTAATCACGCAGCCAGGCACCTGATAAGACACAGAGCTGAAGGACAAGATTTACAGCAAATTGTGATGGGAAGCTATAGAAATTCATTTCCTCATCCTTCCCAAGTTTTATTACTCAGCTTGTACTAAAAGCACTTGTAACTTGCTAGTGTTCGTAACTTGTGTTGTACAGATGTGCACTAGTTATAAAATAATACCTGCAGTGCAATCTAAAGAATTAGCTGAAAAACTGCCTAACGGAACAAGTACAGCATTGCTCTGCACAGTAAACTGAAGTACCATCTGCAGTTCACTAAAGGCACATCCTGAGATGTCCAAAATACGGCTATGCCAAAGACCACAATCACAATGTGGAACGCATATGAAGAAACATAGTATACATTCTGCGGTGAGCCTATTGATGTATCAGCATATGATGTGCTAGTTAACCGCATAAGCAGATCCACAGTTACACCGATAGTTCTTCAAAAGGTAAGTGTACTAGTGATTGCAAAAAATGAAAGCTCAATCAAAATTAAGAAAATAATAGAGGCTTCTTTCTTCATTTATCCAACTCCTCTAATCTTCCCTACTAATCTATTCACTTACTCAGAATTTACTGATAAAGTCCTGGTGGTCCTTTTACACGGGATAAGCTGTACGGCAAACAATGCTCGACACTCGTCCCAGTGATGCTCGCTCTCCCCCCACCCGCCTCCATTCACTGTAAGCAGACAGTCGTTCAGAAGTGAACTGTTTGGACTGAACAGCAGTCTTTCAGTTTTTTTGTATGCAGAAACTAAACAATTCTTGTTGAGTCATTGCATGCGTTTACACGCGATGATTATCGTTGGAATTCCCGTAGGAGCCTGAACGATTCTGAATGATCATCATGCCGTGTAAAAAGGCCATTACTCCGAAGACTGTACACTGCTAGATCAGGTTACAGATACCACCCATAGAAGTCCATTGAGCGAGAGGGTGGAAAGGAAGGCCGCGTAATTCATGGCCCATTTGCAGTGTCAATTGCGGACGGGCCGCGGGTCAGACAGCTTCCATTGACTTCAATGGAAGCAGTCTGTGCGGAATCCGCAGGAATATGAGCATGCTGTGATTTTTCATCCGCGAGCGGCTGCAATAGGTTTCCGCTCATGTGCGTGAAGAATCACTTTTGCATTGCATGCTATGGGCGGTATTTACTGCAGAATCTGGAGGCAATCGCCCGCTCTGGATTCGGCAATTCAAATCTGCTGGTGTACATTCAGCCTTATTCAGACAAGGTATCCAGTTTTGGTCTGTGAAAAACTGATCTATTTGAACTCATAAGTCTCTGTCGTATGCGTTGCATGTGTCCATTTTTTCTTCCATGTTTCATCACTTTTATTCTCTCGTGCAAATAAAACAAAAGGAGGCCCAATGATACATGATAAATGTAGTGTACTCGGATATCATCTCTGTGTGCACTGGTTTTTTTTGCATACATCCACTGACTTGAATAGGTAACTGACATCCAAGCAATTGGACTGCATAGGCCTAGTGAGTGTAATGGGTCAGTGAGCTTTCTGTGTGCGGTTTCTTGCAAAAATGGACAGTACACTGGCATGAAAATCACCCGTGTGAATAAGCTTTAAGAGAGATAAGCGAGCAGGACTCTTGTTCTCATTGTGTACGGGAGAAATCATAGCAACTAGTCCCCACCCTTATTTTAAGGTAATCTAAAAGAGCAGTTACACTTCAACCCCTGTGCCAAGGATGTGCACAGAATGGCCTGCAGGGGGCAAAAAAGGTGTGGGTGTGGCTGGAGTAGTTAAAATTTCCAGATTCAATTCCTTACTGCAAGCTGGCAGCAGTGCTGCTGCCAGAAGCCAGAGCTGGGCCAGGCTTTGAGAGAGAGTTGGAGCTACTCCCCGAGAGGACGACTGTGTTACATGTAGTGGTGCTATGCCACGGTGTAGTAGTTAGTGAGGAACTACTGTTGAGTTAGCGCCTTGATAGGCAAGTGTTTATTATTTTCATAGCACCAAGTGTATGTGCTGCCTGTGGCTGATGACTTTTCAGCAAGTAATTTCAGTGCAAACACAAGTAAATAAAGTTATTCGAACTTTACATGGATTGAGTGTGCCGCTGTGTCATCGTCAACCCCCGCCTGCCACACTGACATCGCAACACCCCCTTCACATTAGCCCAAAATGTTTTCCTTTAAAAGGAAAAAGCCATTAAATTTACCAAATTTCTGGTTCTTAAGGCTAAAATTAGTTACGTCATAAGGAGTTAAAAATGAACTGTGTTATGAAGCACAAATATTGACATAAGGGCTAATGCCCACAACTGGATTTTTACCACGGTTCCCGAGGCATAAATTCGTGGCGGTATGTTATTGAACCTAACCTGCTAATGCCGACACGTGAAATTTTACTGCAGATTTCAACTGCGGGGAAAGAAACCGCAGTATGTTCTTTTTCACGTGGATTTCCGCCGTGGGAGGTCTCCATTAACCTATTGATGCAGACCATGTTTTTTCGCGATCGCCTGCGGCCGCGTTTTGTTTACAACAGTGGTACTCCCGCGGCAGCAGTGGGCATGAGCCCTAATGCATGCATTCAAAATCTACAAAAAAAAGTGATATTTCCAGGAGTTTTTTGTATTTTAATATGCCTGTTATGGGGTTAATGAAGTATATGGTGCATTGTACATATTTATCATTAGCCATGCAACATTTCTTTCTAGTTCAATTCTTATTGAACTTTTTATAAAAGTTAGTTAACACATAAAACTTAGGCAAACACGTATGAGAAAGCATTTTGCCAGATAGAATACATATTTCTAAGTTGCCATGCAACATTTTAATAAACAATGTGAGACACACTGTTAAGTAAAATAACATAATGGCAGGATTGGTGCCAAACAGATTACATGATCTATTCAGAGCCATTAAATTCTTCTTTTTGGATAAAAATCTGCATTGGGAAAAACATTCAGATAGGTGTGTGTCTCCACCGATGCTCTTTTGGATATTACACGGCTAAACAAAGTTCATGAAAAAATAATGTCATCTACAGTATAATATTTTACATACAAGGTTGATAAAAAGGGTTTCTATAAATATATATTACAAGTTTTCTAATACTTACCTGTACTATTGAGCTAATTATAATTGGAGGTACAGTGTACCTCGGGATACGAGCGCCTCAGCTTGTGAGTTTTTTGACTTGCGAGCAGGCTCTATCCCGAATTTTTGCTCCGATTTACGAGTAAAAACTCACAAGCTGAGGCTTAGGTGGGTCTATACTCACCTATCGCTGGTGTTTCATCCTCGTGATGGTCTGCGGTGCTGCTGCAGGATGTCGCTCCCTCTTCCACGCCGACAGAGCATTGCTTTCTGGATGCGGGGTTTGAATGCCCCGCTTCCGGCAAGCTAATGCTCTGATTGGTTAACTCAGTGCCACGTTAGCCAATGAAAGCCAGCGCTGGGTTAACCAATCAGAGCATTAGCTTGCTGGAGACGGGACATTCAAGCCCCGCATCCAGGAAGCAATGCTCTGTCAGCGTGGAACAGGATGCGGCAGCCTGCAGCAGCACCACAGATCATCACAGAACGCTGGCGGTAGGGGAGTATTAATTTAATTTTTTTTAAACTTTTAGTTAGTTTCCCCATTGAAATGTATTGAAACGCATTACTAGCGTTTCAATGCATTTCAATGGGGAAAAGTGCTCTGACATACGAGTTTTTGGCTTATAAGCTCCGTCTCAGAACGGATTAAACTCGTATGTCAAGGCACTACTGTATATTTCAACACCTTGTTTCAGAAACATAGCCCAATATATTAACTTTCACTAAATCACTCAAAGTTAATAATGCTTTAGAATACCAAGTATACCATAATACTTATACCGTAATACTTTATGGATGTGATTAAGTGATCACAGCTTCAACTGCCCTAGTGGGACTACAAAAAGTGTAATAAAGCGTAATCAATCTGTACTGTAATACATAACACACTGCGTTAGGACACAACTGGATGTTCGGTCAACACTTGAGGTAAGTACACTCCAAACTTATTTTGTAGCCAAAAAAATCTGCACGGAGTTGACAGAATTTGCAGTGAAATCCTGAAGATTCCCAGTGAAATTCACATGCGGATTTCCACACAGGTTCTTCTCAGCAGTGTGTGGATGAAATTTCTTTAAACCTTATCCCACTTTGCTGCTACTGTAATCCAAAGGTGTTGATGTACCCTTAGTGTCCCCTGATAGGCTAGTCAGCTCGGAGGTCCTTCTAGGTCCTGACTGCTGACAGTATGGTGTTCCTCAATAACAAGTTGCTTCAGTAGAATACACAGTGACCTCTGGAAGGGCTTCTGAAAGTTTGGACCCCTATAATATGGGCCCTGTAGTGTCCCAGCTCAAATGAGCAAAATAAAAAATTATAACTGACCCTACAGAAAGCTTAAAGGGGTTTCATCATTAAGTAAAAACTGTCTATACTTGCATTCTGCTTACCAGATCTTCAGCTTACCGATCTTCTGGCTCCTCCAGTTCCCTGGGTCATGTAATTGCAAGCTCGCCGGATCCTCTTCTTCCTGTGACGAAGTGTACATTTCCGACATTCTGCTTCCTACAGGGCAATGTACACAGCGTTCACTGCCTAGCAGGGAATGCCGAATGCTCGTGAGTTTGCTTTAGTGCAACTGCCCTTGCACAATGTCTAGTGCTTCATATACTACATGAAACACTAGCAGTGAGATATCGCGCATGCACGCTAAAGCAGGCTGCCGATGTATCAGCATTCCCAGCTAGGCAGTGAACACTACGTCACTTGCAGCAATCAGTGCCCTGCAGGAAATGAACTGCAGCTAATGGATGCTACACAACAGGAAGAAGAAGAGGATCAGGCCAGCTTGTGGTGAGGTGACCCGGGGGACTGAAGAAGCCAGAAGATCAGTGAGGAGAAGATGCAGTAAGAAGTCTGCCTGGGGAGGAATAGGTAAGTATTGATTTTTTTTCAAATGACAAACCCTCTTTAAATCAATCTTCTTGTATAGTTTTACATGTGAAAATAAAATGTTAAAAATTATATAACATTCATTATACATCATTTTGTCGCATTTGGTGCAAAAGAAGGTTAAGATTTTTGTAAGCGAAGCATTATATGAAATATTACTAGTGCTCTTTCTAAATAACATTTTCAAGTGACATGACAAGGGGGTGGCAGTTTGTAGAAATACATTTTTATGATATGTCATAATATAGAAGTGCTGTAACTGTAGTAGCGACAAGGATTGAGATAAATCAGCCTTTAATGATAGTCTCTTGGCTCAAACAAAATAAGACTAAGTATAGAATTGTAAAGAAGTACAGAGAGTTGAATGCAAGAACTAAATGCATGATTTATTCTAAAGATATCTATCTAAATTACCAAGTCAGCTGATTACATTGTACATGACCACAAGATGTTCAATATCTTCCGTTTTGAAAAAGTATAGGTTACCCATTCCAAATATTACATCCAGATGTGGCTAGGCACCCAGCTTGGAACATAACCAAAGACCTACAAATGCAAAGTTCAAACTCAAGTCAAAGAAAGGCTATACATGTTAAAGGCCTGTGAAATACTATATGTTCCAAACATCCCCACAGATTATGGTCTTTCATTGAATGAACAGACGCAAATCAATCATGAGCAGCACTAATGTATGTTCTCATTCTTGAAGGCTGGGTTTCCCCCATATAAATTAAAAGGTTTATGCCATATTTTGTATAAAATATACCAGTATGTAAGTAATGTAAAAAGTATTGCAGTAGTATGCAAGTTAAAATAGGAGATGTCATTTAGAACATGTCAAATGAGGGACTGAAACTTAATACAACTGTGGCTTCTTAAGGCATGACTTCATGACTGAACGAAGAAAAAAGCAGTCTATCTAAAGCAGCACACCTCAATGAAACATACAAAACTAGCAATCAGCCTCAAAGTAGAATCTTAACAACTAATATCTGATCATCTCTCTAAACAGAAGTTGAAAAATCTCCAAAATAAGTGGGAGAATTGATACAACGTATGGTACCGTCAGTTAAAAATATTAATGAAAGTCTGATTTTTTCTCAAATTTTTCTCACTTTGACACCTGACACTAACTCATGACACAGACACCTGACTTTGATATGCAACTAGTCATTATGCAACTAGCATCAACCAAAGATCGCCTCTATGACTGAAGTAAAGAAAGTGGCCCCCTTCTGCTAGGATAGCGGCAGATCATCTAGGAAGTCATCCACTGTCGTCTGCTTTCCTTACTTCAGTCATAGCAGCAGTCCCAAAGGACTTTGAGAGGTCTGGAAAGCAGATTTTTGCTTCTCACATGCTACTCTAACTTTCCAATTGTGTTTCAGGGGCCACACACAAAATTGAAATCTATTTTCTGGGGCCCCCAAGCCATACCACAGTGTAGTGCATCCATACTTTTCTATTCAAGTACACTATTGTTATATCACTATAGGACACCAGTACTGAGATATAGCTCCCAGTAAAGTCTAATAATACTATATACATTTAACTATTGTTTAAGAGACCACTTTATAGTCCGATAATTCCCCTTTTCTTCACACCACAAAGTAATAATGCCCCTACTGTGCAACTGATATTCATGGTGGGTGCATTCTGAGCACCTAAAACTCTGTTTGACCCCTTTTGTGCCCATCACACACTCCGTGGGCCCACCGTGCCCATCACACACACTCCGTGGCCTCCACCGTGCCCATCACACACACCGTGGCCTCTACCGTGCCCATCACACACACCGTGGCCTCCACCGTACCCATCACACCGTGGCCTCCACCGTGCCCATCACACACTCCGTGGCCTCCACCGTGCCCATCACACACTCCGTGGCCTCCACCGTGCCCATCACACACTCCGTGGCCTCCACCGTGCCCATCACACACTCCGTGGCCTCACCTTGCCCATCACACACTCTGTGGCCTCACCGTGCCCATCACACACTCCGTGGCCCCTCAAACGAGTTGGCTCCATCTTTGCCGCTCAAATAGGTTAGCCCCTTCTTTTATAGCTGTGGAGCCGGATATGATCCTGCATACTGCCCAACATTGCAGCAAAATTGTACTGCGCGTGATCACATACTCTTGCACTCTGTCATGTGCAGTACACCTGCGTATATACACACCCATAGAGAACAATGGGCTTTACCTTGCGTACATACGCAGCAAAGTAGAACATGCTGCGGGTTTTTTTTCAGCGATCCCGTATTATGCAATTCCAACACGCTAATGTGATCTGGTTTGCGTAAGGCAATGTAATTGATTGCCTGCGAGTTACTGCATATATTAAGGGCGTACAATGCCTGTGTAATACGCGCTCATCATATGGTCGTGTGAGCCCGGCCTTCGTCTTAAGACGTGCCAGGTTTAATCACAGTGATTCTGCTGAATGACAAATCTGGTGCATCTTTAAACTTAAATCTAACTTTATGCCACCTATTAGTTGGCCTACTTTATGCGTCTAAATTTTGGGCCAATTTTTGGTACACAATATCACGTGGGCCACAACCCTTTCCAGCACACCCACGCCTACGTCCCCACAAAGCCATGGGGCCAAAGATATGCATAAAAGTATCTTCACATGGAATGGAAATGCTATGGAATTCATTATTTCAATTTTAATAAATCTTATCCACGTGGCATCTGCAGCAGAATTGACATACACTGCAGTTTTCAAGTCCACAGCATGTTAATTGTGTGCTGTAGATCTGACCCTTTACAATGTAAAGGGTGAAATCCACAGCAGGCCTGCACCAAAACCCTTGGCAAAAGGTTTCTGCTATAATGTATGCTAGGTTCTGGCGTACATCATAAAGACTCTGTAATGACTACTCGTAAAACATTCTTTAACTTTTTTAGGACCACTGAACGACTATAAACACGTCCTGCAGTCCTGTAGTGTGTATGGAGCGGGCTCGGGCGCTGCACATTGTGCTTTTGGTTCAGTTTTTAAAACAGAACGGAAGGATTTCTGTCTTTTCAAAACCCATTTAAATCAATGGAGAAAAAAAAACATTTAATTCCGTTTTTCTGCTGTTGTTATTGGTAACATTTTCTGGGTACATATGAATGTACTGTATAACTTTTATTCACTTATTTTTGTACTGTCATTGTTTGTTTTTCTTCATCTTTTTTACAGCATTCAATCATACAGCATATGTCAGTCGGGTCTTCACGCCCGGCCAATATACACTCCCATCTAAGCAGTTCTCTGCAACCCCCCCCCCCCCTCCCTCCCACTCACCTGCTCTCTGTCTCTCTCCTCCCCTCGGAGCAGCAATGGGAGTGGGCAGGACAGAGCAGAGCTTAGCTCCGCCTCCATCCCACCCACTCCCATTGCAAACAAAGGACTGAAGGAGAGAGGCAGAGAGCCGGTGAGGAGGAGGGAAGGGGTGGAACTGCATAGATGGAAGCGTATATCAGCCATGCGTGAAAACCCAACCGCTATACGTTTGTGTAAATAAGCCCTGAATAACATGATAATTTTTTAGAGTGGATTGGCATGGTTACGACAAAACCAAAATTTCATTTTTTTTTTCACTTTTAAACAATTAAAACCCTTTTTTAAAAAAATATTTTTTATTTTGCACGTATACCATTTTGGGAATATGTATTGCTTTTTAAAAATCACTTTCATTACAGGAAGGTGCAAAAAAAGCATGTTGACTAGGGTTTTGTTTCTTTTTTTACACGTTTGCTGTGCAGGATAAAAAGAGAGTCCAATTTATTGGCCAGGACAAAAGGATACCAAACATATGTGTTTTCATTTTTTTCCAACATATTTTTATTGGTTTTATGTTGCATATATAACATTACTTTAACATTTTATGAAAGTGGTGTGATATACACATCACCGGCTTAATGCTGCAACTAATAAAGAAGAAACAAGAAAAACATTATGAAAAGCAATAGGTTAATATGTGCGTTATGTTCTGATAGTTAACAGACAAGGGGAGGTATGAGATACGGGGTGGGCGGGGAAGGGGGGGGTGTCGAGGGGGGGGATCCAGGCTAGTGCCTTTTGGTTGTCCCACTACTCGAGATATGAGTTGGCTACTCACAGTTGCCGTCTTGTAGCCACCTGGTGATTAGAGGAGAGTTACGTGCATCTATCCAGACTGCCCAGGTGCGGTAGAAATTCTCGGCTCCGGTTGTGTCTTCCTGTGATCTTATTCTCTCTAATCTTTCGATCTCGTCTAAGGCCCCCACCCATGCGCATCTAGGGATTTCTGTGTCCTTTTTCCAGAATCTGGGTATCACTTGCCTCGTGGCCATAATGAAATATTTCAGCAGGCCTTTTTTGAGTGATTGGGCGCCTAGTGGAGGGAAGGATAGAAGTGCCACCTCAGGTGTCAGGGTCAGTGATTCCCTGCACACTTTCTCGTATAGTTTTCTCATGTCTCGCCAGATGGGTCTGATCATGGGGCACTCCCACCATATATGTAGCATCGAGCCCACTTCTCTGTGGCATCGCCAGCACATATTTGAAGCCGATGGGAATAGGGCGTGGAGCCTCTCTGGTGTCATGTACCATCTTGACAAAATCTTAAAGTTCAGCTCCTGCAGCCTACTTGCCACCGACATCTTATGGGTGTGCTGGAAAGCTTTGCTCCAGAGCTCTCCGGGAAAGGATCTACCCAGGACCTCTTCCCATGCGGCAACCCACCTGGGGGTGTGACCACCCAGCTTCTCCTCCAGTAGCTGGCTATATAATATTGACACGGTATGCTTGGGCGCCTCCCTTCTGCTGCATAGTTCCTCAAACGGGGTAAGGTTTAGGCTCCACCCCCGTTCCGGCCTCACTTTTCCTAGGTAGCTACGAACCTGCAAATATTGCATCCATGAGCCCGGGGGAATGCCTCCTGTCCCCTGTATAGTCGCCAGGTCTCGCATGCCCCGGGCGTCCACCACCTCCCCTATCCTAGCTTCCGTTCCATTGGGCAGGAATCCCAGGCTACGAGTGCCCATTGTTGCTGGAATTTGTGGGTTTCCAGTTAAGGGGGTTAGGGGACCCGGAACCGTTGTCTGGCAGCCCCCCTTCCATGCCCCCAGCAGGGTGATCATCAGGCCCGATGCCTCCGCCCTCTCCCAATTGACCCCCTTCGGGATCCAGAATGCTCCTTTTGGTGAGAAGGTATTATTCTCGTTTTCGATTTGTACCCATATTTTATCTGATTCATGGTGGTGCAGGTCTAGTATTAGGGTTCCGATCGTGGCTTTGTGGTATAGATGTAGGTCAGGTAGGCCCACCCCTCCCTTTGTTTTTGGTTTGGATAGGCTTTTATGGCTGAGTCTTTTGGAGCCTCCCCTCCATATGAATCGGAGTATCAAACTTCTCAGCCTGTTGAAAAAGATTTTCGGGGGGTTACACGGTGCTGATTGAAAGATGTACAATATCCTAGGGAGGATATCCATCTTAACCGCACTCATCCTACCAAACCATGATAGCGAGCCTCTTGCCCAGCCCTCCATGTCCTTTTTCAGGGTCAGTAGCAGCGGTTTGTAGTTCAACTCAAACAGCTGGGTTGGGTCGGTTGGGATATGGATTCCCAAATACTTGAATGAATCGCTTCTCCATTGGAATGGGAAAGCTGCGGCCATATTGCTGACTTCCTGTTGTGGGATGGTAATATTTAGGACTACCGACTTCTGAGCATTTACCTTATAGTTGCTGAACTGGCCAAACGTAGCGAACTCCTGCATAATATTGGGGAAGCTGACATGTGGTTCAGTGGCATATAACAGGAGGTCGTCTGCGTAAAGCGATAATTTGCGTTCCTCTCTACCAGTCTGTATTCCGCGTATAGACGGGTTGTTCCTAATTGCGTTGGCTAGAACTTCCATAACTATGATATATAATGTGGGGGACAGGGGACACCCCTGTCGTGTGCCGTTCCTAACCTCGAATGGAGTTGACAACTTACCATTGACCCTGACCTGTGCCGAGGGGCGATGATATAGAGCCATTATCTGATTTAAAGCTCTGGTGCCGAGTCCCACCCTACGGAGGGTCGCTTCGAGAAATTGCCAACTGATTCTGTCGAACGCTTTTTCAGCGTCGACGGAGAGGAGGCATAGAGGGGTTCTTTTCTTTCTTGCCCGGTCGATTAGGGCCAGGGTCTTTATGGAGTTGTCTCTCGCTTCTCTCCCTAAGACAAAGCCCACCTGGTCTCCGTGGATAATTCGGGGAATTGCGGGGTTTAGCCTGTTTGCTATCATTTTTTAAAACATTTTTAAGTCACAGTTGATGAGAGAAATTGGTCGGTAACTGCCGCACGACATGGGGTCCTTCCCGGGCTTAGGTATCAGGACTATGTGTGCCTGTAGGGCTTGGGACGGGAAGGGGCAGCCCCCCGAGACCTCGTTGAAGGCCTTCAGTAACATATCTGAAATCAGGTCTCCGCAAGTCTTATAGAATCTCGGGGAGTACCCGTCCGGGCCTGGGCTTTTCCCCGGTTTAATTTCTGAAAGTACGCGTTTGAGTTCCTCTGGCTCGAAATCTTTTTCCATGCCCTCGGATTCCTCTTGTGAGAGGGACTCCGGGGCATGGGAGTCCAGGTACTCTGACAACGCCCGTGTATGTTGGCTCTCCGTTCCCGCCCCCGCCTCGCTTATGTTGTATAGTCTAGAGTAAAATGATCTGAATTCTCCCAATATTTCTTGCGGAGCGTGTACCCTCCCTCCTCTCGCTGAGTTAATGGAGTGTATGTGTGGGTGGGCCGTTCTTGGGTGTAATGCTCTGGCAAGCCAGCTACCACTCTTGTCCCCGTATTCATAATATCCGGCTTTCAATTTATCTCTATTGCTTAGGGCTCTTTTATCTAGTATGTCCAGGATTTTGTTCCGGAGTTCCGATATTTCTGTTTGAAGGACAGCGGACGAGGCTGCTTTATTGAAGATTTCCTTTTCGTTAAGTTCCCTTATTAATTGAGTGAGGCGTGCGGTGTGGTCTTTTTTAATCCTAGCGCTGTGTGAGATAAAAACGCCTCTCAACACACATTTTAGGGTTTCCCACTTAATTGGGGCGCTGGTGGGGTCAGATACATGATCCTTTTTAAAATTTTCTATGGTCTTTCTAACATCCTGTACGCATGCCGTGTCTTTAAGTAGACTGTCGTTAAGCCTCCAGGTATGGGTCCCCCTCTCAGTGTCCCCCGGGCCCAAGGATGCAAATACTGGGGAGTGGTCCGACCAGAGGAATATGTCCATGGAGCACCTGGGGGCCCCGTCGAGCAGACCGTGTGATATAAATACGTAGTCAATCCTGCTGTATGAATTGTGTGCCATGGAGTGAAAACTGTAGTCACGCTTACCCGGGTGGAGAATGCGCCATAGGTCGATTAGGTCCATACTTACAAGTATCCTCTGTACCTTGCGAATAGCTGCTTTTGTTAGCGTTGAGCGTCCCGTGGAGGAGTCTAGTCGGGGTTCCATGCACATATTGAAATCACCGCCTAGCACGATCGGTGTTCCTTCTGCGAATTCTGCGAGTTCCCGGAGAGCTCTGGAAGCGAACCCCACCTGTCCCTGATTAGGAAAGTACAAATTGGCAAATGTAAAAATTTTGTTAGCCATGAGTGTTTTTAGGAATATGTACCGCCCTTGTTCGTCCGACTTTTGAGCCAGCACCTCTGGGGCTATTGATTTATGGAAGGCTATAGAGGCCCCACAGGTTTTGTTCTCAGGGTGAGTAGAGTGGAACCATTTAGAATAATATTTATTCCTGCTGCAGTCCGGCATGCCAGTTCGTGGCAAGTGTGTTTCTTGAAGCATCGCTATCATCACCCCTTTCCTGTGGAGCCTGTATAGTACCTGGTTGCGTTTGTTGGGGCAATTAAGGCCCTTTACATTAAAGGAGCATATCGTCAGGTTGGCCATTGCGACATGTTGGGGGTATCATTGGCGTGTGGTGAGTGTCTTGGTGCTTTATCATTCCTGAAGGCATAACCTGGAGCTGGGGAGGGTATGGACAACACATGAGGGTAGAGAGGGGGGAAGGGGAAAACATGGATCCACATGTGAACAGTGATAAGTAAACTACAATATATTTTGCGTGTAGTCGTGGAGAACATTCTAACACTTATAGACGAACAACGCCTATGCAGCAGTGTGCTGCTGCGGTCCCTAGTGGGGGGTGGCTGGGTGGGTCGAGACCAAGAGCCCCGCCTCCCCACTCCACTTTTATCATGCAACATTATGATGGGCATCCAGACCCGTTTAAGATTGGGCTAAGAAGGGTAAGTGGATATGACAAGTTAAAGAGGGTGAATAAGTATATGTATGCATATTAGTATAAATGAAAGGAGAAGGAATTTCTTATGTTAAAGGGAGACAGATAGGGTCCTTCGACTGCGAAGCCTGGAAGGCCTACTGTTAGGTGAGAGTGGAACATGCAAGAAATGATAGGGAGATATAGAGTACAAGAGGATGGCCTAAGTGCCCGGGGTCTTGGGATGAGCCTCCCAGGAGACTGCATATCTTTTTGGATATGTAATTAGCCAGTCCTCTTGTATCCAATTGAATAGTTCCTTTAGTGGTTTTCGTTTGTCATTACAGTCCAAAGATTCTGTGTTAAGTTCTCTGGAATCTTGATGGGGTCTGTGTCTGTGTTTGGTAAGTTCTTTGGGGTCTTCCCTCTGAAGTCATGGTTAGATGAAATCTCTTGTCCATTCATGACAATCTCATTTAGGGCTTTCTCTTGATGGACGGGTTCTGTCTTCTTTATGTGGCTGTTTGCGCTTGTGGTTGACTACTTGCCATTGGCCCCTTGGGGGGGTGGGTGTCGGGGCGCTTGTTTTCTGCCACTCCGGTAGCGAGACCATCGGGAGTTTCAGGACTGTGAGGAACTTGGGTAGATCTCCCAGCGATCTAAATGTGACTGTCTCGTTCCCTGTGCCCGCTATCAATTGAAAGGAGTATCCCCATCTATACGGGATTTCTTTTTCTTTTAGTATTGTCAGTAAAGGCTTTAATGCTCGACGTTGTTGGAGTGTTCTTCTTGAGAGATCTGGCAATATCAGGAGGTTTTTATCCTGGAATTTTATCGGGCCTTTGGATCTGATCTGGCGTAAGATCTCCTCTTTTTCTTTATAGAAATGGATCCTACACACCACGTCTCTCGGTCTTTCTGGGTCTATTGATCTGGGGCCCAGCGCTCTATGTATCCTATCTATTTCAATTGGATCGTTCGGGGTTCTGTGTGTTTTCATTTTTTAAACAAAGAGAAAAGTGTGTAAAAAGGGTTTTTATTACTATTTTGTTTTGTTTTTATTATATTCATTATTGTGTTTTACATTTTTAAAGTCCCTGTAGGAAACTTGAACCTACGAACCTATGATCGCTAGGATAACACATTGCAGTACTTCCATAAGTGCCAGGAGAAGGTGATGGTTTTTAGAGCTACAGACACAAAATCCAAAGCGCAACCACATTGCAAACTTTAATAACATTTGATTAGCATTAGTAACTGTAATACCCCTTTAGGACCGAAGGAGGGGGGGTGGGGGGGGGGTTGGCACCAAACTGAATCTTAGCTCCAGGTGCAGGGAAACCTAGTTGTGTCTTAATGTATACTGCTGACATCACTGGACCTTGCAGAGAGGAGTAACACATTATTAACCCTTTCTCTACCTTAGACCACCAGGTATTCTAGCAGTAAAACCTTGGAGAGCCTAGGCTGAGGAGGGAGCCAATATTAAAGGGAATCTGTCACCACCTATATACTGCCATCATATAGAAACAGAGACCCTGAGTGAGTTACTTACCTTTTTTGAGCAGACGCAAGAGTGCCTCTTATAGTATGGTGAATGTTACAGACTGAAAACATGGTAACAAGAAGAGTTGTATATAACGTACATTACTACGATTATGCTTATAGACCCTTCTTAAATCTGTAAGTGCATGAAAATACCATCTAACAGCACTAGAGAACATATGAGAAAATGAAACAAATACTGGACATTTGTTGAGAAAAAAAAAAGAAAAAAAAAAACTTGGACCATACACACTTTTCTCATGTCAACAGCTATAAATCCACTCTAACATCATGTTCTATCTAAAGACAAACATTTTCCATGAAACACAGCTGTGAATCGCTGGACAACTGATGCACCATACAGCAAAAGTCAACATTAAAAGCTCCTGGAGCACCTGAGCCCAGTTGTGTATGAATGCTGCACTCTCCCAAATTCTGTATTACTGGCAGATGTCACCAATTAGTTGGAGAAGCAATTACATTTATGGTAACCGTACTGCAAGTACGGTAGCACAGTGTTACTTTTAGGGCATAATGTATTAAACTATATAATAAACTACAAACACCTGTTGCCTGAAATAGTTTAAGAAATAAAATAAAAATGGTACATCTTTTTGGGAAGGAGACACATTTGTACTGCAGAAACCGGAAACTACAGAAATCTCCGTAAATTACACCACATTGAAATGCCTGTTCTGAGGACTGATGGTTAAAAAAAAGAAAAAAAAAAAAAGATAAAAATATAAGATAAAAGGAAAGGACTCAACTGATCCAACGGCCTACTTCTAGGTAGGCCATCACACCCATGGTCCGTGAAGGCGTGTCGATAAAAACACTAAGATATTCAAGTAGGAGAGCGAAATGGAAGGGGCCCAAAACTTCTGCAAGGCATGGGATCATAAAAGTATATAATACAAATAATATTGCACACTGAAATTGTTAAAATCATTGCTAAAATCCTTATTTGCAAACCTTGAGGTACGCACTCATGGAAGAAAACTCACCCTTGGAATGCCAAAGTGATGAAGAGGTTCCATGTCAGCAGGAGGCTGAATCCAACATTGTAAAAAACTTTTAAAAAGTTTTATTAGATCCGACACAATACAAATACATCCGTAGTGCAACACGTTTCGGAGAGTTATACCTCCTTCATCAAGCACAGAATTATTATATGTGGAATCTCAAGCCAGATTAATATAGCAACATATCCATGTTTTGGGGGTAACGTGGAGGCGGAATGAACGTAATTATGTTCATACGGTGGACATACATGCTTGCAAATACACATAGAGCCCGGGTGTGTGCTCTAATGAAAAGGCGCAGAATTTAGGAGTGCATTCCAATGACCGGAAATGCATCACAGCCGTTAGAGATGGGCGTCCCCGGCTTACGTTTTAGCGTGCGGATCTAGTATGGCATGCTTGCCAAATACAGGAAGTGGAATAATTCACATGAAGCTTTCAAACTTGTGGGAAAATATAATAAATTAAAAAGTCTAAAATTTAGATCATTGTACCTATAAAGGACATGTATAGTGTTTTCATATAGCTTCTGGCTTTTCTTCATTTTTTATTAATGACTTCATCTATATATATTTTTTGTTCATGTAAATTATTCCGCTTCCGGCATTTAGCATGCACACCATATGAGAACTCTACGCTTTACCGCTTGCTGAGGGAGATACATCTCTAATGGCCGTGTGTCATTTCCGTTTGCAGGGAGGGGTTTCATGTCTCCTTAAGGAGAGCACCTAGAAGGTGTGTGGAGACACTTTGGAGTTGAGTGAGAAGACTTATAAGGCCATGCAGGCTCCTCTGGGAAGTATATGCAAATAAGGAAAACTGTATACAACATTAGATTCAGCCTTGTGTGGACTGAGGACATCTTTATCACTATATATAGCTACATATATACCAATCAGATATAACATTAATACCACCCGATTAATATTGTATAGGTCTTCCTTGTGCTGACAAAACAGCTCTAACCTGCATGGACTCTACAAGATTCTGAAGGTGTCCTGTGCTTTCTGGCACCAAGTCATCAGCAGTAAAGTGCTGTAAGTTGCAAGGTGGAGCCTCTAGGGATTGAAGAGGCATCAAAGAGCCTTTAGCGTCCTTGACCCTATCCATGGTTCACTGCATTCCTTCCCTAGACCCCATTTGGTAAGTACTAACCACTGCTGTACTAGAGATGCTCTGACCAAATCTTTTAGCCATCACAATTTGTGCCCTGTCAAGTGTGTTTAGAAGTAGGTTGGGCCAGGGATTAGGGTGGCATGAGCCCCCCTGGGCCAATCCCCCAGTAAATATACAGGGCTGCTGTGCGCTGTGGCCATTGCAGCTTTTCTCTGTTACCATTCCCCTTTGCGATGCTTGCAATGGTCAATTTACTGCAAGCACCACAAGGATGAGAATCAGAGCAAAGGAAAGCCATAGCACAGATGGACGCAAGTCAGGAAGCAACTCCTCAGCGGCTAGACCAGTTATCACCCAATCTTCCATCCTCGTTGGCACCACAGTTGATGCTTATGTCACCTCCCACAGCGCCTTCCTTCTGGTGTTCAGCTCTTCTAGCACAAACATTCATATGTGAGGAGCTGCTGCGGTACTAGGGAGTCTTCCAGTTTTATATATATATATATATATATATATATATATATATATATATATATACATACACATACATACATACATACACACATACATACATACATACACACACACATATAAATAATATATATATATATATATATATATACATATACACACACACATACATATAAATAATATATATATATATATATATATATATATATATATATATATATATATCATCACGCACTCATTCACTGACTCGTCGCTAATTCTCAACAAATGTGAAATTTAGTACGACCATTCTTTAAATCCTGAATAGGAAAAGTAAATGGGTTGCAACTTGAATATTCAGTTCTAAGTGCAAAAGTAAGTGACCACCCATTTAATGTACCTCATCTTATTCTCTAACTTCCTGGTGTCGTACAAATGTAAAATTTGGCACAACCAGAAACGCGATTATTCAATTCTAAGTGCAAAATTAAGTGATCTACTATGTAATGTGCCCAATCTAATTCTCTAGCTTCCTGGTGTCGTACAAACATAATATTTGACACTACAATTCTTTTGGGCCTAAATAGGAATAGTAAAAAAGTCACAACTTGAATATTCAATACGCTCAGTCCAACATCAGGGCAGCAGGCTTTTTCATCACTCATTTTCTATTTTGTTCATTTTGATATCAAGATAGCCTCTTAGCTAAGGATTACAGCTTCCTCCTGCAACTATTTAACTAGTTACGTTTAGCTAGTCACCGTCGGTATCCACTCTTTTCAAACAAAACAAATCTACCCCCATCTGTGTGTATATACTGAAGAGACCCTACCTCACCTCTATGTGTATATACTGAAGAGAACCTACCTCACCTCTATGTGTATATACTGAGGAGAACCTACCTCATCTCTATGTGTATATACTGAGGAGAACCTACCTCACCTCTATGTGTATATACTGAGGAGAACCTACCTCACCTCTATGTGTATATACTGAAGAGAACCTACCTCATCTCTATGTGTATATACTGAAGAGAACCTACCTCACCTCTATGTGTATATACTGAAGAGAACCTACCTCACCTCTATGTGTATATACTGAAGAGAACCTACCTCACCTCTATGTGTATATACTGAGGAGAACCTACCTCACCTCTATGTGTATATACTGAGGAGAACCTACCTCACCTCTATGTATATATGCTGAAGAGAACCTACCTCACCTCTATGTGTATATACTGAGGAGAACCTACCTCACCTCTATGTGTATATACTGAGGAGAACCTACCTCACCTCTATGTGTATATACTGAGGAGAACCTACCTCACCTCTATGTGTATATACTAAGGAGAACCTACCTCACCTCTATGTGTATATACTGAGGAGAACCTACCTCACCTCTATGTGTATATACTGAGGAGAACCTACCTCACCTCTATGTATATATGCTGAGGAGAACCTACCTCACTTCTATGTATATATGCTGAGGAGAACCTACCTCACCTCTATGTATATATGCTGAAGAGAACCTACCTCACCTCTATGTGTATATACTGAGGAGAACCTACCTCACCTCTATGTGTATATACTGAGGAGAACCTACCTCACCTCTATGTGTATATACTGAGGAGAACCTACCTCACCTCTATGTGTATATACTGAGGAGAACCTACCTCACCTCTATGTGTATATACTAAGGAGAACCTACCTCACCTCTATGTTTTTTATACTGAGAAGAATCTAGTGCTCCTCTATGTGTATATACTCAAAGGCTGTGAAGTACAGAAGTAAGCGGCCATGGACTGCAGGGATGGAGCATGCCTTTAAGGTTACGAAGGCCTTTGAATAAAAAGGGTTGTTACTAGAGATGAGCGAGCGTACTCGGAAAAGCACTACTCGCTCGAGTAATTTGCTTTATCCGAGTATCGCTGTGCTCGTCCCTGAAGATTCGGGTGCCGGCACGGAGCGGGGAGCTGCAGGGGAGAGCGGGGAGGAACGGAGGTAAGATCTTTCTCTCCCTCTCTCCCGCCCGCTCTCCCCTGCTACCCGCTGCGACTCACCTGTCAGCCGCAGCGGCACCCGAATCTTCAGACCCGAGCACAGCGATACTCGGATAAAGCAAATTACTCGAGCGAGTAGTGCTTTTCCGAGTACGCTCGCTCATCTCTAGTTATTACCTTTAAGGATAAAAAGTGAGGAGAGTGGGAAGGGTGGCACAATCTGCAGAGGGACATTGGTACATGCAGTTGGAGGAGAATCTAACGCTCCTCCATGTGTATATATGTTTTATTCCTCGGTTCCTCTGAAGTAACCATGACTTCATAATATTTTCTGTGCGAACAACAGGTAAACACCTAGACCAAATTTACTCGGGCGAAGCCGGGTATATCAGCTAGTACAGTATAATTATACAGGGAGTACAGAGACTTGATGGGTCCTAAGAGGGTGGGGCTACCAGTACAGTTAGGCTGCCTGTCCATGGGCATTGCGGTATCCCGTGGCATATCTCTGCCGCCCTGGAGCAGGAGCCGGCAGACAGATCTCCGCCGGTCAGCCTATCTGCCAGCCGCAAGTGGAGAATCATATGCTCTACATAGCAACGGTATAGAGAGCTTTTACTGCATTCCCTGCGGCCGGATTATCGCCGTGGGGAACGCAATGAAAACCCGCCCGTGGACAGGCAGCCTTACAGGGCCAGTTTTATAGCGGCAGCAAACACCCATAGCACTATGTCATGGGGGCTGCAGCTATAAATATATGTATTATAGGCATGCACTAGACCTCACAAATCGCAATTGGTCAGTTCATGCACCAGATCTTAGTTTGCATGTTTAAAAGTTTAGGCCTTGTTCACACCTGTATCAAAGATTTTATGAGGAGAACTAGTGCAGCATGCAGCATTATAGTTTTCCCGACAATATGCTGGACACCATGTCGGAAACCTGAGAGAGTCATAGCAGTAAACATGTTTCAACCATATTGAGTTCAGTTACATTCTGAGTAATGACAAACACATTAGCACATAAAACCCACATTTACCACTCAGCACACAATATTTTGACTTCAACACGCCACTATTTATTTTCGCATTAGCGTAGTAGATTCAAAATAACAACCACACTTCATAAACTCTACTTTCAACACCCCAGTAACTTCAAGTCTCAACTCTGCTCCATATTATACACTTACTAATGTGTTTTCTAGAACTAATAAGCCGATTTCTCAATTTTCTTTAAAATTCTGAATATGTAATTAAAGGGGTTGTCCCGAGGCAGCAAGTGGGTCTATACACTTCTGTATGGCCATAATAATGCACTTTGTAATATACATTGTGCATTAATTATGAGCCATACAGAAGTTATAAAAAGTTTTTTACTTACCTGCTCCGTTGTTAGCGTCCTCGTCTCCATGGTGCCGACTAATTTTTGGCCTCCGATGGCCAAATTAGCCGCGCTTGCGCAGTCCGGGTCTTCTTGCTGTCTTCTATGGAGCCGCTCGTGCCAGAGAGCGGCTCCGTGTAGCTCCGCCCCGTCACATGCCGATTCCAGCCAATCAGGAGGCTGGAATCGGCAGTGGACCGCACAGAAGAGCTGCGGTCCACGGAGCAAGAGGTTCCCGGCGGCCATCTTCACAGGTAAGTATAGAAGTCACCGGAGCGCGGGGATCAAGGTAAGCGCTCCGGTAAGCTGTCTGTACGTCCCTGCATCGGGGTTGTCTCGCGCCGAACGGGGGGGGGGTTGAAAAAAAAAAAAACCCGTTTCGGCGCGGGACAACCCCTTTAAGGACTCCTATATTAAAAAGCCAAAGAAAACTACTTTGTGTAGGTTGAGCTCAAAACGATTCTGATAAAAAGCTGAATTTACAATGATTAAACCTGAAAAAAACTAGGCTATGCAAGTTAAATATACACATAGAAAGGTACTGGGTACAAAGATGGACACTTTGTACAAGACGCTGTGATTAGATCGAGTGCCAGCCAATCACAGCTGGCACTCGATCATTCCCAGCCATTTAGTGAATGACAACACTGAATGACTGTGATTGATTTATCGAGCGCCGGCTGTGATTGGCTGGCGCTCGATCCAATCACAGCGCTTCCTCACACAGCGCTGATGGCGAGGGAATTCAAAACAGTGCCAGGGAGATGACAGCGGGAAGAAGTCTGAAGCAGCTTGCCACACCGCCGAGGAGAGCATCGCGCCGGGGGCACAGACGCTGGCTGGGAGGAGAGTATTGCGGTTTTTTTTTTTACCTAGTATGTATTTGAGTATAGCTAGTGTGAGGGATTAGCATTTAGGATCGGTAGCAACCGGGGCATAAGCAGTCAGAGACAGTGACACATAGGATAAAGTCTTTAGTCCAGGCTTTGCCTGGGTTTATTTCCAAGCAAACAAAAGCAAAATACAGGCCTTAACATCAGGCAAACATAACGTAAATCCTGCTCGTCTGAGCACTTACTATACATGTAGCGTCCCTGTCTACGTACTGGTAAACAAATGGCTCCTGCACACAGCCAGCCAGGACTCTCAGACCTGCAAAGGTCTCAGCTCTCCTCCTGGCCCTGTAGGCCCAGGCTTTATAAGGCCTGGTACCAGCCCCACCTGGTACGTGGCAGTGACCATCCCACCCTTCACTTTGGTCACTCCAGGAAAAGCCGGCCCGGATTATGCGGCTTGGAGCCACTTACTTACTACAACGTGTTAGTAGCTTAATGCTACTAACACTATACTGCCGGCTTCCTCCACCGAGCCCAGGCTGCTCGGTGGCACGTATCTGCCCAAGCGCTCCCCAAAGCAGCATAGGAGAGCATCCTAGGCGAGATATACCTGCCCTCCAGCACCTTGCCGGTCACCGTCTCACACTAGGCTAATACTTGAGTCATTAGGTTTCACCAGTTTTTTGCGGTAAAACTTGTTGACTCGGCTTATACTCGGGTCGGTAGCAAACGAAATGTGACTAGCAGTAATCAGTTAGTATCATGTCTGCAATTGTGCATATATACACTAAGGCTTTATTCACACGGGTGTATATACGCAGCTATTTACCTGCGTAAATGCCCCGGGCCAGCTGAATGAATGCATTGAATCCAATTTACGTATATACGCTCGTGTGAATAAAGCTTAAAACATAGGCCTGGATGGCCAACTTCCAAAAGCCTATGTGGAAATTATTAAGTCAGTACCTCCAAAACCCTATTAAAATCTAACCTATAGCCACCCCAACATGTTTCGACTTGCGGTGTCCTCAAGGGGAACAAAAAAACAGGGCTATAATGGCTATAGCATTGACAACATTGCAGTGGCCTGGTTTGCTACTGCAGTTTATCCATAGTGATAATGGGCCTAGTAAATCAACTGATTGGTGGGGATCCCGAGCAGCTGACTGCCGTTGATCAACTATTGACCTGCTCTGAGGGCAGTTAACCAGTAGCCAAAATTCTAAACGCTTCAGACAACCCCTTTAAAATAAGTGCAAAAGACCAGTCTGTCCAGCTCATACTTGGACTATACACAAGGCTTAAATGTGATAATGTTTTTCTAACTTCATACAGGGATACGGAACAACATAATATACTTGTGGAGGATGGAGCTGGTAACATTAAATGCAGCATACGTAGATTCTTCCTTAGAGTCAAGCAACACAAACCCAGATTAATAAAATGCACCTGCTTCTTTCTCATCAGATAACAATTTTTAGCTCATAAATCATTTGTTCACAACCCCTTAATAAAAATAACCCCCTGTAATATACTGTAGATAGCAAACAGGTTTATGTGATTTAAAACGTTATTTGCTTACTCTGCCAGGTCCCAAGGAAGATGCTTCACTTCAGACAAAATTCATGATAAACTAGGAAAACAGTTTCTTTTAGAGTTGGGAAGGATTTTTTCCCCTAAAATAAGGTAAAAGCCAATCTTCCTAATGTTTTTTTTGCCTTCCTCTGGATCAACACTGCAGGATAATAATAGGCTGAACTGGATGCATTTTTCTAACCTTACATATTATGTTACCCTATGTGTAGAAGGCTATCACTACTCTAATATATGCACCCAAAAACAGTCCCTGTAAATAAGTCCCACCACTAATCCCCTCCTTAAGGCAAGTAAATAAGGAACTATAACATTTTCTATTACACATAAATATAAAATCCTGTTCCCGCACCTTTATTGTACCAGTTGACTTGCATAGCTCATAAATGTGTCCTGCCATATAGAACAGAGCGTCACTAATGTGACCACTCTTCCCCCTCAACATTGACATCAAGCGACTCAGCAGAGGTTATCTGCCATTTAACGGAATGCTGGAGGCCACATGACTATGAGCACCACCCGATACATCTGTGGGTTGTATCACTTTCTTGTACAGATACTCGGATTTTATACAGGAAATCACTGAACCACCTATTCTACAAATAGTTTAAAAACTTTCAGTCTATCTCAACTTTTAAACCTGAGTACATAGCATATCTTCTTTGGGGGACTTCACATAGTGGGAATGGTGCAAATTTTCCACAGTGAAAAATCTGCATAATTTCTGCATCAAAAACTACATCAAATTCTACTGTGGCTTTTGCTGCGGATCCATAGCAGACTTTACCCTTTCTATTGAATGGGTGAAATCACCAACAGTTCAGATTTCGACATGGATGTCGATGCAGAAATTATGCTGATTTCCCACCACGTACCCTTACACTTTTTGCACACAAATAAAAATGGGTATATCAGTAAAACATCGTGTGATGCGACAAAACAGCATCTGCCTTATGTTTTACAATCTCAACCTCAGGCTTTTAATAACTTCATTGTATGTATAGTATATAATAAACTGCAAGTACAGATATTTCCATGGCAAAACATTGCTGTTCTTGAAAAATAACCCCACCTCGTCAGCCGATCAAAAAACACTTGCAAGTTTAGAATAAAAAAGGAAAAAGCATAATAATAAAAATAAATGAAGCAGAGACAGTTCATGGCCTTGATTTCAATATAAGCAAGACACAGATGAGCATTATAGGAGGTGAACAAAAGGTGACTACCACAATCTGAGCTACATAATAAAGTGGAAACAAAGAGACCAAAAATACAAGTAAAGCACTAAATGAACAACCCTAAAAGCAATAAATTGTACAGTAAATAAAAAAAGATGTAGCGCACGTACAAGCAATGTCTTCAGGGTTTATTGATTGTTCCTAATCTTACCCGAGCATCAGCAATTCATTATGGCATATATGAAATGCATGCTGAGGCACAACTGGAAGCTTCTGTGCCCCAAGGTGAAATCTGTTACTGTTCCCTACCTGCCATTTATAATAATTGTGCTTCCTTATGCAGCAGAGGGACTTTTGGGTCCCCTCATAAATGAGGGTCCGAAAGCAACAGATATCTATGCACCCCTGCATCAAATGTAAAGTCTACTAAATCCAGAGGCTCAGGTGTGGGAATGTAAAAAGCATTTAGCCTTTGATACAATTTACTGAGCACATCTGCCATCACAATGCTTTTCAGTGTTTTACATCAATCCGTTTAGAACATAAGCGGCTTCTGCACTACATAAAGGTTATTTTCTTCATATGAATTATATTCTGTGTCTTATATAGTTTAGCTTACATAAAACCAAGGTCACACAGATATAGGAGAAGTTTTCATTGGTGGAGTTGACCTTGGGTGAGAACTTGTTGGGTGTTCTCACTAAACATAGAAGCTTCCATACTATACCAACTGTTGAATGGCTTATCGCAACAGCTCCACATTTACTGCTGAACGGAGACTGTCAATGTCCTCTCTGTGCACATATATTGTATGCAGTGGTTCCTACAGTTACAATGGCCAGTCCAGATCTCTGACACACGCACTTTGCTGGAAGATCTAGCCAGCCAGAATGGGCATTTCACTAGTAAAACACCTGTATTACTGTAATGTACTGATTGGCTGTCTAGTAGCGCCTCTCTACAGTACAGTGTGGTACTACATGTTCTGTGCTGCTCTTCACCTGTGCAGGATGAGCTTCTCCTGTGGACACGGATGATGTGGCTCCATATTATTTTGCAGTACACTGTGTACTGTACAGAGGATGTACATGCTGTCCTGATGGCATCTACAGTATGTTGAAGAAACAAAGAGACTACATTCTATTATGAATCTACACAGACACAATAAAGAAGAATCTGGATACACCTGTGGAAAAACAGATTTCGATTGGTACAACACAGGGGCCGATTTGCAGGGGAATGTCCGCAGCGGGCATTAGGCTGCAGATCAGCAGCGAAGCGCCTGCCTCCAAACCCGCGCCATTTAGTGAGGATTTTGAAGCAGGTTTAATTGCGTATTCCTGTGCGGAATTCACCCCCTCATTGAGGAGTATCGCAGCGGAAATGCCAATAAATTTGACATGCTGAGGGAATTGAATTCTACACTGCATACCATTTTCCGCACGCGTTTTGTGCAAAATATTTCTACAACTTGTGGATGAGAATTTGAAAATATCATCCCCTTTGCTGATACTGTAAATGCCACTGAATTTCTGCGCAAAGAGTCCACATGGAAATTCCGTGGCAAATCCGCCCCGTGTGAACACAGCCTTAAAGTTCCTAATACTGGAAGATCATTTGAAGAAGGACTGAGAGAAAACTGATAAGAACTTTCTAGTCATTGACACAACGACTGAATCAAAGCCCTTTCCCAACCATCAGCCTGAGTTCATATCCGTGTAAGTCATTATCCTTTTCCTCCTTTTACAATAGAAACAAATCTTAAGGTGCTTTTACACAAAATGATTATTGTTCAAAAAATCGTTCAAACAAGCGAAAGTTAACGATCAGTCTAAACAGGAGCCAACGACTAAATGATAAATCGCTCACTTTTTTTCATCGTTTATTTCATGCAGGCATAAAAATCATTGTTAGCTCGTTCATGGTTTAACCCGCACTCATTCAGTCTTTCACATTGACTTTTACAGCAAAAGTGAAAGACTGAACAGCTCTAAATGATTTCTCACCTAAACAAGCCAACAATGTATCTGCCTGTATAAACTGAGTGCACGAGCGAATGATGACAATTTGCTCGTTCAAACCATAAATCGACTCGTCTAACAGTCCCTTTAGTTATATTGCAAAATATATATTTCACTTAATCTTTTGTTTTCTCTAATTAAACTTTTTTAAACTCATCTTTACATTTTCTTTTTTTATCATCATTGTTTGATCATTCCTGCAATATAATGCAATACAATAGTATAACATTATACCACAATCTGACAGACAGTACATCAAGCCATGTCATTGGCAATTAGCCATGTCGGCGGTAAGGGGCCTTCAGGTACTATGTGATTTTATCGTGGTAGGATGGGAGGGTGCAATTTGTTACCCCACAAAACCAATCAGGGTATTTAAATGCCACTGACAGCAGCATTTACAGGGTTAACAGCTGGCAGGCATCAGCAGTAAAAAACAGCTGGAACCTGCATTGTGTGGAGCAGGTTTGGCTCCCGAAGCCCCTCCATACAAACCTCAGATGTAAATGTACGGCCTGTGTCGTTAAGGAGCTTGTATCAGGATTCACTAATTTATATACCGTGTTTCCTCAAAAATAAGACACTGTCTAATATTAATTATTGCCCCAAAAGAGGCACTAGGTCTTATTTTCAGGGATCGAACCAATGTGACGGCTGTGATTGGCTGAGAACAATGCTCGCTGAATCAATCAGAGCCATCGCTTCTTGGAGGCGGGATTTATGAATCCCGCGACCAGCAAGTTATATTCTTTCAGCAGCCGAGGGGGAGTTTTTTTTATGTAGTGTAGCTAGGGCTTATTTTAGGGGTAGGGCTTATATTTCAAACCTCCCCACAAATAGCCAAAAATCAGGATAGGGCTTGTTTTAGGCGTAGATCTTCTATAAATTATATATATATGATTCAAAGGATTCTTAAAAATACATCTGACATAAAAATGTGATTTATACAACAGTCCATCTTCTGATGACACATTTCCTTTAACAGCTTGTGATTTTCACACTCTAAATTTTTACAAATAAACTAAAGTATGTCAGATCCTGGAGGTAAAGATCCTACCAAGAAAAATATCTGTCTTGGAGGCTTGCTCTGGTCACTGCCAGGTCTGTGAGGTCATAAGTAACTATTGATTTTTTCATTTTTTAACGGTTTGCACAGCAATAAAGCAGACGTTCACAGTCAAACAGATTCAATTAACCTCAATGCAATCTATTTACTCCTTTGGAAGGACTCATTAAGACGTTCATGTTTCTGCCTAGTTAATTATAAGAACAATGCTGAACCAAAACTACTATTCTTGTTGCGAACTCTGAAAATATCCTTACAGGTCAGGATTTTTTTCTTCGATTTGAAAACGAAGTCTGGGAAATCGCTAAAACGTTCTGTTCATTTGTGCACTCACCCTCCTAACAAAATATTCCAAAATATAGACTTTACTTTCCTTTTAATTGCATAATTAAACTGTCAGGCTTTGTTTGCTAGACTTTTCTGGTGTGTATGAGAAGGAATAAATAAAGCAGATTCTGCCTTAAAAGTAGTAATTTCACAAGTTTGTTTTAGTCTGCACCGACTGTACTGGCCACATAAAACGATGTGGGCCTGCAGTTTGGTTTTATATATTTTGGTAATGTGAATAGGGAAAATGCTAAAAATGGAACAGCAATGGATATATATTTTCCAAGTGAAGCGGTTAGACTGCCAGTAACTGCCCACTGTTCAGATGGAATTGGCATTCCTTACTGTAAGAGAAGACGTTATAGCAATATTTATCACCAAAATGTGATCATCAAAATTAGAGGAAGATAAAAATCATATAGTAATAACATAACCTGCCTATACATTGAAAAGGGATAAAGAAAAGTTAATCATTAACTAATGAAAAGTTTTGCACTTTCCTAATATATTGTGGGGAAAATATAACAAGACGGGCATTTCCCCTATGCCTGTGTTGATATAAAGTGAGCTGGAGTGAAATGCCCCTCAACTTATTAAGAGGTAGATGACTCTTAATAAACTAGATGCACCTCTTGCGAACCCTGTGTGTTTCGGATAGTCAGATCTAAGCCAGCTAAGATTTGATGTAGATACGCATTATAATTTACATCACTTTCTTACAGTAAAAGTGCTATGCTGTGAGACCACTCCCCTCCTATTAAAAAAAAATAAATCAGTGGACGCTACATGTGTAAAAAGTCAATTTTTCGTACTGAATCCAGCTTGCATCAAAATTGAGACTTTTTGACAAGAGAATTCTGACACTGAAGTGTGATAATAAATTTACCTCTTTGTTAACACATTTAGTGTCTTGTTTTCTACCTGAACTTGAGTTTTCTTTCAGACTGCAAAAACTTTTAAAATAGAAAGGCGGTAAAACTATGAAAATGGACAGAGTATGTCTGAGCTGGAGAAACTAAATTAGGAGCAGGGAGTGACAATGTCAGCACACTGCTGTGTAAAGTCCCACTTACACACAAAGATTATCGCTCAAAATTCATTCAAACGATGGCTTTTGAGTGATAATCGTTGCGTGTAAATGCTATCATCGTTTGCTTTTCTACTGAACGATGATTTTTAGTTCAGCATAAAAACCATTGTTCGGCCGGCCAGCTGATAGCAGGGACCACACTCTGTGATTCTGTGCGGGGAGTGCTGATACCATTGTTTCAGCCACTGTCCCGCAGGAGAACAATGGAGCTGTTTGCAGAAAACAGACCACCCACTGTTATTTGCATACAGTAAAGGGAGGCTCATTTGCTCGCAAATGAAGCTACTAAGCTACTAATGGGCTTTAGTGCCCATTAGTAATTTATGCAAAATGATCGCTCAAAACGGTCATTCAAGCTATCTTTTGAATGAATTTTGAGCGATCATCTTTGCGTGTAAATGGGGCTTAACATGTGGGCAATATTTAAGCAAAAATAACCAAAACTGGCAAGATCTCTGTTTTCGGTCACCGATGTTGTTGCTCATTTCCTTCGTGCTAAATGAAAAACCCTCTGGTCTTAGTCCTGCTTACAACCGAGAGGTCCAGCAGGCCAATACTCTAAACTAAACAGCCTGGACTATATAGACCGATTAATTTTACCTATACGAACACATTTGTGTCACTGAACATTGTCTAGGACAATTATATCTACCTTACAACTGTGGTGGGTCTCTAATAGTTTTCAGCCTCTAGCTGCAAGAATGATTTCATCCATTACTGCAAACAGATCCTAAAAGGTATTGATGGATTTCAGTCACTTTCACCTCTCCCTTATCCCTTGTTAACCATTCTAATGTGTAAAGGAGGATGACTACAGCTTGCTAGTTTATTTGCAGTCCGTATTACATAGGTCTGAGGAGCTCTAGATGTAAAAAAAATAAAAAAAATAAAAAAATAAAAAAATAAAAATCATTTTCTAAATTGCTTCATTTTTTATTCGGAATACATTGCAGTAATATTAATGTGAAAATGGCCTATAAATTACATGTTCATGTGATCAGTCAAGTCATTTTTGCCATGATATCGCAGAGTTATTAGAGGTCTACTAGGTAAGCAAAAGGATTTAAGTAAAAAAAGGACACTGGGAAAACTCTGGCTGCCATATACACTAATCGCTCAAATTGTGGAAACCTTTTGAAAAAAAATATGGTACATTTTTGATGACTCATAAGTCAATTTTGTTTTATAATAATACCATAAAATTAGATCATTGGAAAGATAATTTAGTTTAAAATGTAACGCAACAAAGTTTCTTCAATTATTTTAATTCTATCCAAACCCATTGCTAAATACAAACAAACCTTGTCCAAAACATCAAGCACCTAGAAGAAGTTGTTGGAATTGAATGAAGCTTTATATGTTTGATTAGCGTTAATATATTCATATACTGATATGAAAGAACTGCTAATATTAAGTAACTAAATAGCTAAATGACTATAAGGTATGCGCTTCCTTAAAGGGGTTGTCCCGAGGCAGCAAGTGGGTCTATACACTTCTGTATGGCCATAATAATGCACTTTGTAATATACATTGTGCATTAATTATGAGCCATACAGAAGTTATAAAAAGTTTTTTACTTACCTGCTCCGTTGTTAGCGTCCTCGTCTCCATGGTGCCGACTAATTTTTGGCCTCCGATGGCCAAATTAGCCGCGCTTGCGCAGTCCGGGTCTTCAGCAGTCTTCTATGGAGCCGCTCGTGCCAGAGAGCGGCTCCGTGTAGCTCCGCCCCGTCACGTGCCGATTCCAGCCAATCAGGAGGCTGGAATCGGCAGTGGACCGCACAGAAGAGCTGCGGTCCACGGAGGAAGAGGTTCCCGGCGGCCATCTTCACAGGTAAGTATAGAAGTCACCGGAGCGCGGGGATTAAGGTAAGCGCTCCGGTAAGCTGTCTGTACGTCCCTGCATCGGGGTTGTCTCGCGCCGAACGGGGGGGGGGTTGAAAAAAAAAAAAACCCGTTTCGGCGCGGGACAACCCCTTTAAAACTACTTTTTACAAAGACTCAGAAATATAGCACCTTCAATAAACTACCCTGTTGGAGGGTTTTTGAGCGATCAGAGCAATCAAGGATTAAAAAGATCTACACACTCATTGTAAAAAAGGGTATCTAGGATTTGTCGGAATGGAATCAGACTTTGGCTCCATGTCCAGGGGCAAATTTGATTTGCAGAATCCGTGCGGGGCACCTGCAAATCACGCCGCACATAAGGATGCACGGGCATCCGCAAATTAATTGAAAGCATGTGGACTTGATTTGTGGACCTTCTGGAGCTGTGGAACTTCACAAAGTGAAAAAAAACTGAATAAGGGTTGACTGGCCACCCAGAAAGTGATGTAAAATAGTAATTCAGCATGAATAAATAACACTTATGATGAAAACATCACCAAAAGGTATTTCACAACATTTTAAGAGGAGACATGGTCACTATAAAGACAGACTGATGAAGGCAGGAAAAGGTGCTCCCATAGCAGGTGGTAATAGAAGAATTAAAAGATTGTGTCTAGGTTAAAGAGTCTATGAAAAGTGAACGGTCTCAAGGTGGTGTGAAATTGAGTACAAGGCCTGTTCGGCACAGACTGAAAGAATTTGGTCTAACTGTGAGAAAAGCCATTTTTATCACTAAATATTGAAAAGATTACAGCAGGCTAAAGCCCATGTTAGCTGGACAGAAGATGATTGGGGCAGAATCTACTTTTTCAGTAGTGATGGCAGCAAGTTTGCATGCAATGATAAGAATTGGAGAAGATCCGGGACATATGACAACAAATGGTGTGTGAAGAATGTGTGTGATTAATGGGGCTGTAAATGCTAAAAATACATAAATGAAATACTTGTGCTCAAACTGGAGCCTTCTGTATGTGATCTTTTCCAAGATAATAAAGCATTTATTTGGCTCCATCCATTCGGTTCAGAGAAGAGTTAGCAGGATGTGAGCGGTCTGTAAGTCATGTCCTATGAGGAACGGGTAAAGGATCTGGGAATGTTTAGCTTGCAAAAAAAAAAAAGGCTGAAAGGAGACTTAATAGCGGTCTACAAATATCTGAAGGGCTGTCACAGTGCAGAGGGATCAGCCCTATTCTCACAAGGAAAGGCTAGAAACAATGGGATGAAACTGAAAGGGAGGAGACACAGATTAGATATTAGAAAAAAACGTTCTGACAGTGAGGGGATCAATGAGTGGAACAGGTTACCACGGGAGGTGGTGCATTCTCCTTCAATGGAAGTGTTCAAACAAGGATATCTGTCTGGGATGATTTAATGAATCCTAACCTGAGCAGGAGGTTGGACCCGATGACCCTGGAGGTCCCTTCACACTCAAGATTCTATGATTAGCTGTTGCTGAAAGGGAAAGTGATCAGCAAGTTTTATTTTTCACAACAATGTAATAAAGCAATACACATTGAAATGTATGACTGAATTATACAGATTATGTTTTATATTGGCTCTTCTCTTAGGCTTCATGCAAACGTTGCAAATTGAATTGAGGATCCCGCGCTTGCCAGCAGGCGCGGGCGATCCACTGCTCAATGTGCCCATTGATGTGTGTGTAGATTCCTCTCTTTACGTACACCAGCGGATGTTATTCGCAGCCACATTAAAATCGCAGCATTCACTATTTTCAGAGTGGATACGCAGGGATGGCTTCCATTGAGAACACTAATAAAAGGGGTTGTCCAAGTGAACTTTTTGACTTTCAAGTGAAAAAAAAAAAGAAGGATACCCCAGCTTAGAGGATACCAAATGAACTTATTTTCCAACAAGTGCATTGCAAAGTCTTTGTAAATAGGCTGACTTTCAACTCAGCTCCACAACATTAAAATAATCTTATGTCAAAGGGCTTTTCCCACTAAAAAATGTATCTCGTGGAAAGGTAATAAATGTTCTGAACAAAACATCTTTAACCCTTTCATGACATGGCTTATTTTGGGCTTAAAGGGGTTGTCTCGCGCCGAAACGGGGTTTTTTTTTTTTCAATAGCCCCCCCCCGTTCGGCGCGAGACAAACCCGATGCAGGGGTAAAAAAAACCAAACCGTCCAGTACTTACCCGAATCCCCACGCTCCCGCGACTTCTTACTTACCTTAGTAAGATGGCCGCCGGGATCTTCACCCACAATGCACCGCGGGTCTTCTCCCATGGTGCACCGTGGGCTCTGTGCGCTCCATTGCCGATTCCAGCCTCCTGATTGGGACGGGGCGGAGCTACAAGGAGCTGCTCTCCGGCACGAGCGGCCCCATTCGGAAGGGAGAAGACCGGACTGCGCAAGCGCGTCTAATCGGGCGATTAGACGCTGAAAATTAGACGGCACCATGGAGACGAGGACGCTAGCAACGGAACAGGTAAGTGAATAACTTCTGTTTGGCTCATATTTAATGCACAATGTACATTACAAAGTGCATTAATATGGCCATACAGAAGTGTATAACCCCACTTGCTTTCGCGGGACAACCCCTTTAAGGACGCAACAATTTTTGGCAGATTTTCTTCTCAGTTTATCAAAAGTCATAACTTTTTTATTTTTCCGTCGACGCGGCCATATGAGGGCTTGTTTTTTGCGTGGCGAACTGTAGTTTTTATCGGTGCCACTTTTGGGTACATAGACTATATTGTAAACCTTTTTTTTTTTATGATAGCAGGGAGAGAAAACGCATCAATTCTGCCATAGATTTTTTTTTTTTTTTTTACAGCGTTTATCATGCAGCATAAATGAGACAATCCATTTTTTCTGCGGGCCGGTACGGTTACAACGATACCAAAATGCTTACATTTTTTTTAGGTTTTCCCACTTTTCTGCAATAAAAACCCTTTTTTTTGGAAATCTTTTTTCTATTCTAAATTGCTGCATTCAAAGTCCTGTAACTTTTTTATTTTTTGATGTACGGCGCTCTGTGAGGGCTTATTTTTTGCGAGACGAGCTGTAGTTTTTACTGGTACCATTTTGGGGTACATGCGGCTTTTTTGATCACTTTTATTGCGTTTTTAGTGAGGCAAAATGCTAAAAATTAGCATTTTGCCTCAGTTTTTTAGCGGGTTTTTTTTTGGGGGGGGGGGTTCCGTGCACAGTCAAAAGCATGTGCAACTTATTGTACACGTTGTTACAGACGCGACAATACCAAATATGTGGTGTTTTATATTTTATTACCTTTTTTTATGCTAATCTGAGAAAAAGCATAAAAAATGTGTTTTTTTACTATTTTTTAACTTTTTTTTATTCATTTTTTTAATCTTTGTTTTTTTTACAACATTTGTGTCCCCCTGGGGGACTCTAACCCCCCCTTATGATCGCTGTCATAACGCATGGCAGAGCTACTGCTCTGCCATGCCTTATCGCTTATACAGCGATCATAGGCATAGGCAATACAGGACGCCAGTGTCTGGCGTCCTGTTACCACGTAGACAGGCCGGGCTCTCGCGATGTTATCGCGAGAGCCGGCCGGAGACACAGAGGGAGTCCACTCAGAGGGAGTCTACTTAGATCGCGGCAGGGAAGGGGTTAACAGCGGGGGGCGCATCTCCAATGCCCCCCCGCGCTGTTGCAGCGGGACGCCGGCTGTGTCTGACAGAAGGCTCCCGCTGCGGGATAGCGCGGGATCATATGTGATCCTGCTCTAACCCCAGGACGTAAGTTTACGTCCTGTTGCGGGAACTACCCTGCTGCCAGGACGTAAACTTACGCCCTGCAGCGGGAAGGGGTTAATGATAAGAATGGGGAAGTTTGAGTTAAGCCCCATTTAGACACAGAGATTATCGATCGAAATTCGTTATAACGATAAAAGTCAGCGATGGTTTTGCTTTTAAAAATGGACGTTTTCTTTCTGACAAAAATAATCAGAAAATGTCGGCTTCTCCGTCGTTGTATTATCGTTGTGTAATGTTTGCAGTGAAAACTCCCCTCAAATCACCGAATGACTGAACGATGTCATTTTGACCAAACGAAAAGCAAACGGCCGAATGATGGTTTTTAGGTGGACTGAAAGACAAACGATGAGCGAATCTCTAAAGAAAGCTGCACTACGGGCGCAAGATAGACTCAACGATTATCGCTTAAACAATGGCTTTTGAGTGAATTTCGAGCGATAATTGTTGTGTATAAAAGGGTCTTCACTCAGTAGCCAGAATGATAAATTTACACACAGGAGCCCCAATGTATTGAAGTGCCCAGACAAGTTACATTGCTCAAGCAGTTACTAATGCCTGGCAATGTCTAGATAGGATGTGACAACAGCATGTATGAATACTGCAGTTTGATACTTCAACTGTGGTAATATCCCTTTATCCCAATATTGTACATTGTCAATATAATCCAGTATTTTCCAAGACCCTTGTATGAAAAATTATATTTTAGCAGACTAGCAACTATTTTTTGTAAATGAGTGTCTCACATAAGCAGGTGATAGTCAAACTAATCTCGCTGATTTATTTGACTATGTTACAAAAGTGGTCGATGAAGGTGATGCCATGGATATTGCCCATCTAGATTTCAGTAAATCATTTAATACAGTTTGACATAAAGGTAAGTTATTGAAAATTGGATTTAATTCTTTGATAGTCTAGTGAATGAGTAAATCGTTAAAAGACATCAGAGTGGTGGTGTTAAGTGAGTGTATTCTGAACAGTGATGAGTTACAAGTGGTAACCACAAGGATCTGTTCTGGCTTCATTTCTTTTTAACCCCTTGAGTGGCGGGTTTCCTACCACCCTGTCGTGCCCACCAGGGCAGGTTTTTTAAAATGGTCTAATCATTGAATTTCAACTAATTTTGCAGTTGCGTCTCACGAGCCATAACTTTTTCATTTTTCCATTGACATGACCGTATAAGGGCTTGTTTTTTGCGGGACAAGTTGTGATTTTTTAAACAGGGGGGAGGAAAAAAAGAAAAAAGGGGCCATGTCATTAAGGGGTTAAATAATGTATTAACTTCCTTCTCTGGGTCATTACGACGCACACGGATACCACGTGTGATTGTATTTTTGATTTTTTTACAAAGTAAAGGGAGACAAGTGTTTTTATAATTTTTTAAATAATTTTTTTACTTTTTTAAAAAATTTTTTTCTTTTTGTCCCTTTAGGGGACTTCCACAGGGACCTATCAGGACCCCTTGATCACTTTCTGGAGGTCCGATGGTGACAGCCCTTTACATGCTGCAGTGACAGCCCTTTACATGCTGCAGTGACAGCCCTTTACATGCTGCAGTCACATAGACTGCCGCATGTAAAGGGTTAACACAGCAGAGATCGGAGGTTTTCTCTGATCTCTGCTGTAAGAGCTGGTACCTAGATGTCCTCTCACAGCCAAGCACCAAGCTCTCCGTGCCACAGAGACCATCGGCTTGCTTCTGACAAGCCGATGGTCTCTATGGCAACCTGTAAACAAAGCAGGAGATTGCCGGCATATCGGCAATATCTTCTGTTGGTTTTTCAAAGCCCTTGCTTTGTTCTCTCTGGGTCTGTGCAGGCAGAGCACACTGTCACAGCTTGTGGCATTGTGCTCTGCAGCTCCCATAGTGATACATAGCCTGAAAATCTTCCGGGCTATGTCGCTATGAGCAGTGGAGCACGTCCCGGAAAATTTCCGGGCGTGCCACTCAAGCGGTTAATATGCTGGTAAGTGACTTAGGGGAACGTTTAACAGGTAAGGTCTACCTGTTTGCTGAGATCTCTCACTCTCCCCCCCCCACCCCCAGCCCCGCTACCCCCTGCCGACCCTCCAAGCCTGCTCGGACCAGTTACTCGAGAAGAATTGCTTTATCCGAGCGTGCTCGCTCATCTCTAACCATGGGTACTTGGTTTTTGCCATCAATTGTCTATTTTTCTACCTGTTTTAGACTACAGATACACTACTAAAGCAGTGTGTATTGGTAGTGCATCAAAAGCTTACTGTTCTGATATGGATGGCTTAACCTAAAGCCATGAATGCTGTAGTCCCAAAATCAACCCGTTAATGCCATGCCATTAGGTAGAAGTTATGTTATGAAAATGTGTGTATACAGACAGTTGCTCGATGGATAGCTAACTTCTTACTAACTAAGAGTTTTCAACTGGACAAAGGTCTGGCATCAAGTAGTTCCCAAATAACCCCTTGCATAGGGTAACTAGTACAGAGGAGTGCTGACGTATCATAATACCACAATGCCTCACAATTCCAGAAGCTACAATTTATGCTACTTCTTTATTCCTCAGTGGCTTGAATATGTAGTCTATTTTATATGTGTACAAGCTACAGTCCGGGTAGCCCACTGTTGGTGATGGAGTAAAAATCTAGATAAGAGAATTGTTTTATATTGATCACGATGATGTATGATTTTTCCCAATATCAATCCTGCTAGATCGTAGTCCCAGGTCTTGCTAGCTTTGTCTTTTCTTTACACACGGATACAATTTTTTATTTTGTAATTTTGACATTTCACAGTATATATGATTGTAATCTTGTGGAGCACCTGTAAATATCAAGTCAAAGGTACATGTTGTATTTTGTCCTATGAACTGGTCTATAGAACTTGAAGTTGTACATTCCACCGAGCAGCACACACCTATAGGGCATGTAGGCTAGTGTGATATGCAGTACAAGAACAGGATGGTCATGCTATTTATAAAGTGATCTTAACAATGTGTGCAACAAAGACAATCATTTAGTTTATCACATTGCCTTACCGTGACTTTGAGACATAGTTACTGGTTATTTTCGGAAGACACTACTTTTAATAGTTTAACAATGTTTAACTGGGTTGATAAGATCACTTTTTCATTTTGTGTTCATTAATTGCAGTCATTGGCACATTTATGATACCAACAATAGCCTCAAACCTTCTGAATGAATATATCAACCTGAACATTTCAGATAAAACATTTTTGGGGGATTCCAATATTATTGGCCTGGCACCCCACTAATCAGTTGACTGAGGGGCTCAGGCGCAGTAGTTGTGGCAGGGCCTGGTATCAGAGCTCAGTACCATTCATTTGAATAGGAACAAGTTGTAGAAAGCTATATTACAAGTATAGAGCTGTGTCTGGTACATAAAAAAGGGGATGTCAGCTGATTGGCAGGAGCTCCAGTAGCCAAAGTACCAGCGATCTGATATTATAAGCCTATCATAAATATAGGCCATCGAAGCTATAATCCTGGAAACTCATTTGAACATTCTATTATAATACCATTTTGTTCTTCATTAAACTCATTAAGTGCACTAGGTTTATGGTGTGAATCGTACCAGAATACAGTCTTACATGCTTGGCACCACATTTATCATCTGGCTCAGGCACTTTTACACACTTTATTTTGTCATGTCCAAAAAGGGGCGGTTTCACTTGGAGGGTGTGATTTTGCTGGAAAGGCGGCTGGGCCGAAATATTACATTGTGGCCCAAAATTTTAGCACAAGACCTGTCGTAAAGCAAGGGTGCACATGTATGATCAATTGGCCATGCACTTCTATGGGATGGATGGAGATGGATTTGCTCAGAAACCTTCTTCTGTCCCAGAGAAATAAATAAAACAGTGGACATGCATGTGCATGCATGATATTAACTGTACAGAGTTATGAGACACACTACAGACAACCCAATTTTTTTGCAGCATTTTCCTACTATTTGGTGATTTTTAAGTTGATTTTTTTAATTAACATACAGCACACTCTAGATTTGCTGCTTTTTAATGGCGTTTTCCCATAGACTTTTTTTTTTATAGGTATATATAGTTATTAAAGAAAAAAAACGCACTATAATAAAAATGCATGATATTTGCATACAGGCCGGAAAACTTAAAATGAAGATTATAAAGGTACCCATGCACCTACAAGTACATGGTTTAGTGCTATTGAATTGTCTGAATCAGCACTACTGCAACATTAGCCTAGATTGCGTTATGAAGACCTGATGACAGGTTCCATTTAAGAAGGATTTCTGACCTAAGATTATAGATTTCTTTAAAGGGTTTTTTTTATAGGACCTACTTTTCAATGTACAATGTCAATACTCTTTGTCAATGCTCAATGGCTGTTATTTGCTTTAATGACTGAAATACATTTTATACGAAAGCTTTTTGAAGTCCCACTGTGATAGAAGAAAACACCATCTGAATCTTGTAAAATTAGCATTTAGTAGTTTCATTTGTTAGGACATTCATTTTCCCACCTATGTGGCATATAATGTTTTTTGTAACAAAAACAATCATGAACTCAGAATCTCTCCATTCTCTCACTTGTATTATTGGAGACGTTATTAACTAAATGCTGAACCCCATTTATGGCTAAGAACTTTGTGGTACACAGCGGACTTCACAATCATAGATAGCTGCACAGCACCTAATAAATTTTCATATATTAGCTGCTAAAGTGTTCCGAGAGTGAGATCGAATATAAAACCAGAGCATGGAAAGAAACAGGTCACAGCCAACATCAGCTAACCATGACTCTCATAATAAAAGAGTACAAGGAGGGGGTATCTCTGGAAATACAAAATACTAAAACTAAAAGAAAAAGAAACAAAGACAGAAACACAAAACACTGGCTCATAGGAAGAGGAAACCTAAAACGGAGATTTGTAATTATGTGGATGGTGGCTAGGAAAGAAAAATACAATAAACTCAATGGACGTTCTGCCGAAAAGGAAAAAATACACTAGGTAGAAAGTATCACACCCAACATAAACAAGGAAGGGTCTCGTTTTATGGCTGTGTCAAAAGCTTTCCAGATGGGCTACTGAAACAGACAAATGGGAAAAATTGCAAAACAGAACCACTGGAGCAAATGGTTAACATATGTAAACAGAGAATGCTTCTACATTCATGGCAAGCAGCAGCATATGTAACCTGTTGATGGCACCTGCAGGGCAGTAGCTGGGTGGCATAGATTTTTTTATCTTATCATTTCTACTTGGGGCTGAATTATGTTAAAGGGGTTTTCCGAGCATTTACGACCAATGCCAGTTAACATAACATACATAATTAATCCATGAACTTACTCCGTATACTGACCTTTCTAACTGGGCTTCTGGAGCACCGCGGCTGCTGTGTAGGTCGTCACCACTCCTCTATAGGAATGACATCATATGACTATGGCAATTAACCATGGTCTTCAGCTGTGATGTGTTGTTTAGTAGGTAAAGAAGTTGTATCATTTCAGTTTTTACCTGTCAAAGAGAGTTGAGCTGCGGCCAGACCCGAAGCATAAGGAAGTAGTGGCCACCCATGTGCACCATCACTCTAATCTCTTCAATGGGACCACCGGACATAGCCGAGTCTGCTATCTCAAGCAGTCCCAATGAAGTGCATGGAGCAGCGGTACAGATGTACAGCTACCACGGCCATACATGTTGGGACAATCAGCAGCAAGACTCTCTGCATGACATGTAAAAACTGCATTACACAGAGGAGCAAATAATGGCATCGCCTAAACTAGATCATGAGTCAGAATTCACTTTAGGAGAACTTTTTATTAAGAGGAAAATTCATCAAAGCGAGTGCAAAATCAAATGGTGAAGATGCACATAACCCAATAGGTTGTTATTCTGCTTTTAAACAGCCTCTGGGAAATAATAGCTGGAATCTGGTGGCCATAGTTGACTTCTTCAGTATTAATAAATCTCCAAGTTTTGAAAGCTATTTCAGAGCCTCATGTGCGTATAGGGGAACACGTGCACACAACACTGAAAAAAAGATTTTTGCGCCGTGCATTGACTTCAGAGGGGAACACTGCTGAATTGCGGGAGTGGGCGAGTATAAAAAAATACACCACTGGCTCCCTGTCACATACCCTAACAATACCATAACTTAGTTTATGGTGTTTTGGCTAATTGCATACTATTATAATATTATGCATATACACACATCTATACAGGCTACTTGTGTGTAGTGGACCTCTTTTTCGGTTTGTGTAGAGCTTTTTGATCAATAGACACCTCTAAGTTGCAATAAATGAGATTTTGTCAAAGTTAACAAGGCTTGAAAGGGGGTGCATTATAGGAATGCGAGAGACTGGATGGTCATATCAATGAATTGCCCGCTACCTGAGCCGTTCTGACCAGACTGTTAGGAGGTGTTGGGACCACTGGATGTGTGAGGGCACACTCATAAGACGACCGGAGACCCTCGATAGACCACCAGTAGAGTGGATCGTCTGACAAGCAAAAGCAACTCCAACTGTTTTATTGTCCTCCATCCAAAGACAGGTTGCACCATCGTTACAGGCCCCTATGTCTATAGGAACAATTTCCAGGTACTTGGCTGAACAACATATGGTCTCACAGCACCTATTATGCAGACGGCCTTTGACAACCCCTGTCGCCTCCGTTTACAGAGATGTTGTGATCAATGAAACTGGACTGCTTTGGAGTAGAAACAGATTGTCTTCAGCAATTAATTCAGGTTGAGTATGGGCGCTGACGATGACCTTGTTTGTGTCTGGAGACCTAGCAGTGAGCGCCTGATTCCTGCCTTTATTGTGGAATAGTACACTGCCCCCACTGCTGGTGTGATGGTCTGGGGGGCATCGCATCTAACAGTCAGTCACCCCTAGCAGTGGTACGAGTGACAATGACAGCTCGGTGATATGTTCAGGACATCCCGCAGCCAAATGTGTAGGTTCTCATGGCAGGACTTCCAAAATGTATTTTCCAGCAGGATAATGCTCAGCCACACACAGTGAGAGTGTTACAGGAATGTCTCCACAACATTGTCACACTTTCGTGGCCTGTCCGGTCACCAGATCCATAGCCAACAGAACATGTACAGGATCATCTGCGTCACCAACTTTGACAGCCTTCGAGTTTGTATGATCTAGAGCTTTAGTTATAGCAAATATGGAGCGTTATGCTGCAGGATACCATACAGGACCTGTATGCCTACATTCCCATCCATATCACATCTTACATCCTTAGCTAGAGGTGGCCCAACAGGGTACTAGAGCCTCCATGCCCACCCGTAGCACAAATTATATCCAAGCTAGAGGTGGTACAACAGGGTACTAGAGCCTCCATGCCCCCCGTATCACATCTTGTATCCAAGCTAGAGGCGGTACAACAGAGTACTAGAGCCTCTGTGCCCACCATATCACATCTTGTATCCAAGCTAGCGGCGGTACAACAGGGTACTAGAGCCTCCATGCCCGCCTGTATCTCATACTGTATCCAAGCTAGAGGCGGTAAAACAGGGTACTAGAGCCTCCATGCCTGCACATATCACATCTTGTGTCCAAGCTAGAGGCGGTACAACAGGGTACTAGAGCCTCCATGCCCCCCGTATCACATCTTGTATCCAAGCTAGAGGCGGTACAACAGAGTACTAGAGCCTCCATGCCCACCATATCACATCTTGTATCCAAGCTAGCGGCGGTACAACAGGGTACTAGAGCCTCCATGCCCGCCTGTATCTCATACTGTATCCAAGCTAGAGGCGGTAAAACAGGGTACTAGAGCCTCCATGCCTGCACATATCACATCTTGTATCCAAGCTAGAGGCGGTACAACAGGGTACTAGAGTCTCCATGCCCGCCTGTATCTCATATTGTATCCAAGCTAGAGGTGGTACAGCAGGGTACTAGAGCCTCCATGCCCCCCGTATCACATCTTGTATCCAAGCTAGAGGCGGTAAAACAGGGTACTAGAGCCTCCATGCCCGCCTGTATCTCATACTGTATCCAAGCTAGAGGCGGTAAAACAGGGTACTAGAGCCTCCATGTCTGCACATATCACATCTTGTATCCAAGTTAGAAGCGGTACAACAGGGTACTAGAGTCTCCATGCCCGCCTGTATCTCATATTGTATCCAAGCTAGAGACTGTACAGCAGGGTACTAGAGCCTCCATGCCCCCCGTATCACATCTTGTATCCAAGCTAGAGGCGGTACAACAGGGTACTAGAGCCTCCATGCTTGCCTGTATCTCATACTGTATCCAAGCTAGAGGCGGTAAAACAGGGTACTAGAGCCTCCATGCCTGCACATATCACATCTTGTATCCAAGTTAGAAGCGGTACAACAGGGTACTAGAGTCTCCATGCCCGCCTGTATCTCATATTGTATCCAAGCTAGAGGCTGTACAGCAGGGTACTAGAGCCTACATGCCCGCCCGTATCACATCTTATATCCAAGTTACAGGCGGTACAGCAGGGTACTAGAGCCTCCATGCCCACCCGTATCACATCTTATATCCAAGCTAGAGGTGGCCCAACAGGGTACTAGCGCCTCCCTTCAAGTTTTCAGCTTTCTGCAATAAATTATCCTTTTTCTCTGATATTGTAATCACTTACTTATGTCAATGTTACAACCACACATCTGAAGTCTCATTCCATTCTGACCACTCCTTCTAGATGCTTGATTTATTTTTTTGACAATGACTGTGTATATCTTTTTAATTCTCGATTGCTTTGATCGTTTGAAAACCCTCCAAAACAGGGGGGGGGGAGGTTAATTAAAGGTGCAATATAGACAACAGGGGCCTCGTGTTTGACTAAGGGCTCACTCACACTGTTGTATGTGTCCCTCGTATTACACGTGTATTTTTCACGAGCTTAAAATACGCAGTACACAGCAAATTTGCTTGTATAGTAGTAGCACATGAAAAAAGTACCAGTGTGAGAGGCGCAATACAACTCAGTGGGATTTTAGCACCAAAAATTAAACATGTGTGAGGGTTATGAACATATTAATGTATATATGTATGTATCTTCATACGTTTCCGGAGGCTGTAGGCCTAAATTGTACACTCTATTCTGTGTCCTATAAAAAGCTCTGCTAAAATGCTTGTACATTTAGGCTAGTACTTAATTACATTAAGTACTGGTGTAATCTTAAGTGTCCATCATGTCTCCAAGATCTTGTTTATCTCGTTACACTGATCAAAAGGTTGTATGGAATGCTTTGTTTCTTACTGCTGTCTAGGTAGGGCATGTGATTAGAATGTAGAGTGTGATGATAATCAGGGTACCAGACACGATGTCTACAAACAAACAAATAAAGCATTGTTTATAGAGAAGACAAAATTATGTACCAGTAAAACAGGTCAACCTCTGTAACACTAGCCTCTGATACGCCTACTATTTTTTGTATAAGAAAGACAATGTACACAATAAACTCAGATTGCTCTAAGACACGACCGTGATGCCTGTGTCTATTGCTTTCTCATGGTGGCTGCCATAACCAGCTCTGATTTGGAGCCCCACAGCATATTAACGTAACATGGAAAAATCCCTATCAGTAATTGGCGCCCGATCGCGGGGCTTGATGGAACAAGAGGACCACCTACACCTCGAACCCCCCCGGACCCAGATGGGATCAGGAGCCACTCGGAACCACGGATTGACAAAAACTGCGCAGTAAGGTAAGGCTTTATCTTGCCACAATCTATCCGTGCTTCCTGGCTGCTCCTTTCCTATCCGAGGGGTAAGAAGTGCATGCCTCTTATAAATCTTCAAGCTTTTTAAGAATTCATATGGTGGGCTGAATATGCTGTGCGGGTGTTTAACTGTTATTGTCTTTATTTGTTACCTTGCATGGTCAGTGTACAGAATATGAAACCCGCTTGCCGATCTCGGGAAGGCATGGTATAAATTGTACCAGGGAAGCCTAAAATTTTCAGGGGATAAAATCCCTGAATGGGAGCCTCTTATAGGTATAAGAGAAGTAGTTGAGACGGGGGGAAATAAGCAGGGTTGGGAAGTACCGACACTTTTAGACAAGTGAGGAAGTACTGACACTTAAAAAAAAGTACTGACACTTTAGTAACTGACATGCAAATGTTTTTGTCTTTATGTGTGTGTATAAATGGAAGGACCTGTATGAGAGTTAGACTGTGTTATATGGTGTATACTGTCCGGTAACCAGAAACGAAATGAAGCAAAAATGACCAAATGCTGAGCCAGACCACAGGGGGTGGAGCTAGGTGATGTAAGGAGATGGGAGGGAAGAACAATAGGAACAGGTCTTGCTCCACCCTACACACAGTCCAGCCTAGGTGAGAAGTGTGTCTCCATTTTAAGTGGATGTTGGTGTATATATATATGTATATTGTGGTAATGTATAGAGTGAAGGTCACTCTTAGACTCCATGTTAAGTCTCTCACTTGAACAAATGGAGTGACCAAAGGAGGGGCATCTAATTTTATTCCTGAGACTAGTTGTGTGAGATAATAGCCCAGGATTACCACAGTGTATATATGTATATACAGATTCGTGGAATATGTGGAATTCAAAAATATTGAGTTGTGTTAATTTGAATATTATTGAATTAAGATATTAATATGAGATAATTGTGTACTTGAAACACCTGATAAGTACTTTAGTCAAATTAATAGCAAAAGTTCTATTTAAAGTGTATCCCATTTCCAATTAACAACAGTATTTTATTTGAAGAGTGTATAAAGAAAATAATAATAAAAATAATAAGCCTCTTGGTGTACATAAACCGCCAGCCATTGGCCATACTGCTGGTAAAGAGGATAAGGTGCGGAAGACTGCACAGAAAAATAGTGAAACAAACAATTGTTTTATGTGTGTGAAAGAATAAAAATTATAAGCCTCTTGGTGTACATAAACCGCCAGCCATTGTCCATACTGCTGGTAAAGAGGATAAGGTGTGAAAGATAGCTAAAGAAATTGGCAAATGAATATTGGTCCCCATCCCACTTATTAGGGTCCCAATCAACTACAGTATGAACCTTTTATAGTGTCTAACTCTCTTTAAAGCGTAATTTGAACTAAGTCTTGCTCCTTGCAGCAATATATATTAATGGCGCTGTGAACAGGATTACGCAGAGAGTAATACACTAGTTTGTTTTAAAGGAAAATTTTGATAAACTGATAGTTGAAGAATTTCTTGTGATAATCGGGCTTAGTGTGAAAATGTCGCTGTTTAAGAAAATCCGCAATAGTACGAAAATGTCGGTAGCTAAGAACAAAGAAGTGTCCGATGAATTGTTAATTATGCCAGGGTGGAATAAAGCCCCCTATAATATATTGGCCGCTGAGTGGTCGCAGTGTGGTGAATATCAGTATGTGGGTAGAAATGGGCATAAGTTGTATTGTGTTTGTCATTGGGTAGCCTATTCTGAGCAAATTGTGTAAAAACCGCGGTACTAAGAGTTTTTCTTATCTATACATAATTCGCTCATTATTGGAAGTCTGGTGTACAGTAAATACAATCCCAATTTCTACTTCACATACTATCAGTCCGTATAGGAATGAATAAAACCCCCCCTTAGTGAGTGTGAATTTGCAGTTTTTGTAAGGTGGGGGCAAGTGTATTACACTCTAAGTTCATTTTGAATAGTCAGCCCAGGTTATTTGCACAATAGAAGATGGTCACAGGCAGTGGAACCAGTTATACAGCTATTTGTCTGGAGAAGTTTCTGTGTTCTATAGAAGATAAGATACATTTCAAAGGGTGGAGTACTGGGCTTTAGAAAACCTACTTGTCTTTGCAAAGAAATCTGAATTAAGAATTGGTTATATTTGGCTACACAGGAAGTATGTTGTATTATATATATACTGTTCAATAGCTAAAAATGAAATGAGAAAAGAATTCAAAGCACAGGTATATAATGTTCTCTCATTGTGGGGTCAGTTCCCTCTTCAACCTTCACCCCCTCCTTCATCTTAATTCCAACCGTCTCCCCCCCCCCACCCTATGCCAAGTCATCCACTCCAAGGTCAAACATTGGACTGGAGGGATGGACCTGCTGGCATTGTGGACAACAGAACCCGGATTGGAGAGAGAGCTGCCCTGCTTAGGGAGCTCCTCGGCACAAACCAGTTATGCCTATGCTCACTAGATCCTAGGCTAGTGAGTGGAAGCATGAGGACAAGAAAGAGATGCAGGGAGCGGAGGGTGGAATAGGAGCAGATGTAAAACAGGGAAGGCAGTGGGAACGATAATCTAAAATTATGTGAAAAACTATTGTGGCACAGATTAGGATTAAATTAAACATAGAGAATTGAGAAGTGGTAAAATATTTTTAATTTGTCTAGAACATTGGGAAAAAGAAAAACAAAAATTTGAGAGAATCCTCCTTGTCTCTTTCTAATATCACACAAAGAGAAGGAAGAAAGTGTAAAACAATTCTATGCCCGCCTTCAACAACATTAGTCAGATCTGGGGTATAGGGGCATAGAAAAGATGGGCAAACATGTACTTAGTATGGCCTTTGTAGAAGGTCTATTGAAATCCCTAAGGTCATAGATAATAAGCCAGAGTGGAGACAGTCTGAATCTCCGGCCCCTTTTCAGACAAAAGGGCATTTATGTAACTGTCCTGCAGGCTTGGACTCCGCCTGAGGGGACTGTGCTGTTGCAATATGTTAATGACTTTCCAGCTTTGTGCTGAGGATATGAAAACATGTCAATCTGCACCCATTTCTCTTCTAAAATTTTTTTAGCAGAAAATGGCTGCAAGGCTTAAAAAGGAAAAATTACAGCTTTGTAAACAAAAGGTTGTTGTCTAGCTCAAGAAGGCAGACATCTCACAGAACGACGCAGGGCTGCAGTTCAAGCCATTTCTGTATCTTCTTCTGCTGCCAAAGCTTCGCACCTTTTTGGGACTTGTCTCATACTGCCGTCCCTGGCCTTTCATGCGACAGCAGTATTGACGCAAAAACATGGAGGACGTCCACGGTCACTTGGGTATTACTCCGGTAGCCCGAGGAGCCCCCTCCTGTGTCTGTGCGGTGGCAGCAGTACAAGTAAGGGTTGACAAGTCTTCTGAGTTGGTCCTGAACTACCCCCCCTAGTGGTTCTCACCCCTCATGACATCCAGAGTATACTCACTCAAGTGCAACCTAAACATCTGTCTCTAGCTCGTCAAATAAGGTTGCAATGTGCTTTGCTCATGCCCCCCCCCCCTTTAATATTTCTTTTCAATGGTGAACCCGGCTACTCTTCTTCCAATCGAGTATCCTGTTTCAAATGGGGGAGGGGGAGGCATAGGTGATCAAATGGGGGAGGGGGATGCATAGGTGATCTATGTACTACAGATCAGCTATTTAAAAAAAAAAAAAAAATTTTTTGCAAATAAGAACGTGATCTATTTGGAATAGAATATCAGCATGATTGTCTAGCATTGATGCAACAAGAAAGTTTAAGTTTTAAAGAGTTATTGAAACCCCTTGTTAATACATATTTTGAGTTGTATTTTATAGATGGTACCAGGGTGATTGACGACTCCACACCAGATGTTCACACAACAAGATCTCTAAAAGCAGAATGCCTCCGCATGTCTCGGTACAAGAAGCGGAACTGAAGGCCCTCACTGAGGCGTGTAGAGTGACAGAAGGTAACCATTTACACTGACTCCTGGTATGTATTTGGCATAGATCATGGTTACGGCCCAATATGGAAGGCCAGGCATTTTTAAACTTCTGTAGGACAACCCATTGAGAATGGTGTAGCAGTACAGAACCTTATGAAAGCCCTACTCCTACCAGACAAAGTAGCAATCCTGAAGGTGAAAGCTCATACTAAAGCCAACAGTGCAGAAGCAAAAGGCAACGCCCTAGCAGACTTCAGCGCAGACAGCGGCCCTCAAGCCGTGGAAGAAAGAAGGAAAGAAGATACTGACCGCACAAGTCAGAGACTATGATTTGGACTTTGATAAAAATTTGAACATTGATGTACTAAAGACATTACAGTCACAAGCCAGCAAAGAAGAAGAAGATAAATGGACTAATATGAGAGCAGTAGAACAGGGTGGCGTATGGCAAACAGTCAGTAACTTGCCTACCACGATCCCTGTACCCCATGATGGCCCAGCTGATCCATGGAAAGACTCACCTATCGAAGGCAGCTATGTTACCTACGCTTGAGAGAGAAAGGGTTGCCCCCTGGGTTCTTTGTAGCTGCTACATCATTTGTCCAGTTTTGCATGAGCTATGCCGTAAGCAACAGGGTAGAAGTAAATTGACCACAAAGGCACTTGCCAGGACCACCCTACCCATTTCAGGGATTGCAAATTGACAACATTCAGCTCCCACGTGTTGGGAAGTATGAATATGTGCTTGTTGTTGATGTTTTTCAGGTTGGAGGCGTACCCTGTTACAAAAGTAAATGAGCAGGTAACCGAAAAGAAGCTCATGAATAAGGTAATCTGCAGATACGGGGTACCAGAGGTAATCGAGTCAGATAGAGGTACACATTTCACAGGTGAAATAATGCAACACTTCATGTCTGCCCTGGGTAACTCCCAGGCATTTGACACCCCTTATCATCCACAAAGAGCCAGAAAACCATATTGCATTATAATATTTCTCTTCAGGCAATGAAACCCTGCACCAGAGGAAAAACGAAAATGGTATGATACCCTATTAGGGGGAATTGGTACAGGTGTAGGGGTTCTGAACTCTATAGATTTAGAGGTGATGAAGAATAAAATGGCTGGGGTAGGACAGGATGTTTCTAGATTGATAAATGTTCAGGCACAATGCATGCCTTCCTTGTTCCTCCCCCGATGTCTTGCATTAGGATATGATAAGGATGTATTAACGCTTTTTAATCTGGTTTTGCGGTTTAAAAGGATTTGTTTGTAAATATGAGTAAATTCATGAACTATACACAATGTAGCCTGCAATATGTATATATGATTCACGAGAGGGACAAAGCAGTCAGATGTGATGACAAATAATGAAAAATTGTGGAGAAATATTCTCAATAATGTAATTCCAGTAGCATCCTGGATACGGCCCGGGGCTGATGGTGTAGAATGCTCTGATGAGTATAGCACTGGGGAAATGATTTTATGATGTAAAGGACACAAGCCTGATGTGTAAGTCTGTAGTACTACCTGTGGTGTTCGGACCGCCTCTATATGCTTTACAATATTGGTTGCCCAAGTTCACAGGTATGATGATTTATAGTGAAAATAAAACCCATGGCATAGAGAACTGTGAAGAAACACTGGATGGCCTAGTATGCGGACGGAGTACAGCCGCATATGAGCCATGTTTCCAGCAGCCTTCAGTCAGCATATGTGATTGGACGGTGTTACCTGCTTCTTCTATATGCTGATAGAAGTTGGCCCCCAATATATATTCTTTGTTGCCAACCGAACTGGAACCACCAGTATGTATAATCTCACCACTCCATTGTCTGGATGTATACAGAACATATCGGTGATACATTGATTTACAGAAACTTACACATTTTTGTCAGATGCTGAAGCAACATTAAGGTACTACTGGTACCCAGATGATATCCCTATGTCAACTCTGACAGTATCCTTGGGTAGAATTGTAAGACTAATGATAGATACTGAACACCTTTAAAAGCATTTGGATGTTACTAACCTCTCCCTTATGGAATTAGAAAAATGTATGGGTAGGAGATAAGCTAGTCAGCCTAGGTACTAAGATCCAGGTAGACACAGAGTATAACTGGTATGATATTTTTACTGAATGGTCACCTACAGCAGGAAAGATGATGGATTTTATGTTTCACCCATTACTAATACTGTTTCTTTTGTTCATTCTTTTGAGTGTTTGCAATTTATGGACATTCTGTGCGATACGGAGACAAGCAAATTATCTGGAATCGCTCCCTCTACGATATCGTTAAAACAGTCATACGTAAAAGAGCAACAACAGTGGGGATCCGGCGAAGAGGATATAAAGACCGGCAGGGGTGGCTTAGCACCCCTGATAGTACCACTACAAAGGCTCTTTTCAAGATGGACTGTTTCAAATGGGGGATTGTGAGGGTTATGAACATATTAATGTATATATGTATGTATCTTTATACGTTTCCGGAGGCTGTAGGCCTAAATTGTACACTCTATTCTGTGTCCTATAAAAAGCTCTGCTAAAATGCTTGTACATTTAGGCTAGTACTTAATTACATTAAGTACTGGTGTAATCTTAAGTGTCCATCATGTCTCCAAGATCTTGTTTATCTCGTTACACTGATCAAAAGGTTGTATGGAATGCTTTGTTTCTTACTGCTGTCTAGGTAGGGCATGTGATTAGAATGTAGAGTGTGATGATAATCAGGGTACCAGACACGATGTCTACAAACAAACAAATAAAGCATTGTTTATAGAGAAGACAAAATTATGTACCAGTAAAACAGGTCAACCTCTGTAACACTAGCCTCTGATACGCCTACTATTTTTTGTATAAGAAAGACAATGTACACAATAAACTCAGATTGCTCTAAGACACGACCGTGATGCCTGTGTCTATTGCTTTCTCATGGTGGCTGCCATAACCAGCTCTGATTTGGAGCCCCACAGCATATTAACGTAACATGGAAAAATCCCTATCACATGTGAAAAATACATGGGTGTGAGCTCTAAGAAGAAAAGAGGAGAAGGACTAAGAGGACCAAAAGGGTAACGGAAACATAGATAGATAGAAAAACAGTAAGAGTCAAAACCAATTTATGTGTAGATGACTTTTGCTGAGCTTTAATGCTTCCTTTGTTTTTTGACTAAACGCTTAAAGAGACCAAGTGCTGTAAATATACAACGGTTGGACTTGGGCTTTAATCCCGTGTCATAGTAAAAATATGGCACAGGATTAAAGCTCCTACAATTTAGCAGGACCCAGAGGAAAAGGCAGAGGAAATTTATTAACTGCGTCTGCCTTCTTTTTTGCAGTCTACAAGAGTGTTCGATGAGTGCTATGTAGAGAATAGAGAAAACAGAACTTTGGCTTCCGCTATTCGAACTGGTGAGCACATGATCACCAAGTACCTCCTGGCACGGTAGAGCTGCTGGTTGACAGACCAGTTCCTTCCTGCCAGGAACAAATAGCGCAGTCTGCAGCATCAGAACCTGGAACCATTAGTAATATTTGACACTATTGTACACTTTCAAACTCTTGTCTTGCTGCTTGGAATGTGGTAAAAGAACTTGAAGGAACTAAGAAATAAAGTACGCAGTTGTCGCTTTTGCCCTCATTATATTCTGGCCTTGATGCTATGTATCATCAGAACCAGGCTGAATATTTGTAGTTTTATCTCAGCTTTAAGTGGGTCATTTATCTCATAACTAATCTGCTTTGTAAGTAAATAAAGTTAACGGATTCGGCAAAATAAATAAGCTAAATTGTACTTGAGGCAACCGAACAATACACAGACTTCCCAATGAATTTACTTTAAAAGTGGCTGTGCTAGATCTTCAGATAGTAATATTTATTACACTTCAATTCCCATCTTTCTTTTAAGACATACGGAAAACTTCCTGCACAGTTGTGTCCAAGTACCTGATTGCTGCACTGTTCTCATGATGTCATATTGCTTACCTTACAGACTGTTTCAATATCCCACGGCAAAATCGTTCTTAGGTCGATTACTTCACAGGACAAGCCAAGTTTTTCTTGGGCCATAGATGCAACTTCACGAATAACATGAACCTAAAAAGAACACAAGGCTGCATGTCAGCAAAAACAAGTAATCACATAATAAACGAAAAGTAATCAAGTGCCAAAATCATACCGAAGTTAAATGAAATCCAGAGAAGCGGAAGGTATAAACTATCCAAGCTTTCGTTTTTTGTGTTGTCAAACATGTACAAGTGATTTGGCAAGGTGTTTAAACTCCTTGGATAAAACAAGAGTTACTGAACGGTTCTCTTACTATAAATGTAGCATACAGTTCCTGCAAATGTTGTACTCTAATGGAAATGATGTGATCAGTCGATTGCTCAGATGTCAAACTGCAAAAACATCCAATCTAGATATCATTAATCAACAGACATTTTGCTCATTGCAGCGGCACACATAACTGAGACGTGTCATAATTTGACATTTTCAAATCCAGTGAAGTATTTAATCTTTTTTAGTTTCTAAGAACTGTTTAATATAACTGTCATTAATAATAGGCATCTACATATTCCTGGAAATAAAGGATTTTTTAAAACTTCTATCGTAATAAAAGGGCCATTCTATTGTTCATTCACTATGTAGCTAGCCCCTCCAGTATATATAAGTTGGCTAGAGTTACCTTGGTTAGTTATTCCTTTCTATCTGAAACGCCTGGCCGCCTCCTCCCCCTCAAATGCTGATGTGATCTCAATTCTGACCAGTTCAGATTTACTTATGTATTCAGTTTCTCAGTCTGTGAGATGCCATTATGTGGACTCTACCACAAACACTGCTTAGGGGGGGAGGTAGGGGGGGGGTAAGACACTCCTACCACAGTTATCCAAATCATAATAGAGGAGATCACAGCTCATTGTCCTGACTATATATTTGTGGTCTGTAGTATGTAACTTATTTAGAAGAAAATAGAGAATTGCCCACCCAGCAGGCAGAAATGGTATAAGCCTCAAGCTTACGTCCTGGAGCGTCGGGGTATGTAAGAAGAGAGGTCGCAGGGCGACCTCTCTTCATACAGTGCGGGCATCAGCTGTTTATTATCACAGTGAGATCGGGGGAGACATGCAGGTGTAATGGCAGCCGGCGGCCTTTTGAAAGGCCCCAGGGCTGCCTTGAGAGACTGCCTATCAAGCCATCCCCGTGGGGTGGCTTGATAGGCTGCCTGTGAAATTGCAGTATGATATAATGCTGTAGCATTACATCATACTGCAGGAGCGATCAAAGCATTGCATATTGTAGTCCCCCAGGGGGACTTGCATGTAAAGTAGAAAAAATCATCAATAAAAAGTTTTTTTAGTTGTTAAAAAAAATAAAAAAAAAATAAAGTAATAAAAGTTTAAATCACCCCCCTTTTGCCATATCTATAATTAAAAAATCTAAATGATAGAATAAAAATACATATCTGGTATCGCCACGTCAGTAAAAGACCAATCTATCAAAGTAGCACAATATTTACCCCGCACGGTGAACCTCGTCCAAAGAAAAAATAAAAGAACTCCAAAAATAAACTAGTTTAGTCACCCTGTCTCCCAGAAAAAACGCAATAAAAAGCGACCCAAAAGTCGTATGTATTCTAAATTAGTACTAACGGAAACTTCAGGACATCCCGCAAAAAATGAGACCTCGCTCAACTACATCCACAGAAAAATTAAAAGTTATTGCGCGCACAAAATGACGGCAGAAAAATAATTGAAAAAGATTGAATGCCATTGAAAAAAAAAAAAAAAAAAAGTAGTATAGTAAAAAAAAAAAAAAAGCTATACAAGTTTGGTATCGTAGCAATCGTACTGACCCATAGAATAAAGTTATCGTGTCGTTTTTGTTGCACTTTGTGCGCCGTAGAAACAAGACGCACTTTTTTTTTTTTCATTTTACTCCACTTAGAATTTTTTAAAAGCTTTTCAGTACATTATATGGTACTTTAAATAGCATCATTGAAAACTACAACTCGTCCCGCAAAAAACAACCACTCAAACAGCGACGTCGATGGATTAAAAAAAATCATACCTCCTTTATTTAAGGGGAGAGAAAAAAAGAAAAATGTGGGAAAAAAAGGGGCTGCGTCAAGAAGGGGTTAAGATAAGCCTTCAACATTTGATCAGAGGGACTCCGGAGTTCAACTACCAGGACTCCTATCAATCAACATATTCTTGCCCTGACTCCTAGAAAAATAACCTCTATAAAACACACCGTCCAGTAATTATACGTATTTCTATAAGGCAAAGACATACTTCAAACTTAAGTCAATTATAATATAGAATCTTTGAACCAATGTCAAAGCAGTTGGCATACTAACCTGAGTACCCCAAGATAATAGAGTGACATCACTTCCTTCCTGAAGCACCTCAGCCTGGGACAAAGGAATGTTATATGGTTCTTCGGGAACTTGCTCAACTAGAATATAGGAAAGAAACAACACAATTAAAGCATACTGTCATTTCCTATTACAGGTTACATTTACTTTATGCTACACAGGCATTACGCAATTTCTTCCAAAATCTTATCATCATCTTAAAAACATCCTCAGCTGACACCGAACATGCTATGGATCCGCAGGAAAGCAGGAGTTCTGCCATGTGCATCTACAGTGCAGGAGAAAGAAGATCCAGCCGTGGACAGAGAAGACCTGCATCGGCTCCAGACAGGCAAGAAAATCTTTATGGCTGCGGACACAGGTGTCAACCGCTGCGGGATTTCACACTTGGAAAATGTGTGTGCCCGTGGACATGAGGCCTAAGGAGCTGTTGGGACTAGTAGATGCGTAAGGGCACATACACAAGGTGACTGGGCTCAGAAAGCATTTGGCAGAACACCAGTACAGAGGATGATCTGATCATCTGACAAGCACAAGCAGCTCCAACTGTTTTGTTGTCCATCATCCAGAGACAGGTGGCACCATTGTTACAGGATCCTTTGTCTGTCAGAACACCTTTTAGGCCCTTGGCTGAAGTACATTTGGTCTCTCGGCGCCCAATACATGTACTGCCTTTGACACCCATCAATGCCTCTGTTTGCAGTGATGTCATGAACAATGAAGATGGACGGTTATAGAATGAAACCAGGTTGCCTCCAGCAATTAAATAAAATGTTTTCTTGCTTCCTGTGTCATTGTCAGAGTGTTCACTTTCCAAATCATTTAATTGGAACCAGCTCTGCAACTGCCTCTCTTAAAAACACTCCACTGTAGAAAGGGTGTTGGCCCAAGTGTCCCCATCTGACTTCTTCTGAACAATAGCACATGGCTTCATCATTCGAGACCACACTGTCTTCATATAGAGACTCTCACTGTCACCAATCTAAGTTTTCATATCATACAAATCATTTTGCACTAATACTTTTCAAGACAGTTAGCTGAACCGGTGGTTCTCGATAGTGAGGTGCCCCCTAGATGTTGGGGAGACAGTTTTCACAGACGCGATTATAAGCTACATAGTCATGTCTGTGACTGCAGCAATGTCTGGTTTAGCAACAGAATGGTCCTGTTACACATTTATTGAGAAATATTTCTAAATTTAGCAAGGACTTCAAATACAGAAGGTGAGGCGTGGACATCACAGTCTGTCTGGTGAGGACCCAGTAGAAAACGTATGAGAATTCCTGAGCGAAAGCACATTAAGGTTGGCTAACTCACCCATCTGATTCCTGTTGTAAATAAATAATATTGTGACCAGAATGCCTAGGTTGATTAATTATTGTAAATGATTCCCTTTATCATATTTCTAGGCAGTTGCATGTTTAAAAGCTTTAAAAAGGTCAGCAGGTCCCCTCCCCCCTCATCCTATGCAGCTGAACGGTACCCTGGGTAGTTGCACTCCCATCTGATGGTGAAAATTGGAATATATACAGTTTCCCTGAAAAAGACCTACTCTGAAAATAAGCCCTAGCATCATTTTTCTGGATTTTTGAGGATGCTTGAAGTATAAGCCCTACTCCAAAATTGAGCCCTAGTTACAGTTAATAAAAAAAGACAATATAAATAGTGTCCAGGCAGCTGTACATGTAAAAAAGTAAAATCTTTTGGAGCAAAAATTAATATGACACGGTCTTATTTTCGGGGAAACATAAGTTAAAAGAGGTGGCCCACTGTCACAGTGTCCCCCCGGGAATCTGCCCTGTTGGCAAGATGATTTTCGACAAACACCAAAGTTAACAATAAAATAGAAAACAGTGGTGCTAACTAGAGATGAGCGAGCATGCTCACTAAGGACAATTACTCGATGGAGCATTGGTCTAAGCGAGTATCTCCCCGCTCGGAAGAAAAGCTTCGGCTGACGGCGTAGGTGACAGGTGAGTTGCGGCCATGAGCAGGGGGGAGCGGGGGGTGGGGGGGCAGTGGGGGGGAAAGGGAGAGAGAGAGATCTCCCCTTCGTTCCTCCCCGCCCGCCGCCGAGTCTTTGCTCCCGAGAGGGCAGGTACTCGCTAAGGGCAATGCTTGATCGAGCAATTGCCCTTAGAGAGTATGCTCACTCATATCTAGTGCTAACCTAAGTGTAGTTTTTATATTATTATATACATGTCATCATATTTATGGGATTCTATATAGGATATTGTGCTTTTGCATGCAACAATGGTTTATAATCAGTTAAATATCTGTAATTTATTACGTTCCTGTAGTCCTATTGGTCCTTACTGCTTTAAATACAAGGTGAATTACTTAGTTTGTCTATGCCATGAATAAAGATTGTGTAGTTTGAAACGCGTTGGAAAGCACACGTACCTATGATCTATTTGCTGACTGATGTTATCAAATTTCTAATAAAGATATGGATTTTATTCCTTGACCTGGATGTTTTCCTGTACTGATGCTTCATAGAATAGGGTCCTTTGTTCAGAATCCTCCCTTATAAGCCATAGCGGAGGATCACTGTAATGAGCGGCTCTGGTTCTAGCAGACTCCACACACCCATATATTGCATGGATGCCTTTTCATTTCAGTAGGCTTTGTGTTACATTACATATTCTAAGAAACTGTCCAGATGTAACCACCCTTTAGCATTTCCTGCTGCTCTGAAACTGGAGCAGAAAATCACTTACACTGCACTGAAATTACGCAGCACTGCACTACACTAAGGCAATCGCTATAAAATGACTATTTCCCATACCACTCCCTCTCTAACCACCCGTGAACCACTGCAATGATTGGAGAGCGAGAGCGTAATGTAAACTGCTCATTTTCCACTCTACACTGTGAATGGTCAGTCGGTACTGAATGACCAATCATAGCGATCACTAGGGGAGGACCACTCTGATTGGTCCCCCAGCAGCTTGTAGAGATTAGCCACTAACATTGTCAGCAGCCATCACTACAATGTCCCCACGAAAGGGGATGTGGCGGCACTCTAAAGACAGGAAGTAAGTTTTCACCTGTTTGCACTAACTACTTCCGGAGTGCATTTATGCATTGGGGAGGGAAGGGGCTAATGTCTGTGTTTCCACCTACATATGATAATGATGCATCACCAGCTTGGTATAACTGGTTAAAGGGGTTGTCCTGCGCCGAAACGGGGTTTTTTTTTTTTTTCAACCCCCCCCCCCCCGTTCGGCGCGAGACAACCCCGATGCAGGGGTTAAAAAAGAACACCGCACAGCGCTTACCTGAATCCCCGCGCTCCGGTGACTTCTTACTTACCTGCTGAAGATGGCCGCCGGGATCTTCTCCCTCGGTGGACCGCAGGGCTTCTGTGCGGTCCATTGCCGATTCCAGCCTCCTGATTGGCTGGAATCGGCACGTGACGGGGCGGAGCTACACGGAGCCGGCATCCTGCACGAGCGGCCCCATTGAGAAAACAAGAAGACCCGGACTGCGCAAGCGCGGCTAATTTGGCCATTAGACGGCGAAAATTAGTCAGCTCCATGGAAACGAGGACGCTAGCAACGGAGCAGGTAAGTGAAAAATTTCTTATAACTTCTGTATGGCTCATAATTAATGCACAATGTACATTACAAAGTGCATTATTATGGCCATACAGAAGTGTATGACCCCACTTGCTGCCGCGGGACAACCCCTTTAATCAAACACCGGACTGTAATTCTACAAAATCCCTGACTTTGCACAAGTGTACCTAGAAGAACTGATGCAGTTTCAAGGCAAAGGGTGCGAAGTAGTCATTTTTTTATCATTATGCGTTATTGGTCCAATAAACCAAAATCCTGCTTGTAGAATTGCAATTCTGGATACGAGCACATTGTATTTTTGCTCAAAAAATACATCGTATCTATGTACTTGCGCTTTTCATGCATGTGAAAAAATCCCCGTGCTTTCAATAGCTTTAATGGCAAAAAAAATCAATCACATTCCTATGGAAATCACATGGCACGCGAGTGAGATGCGATTTTTTTTTTTTTTTTTTAAGATGCCATAGGAAATAATGGGCAATTTCTTATGCGGAATTTCCCGAAAATATGACATGTAGCGATTTTTCTATCTTCTATCACTCATGTAAATAAACATTGAAATCAATGTGTTATTAACAAGCGCAAGGTTCGCCCATATCGGATGGAACTTGTGCGTGAAACTCGCCTATGTGAATACACCTATAGTGCTATATTTATTTTCTTAGCCAGTTATGCTCTGGCCATATAGCGCTGTAGAATTGCATACTGTTAATGTATATTCCATATTCTCCCCTTTCCCTTTGTTAGTTAGATATCAAAGTAGATTCAAAGGAGTGTCTGATCTACGTACATACTAATGCAATATTACATTTAAATTCCGAAAAAAAATCAAATATTGAAATAATTTTGAAATAAACCCACCTGATATATTGTCCGTAAAGATAAAAAAAAAAAAAGTGAAAACAGTTAAAAGATGCAACTGACCAATCTATAAAATCGATCCTCTAATAATATGCCACTCAAAATTCGCTTTAGGAAAAGTAGACTTTAAAATGTTTTATTTATATATCGGCACAAAATGCAAAGGTCTTGAAAACGGAATATGTGTTATCACATTAACAAACACTCTTGCCACTTGTTTTCACCATAGCAACCATTGATGCACGTTCTATTCATTCCTCCATCAGTTACTGCATGTCACATGTGGTACAAAGCTACGCAGAAAAGGTCAAAAGACATCAGAGAGGCCTCTCCATTACACGCCTGAGCTGGAGAACGTCAAGGTGACTCATCTTTGCTCCTGATTCTTTATCATTACATCCTTATTAGCAAAAATGAGAATGCAAACCAAGTCATACTATATCTACATGGTATGAGGCCAGTATGAATAATGCAGCCAAGCGATGAAACCTTGATGGTCTGTAGGCTTGATTCAAAGTTTCCTACAAGTTTGGAATTTCCCTTCAGTACCAGCTTATAAATGGCCCTGACAGTCTGCAGATTTAGACAATCTACATCACTGCAACATGAGGTATTAATTAGCAGACAGAACATTCATTAGGGCGTGTAGTTCAAGTATTGGATCATGCTGCTAAAACTAACCACGAATATGCACGAATGATATCCCTCTCAGGAGCCAACCATAAAAGTCCTGTGGTCCAAGTAGCCCCTTTTTATAGTCAGTTAAAGTAAAGAAATGAAAACTGCTCTCTAGACTGCACCTTCCTTGAGGCAAGGGTAGACGGGGCTGTTTCCAGACTGCAGAGGGGCAACAGTTTAGCAGGTGTGCCGTCCATTCCTGCACTAAGCTCTCAGCTACCCCAGTAATACCAATCAATAACCGACCTCATTTTTCACACCACATTTTCCTGGGGAAAGAAAGCAAAATTGTATTTTTAGCCTTAAGCCAGTCTGACACAACCGGATTTGAATTGCAGGTTCCGTAATCGCCGTCCGCTCGGATGATACGCAGGCTTTGAAAGGTATGGACTTTTTGCCAGTTCGCTCAGAGTTTTAGCAGATGTTTCCTTCACCCCCGCTAGTTAAAAGAATTCCCTGCTGCTACATCTGCCACATCTGTGGCAGATGCAGCAGAGGAACGCTTTAATCCTCAACCGCAGCTGTCACACGTGACACGCTTCTATTTGCAACAATGCATTCCCTATGGTGTGTTCACATGTCCGTACTTTGCAGGTTTTAAAAAAAAAAAAAAATACTCACCTCCCTTCAGCTGCCAGGGCACAGCTGCGTCTTCTCCTGCTGTCCCCTGCGCTGTGGTGCTGATCTATCAGCAGGCGGCGATTTAAAATCCCCAGCTGCTGAAAGAGCTGAATGTGATTGGCTGAGGTGCTCAGCCAATCACAGGCAGCTCTAGCCCGTCATTCATTCGGGGAGACCGGTAAGTAATTTTTTTTTTTTTACTACACAAAAATTTTTCTTTTTCAGGGAAGGGCTTATATGTAAAGCCCATCCCTGAAAAAGAATGCAGGGGTCCGGTAGACCATTGTTTTCAATGGGGCCGCCCGCAGCAGCCGCAGCTCCACTGAAAACAATGCGTGCATTACCTATGGTGCACGCATGTCCTATCTTTGCAGGCACGCACCTGTAAAATACGGACATGTGCACACACCATAGGGAATGCATTGTAGCAAATAAAAGCATGTTTTTGTGCATGTGTATGTACGCACACAAACACGCTCGTGTGACCCCACCCTCATAGAGTAATTTGTTTTCTTTTTAAATAAAGTCCACATCTTCTCCTGGATAGACCCGGAGAACTACAGTGCAATATATGTACGATACCCAATATATAAAAAGAATGACCACTATATAGTTTTACACCTTGTCAAAAAGCAATCTACAGTTCTAAAAATATGTTTCTTGTTTTGAAATTTCAACAAAAATTGGAATGAAATTATAAACATAAATAAAGGAAAAAAAATCAGTATCACAAGAGGTCTTGATGTTTTATAAGATATCTGGCATTAATTATACTAGTTTTTGTTTCAATTTCATATATGCAGACTTTTGCATTTTTGTTTTTACTCAAAAATGTCGACTTAAAGGAGATGTCCCGCGCCGAAACGGGTTTTTTTTTTTTTAAACCCCCCCCCCGTTCGGCGCGAGACAACCCCGATGCAGGGGTTAAAAAACCCACCCGCACAGCGCTTACCTGAATCCCGGCGGTCCGGCGTCTTCATACTCACCTGCTGAAGATGGCCGCCGGGATCCTCTGTCTTCATGGACCGCAGGGCTTCTGTGCGGTCCATTGCCGATTCCAGCCTCCTGATTGGCTGGAATCGGCACGTGACGGGGCGGAGCTACACGGAGCTACACGGAGCCCCATAGAGAAGAGGAGAAGACCCGGACTGCGCAAGCGCGGCTAATTTGGCCATCGGAGGCCGAAAATTAGTCGGCACCATGGAGACGAGGACGCTAGCAACGGAGCAGGTAAGTATAAAACTTTTTATAACTTCTGTATGGCTCATAATTAATGCACAATGTATATTACAAAGTGCATTATTATGGCCATACAGAAGTGTATAGACCCACTTGCTGCCTCGGGACATCTCCTTTAAGCATTTTTGTTTGATATATAATTTTCATGAGTTTTCCTTCAGTTATACGGATAACATATGTGTACTCAGCCCTTACATGTAATTAACGTTAACACAATTAATTGTAGACAGATTTTGGTACTATAGATATTTGGCTTGTACATTTGTGTTCTATTTACCGAAAAAACAGCAAAAAGATTGTAGAAAAATCAAAATCTAAAATGTAGAGAGAATGTTAGGCTCTGTTCATGCCTTCGCTGTGAATTTCATTTATAACAGACGGCTACAGCACAGAGGATCCATCGTACAACAGAGAGTACTGGTGTCTTATGGACTAAACATGGTGGCCATCATTTTGGACATAGTAGTTCCCAAGTAGCGGAAAATGGTTGCGAATGTCCTTTTAATTGAAAGGGTGAAATATGCTGCGGAGCCGCACCTATGGCATGGATTTTGATGCGTTTTCCATAGTGGTCGTGATACAGAATTTGGTGCAGAGTGTGCAATACGGACATTCCGCACCATTTTCGGCTACATGGGAACATACACTTTGGCAGGAAGTATAGAGCTTAGTACAGCGCTATTTTTCCCATCACATCTGACTGAATTTAGGACAGAACATTAAATGGAAATGTGAATAGAACATAAAAGTGATCTATGAAGTGTAAAACAGTGGTAACTATAGCAAATGTTATTAGTTCTAAATGTCAATAAATATGTTGAAATGTAATTGTGAAAGAAGAAAATTAAGATTTGTTACAGTATGTGACCAGTGACTCAACTGTCCTGGCACTAACTCTGATCCCCACTGTAGCAGATACCGCTCTCTGGCATCTGTACTCCTGTTGCAGCCTGAGGAGTGTGCACTTGATCATGCTCTTAACCCCTCCATGACGCGGCCCTTTTTTTCCCCCCATTTTTGTTTTTTCCTCCCCCCTTTAAAAAAAATCGTAACTCCTTTATTTATCCATCGACGTCGCTGTATGAGGGCTTGTTTTTTGCGGACGAGTTGTAGTTTTTAATAGTGCTATTTAAAGTACCGTATAATGTACTAAAAACTTTTTAAAAGATTATAAGTGAAGTAAAATGAAAAAAAAACAAAACGACATTCCGCCATCTTTTAGTGCGTCTTGTTTTTACAGCACACAAAATAAAACAAAAGCGACGTGATAACTTTGGGTCAGTACGATTGCTATGATACCAAACTTGTATATTTTTTTTTTTACTATACTACATTTTTTTTTTTCAAAGACATTTAATTTTTTTCAATTATTTTCTGCCGTCATCTTGTGCGCGCAATAACTTTTTTTTTCCGTCGACGTAGTTGAGCAAAGACTAATTTTTTGCGGGATGTCCTGTAGTTTCCGATAGTACCAATTTGGAATATATCTGACTTTTTAATTGCTTTTTATTGCGTTTTTTCTGGGAGACAGGGTGACTGAAAAAGTGCATTTCTGGCGTTCTTTACTTTTTTTTTCCGGACGACGTTCACCGTGCGGGAAAAATAATGTGCTACTTTGATAGATCGGACTTTTACGGACGTGGCGATACCAAACATTTATTTTTATTTTATGATTTCGATTTTTAAATAATCAATATGGCAAAAGGGAAACTTATAACTTTTTTTTTTTACAATTAAAAAAAAAAACTTTATTGATTTTTTTTTTTTTACTTTACTTTAAAGTCCCCCTGGGAGACTACAACCAGTGATGCTTTGATCGCTTCTGCAGTATGACGTAATGCTATAGCATTACGTCATACTGCCATTTGACAGGCAGCCTATCAAGCCACCTCACGGGGATGGCTTGATAGGCAGTCTGCTAAGTCAGCCCTGGGGCCGTTCTAAAGGCCCCCGGCTGCCATGACACCTGCACGGCTCCCCGATCTCACCGCGGGGGGGGCCGTGCGGGACCCCCCCAAACATTGTTCAGGGCATTTGAAGGGTTAATAGCCACGATCGGCCGAATGCATACATACCGCGACGCTTCAGGACGTAAATGTACGTCCTGGAGCGGGAAGGGGTTAAAGGACCAGCACATAATTGTCTAAGGCAGTGTTTCCCAACTCCAGTCCTCAGGGACCCCCAACAGGTCATGTTTTCAGGATTTCCTCAGTGTTGCACAGGTGATGTAATTATTGTCGGTGCCTCCGACATTGCCACAGGGGTTCTTACCATAGGAGATCCTGAAAAGATGACCTGTTGGGGCTCCATGACAACTGGAGTTGGGAAACACTGGTCTATGGCCTCCCTCACACAGGCATTTTTGTACAACGCTTTTTCAGCACAGCGCTAAACGCTGTACAACGCACAAGGCTGATCACACAAAGCTGAAAACGCAGCGTCTTCAATGCTGCGCTTTGACAGCGTTGCATGTCCTATTTTTGTCCGTTTGCAGCCCTCTGTTGCCCATTGAAATGAATGGGCAGCGGTTTCAGTGCTGCCGAAAACGCGGCACAACTTAGTACTGCGCTTTTGGCAGCGCTAAACGCCCTAGATACACTGCCTGCATAAAAAAAACCAAAATGACTACCAACCTTGCAGGTGATGTCGCTATCCCTGGCAGAGCTCTCGGGACTTCTCAGCCGGCAGGGGGATTTTTTCTCTGGTGACGGGGATTTGAAATCCCCGCCTCCAACAAGAGATTGCTCTGATTTGCTGAGCGTTGCTGAGTGACAGCCTACTCAGTCAATCACAGCCAGCACTGGACGCGTCCAATCACAGCCATTCATTCATTGACGCATCCAGTGCTGGCTCTGATTGGCTTAGCCAGCTGTCACTCAGCAGCGCTTAGCCAATCAGAGCAATCGGCCAGCTTCACAAGGTCCCGACAGCGGGACAGCGACTTCACCAGCTAGGTGAGTATTGATTTTTTTTTCTTTTATCAGCAGCCTTCAGCGCTGCTGAAACCGGGCGGAATCTGCAGTAAACGCAGCATTGAAAAACGTTCCTTTTTTTGCAAACGCCTGTGCGAGGGAGCCCTAAAGTGTCCCCTCCCAATCCCCAGTGTTCCTTGCATATATCAGGCATGCTGTTCCTGTGGAAGGTGCCCGAGTATTGTGGTCCTTCCAGTCTGCTCAAACTGCATTCAATTAGTTCCGATTCCCTAGTTTCCTAACATTGGCTTTTCTTGACGTTTTTGTCTCCGCTTCCGACCCAGCTTCTAATATCGACTATTTTTCTGTCCACTACCTGCCCTGAATAACTTTAGTGAACTTGTTCTGTGACCTGACCTTTAGCTTTGTGTCTCATGCTTAACTATGTTGCCTGCCCCGACTTGGACTGTCTGACTACGCTCCAGTTCATACCCTCAGGTACTATGCTTAAACCAAAAGTAGTATCAACAGCCACAGTACTGGGATCTCTTCCTGAGTAACAGCCATTGGACCCCGCAGTGAAGCCCACATCCAGACAGGTGGGGTTAAAAGATGAAGATCGGGGTGCCTCTGGTGTCACCAACGGATTTGGTCTAAAGCCAAACCAGGCTGTAGTTTGGTAGATCCACGCTCACTGATCCTGACACCGCTGTACTCCTATATAACATTGAGCCAATTATATAAAAGAAAGGCCAAAGTGAAACATAGTAAAACTGTGAGTCAATTATACCCCTTACACAATTCTAATGAAACATTTAGGATTAATAATACACCACTGAATAAGTACCATGAGGTCTAAACCACATGACACACTATAGGTTGGCATACAGTGGTAATGCCAGTAACCTTATCTGTAATCATTTGTGGCCCAACCAGGCCATCAGTCCATTCATATGTAAAACTAAAAGGAGGAGACTGCAATTATTCCTATAGAAAATATGATCGTGTCAAAGACCGTTAACGGAAACAGGGAAAAACAATATCTGATTTTTGTGTATCTAACATAACACAATATGACAAGCAGAGTCTCGTTTTTTAAAAGATTGTAAAGAAACACTTTTCTATCCTTTGTCAGACTAGAACAATATGGGATTTACTCCCCACTTATATGAAATTAATTGCGTATTGTGATCTACGGCACGGGCGTCCATTTGATCTAATATACTACTTTAAATGATAGAAACCAACCATAATAATGTAACATAGTAATAAACCATGCCACATAATGTAACCTATATAAACCATCTCAATACACTCAGATTACCTATCTCAGCATTAAACCGTACCCTGTTAAATGTTCCATTTAATCTCAGCTATTTTTTCTCATGAACTGTCAAAGTCTATTTTAAAACCCGGATTGAACATTGTATATGTGAGACCTAACCATGAATCACTTACAATAATTTATCAGAGAACATTGCAAACGTCAGGTTTGACCTTCCTTCTTTTTCTGTTCATATGACATGGTTAAAAGCAATGGAATAGTTTTTAGGCAGTTCAAAAGCAAATCCAGTTTATATACATATTAACTCCTAAGTAATGAAGCAGCAACTTATACGGTTGAAGAAGTCATTCAATTTGCTGGAGATAGAGGATAAAACTAAACTTAAAGGAAATGTACCAGGATGACAAAATTATCCAGCATCCACAGGGGATAACTTACTTATCAGTGGGGGTCTTACTGCTGAGACCCTCACTGATCCTGACACCAGTCCTCATCATTGCAGAATTAAGCTACCCCCCCCCCCCCCCCCCGCAGTGAGGAGGAACCCGAATGTAGCGTTGTTGCTGCGTTCACTTTCAATAGGACTGCAGAAATAGTTGAGCGGCAAGCGCTCGGTTATTTCTGTCAGCCCCATTGAAATGTTTGGAGTGCCGACTGTGCATTCTTGTCCAGCGCTCCATTTATTCTGACGTCATTGAAGGGGAAGAAGTAACCCGATGGTAACAGGCAGAGGGGTAATACAGGACTCCTATTTAAGATCACTGAGATCCATGCAATGAGACTCCTGTGGAGAGGGGATAACTTGTGATCCTTGAACAATCCCTTTAAAAGGGTAATCCAAGAATTTTTCTTTCTAACCATAAGAAATGCTATTACATTTTTAAAAAAAGTTCCACTCACAGATTTGATCCCTCTTATACCGGTTTATTTTATGCCCCACCACTCTAGGACCATCACTCCAGTCTTCGCAGTCAGGCTTGGTTTGCACAACTGCAGCAACGGTGCCCATATACCTAGATTATCACTGTAGCCGGTCAGTGGTCTACCGCATGAGGCCAGTGATTTGAGGCAGTGGTTATATGGGTTGCATAAGGCCACATTATCTCTGCAGTCATGTAAACTAACAACGAGGGCAGGAGCAATGGTGCTGGAGCGGTGGGGCATCAAATAGTCGAAAATAGCTTCTATTTAATTACATTTCCTATGATTAAAAAAATAATCTTGTACGACTCCCTTAAATTCATAAACTAAATAACATAACTCAAAAATACTTTATGTACACATGTATAACATGCAATATAAAACACACATCTATTAATCTATACAGTACATCTAAGTGTAATATAGATTTTCTTCTCCTATATATCCACTGTACACATTACAAAGTACATAGCTAACAATAAAGCCGCTGGGCTGTGTGCTTTTCCATGAGTCACAGAATCATAAGCACGCATTTCTATGACATAAAAAAGCAATAAATATTACGCTCTTCTGGTACAAAGCGGTCAATGCGTTGGCTGAGAGAATACAAGCCTGATTGAGCATGAAATCCCACGTCAGGAAAAATTAATAGGCATTATTCTGACTGCCAAAGTGGAGTCGGGAAGGAAGTTTTTCACTCAAAATGGGGAAAATTGGCTTTTGTCTCACTAGAGTTTTTTGCCTTCCTCTGGATAGACAAGAGGGGGTGAAAACAGGCTGAACTGGATGGACAGTTGTCTTTTTTCAGCTTACATATTATGTTACTATGTTATCACACCTGCCATGACTTCTGCTACAAGTGAACCCATAGAAACAGCTTAGCACAGGAGCAGATGTAATACATACGGTGGATAACAGAGCTGTTCAAACGTGTGTAGCAGTTTATTGCAAACTACTCTATGCTTAAAGGGGTTGTCTCGCGAAAGCAAGTGGGGTTATACACTTCTGTATGGCCATATTAATGCACTTTGTAATATACATTGTGCATTAAATATGAGCCATACAGAAGTTATTCACTTACCCCCTCCGTTGCTGGCGTCCCCGTCTCCATGGCTCCGTCTAATTTCGGTGTCTTCTCGCTTTTTTAGACGCGCTTGCGCAGATGGGTCTTCTCCCTTCGGCTCGGCAGCATCGGCGTTTTGGCTCCGCCCCCTTGTACGCGTCATCGCGTAGCTCCGCCCCCATCACATGTGCCGATTCCAGCCAATCAGGAGTGCATTAATATGGCCATACAGAAGTATTTAACCCCACTTGCTTTCGCGAGACAACCCCTTTAAATTATTTTTCTAATTTGCATTTAATAATTCATTAAAGTTTTTGAAGGTTTTTTTAAAATTCATTTTGAAAAAAGCATTATTTCATGCATTGGTTTTAGCTACCGAGTAGTTGGCCTATTAACCCTTTGCAATCCAATTTTGGATTCAGGGTTTCCTGGGGGGGGGGGGGTGTTCTCTTTCTACCACTATACAATGGCACCATCTGCTGGCTGGAGCCAGTACAGCAGTATGTGACATGCCAGAGAGCCCCCCCCCCCCCCAACAACAGAGCGGCTATACACAGTAAGAATACCCTGCCGGATGTCTTCCGACATCAGAGCTACACAGGCTTCAATCAGAATGTAGGAAGGCGTCAGACAGTGGATTGGAAAAGGTTAAGAAATGGACATAAAGGGCGATGCTTCTGCTAGGAAACCCAAACATTCATCAATAACTCTACCTATGAAAACGGACATGGATGAGGATTATGGAGTAAATTTATGAAAACTCCCTAAAACAAAAAACATTTTTCAAGAGTACTATGAGGAATGAAAGCTGAGCCGTAATTGGTTACTATAAGCAACAAATACAGAGTTTCATAAATCTCCCCCTATGTCATTTGAACTATAGTACATTGCAGCCAGTCATGGAGCCAATGCTTCCATCTCCTGCCCCCCTCCCATGGTTGCCGAAACATCATCGCTGCTGTCGCTCTGCATGTTTCTGGTCTGATCATCCCGTCATCTCTATGCCACTTCTGAGCTCAGTATGCAAGAAGGGTGCTTTGTGGTTGGGATGGGGGGGGGGGGGGGGGGTTTGAAGGGACAAAAAGTACTACAAGAAAATAATTGATATAGCAATAACCAAGCCCCACACACAACGATTACAAATTGTGTTGGGTAGCTGTCCTAGTAGTGGATTTCTTACATTACTGAGCACTAATTTTACATAAGCTAAATACATATCAATTTTCACAGGGAACCAGACAAAAAGTAAATTGTGATTGAGGAATACTTGGGTTTCCTAGTGAGACAATCACCCCATCCAAAACAGTCTAATCAAATATACACAATAAGGATATTATCATATTCTGAACATTTGTGTCCAAAATGACAGTTTCAGTACAATAGCATAACAAAATCAGCATGCCTATACGTACAAAGTAATAAAACATCCTACATGGCCACCCACATAGCGGTATATAGCTCTATGTATAAACATATACACAAATATTGTAAGACATCAAGCATCAACAGGTACGTATCTGGTACTTCAGAGAGTTCTGGAGCTGAACCAAACTTTCTCTTTTTTCGCTGTTGTACTCTAGTATCCAAGGAGACAATAAAAACATTGGCTCTGCTACTCACATTTTATGGACCTTAAATGGATTTCAAATTTGAGTTAAACACTTCAGTCCTTCGAACTGTATGGCACAGCATGTCAACAGATCGTTCTAGCGTAAGGGTAGCTAAAGGGGTCCAGATTCCGGGCTATTGTCCAATTATATATCAGGACCTTCTCAGCCAGACATTACTACACTGTCAGCTTCAACTGGTTGTCGCTTTGCGTGCCAGTCAGTTAAACATCAAGGACATGAATTACTAGTATTAGTACTAGCTATTAGATGTTTCAAAGATTAGCCCCGACAACTGGCATTGGCTTCATGTATTAACTGAAGAAAAAAAAAGATGAAATGTTCTCACTGCCCCCAAAGTATAATACCGTATATTGGTGGATACACTTATTTTCCATTTTCTGTTATAATGTTCCCAAATAGAACACTCAAACTTACACAAAGACAAAAGAAGCATACAAAATAGAGTCTTAACTTGTAAAAAAAGCAGATGACTAAATCAGTAAAGGCATGGCCAAGGAAAATATGGATAAGCCAGGCATGTTCTGATGGCCAAAGCATACAACTGCTGACTTAACTTAAAACACTTGCCTGAAACCATGTACCATTTATTTCTAAATAAGCCAAGCCAACATTTTTCTTACATACAGCCAAAACATAAATCTAGCCATATGAATGTACACATAAGCGCTCAACACGTTACCTGCAGCTCTGTACAGTATTTTGGGTTCGAAGAAAATACATGGGTTTTTATCTTCAATGCAGGATAGCAGCAAGCCCTTTGCTTGGATTGGACCTCTAGGTATGACCACCTGCAATACACAGTAGAGCGCAGAATTAGGGAAAAGTTCAACATCAAGGCAAAAGAAGTAAAAAATCATCATACAGGAGGTTGGAAATAGAATGTAACCTATGCCAGTAATATACAGTACGTCTGACATACATTGGGCTCTAAAAAGGGTGTGTATAGAACTTTACAACAGAGCAACTAGGGCCGACTGAAAGTCACTTGTAGGTGTAAAAGTAGCATTAAAATAGGATTTTCAAGGCTATATATGAATTCTTGTATACAAAAAACTAGGGACATACATTTGTAGGCCAAACGAAAAATAGGACAGTGTATCAGTTTTCCAATATATTAACCCTTTAGGACATAGACCACTTATTTTTTTTTATTTTTTTTTTAATCATTTACGTTTTACCTCCCCCCACTATCCAAAAATCATTACTCTTATTTATCTGTCAATGTAGCTGCCTGAGGGCTTGTATTTTTTATGGTATTATTTAATATGTAATATGTAATGAAAAACCCTAAAAAATACTAAGTGGCGTGAAATAGAATTGCATTTTTTTTTCTGCCATCTTTGGGTGGGATTTTGTTTCTACGGTGCACACATTGCAACAAAAATAACATGCCAACTTTATCCTGCGGGTCAATACAATTACAAGGATACAAAATGTAAAAAAATAAAATATATCTTTGGAAAAATATAAAACTAATTTTTTGCCGCCATCTTCTGACAGCCATCACTTTTTTTTCTTATTTTTCCTTCGACATAATTGTGTGAGGGCTTGTGTTTTGCGATACACCCTGAAGTTTTTATCGGTACCATTTTGGAGTACATGCAACATTTTAATCGCTTTTTATTAAATTTATTCTTGGAGACAGGGTGGCCAAAAAAGTGCAATTCTGCCACTGTGTTTTTCGCTTTTTTTTTCTGACCGCGTTCACCATGCGAGATAAATAATGTATTACTTTGATAGATCACTCTTTTACAGATGCAGCATTAAACATGGAAAAGTTGGTTTTTTTTAAACTTATCTTTTATTTTTTAAATAATTAATAAAAACATTTTTAGGGCTCCGTCACACGAGCGGAGATCCGCGCGTATACCAGTGCGGAAAAAAACTGCACGGGAGGTCCGTACGAAAATCCGCACCTGTCAAAGAAAGAACATATGGGTGGCAATGGACGTGGTCATGCGGTTTTTCTGCATGGAAATACGCACAGTCATCTGAGCCGTTAGACTTACTTTTATATTTTTTTACTCTGCATAAGGGACTTGAACTTGCGACAGTTTGATCGCTCCTGCAGTATAATGTAATACCATAGTACTGCATGATAGCACAATCTGACAGGCAATCAATCTGCAATTGGCATTCAGATGGACCCCAGTTGTCAAGGCAACCGAAAGGCACCCGTCAATCTCATGGCGTGGGTGGGAAGGGGGCTGTTTGGGACCCCCAAACTCCGATCTGGGTATTTAGATGTCATAATTGACACATTTAAAGGGTTAATAGCTGTGATCAGAAGGAGCGCTGATCGTGGGTGTTGGCTGTCCAAGACAGACGACACCCGGATTGTATGCATCAGGATCGGATCCTGATACTACTCCATACAAATCCAGAACCTCCGTGATGTAACTGTAGATCCTAGAGCATTAAGGGGTTGTTTCATAAAGACAACCCCTGTCTAAATACCCTATTAGGAATTTTGGATGTAATTTAAGAAGTTCTCCTACTCTGGCAGACTCAAGCCATCCATATATGACATGGACAGCCATTCGTTATACTATACCTATGCTAGCAATTCTGCAGTCAGATGGCAATCAGTTTGCTAGTCAATATCTGGCTGGCGTGCCAGAAGCCAGACTCATGGCAATCTGCTAATCAACGCAGTAGATCCAGTCAGAAAGTTTTATTCTTTCAACCATTATTGACCGCATCACTTAAATATATGTATTGTGGTCGCAAAGGGTGTATGGAGTGGGCTCCTATTGAGGCAGTTAACCTTTCAGATGCCGCAGTCAAAACGGCTTGTCTAAACCGCCTGCCGTGGTGAGAAAATGGAAAACTATTATATATTGCAATGCTGAAATATTGCAGTATATAGTAGAAGTGATTACAAGTTCAAGCGTCTTATGGGGCTAAACAAGAATGTAAAAGAAGTTAAAAAAAAAATTAAAACCATGTAAAAAAAAATAATAAATTAAAAGTTAAAAAAAGAAAGAAAAAAGCCTTTTCCTATTTTTCCCATAAAACATCTAAGCAATGTAAAAACCCACATATTTGGGATTGCCATGTTTGGAATAGTCCAAATTTTTAAATATCCACTATTTATCCTGCACATTGAACAGCATAAGAAAAAAATACCGAATGCCAAATTACGTGGTTAATTTGTTACCCCGGCTCCCAAAAAATTGAATAAAAGCTGATCAAAAAAATGTATGAACCCCAAAACGGAACCACTAAATACTGCAGCTCACCCTGCAGCAAACAAGCTCTAACATAGTCCAATCAAGGAAAAAATAAAACCGTTCTGGGTCTCAGAATATGGTAACTGAAAGCAAAGTTTAGTTTTTAAAAGTAGTAAAACATACAAAATTATATAAATTTGGTATTGCTGTAATCGCTCTCACAGAATAAAGTTCCCATGTCATTTTTACTACACTTAAGAAAGCCGTAAAATCTAAACCCTTCAAAAAATTGCACAATTGCTTTTTTTCCCATTTCACTCAACTTGTACTTTTAATGGTATCATAAAATGTACAGGAAACACACACAAAAAAAAAATCGACTTGTCCAAAAAAAAAGCAAGCCTTCAGACAGCTATGTTGATGGCAAAATAAAAATTATGCAAATAGTGCAAATAGAAAAATATCGGTCCAGAGGGAGTCAACGAAAAATATAACATTTCATTCAGTTTTTTTACAATTAACATCAATCTAAGAAACCAGACTCAAAAAAAAAAAAAAAAAGGCCAATCCATCTGCCACTGACCTAGAACAATGGTGCTCATTTGTATCTGTACCACGGGATAGCAAAAGCAATTCTGTAAACACAGTTTACACAATTCTCTAATATTTCCTGTAAACTGGAATGGCTCGTTTATTACTGGCTTTACCTGTGAAGCAAAGTAAGCAGGGAACACTACAAGCCTATCTGGGCACATAAAGCATATTATATATATATATATATATATATATATATATATATATATATATATGTTTGTAGGTTTCTAAGAGATGCTATCTTGGAGTTCCTCAAGTAAAATGGCCGTATAACTCTGTATCAGCATGGGTTTCTGAAGGATCGCTCCTGTCAAACCAACCTGATGAGCCTCTATGGGGAGGTAAGTTCTAGACTGGACTGGGGAGAGTCACTGGATCTTGTGTACCTGGACTTTTCAAAATTATTTGATACTGTGCTGCATAAAAGGTTGGTATATAAAATGAGAATGCTTGGTCCGGGTGAGAATGTGTGTAAGTGAGTAAGTAACTGCCTCAGTGATAGAAAGCACAGAGTGGTTATTAACGGTACATACTCTGATTGGGTCACTGTCACTAGTGGGGTACCACAGGGGGTAGTTAATGACCTGGTAGAATGATTGTGCATTAAAATATCCACATTTGCAGAAGATACAAAACTATGTGAAGATATTAACATAAGAGGACACAAGGAGATTGCAGTAGATCTGAATAAGGCCTCATGTCCAGGCACGACCACTGTTGAATCCCACAGTGCTATACTTGCGTGCCCATAGCCATGGAGAGGCAAAGAATGTTTCTTACCTCTCCGGATCCAGCGTGGATCTTCTTTCTTCACCACAGGTCGACGCGCCTGGCGCATGCGCAGTGCTGTCTTTTTTGTTTTTGAATCCCCTGCTTTCTGGCGAATCCGCGGCACCTCCACAGTGACAGCTTCAATGGAAGCAGTCTCTGCGAGACCCACAGGCAGATGGAGCATGCAGCAATATTTTCCTATGTGTGTGACTCACGCACCGGGAAAATAAAATAAAAAAAAAAAAAAAAAAATCACATCTGCATGCTTTTACTTGCCGTGTAGAAGATGCTAATGCATCCCTATGGGCAGCAAGAGATGCAGATCTCCCGCAAGGGCACCACGAGTGGCTTTTATTATTAAAATACACACGTGGACATTGGGCCTTAGTAGGGGGCTTGGGCAGAAAAGTGGCAAATGAGGTTTAACACTGATAAATGTAAGGTTATGTACATGGGCAGAGGAAGTACAGGTCACCATTACACGCTAAATGGGAAACCATTGAGGAACACTGATATGGAAAAGGAGTTGGGGATTTTAGTTAACTGTAAGCTTAACTGGAGCAACCAGTGTCAGGCAGCTGCTACCAAGGCAAATAGGATCATGGGGCGCATCAAAAAAGAGGTGTAGGGGCACATGATGAGAACATTGTTCGTCCTCTTTACAAGTCACTAGTCAGGCCACACATAGAATATGGTGTACATTTTTGGGCATCAGTACGCAAGGAGGTCGTACCAGAGCTTAATCGGGTACAAAGGTGGGCAACTAAAGTAATAAATGGAATAGATGGTCTACAATACCCAGAGAGGTTATCAAAATTGGGATTCTTTAGTTTAGAAAAAAAAGGGGTGGTGACCTAATAACTATGTATAAATATATCAGAGGACAATACAGAGATCCCCCCTCATCACCTGTTTATAGCCAGGACTGTGACTGTAACAAGAGGGCGTCCTCTACATCTAGAGGAAAGAAGGTTCCTATACCGACATAGAAGGGGGTTCTTTATTGTAAGCAGTGAGACTATGGAACTCTCTGCCTGAGGATGTGGTGATGGTAAACTCACTAAAAAAAAAGTTTAGGAGGGGCCTGGACACTTTTCTTGAGCATTGTAATATTATATGTTATAATCATTATTAACTTCAGAGGGATCGGTGATCCAGGGATTATTCCCATTAACAGAGTGGAGTCAGGAAGGATTTTTTTCCACTTAAAAATGGGATAATTGGCTTCTCCTCACTGGATCAGCACTGGGGGTAATAGTCTGAACTGGATGGACATGTGTATTTTTTCGTCCTTACATACTATGTTACTATGATAAAAATAAAATACACAAACTAGTTATAAAAAAATTAGGCACTTTTTGTTATGGCTGCATTACCTTTTTAATTAATATTTCTGTGTTTCTTAACTTGTCTTGTTTGCTACCATCTCTAAGAACTACATTTTTACATTCTGACTCATTTATGTATATTGATGTAATCATGAATATTTAGCTACCTCGCAATCTTTTGACACTTAAACCCCAATTTGAATTTTTAAACTAGCAGAATGAACTTGATATTTTTAATTTCAATCTTCTAAGGAGGTGTAACTGGATAAAATCTGCAGAATAAGTCAAGATTCAGACTCTACGCTAGCTAAAAGGCAGTTTTTCTCTAAACCATCTGTGTTTAGATTTGCATTTCTAAATCAATTGATTTGTTACATGCCTAAAACATAACCTCGTAATGTGCATTTCTACAAAGTTGCAATATCCCCATGTGTAAATGCTTATATATAGATCATACCTTTATACCAGGAGAGTGAGCAAAAAAAGCCTCAGGACTTTGGGAATGATAAAGTGCACCATGGCCAACACAACCCCAAGGTGCTCTAATAGTCAGACTTCCACAATTGAAAAGGTCACCGGATCGGTATCGATATTTTGCCGCTTCATTAACAATCTGCAGATTAGAAAAAAAAATAATTATAAGATCTAAACAAATTTAGCGTGTAAGAGAGCTATAAGGGTACAACAAATAATGCAGAACAGCACAGTGGCTCAGTAGATAGCACTGGTGCCTTGCAGCCCTGGGGTACTGGTGTATCTTGACGACACGAGGAATTGCTGGTGGAGTCAACATTGACAGGGGGGTGACGCCCCCTGTACGTGATTGGATGAAGAGGGGGGATCGGTTGCAGGTCCTAGCAGGGCACTAAGGATTGCTGGGGAAAGCATACACCAGCCCCCGCTGCAGGCAGGCATCCCCAGCTGCCAGGTCCTTCCCCGAAGCACACAGCAGAGGGAGGCCACAGCGTCATAAAGTGGCATTCCCAGCAGCGGCCCACAATCCGGCCTCCCACCAATGTGAGTTTAACATCGCACCTGCAACCAGGGAGGCCACAGAGCCGGGGGGACAGGGAGAGTGACAGGCGGCGGCCGCAGCCTGCTGTAGTCCAGCAGGGTTCCGACAGTGGCGCGGGACACACCGGTGACTGCAGGAGGAAAGCAGATGTGATGGTGCTGTGACATACAGCCGCCTAACAGTGCTGCAGCAAGCTGGGGAAAACAGCGATGGGGGACTGTCACACAACGCCGGCTGACACAGAGGGGAGCGTGCCTCCCTGAAGCTGGGAGGCAACAGTGACGGGGGACTGTCACAAAGTGCCAGGGAACACAGATGGGAGCACGGCTCACTCACATGCCACACTGCTTCTTCCCCATATCCATTGCAGGACCTTGCGCTACTCCGCCAATCTGAAGCTAGAGGTGTGACAGGGTTGTTCCTCCATGGAAGCCCTGTCAAACCCCTAGCTTTCGGTGGCGTAAAGATACACCAGTACCCAGCCCTGGGGTCTTGGGTTCAAGTCTAACAAAGGACCACATCTGCATGAAGTTTATATCCCTGCGTTTGAGTTCCCTCCCACACTCCAAACACACACTAATAGGGTTATCTTGGCTAAATTCACCTATGTACAGTGCTGCAGAATATGTATGTGCTATATAAAACAAATAAAATAGCATAAGCACAGTAAATAACTATGGGGCCCCTTTTTGCAAACTTTAAAAACTTTTTTCGCGTCATGACTTCCAAATCCATGCAAGTAAAAATCTAGGCTAAATTAATTGCCGCATTTTAATCAAAGGGAAGCAGATTTCAGCCTAAAATCCATGTCAGAATCTACATGAAATTTCCAGCATATATATTAGTCTAAAGCAACAATTTTGACAGATTACAATAATGCTGGCCTCTATGTATGTTTTTTGGTCTCTTAGGCCGCCTGCACACAACAGAGCCAGATTCCACATGTGGGAGCCCGCAGCAGAATCCGACTCCGACAGCAGTGGCGTTCAGGCGTATCAGTAATTTCTGTTCTTCATTTGTACTGCAGATGAGCCCGTTGGCTCACCGTCGGACGAGTGTAGTTCGTTTTTTTTTTTTCCTGCGCCACCGCTAGGCGATGACGTGGAATCCACGTCCTATCCACAATGTCAATTGCAGATGGGCTGTGGGTCGGACGGCTTCCCTTGACTTCAAAGGAAGCTGTCCGTGCAGAATATGTGCAAAAATATAGCATGCAGCGATTTTTCCTCCATGAGCGGAAACCGCAATTGATTTCCGCTCGTGTGCATGAAGGATCGATTTCCCATAGCATGCTATGGATGCTATTTGCTGCCGATCCGCGGTGCAAATAGGCATGTTGCGTGCAAACAGCCATTGAAAAAGAGCAGCAAAAGAAGGCTGATGATATGAAATAAAAGGCTGGGGGAGACAGACATGTACCATGTGCTAATTTTCACAATGTATGAATCTTGTTCATGTGGACCTTGGGCTATAGAAGCAGGACAACTTCACTGATTTACATACTGAAAAATCTTAATACAAGTAAACGTAATGCTCAAATTTTGAAAAGTTGGAAAATCATATGGATCCTATAAATCATTGGGTATGAATTGCTGCCATCTTTAGATCATTGAGACGTAAATTACAAGAAACTTAGTAATCTGCTCAAAAAAACCCTAAGAATTACAACAGAAACCTATCTGGATGAAATATGAGCACTCGAATTTACAGTACTTCAGCAGATGTTTCATGTTAACTAAACATCTAACCACAATAATCAGATATCAATTTCCTGTGAAACTCTGCTACTGTAATTAAGAAACCTCATATCAAAAGTTACAGGATACAGATTACTTATTGGAGCAATGAAAGAGTAATTTCACTAATTCCATAGAAACACAAAACTCTAAAAGACATGCATCAACCTAAGGTCCATTTACACACGCAGATGATCGCTCAAAACTGTCATTTTTTAAAAACATTTTGATCGATCATCTTGCATTAGCTACTAAAGAGCTAATCAACCCATTAGTAGTTAACTAGCTTCGTTTGCATGTATTTAGAGAACAGCAGAGGGTCTGTTCTCTAAATACATCACTATTGTTCTCCAGTGCTGAAAAAGAATGTTTTCAGCGCTGCCAGCGGAGAACACAGCATGTAGTCCGTCTTATCAGTCCCGATAGATTTTAAGCTGAGCTTACTTCAGCGACGGACGAAAAGTGCACGGTAACTACACGTTGAGCACACATTTGCAAGCAACGATTATCGCTCAAAAGATAATAATCTTTATTTGTATAGCGCCAACATATTCCGCAGCGCTTACAAAGACAGGGGGGGAACACAGAAAGACGAAGGTACAAAAATTCCTGAACCCACGGTTACATAGTCATCAGTTGATGGGAACAATAGGGGTGAGGGTCCTGCTCCAACGAGCTTACATACTACAAGTAATGGGGTGATACAGAAGGTAAAGGGGCTGGAGATGTGCATGGTATGGCGAGGTGGAGAGTGAGGGACGCTATACACATAGACAATGGTCAGACATTTAGCCGTGTGACGACACAATCAGTATGACTGCAGGAGCAGTTGATGGTGGCTGGCAGGGATTGCAGTCAGTAGGTCACGGAGCATGTTATCAGGCGGCAGTTATAAAAGATGGCTTTTGGGCAAATGTTGAGTGATAATCATTGTGTGTAAAAGGGCCTTAAGTTGTATGCAACATGTATAGAACTACCAGTATTAACAAAATGTAAGAGACGGCATCATGTCATTAACTTCAAACACCATGGATGATTTTGTGTAACATAAACCAAATAACATTTGACCATACCTACTGTAGATATATATAGTGTACAAATCGTTATTATAGGCTTGTTCATGTATAACTTCTCATCATCCAAGATTTGCTTCATTTACTTTTGCAGCAATTTCTGACTCAAAATCAGTTCCGTAATGTGAATTTGGTTGTTTCCGCAGCATAAGCATGGATTTCTGCAACAAATCTGTCCCATGTAAATTTACTGTTATGTATCAATGCATTTCTATAACTAGACTGACCTAATGTTCGCTACGTGAACATACAATGTTTGGAAAAAATAGTTGTGAATGTCTACAGCACTGCGGAGCCGAGGATTCGGCTTGAACTGTTCACTGTTCCTGGCTTGGTCTTCCATGTTTTCAAGACATGGCAAGAGTCAACCTGGTAAGCACTTGATATGAATGTCGATCAGCAACACTTGACTCTTCGTAGTGGTGCTGTTGGCTGAAGACCAACAGCGCTATTAAACTCATCATAGGAACTTTGACCCGGCCTGACGGGTCACTCAATGCATCAAACTCCATTTTTATGATTTTATGATGGTGTCGAGGATCTAACAAATCTAAGGACACCAAAATCATCCACCAGAGGTCATGCAAAGGGGTCAAAGTGTGGTGCAAGAAAAGCCTGTAAACTTTTTTATATTAGTTGCACAGTAAGGCTTGATTTCCATTCTATTCTTCAACACTGCTGTAAAATTAAAAGGGTTGTCCGGTGTTTTAAAAACAAAGCTACTTTCTTCCAGAAACAGCATCCCCCCTGTCCATTGGCCATTTGTGGTATTGAGGCTCAGCACTGTAGACGTGAATGCAGCTGAACTGTAATACCACACACAGCCTGTGGACAGATGTTTTCAGAAGAAAGCCGCCACGTTTTAGAAGCCCCCTCAGGGCATCAGATTGTTATTATATCACATTTTTACATTAGAGTAGTTGTCAGAGTTATAGTTTATAGGCCTTTTGCATGAAGTAAAACAGTCATATATTCGCCTCTCCCTGCTCATGCCATGTCTCCTGGTGCTGCTCTGGGTCATGTTTACAGGCTGCCCCAAGCGGTTTACAAGAGGTTACAAGAGTCACAACCAATAGCAGAGCTCAGCCCTCGATCGCATACAATAGGGCTTTTACTTATAAACTATTACTTGGACAATCCCTTTAAAACATTTTATTATATTGTGTTTTCAGCATATTTACACGATCACAAAGTTGGAAAAAAATATATAATTTAGTAAAAAAAGCAAGATAAATTTCAACATTGTTTAAACAATGTAAAAAATTAAATTAAAAAAAACAAAAAAACTGTACAGCAAAGCACGCAAAAGAAAGGGAAAAGATTAAAGCATTCTGGAATTGGATAGAACAGTCATCCAGTATATTCAAGAGATCTTGTTTCAGGACTTCCTTAGAATTTCCCAGTTATTGTCAGCGCCTCAGAAATTGACACGTACGTTCTCTACAGGATATTCTCAAATCGTGACCAACTTTTATAATATTTTTTTTTCTTATCAGCTTTGTAGATGGATTTCATTTTTTGCACTTCTATTCTAGGCCGGTGTTTCTCAATTGCATTACTGGACAATGGATCAGAGGAACACTGGATTAGAATACAAGTGCAAAAAAGAAGATCCAGCTACAGAGCTGATAGGAAAAATGTATTGTAAGAGTTGGTGGATTATAAACTGACACTTTGCTTGTCGCTATATCACTGCATTTCTTGGGAGAGTTGTTATTCAGGGGCCTATAATAAATAGCCCCTACAGCAGCTATGATGGCCATCATTCCATGGGGAAAGAGAACAACGTAGGGGCTTTAGAATCTAGTATAGGGTTTAGAATCCGTACATAATTATGATCATGTTCCGGCTAGGTTCACACAGGGCGTATTCCCGTCGGAAATCTCACGGTTTGGCCTCAGCAAAAACCGCGAGATTTCCGCCGGAAGAACCGCCGCGGAAAAAGCCACGGCGGCTTTGAAGCGGCCCAGCCGCTCGCTTTTCCGTTGTGGCCGGCGCTCCATAGAGGAGAGCGTGGCCGCGACGAAAATAAACAAAAAAGAAAAGTAAATAGACATGCTGCATCTTTAGAAGCCACGGCTGCGGCGGCCGCAGTCGCGGTTTCAGCCGGACTTACCGCAGCGGATTGGCCGTCCCGTGTGGACGAGATTTCTCAGAAATCTCGTCCACATGGCTGGCTAATCCCGAGATTATCGGCCGCGGGCGGATTTGCCGCGGCTGAATTCCGCGCGGCAAAACCGCAGCAAATCCGCCCTGTGTGAACCCAGCCTAATATTTTTCAATCCTGCACCCCACATACACAAACACACTCCAGTAACATTCCTATAACTTATAAACTAATAAAAGTGATTCATGAAGACAGTCTGTGTAGCTGCTGAAAATATGGTCCCAAAGGACATCTCCAAAAACCACTAACACCTACACAAACACATAGTGCACATGCAAACGCCTATAAAGGAGTTGGAACATAAACAAATGCAAAAAGGGAACACTATGCAGATACTTGGGGAAGGGATAGAATAGAACAGTCAAAATGATCCAGTAAGGAAACTACAACAAATACATTATCATTAGAGATGAGCGAGCACCAAAATGCTCGGGTGCTCGTTACTCGGGACGAAATTTTCGCAATGCTCGAGGGTTCGTTTCGAGTAACGAATCCCATTGAAGTCAATGGGCGACCCGAGCATTTTTGTATATCGCCGATGCTCGCTAAGGTTTTCGTTTGTGAATATCTGGGCAATTCAAGAAAGTGATGGGAACGACACAGCAACGGATAGGGCAGGCGAGGGGCTACATGTTGGGCTGCATCTCAAGTTCCCAGGTCCCACTATTAAGCCACAATAGCGGCAAGAGTGGGCCCCCCCCCCCCCCCCCGCACTGTCAGCGTAAAGATCGTTCTCCTCTGCCATAGCTGTAACAGCTGTGGCAGAGAAGAACGATGTTTGCCCACTGAATTCAATGGAGCCAGCAATACAGCCGCCTCCATTGAAAGCAATGGGCTGCCGGCGTGCGCGGGGTGAATTGTCGGGAAGGGGTTAAATATATAAGCCCTTCCCTGCAATTCATCCAGAAATGTGTTACAATAAAAATATATACCGGCGTATAAGACGACCCCCCAACTGTCACCTTATACGCCGGCAATACAGTGGAGCAAAGAATAAAAATCATTACTCACTTCTTCTGACGTTCTGTGGCACTCCTGCAGGCTGTCGCTCCCTCCTGGTTCCCGGCAGAGCATTGCTTTCTGGACGCAGGGCTTGAAATCCCCGCCTCTAGAAACACAGCCAATCACAGCCATTCAATGACATCATTGTCATTGGCTGTGATTGGCTGAAGGCACGTGTGTTTCTGGAGGCAGGGATTTAAAGCCCTTCGTAGAGAAAGCAATGATCTGCCGGGAACCAGGAGGGAGCGACAGCCTGCAGCAGCGGCGCAGAACACCAGAAGAAGTGAGTAATGATTTTTATTCTTTGCTCCACTGTATTACCGGCGTATAAGGTGACAGTTGGGGGGTCGTCTTATACGCCCGGTCGCCTTATACGCCGGTATATATTTTTCTTGTAACACATTTCTGGATGAATTGCAGGGAAGGGGTTATATATTTAACCCCTTCCCGACAATTCATCCTGCGATCGCCGGCAGCCCATTGCTTTCAATGGAGGCGGCTGTATTGCTGGCTCCATTGAATTCAATGGGCAAACATCGTTCTTCTCTGCCACAGCTGTTACAGCTGTGGCAGAGAAGAATGATTTGTCTTCTATATGTTCTCAATGGGGTCGGCGCTGCTGCCGCCGGCCCCATTGAGCGCATATAGAGAAGAGAACAGAAATCGCAGATCGCACATAGGTGCAATCTGCGATTTCTATGGCCTAAGGCCTTAGGGTGCCTACCCACTAGCGTTTTTTTTCCCTGCGAAATTCGCAGCATTTTTTTCTCTGCAGGGGTCTATAGGACTTGTAATGTTAAAATCGCGATCGCGCAAAATCGCGATTTCGCGGGAAATTGCGATTTTGCGCGATCGCGATTTTAACATTACAAGTCCCATAGACCACTGCAGAGAAAAAAATGCTGCGAATTTCGCAGGGAAAAAAACGCTAGTGGGTAGGCACCCTTAGTCAGACGGGCGTTTTTTCGCGCGATTTGCGGATCGCATGACGGATGCGCATCCGCAAATCGCGTGACCCGTGCCCGAAAATCGCCCGAAAATCTGCTCCTAGCCGTGTTTCATTAGAAACGGGCTGGAGCTGTCCGAAAGCAATGCGCTGCGGGCGAGTGTGGGATGAATTGTTGGGAAGGGCTTAAATATATAAGCCCTTCCCTGCAATTCATCCAGAAAAGTGTTAAAATAAAAGATATATACATACTCACCTGCTCCCGGCCTGCAGTGGGTGTGAAGGGGGTGTGAGTCAGACCTGCCCCCTGATTGGCTCAGCGCTGAGCCAATCAGGGGGCAGGTCTGACTCACACCCCCTTCACACCCACTGCAGGCCGGCTGCGCGGAACTCCGGCTGCCGGGAGCAGGTGAGCATATATATTTTATTTTAACACTTTTCTGGATGAATTGCAGGGAAGGGCTTATATATTTAAGCCCTTCCAGACAATTCATAGCAGCTCCGGCATCAACACCACTTTCCCTCCTCTATGTCAGAATGCATCTGTGGCGAGCCGCGGGAGGGGCCGATTTTTATACTCGGGTGACACCTAATCTCGCCAGCCACTCACTGCAGGGGGGTGGTATAGGGCTTGAACGTCGCAGGGGGAAGCTGTAATGCCTTCCCTGTCTTTCTATTGGCCAGAAAAGCGCGCAAATTTCTCAGGGAAGAAAATGAAAGTGACTCGAACATCGCGTGGTACTCGTCACGAGTAACGAGCATCTTGAACACCCTAATACTTGAACGAGTATCAAGCTCGGACGAGTACGTTCGCTCATCTCTAATTATCATATTTGTCCAGAAGAGGAATAATGATAAATGACCAGCAGACACATTATTATACAACTTTTATGAGTAAAGTGCATGGGGGATCAAAAATTCATCCCATATTAAAGTTAGATTGTTAAATTGTAAAACCATTAGAGAGTGATAAGCACCAAGACTAAAACCATATGGAAATACCTATAAATTACAAGCAGTTCAGTCAGTCAGTTCTTTTGTTGCTTTTACTACATGAAGTTTGCTGAAACTTGTCTGTTTTTTTTCCAGAGGTAAATATCAGTTGTTTTCTCTAGGATAAATTTAAGAGACCCTGTCATCATGACAATGCAGTTCCTTCAGCAGGCAGCAGGTTATAGAACAGGAGAGCTGATCAGATTGATTATAATTCTGGTGGACAAGATTCAGTCTAACTTGTATTTTATTCATATAATGTAAATCTCTGGTCTTTTTGCTCTTCAGAGGTTCACCAAGCAGTCCTATCAGTGATTGATAGCTACTTCTGTATGCAAAGTCATACGCAAATATTTTCAACTTGTTCCATGATGGGCTACCGATCTGAAGGCAGTGTTCCCCAACTCCAGTCCTCAGGAACCGCCAACAGGTCATGTTTTCTGGATTTCCTCAGACATTGCCACAGGTGTTCTTACCATAGGATATCCTGAAAACATGACCTGTTGGTGGTCCCTGAGGACTGGAGTTGAAAAACGCTTATATAAGAGATTAGAGGGGGGAGTTAAAGTTCCTGAGAGAGGCTGTGATAGAGATGGTGGTATCAGAGGTACTGCCTGTTTGGGACAACCTTTCACCCAACCCTGATGGTCCAGAAGTACGCGATGAACCTGGGAGTCCTTTGTTATGGCCGCCTGCAGACGGCCGGGTCGGATCCCGCTGCGAGAATTCTCGCAGCGGGACCAGACCCGAGCCCCTGCAGGGACCAGCGCGGCACTCACCTCTCCCGCGGCTCTGGCTCTTTGATGTGCCGGCAGCCGGCGCAGAGCGGAGCCAGCAGCCTGCGAGCCCCGCACAGAAATAGAGCGTGCCGCGATTTGTTTTCAGAGCGTGATTTTGCGTCCGTCTGCCTAGGATTGCATTTTCTAATGCAATCCTATGGCAGCTTCCACGTGCGGAAATTCTGTGGGAAGCCCCGCTGCGGATATCCGCCCGCATGTAGGGGGCCTATGGCTCCCCATTTTAGCAGTTCTCCAGAAAGGACTGTGAACAAGTCACTGGGTCTCTGGTTAGGGACAGAGGTTCTTAATATAAGAGCATGCTCATTACCAGTCTTTCTCTTCCTTTTCAGTGGCTTGATAACAGCATTGAGGGTGCACTACTCACATTTATATTAGGTGATGAGGTCCATAGCTAAAACATACGATAATACCCAATATTCATATGATTGAGAACCAACAGAAAGCATTCAGCAATCCCATATATGAAGGAGTGCTAATAAGTCCTTGAGTTTTCGATCTTCATTGGTTTTCACCTCAATATCTTTAACCACTTGCCACCCAAGCAAGTTGTGGCCTATGTGACCAAGCCCAATTTTTCAAATCGGACACGTGCCATTTTATGTGATAAGAACTTTGAAATGCTATTACTTGTTTTTTTCATTACACATTTTACTTTATATCATGGTAAGTTTCAGTCGGTATGTTTTGCATTTATTTGGGAAAAAAATCCCAAATTTAAAGAAAATTTGCATGCTTCAGAATTTGACATATTCTGCTTGTAATATAGATAGTCATACCACACAAAATAGTTAATAAATAACATTTACCATTTGTCCACGTTATTTTGGCATCATTTTTTTAACTTTCCTTTTTAGATTTTTCAAAACGTTACAAGGCTTATAAATATAGCAGCAAATTTTTCTAATTCGGAAAAATATTCCCAAACTCAATTTTTTCAGGGATCAGTTGAGTTTTGAAGTGGATTTGAGATCAATGCAAGCTGTGCCTGAAGTTACAAGCCCCGGCCACTACACAGTCAGCGCAGAGGCTTCTGCTCCGACCTCTGTTATTGCAGCTCCAACAGCATGCACCCGCTCAGCTGATTGGTCAGGTCCCAAGCGAAAGACCCCAGCCGATCAACTGTTGATGACCTATCCCGAGGATAGATCAGCAATAATATGCCCAGAGACCACACTGATTAGTTTCCATGGGTCTCTCACAAAGCTCTGCGACTTCAGCTAGGGACATGTGGGTCACATGCAGGGGAGTCAGTAGATTAGCAGCTTGAGCTCCGAGATTCAAGGGGAGGGCACAGCAGTACCTTCTCATTGTGATTGCTGTGATTGGCAGTGTATAGAAGGAGAATTTTTAGCTCTATGCCCTTAAATTCATTACAGATATTCAGAGGTATAATCATAGCTTGGAAGCCGCTACCTCATATCTAGCACAGTCTGCCACTTAGAAAATTTTGCAGGTCAGAATTAAGAAAAGTTTTTTTTTTACAGTCAGGCCTAGTTCACTTAGGCACTGTTAGCACAGTATAGGGGTGTGAAAAAAATCGTGCCAATACTGAGCTAAAAATCACAGGAAAGGGCAGCAGCTACTTAAAAAAGCGCAGCAGCTCCAGGAGGAGAGAGAGAAGAAGTTCAGGATTTCCTCAAGCAGGGAGAGAGAGAGCAGGCTATGGGAGATTATCAGATATCCCCGCTTTCTCTCTCCCTGCTCTGGGGATCCCTGAGGGATATCCCAATAGCTTAGAGAGAGGGGCAGGGCTAGAGATGGGGGACAGGGCTATTGGGCTTTTCATGGGGATTCCCCATAGCAAAGAGAGAAGGGATGGGGCTAGAGGACCATGGCTGGAGGGTGGATCCCTCTAGCACCACTCCTTCCTCCCACACTCTCAGGAAAGCCCTGTAACCCCACCCTCTCTCTCGGCTATACGGAAATCCCTTGGAGAGAGGGGCAAAGGGAGTCCCCTACTGGCCGCCGCTGCTGGGGAATTGCCCAGCAGCAAGGCTGGAGGAATACCCCACTGGTTACAGCAGGACATTTAAAATTTGCTGCCCAGAAGCACATTTCATTTTAAATGTTCCGTTGTAAATTCCTGTTAGACCCCACGACGATTAAGGGAACCCTTGGGGAGTCCCCTCATCCCCGTGGGACTAATAGGAGTTTACAGCGGGACATTTCAAATATGCTTCTGGGCAGCACATTTTAAATGTTCTGCTGTAAGCTGCTGGGAATCTTTTTTCCTGTGCAGTAGTTTCCATAGACTCCTGCTCCCATAGGAGTCTATGGAAACTCCTGCACAGCTCGCACCAAAGATACGTCAGGTCTTACCTTTTTGCACACCACGCACCTTAGATGTTGGCATTGCAGCCATGCATATCCTATCTTTGCTAGGTGCGAGTATTTAGTGCATCTAAAATGCCTTCATGTGAACGCTTCTATAGGAAACCACTGGTTCTTATAGAAGCACTCTTTCCACGTACCTCTAATGAGCGAAAACAGCGCTCGTGTGAACAAGGCCTTAAGAGGAAAACTTTGCCTTGCAACACTTGGTTAACTTCCTAGAATTATTATTTAGCGTCATCCATGGCTTATAAATTCACTGCAGACAAAGGCAGGGGGTGTCCACCATGTAATGGTGCTGGGGAAGTCAATGTAAGCCGTCCGATCCGCGGCTCATCCGCAATTGAATTGCCGCGGATTCAGTGGTAAAGCAGGAGTTAAAAAAGAAAAAACACACCACTGCGCATGTGTAAGGACATGGCCTTTCGTTTTCCCATTTTTGTTTTTATTTCTCTCCCCCCTTTTAAAAAATGATAACCCTTTTATTTATTCCTCGCCGCCACTGAGGGCTTGTTTTTTGCGGGACGAGTTGTATTTTTTAGCGGTTTTATTTAATGTATCATATAATGTGCTGAAAGACCTTTACAAAAGTCTAAGTAGAGTGAAATGGGAAAAAAAAAGAAATTCCGTCAACTTTGAGTGCGTCTTGTTTTTACGGCACACAAACTGCAACAAAAATGACCTGATAACTTTATTCTATGGATCAGTATGATTACTAAGATACCAAACTTGTATAGTTTTTTTGCTGTACTACTCGTACGGTTTTTCAAAAGATATTTAATTTTTTTTCAATTATTTTCTGTCTCCATCTTCTGAACGCAATAACTTTATTTTTCCATCAACATAGTTGTGAGAGGGCTCATTTTTTGTGGGATATCCTGTAGTTTCCGTTGGTACCATTTTTGAATACATACGACTTTTTGATTGCTTTTCACCACATTTTTTCTTGGAGACAGGGTGACCAAAAAGCACAATTCTGGCATTCTTTCTTTTCTGACAATGTTCTTAATACGGAGTAAATTATGCATTACTTTGATAGATTGGACTTTTACGGACGCAGCAATACCAAATGTGTATTTTTGTTTTATTATTTAGATTATTTTATTATAAAATACAGCAAAAGTGTGTGTGTGGTAGGAGTGGGGGGGGGGGTTAAACTTCTATAACTTTATTTTTAAATAATTAGTAAAACTTTTTTAAACTCCTTACCTTTTTTTAAGTCCCCAGAGGGAACAAGAACATGCAAAGCTTTGATCGCTCCCTCAGTGTCATGTAATGCCATAGCATTACATTATATTGCGCTCCGACAGCCTTTCAGAAGGCCCCCAGCTGCCATGACACCTGAACAGCTCCCTGATATCATCGCGAGGGAAGCCGTATGGGACCCCCAAACAAACATCAGCTCTTTTCATACATACACTGCAGCTGCAAGACATAACTGTATGTCCTGCAGCGTTAAGGGGTTAAGGATTTTACCCATGTGGTGGATTTTACGGGGCTATTTTTCTTTTATTCAGCTACTAAAATTATTTTTGATGTGTTTTTTTCTGTGACATATAGGGCTATATTTTTATACCTGTTTTTCACTGATTTTCTTTCCAATTTTTAAGCTTTATTAGGTGTAAAAAGGCTTAAAAATTTTTTTTAAATTGATAGTTTATTTTTAAAATTTGCATATTTACGCTAAAATACAGGAATGCTCCTCATTTTGCTTCATACGTTTTGACATATAATTTGCAATAACAGGGTGCATATAGCAACGGTTAAGGTTTTCTGTAATTTTTTTTTGTTGCTTATTTTTGTAACTTTTTTTTAATTTTATACAGCTATGTCCCCCATGATGTCATATAAGACCTCTGAGTGGTCATTCACATTGTAAAAAAAAACAAAAAAAAAACACTTACACTGTAAATGGGGCATACATAGGAGCCTCAGTGACAGAGAGAAACATCCCCCAAGTGTGACAGTAGTCAATAACAGAGCCGATCTGGGTGTGCCAAGACCCTGCCGCTTTGCCATGGCGGGGGGCACCTGTCAGCCACGAGATCATCGGGTCGAATACTGGAAGTGACACTTCTACTTTCTCTCTTGCACGCTACGTAGTGCTGAAATGAGCGCTATGTAACGAATGGAGAAAGCGTAAATTGTTAATACCCGCTACCGCCTTCTCCTCCGGGTCATCCGAGGACCTGACCTGCTCCTGCTATATTGCAGGTGCAGGGGCTATAATCCTGTGCTAGATTTTTATTATCGGCCGGGATTAAAGCCCGGGACCTAGTGCTGTAAATTTACAGTGCTTGGTCCTTAATGGGTTAAGCAGACAGATTTTGAAGGAGAATGCCAGTACAGTAACACCCGATTCATCTCTGAGATTTGTTTTTGGGAAAAATAATTACACATTTAAATAAAAAACCCAGTTACATCTACTTCGGAAATGACAAAGCAAACCAACGTGATGTAGGGTTTTCAAAAGAAAAAAAAAAAAGAAGGCGGTTTACGCTTCTTCATGTAAGCTTGGTAAACACAATTAAGATATATCACCTCTCTCTGTCATAAACTGGGTGTACAAACCTGATCAAACGCTGGATATATGTAGTCTGCAAACTGGATCTCAGCAATAGAGGTAGCGCCAGCAACTGCAACTCCAATGCCAAATCCAACAATTCCCTGTTCACACAGAGGGGTGTTGAAAACTCTGTCTTTACCTGGAAAACAAATTCAATAATTGACACGTTACCTATTGAAGTGATTTGTTCTAAAGTCAATTAAATCTTTACTCAAATATGAATCACTGCCGGTAGGAAACTCAGCACTTATAAGTCATACAAGTAATAAGACACTGTAGCTATTATAACCAGGCCTTGTGAATAGCACAGTGCTGGTAAGTAAGGCCGCTCTCCATTATGTAGCACACCAGATCATTGATTCCATGGCCATAATGAGCGGCAGTACTTGCAGAGTATACCCTGACAATCCAAGAGACATGGAGGCTTTTTAAAGATCAGCTGAAGAGTAGATTAGGCAGGAACAGAGGGTTAGTGTAGTAACCGCAGTACCACACAACAGCCTGTTCTTGGATAAAAGCGACAAAGTTCAGCAGCAAACTTTCCAAGAGCAACAAGATAAACATATTATAGGTGATTATTACAGGCACATGTGTGCAATAGAGAGAGGTCCTGCAGAGGCTATAGAGCCCCATCTTTCTTCATCATGAGTTGTGTGCAAGTCATCAGGTCCCCTCCGCAAGCACTGCAACTAGCATGAGGATTATACCACCCAACTCGTGAAAGGAAGCAAACTGTCATATTGGCGTTGTAGTGTTGCGAATCAGCACCTCATTTTGATTTCTGCTATGGAGTTCAGTTTCCTCCATTTACACACAAAAGGGTTATAAAAAATGTACAATAGTATTGACCTCACAAAAATCCTAGTTAAACTGGTAACCACATCCATTAAATATTTGGGCACACATATAGGAAGAACCCCTGAAATCCATTAACCTTAATTATCCTCCGTTGGTAACCAAAATGTTATCGGAACTCTGATAAATGGGCCAATCCCCTTATTTCTTGTAGGAAGAGGTCATCCTATTAAAATGCTTCGTTTCCCAAGACTTCTTTATTGACTGCAAACTATTCCATTGCTGTTAAAATGGGAAGGCGTGCGAAAACTTCAGTCAGCTTTTTCTGCTTTTATATGGAGGAACAAACGCCCGCACATTTCCCTAAATAAACATGCTCCCCAAGGATAGCGGCGGAACACATTTTCCAGACACCCGTAGCTATAATTTAGCATGCCTCTTCCGTCACTCATTGGACTGGTTGCAAGGCACCAGATAATTCTCAAGCCATAAATTGGAAGCCAATCTTCTCTGCCCTTGGAATGTAGACACTTTACTACACACAAGCTTTTCTAAACACCCGTTGGTAGCCAGGAGATCTCTTCTGGCTAATGATAACACTGCCACATGGAAAACCTTACGGGAGGCTTATGGGCTCCCCTTTCGACTATCAAAATATATGAACCCGTGCAATCACCCAGAGTTTAGTGAAGGCTGCAATAATAAGCTTTTAACACTCAGGAATATTGAAAAGGTATCACAACCATTAACTCCTTCCCGCTCCAGGACGTACATTTACGTCCTGGAGCGTCGGGGCATGTATGCAGAGAGGTCGCGGGGCAACCTTTCTGCATACAGCGCAGGTGTCAGCTGTATACTACAGCTGACACCTGCGGAGCAATAGCCGCGATCAGCCGTATTAACCCTTTAAAGGCCCCAGCGCTGTTCAGGGGTCTCGTACGCACACCCCCACCCCCACCCCCACGAGGTGAGATCGGGGGAGCCGTGCAGGTATCATGGCTGCCGGGGGCCTTCTGAAAGGCTCCAGGGCTGCCTTGAGAGACTGCCTATCAAGCCATCCCCGTGAGGTGGCTTGATAGGCTGCCTGTCAGAATGCAGTATGACGTAATGCTATAGCATTACATCATACTGCAGGAGCGATCAAAGTATCGCATATTGTATTCCCCCAGGGGGACTTGAAAGTAAAGTGAAAAAAAGAGCAATAAAGTTTTTTTAATTGTAAAAAAAAAAAAAAAAAATCACCCCCCCTTTTGCCATATCTAGAATTAAAATGTCTAAATATTAAAATAAAAATACATATTTAGTATCTCCGCGCCCATAAAAGTCCGATCTATCAAAGTAGCACATTATTTACCCCGCAAGGGAAACGTCGTCAGAAAGAAAATAAAATAAAGAACGCCAGAAATGCACTTTTGTCTCCCGGAAAAAAAAGCAATAAAAAGCGATCAAAAAGTCGTACGTATTCTGAATTAGTACTAACAGAAAGTACAGGACATTCCGCAAAAAATAAGTAGTATAGAAAAAAAAAAAGCTATACAAGTTTGGTATCGTAGCAATCGTACTGACCCATAGAATAAAGTTATGTCATTTTTGTTGCAGTTTGTGAGCCGTAGAAACAAGACGCACCGAAAGATGGTGGAATGTCATTTTTATTTTTTTTATTTTACTCCACTTAGAATTTTATTTAAAGTTTTTCAGTACATTATATGGTACATTAAACAGCACCATTGAGAAATACAACTCGTCCCGCAAAAAACAAGCCCTCATACAGCGACGTCGATAGATAAATAAAGGAGTTATGATTTTTTTTTTTAGGGGGGGGGGGGAGGTGGGAACAAAAATGGGGGAAAAAAAGGGCCGCGTCATGAAGGGGTTTAAACCTCTAAGAAGCTATGTATATGTCTTTCACAGAGCTCCAGCTGCTTTATGTCCTCCCTCCCTATGGGCAGCTTCGGGGGTTTCTGAAAGATAGACTAATTAATATAGCAAAGGAACATGTCACCAACACTCTAGACTTTTTCATATAATACCCTCTTAAGAAACACTCAATCTCTACTTTGTTCTTTCACCTTAGAGAAAATCATGTGGATTACCCCACTCTATTTAAAAGATGGGCACAAGAACTAGAAGACCTTGAGATTGGTGGGAAAATACTTGAAGGCTTCAGTGAAGAAAACTATCATAAATGAAAGATGGAGGGAGTCACACCTTAAGCTAGTACACAGAGCCATTTATGGTTTTGACAACCCCCCCCCCCCATCCCTTACACCCCCATCCCACCACCCTAATGCCCCAGACTGCTTTGCTTGCATGCCCTAAATGTTCTCCGCGGACAGGCCTATTACATGGTATGTGGTCCTGCCCTAAAATCCAAAAATACTGGATAGATATTACAACCCTCATACATAGAGCATGGATACATGTCTTACCGCTGTCCCCACAAACATACTTATTCCACTCTTCACCACCCAAAATAAAAATGACAAGACTGTCACACATTATATTGTTTGTGAGTAAATGCTGTTTATTACATTATTGGCTACAACCACAAGTCCCAACAATATCTGATATTCTACAACACCTCCTCCACATGGATAGGCTAGAAACAGAACGACGGGCGGAATCACAGGATCTGAATGCCTTTCTGAAAAGTAAAAATATTGCAAGTCATGGGTACTAGATTTATGTAGACAAGATTCTGATCCAAGGATTTATTCTGATTGCCATACGGAAAGCAAAAAGGAATTTTTTCACCTGGCATGGGGCAGTTGGCATCTGACTCACAGGGCTTTTCACCTTCCTCTGGATCAACATTTATAGGTTGGATTTGATGGACCCATGTCTATTTTCAACCTTACCTACGTAAGCACCAACTCCTCAGGTATATATGCATTACAATTTCTTTCTTGGTGTATCAACATTGAGAAAAAATAAAAGAATAAAGCTTAAATGACATTGAATGTGATTTATATTTTTAAAAACATTGTAACGAAGATAATGTTTCCAGATCACCAAAGCCCACAAGCAGCAATCAAACTAGTAAAATAAATGAAACTCAGATTTGAGCAGATCAATCATAACACAAGTCGTCTATTTTTTGTGAGCCAACAAATGAATCCAAACATATTTTATATATAGACCTTGTTTACTGGAACCACACAGCTCAGGTATCCTCAGAAAGACAGTCTAATTGTTCCAAATATCAAAATTTATGCTTAAATGGAAAACTTAAGAGACTTGCTTAGGGTTGACCATTTGTGGAACACTTCAAGGTCGAATACTGGATCCCGTAATACAGCCTTCAACATTTGGATACCTTTCAAGATCAAGACTATGCACAAGCAATGTAAGCAGGACAAAACCTAAACCAAGTTTTTGAGAAGATCCAAAATTTTCATAAAACATAAATCCTATAAAGTTATATTCACACATAGTGGATTAGGTGTGAATGTTCTGTATAATACATCTAAATCAGGTTTCACAAATCCCAATCCCCACAATACAAAAAAAATAAGAAATGTTCTCAAATGTGGGCATCCTACAGACTTTTAATTCAGCAACGTTTACTTTGGATTCCACACTTTGCATGGCAAAGTCAGCATGTAAACCAAGCAGATTTTGCTTAAATTCTTGGCCACTCTACAGGACATGCCATTCAATAGCCAATAGTGTACAAGCCACAGAAGTCCACATAGCAGTGTGCCAGCCAAAGATAGCCTTACATTAGCACACCAGCCACAAATGCCCTACATGTATAGGCCCATTTAGACACAACGATTATCGCTCAAAGGCATTCTTTTGAGTGATAATCTTTATGACTGACATTGTGCAGTTTTCATTAAGCTGTCACTCATCGTTGTCTTTCAGCATGCTGAAAGACAACAATGAGCCTCATCAGGGATTCACAGCGGGATACAGCTGATACTATTGATTCCGCTGTATCCCACTCACTGATGACAGGCTGCGAATGAAGAACAGAGCGGTCCAGCTGTGTTCTCCATGCTCCGTGCAAAGAACAGCTGGATGCAAAAGACAAGCGGGGACACCCTGCTTGTCTTCTGCATCCTCCGCTCGGAGCGCTCGGCTGTCATACAGCCGGGCGCTCCCAGCAGGGAACAGCTGGATGCAGAGAACAAGTGGCCCCACTTGTCTTCTGCATCCTCCGGACCACAAGGTGATAATCGTTGTGTCTAAATAGGCCTTAGGAACCAAGATGTATGTTTATTTGTTTGTTCACGGACACCGTTGGACCCCATTTAAAATTTAAAATGCTGGCAGATCAACCCAAAGGCTACATTCACATGAGTCTCATGTGCGTTTTGTGTGTTGCGAGATGGACAAAACTCATGCGAATATGAACCTCATTCTTTTGAATGGAGTCATACACATGGGCGACATTTTTCCTCACAGCGATGCTGTGAGGTAAAAAAAAGACAAAAAAAACCAAACAATTGCTGCATGTCCTATTTTTTGCGTCCCTTGGAACACATCACCCTCTGTTTTCAATAGGGCAGTAAAACACATCATATGTTGTGCGATATGCACTTAAGTGTGATGTGATGTTTCCCATTGAAATCAATGGGAAACACTTGCTGATTCTCCGACGCAAGTGAAACAAACGCCAGAGGATTGGAACTTCAGAGAAGTGATGTGAGGTGCTTTTGTATGGGAAATACGTCGTATTCAGGGATAAAACACATGTTTGCAAGCCCGATATCGGGCTAGCTTTCTTGGATCAATATCGGACTCGTTCATGTAGTAGAGCTGTGTGTGTGATGTCTGGAAATCAGAATGGATGCAGCAGAGCTGTGTGTGTGATGTGTGGGAATCAGCATGGATGTAATAAAGTTGTGTGTGTAATGTGTGGGAATCAGGATAGATGTAGTAGAGCTGTGTGTGATGTCTGGAAACTCAGGTACTATAATTTCCTAGATTAGCTGAGCTAGAATACAATGGAATCGTTTTTGTACATTAGATTACTGTGCAATACCAGGTGTAATAATGATAGAATGCAAAGCCCCGGGGAGATTTCTGCTCTGAAGCCTGCAGAAGTGAATGTAGCTCTTTGTCGTAAAGCTACATTGAAGTAGCTGTAATATAGTTTTCTGTGGAAGCTGTATATTTAGTGCCAAGAACAGGATCAGATCATAACATGTTTAATCAAGAAAGCTGTTCTCAAATCTATTTTTACACAACGGGAACTGATCCTTTCCTTGGCACATGAAGTGCTACTCCTGCACACAGTAGTGCTATGGTCGTCTGAAGGTAGCCTTAGTACAGCCTCATAATTCAGGACAAGCCGAAGAGAAGAAATACAACATATTTACTACTTTTTATGCACAGAAGTTTCATAAAGTAAACTATATACACTTTACAGGGTTCTTAAGGGAGTAGAACATTCATTTTACACGGTTTATGGCGAAAGAACAACATCTGTGCATCCGAAGTAAAAATTGGCCACTGCTGATTTATAACTAATGTTTATTATGTGGGAGATCAATGCGAACAGTATACAGAACTGTAAAACATCACTTTTATAGACAGTTTCATTGACAACTTAGCAAAAGTAAAATACAGACACAGCAGCTGCCCCAGCAGGGAGTCGTGGCTTTACTGGATGAAGCAATCCACAGGCTGACATATTTGGCCATGGACATCTCCCAATACTACACATGTCCTACAGCAGCCACACTTTGAATAATGAGTGCACATCTGGAACAGTCGGGAAGATTGGTCAGAAGTCAAGTGGGATGCCTGAATTCACGAGTGAGCAAAAATGTATAAAAATGCTGGGAATAGCTTAATGTATTTGGCACAAATCACTAGTTAGACACTTTTCATTACTCCAACTCATGGTGGGTCCAGTTTTTAAAACGGTTGAGAAAGGTTAGGGGTCTAAAACCTAATAAATGTGGTGCCCACCATATACTACACCTTCTTTGTAAGGCCTACTGCACACGGCAGAGCCGGATTCTACATGCAGAGCCCGGCTCTGGCAGCAGCGGCGTCCGCACTTACCTGCTCTGTCGCCGTCTTTTCTGTACTGCCAATGGACCTGGTGGCTCGCCATCGCACATGCGCAGTATAGACTTTTTTATTGCGGGTCAGACGACTTCCATTGACTTCAATGGAAGCCGTTCATGCAGAATCCACTGAAAAATGGAGCATGCTGTGATTTTTCTTCTGCTTAAGGTAATCGCAATTGGTTTTCGCAAGTGTGCAGGAAGAATCGATTTTCCATAGCATGCTATGGGCAGAATTTGCTGTAGATCCGCGGTGCAGACGCTCACCGTGGATTCCGCAGCAAATATCTGCCCGTGAGCAGGAGGCCTAGGGTGTTAGAATCTTGGTGCATCTATAAACTCAATTATTAGCACTGCTCTAGAATTCTGGTACAAATTTTCAGAGAGGGATCTGCAATGAAAATCTGTAAAGTTTAAACATACTGTAAGGCTGGCTTCACACGGGCGCTAAAATCGTGTGAGAGTTGTGCATTGCGAGATGCACAAATATGAACCCCATTATTTTGAATGCGGTCATACACATGAGGGATGTTGTCCTGCATTGCACCAAGATGCGAAGCGGGAAACAAATCGCAGCATGTCCTATCATGCTGTATGCTATTGTATCTCAGAGTCCATTGTGCTCAATGCACCGGTGGCAGCAGCGCACCAAGTGCAAAGTGCACGCAATGCAAGATCCCCCATTGAAAACAATGGGAGAGACTCCGCGATCCCCTACTGCAGCTGAAAGCTGCGGCGGAGGATTCACTTCTTCTCGAAGTCATGTGAGGCTGCTTTGCCATGAAAGCACCTCGCATGGTGGGGAGCGCAATATAGGGGCGGGATTCCCAGCCCCATGTCACTCTCGCCTGTATGAAGTTAGCCTTCATGGTTGGAGCTCTAGCTTTTTATAGCAGCACTCTAAATTCCCCATTTACAATGCCCGCAGTCCCCACCATGAGAGCTTTGGACCTCACTGAAAACTTATTGAGTTCTATGGGAACTGTATGAATCCATGTGCAGTAAGCTCCCTATAGTGGCAATTACAAGTAGACAGAATTTGGGAATTCAGAGTCAGGAACTACAGCATGAATTTTACCACACAGAGGAAAAAAGGAAATCCATAGTACAGAAAAAAATTGACACGTCAACCATTGATGCAGATTCTGCATTGGGAAACCCACATGCACATTAGCACCACTGAATGGGGTTCATCCTCATGCAGATCTGGGGCATCCTCAAATTCACAGCAGAAGTCAGAACCTCAGTCTTGGCTTACTGCCATTGATTAGGAGGTGATCTTTTTGACTAATTTCACATCATGTGAACGAGGCCGAACAGAAAAGTTATGACCTATTTAAAGATATACAATATAAAGGAACACATCAGCATAAAAAGTTGGCCGTGAACTCTAAATGTAAAATATGCAGGTACAATAAAGCCCTATTAACATGTCTCTGCTGTAGAAACTAGCGCCTTATTTTTATAGCCCCGCATACTGTAATGTGTACTTCTTTCCAAGACCAAATACTGTTTTCATCCATCATAAGAATGGAAATTTCAACTTACCATACTGGTTTCCTATTGTCTTTGGCAATTTCAAGCTCCTTTACAGAATCAAAGTACAACACATGGGTTTAATTAGAAATGAAAACATGCCAAGGGTAAAAGTCAATAAGAGATTTTTCTTCATTTGAAAATTGTGGTTTCACATTTTAAAATTAAGAGCTCATTTTCTCCACTCTAAATGACATTGTCTTTTTAGTAGACGATTATCGTAGTCTACGTAAATGTACCAGTCTGGCTTCTATTACCGCAAAAATAACTCGTAAGATAAAAATATGCATTAAATATAGGAAGCAGACTATTTTGTGTACGAACAGTACTGATCATAGTTTAAAGAGCAACTCCGGATTAAAGTGTTATGGCTTATTTACTAAACAAATAGAAAAAGGAGAGCAATGGATTTATTTTTGGTTTATTTTTCTCATAGTTATCAAAAAAAATAAAAAATTATTTGGGCTCATGAGTAGAAAAGACTGACAGTATCCAGTTATTATCCAAACATCAAGGAGCTGAGATGCCTGCAGTAGCAAGGAGTTTCATAGCAAAAGAAGGAGGAAGATAAGAGGCCATGTCTGGGCCAGTGAGGTGGGAAGCTGGAAAGAGCAAGGAATGCCTATGAAACCCATAAAGTTTTGGATAAACAGAGTTTGTTCTACTTTAAACGTCTGTAAGTGCTGCCGACATATTATTTGGTGTCATAATAAAGCAAATGCTTTTGGCTTTAAAATGAGACCAAACTCTTGTCCATAGCACTAACAAAACTGGAGCTACAGTCAATGAAGTTGGGTCAGGAATACTAAATTTACAGCGGTCACTTCAGTCTATGTGCAGAGCAGTGGGGAGGAGCAGACAGCGGAATCAGTCATCCTTTCCTGGGACATGGGGCCAGAGAGGAGAGGTAAAAATGGACCTTTGTACATGTTATCACCCCCCTTATCATTCACAGAACATTCTAGCTCTCTGTCACATGTGCGGGCCAAGAAAAGGAGTGACAAGATGAGCACTAGCTCAGATAAATATTCCTTTATGCCAATTAAACCTGCAGATGGTGCAATCATTGCTGACTGTGGAGTCTAAACGTTTTGCAGGAAAAAAACATTAAAACCTTTTTTTCCCCTTATACAATACTTTTTAAATATTGAAAAATTAAAAAACAAAAAAAAACAAACAAAAACAAAATTTATATTGCTACATCCATAACAACTCTAATTAGAAAATATTGTATTCCCCAGCACTGTAAATTTGTGTAAAAACAAATAAAAAATGAAAATGCCAAAATAGTTGTTTTCTGTTCATCTCACAGGAATAAAAAAAAGTTATCAAAAAAGTTGTATATACCTCAAAATAGTACCAATAAAAAATACAAGTCATCCTGCTAAAAAGGACTGGTTGACTGCCCAGGTCTATGACTGGCTGCAGCAGATCTATAATCTTCCATAAACAGGCTGACAGAGTGACAGCAGGGAGAGAAAAGAGGCAGTGCAGGGCATACCTAGGACAGGCAAGTATAGGTTAATTTTAATTATTTATTTATTTATTTATTTTTTTTAACATGAGCGGCTTATAAAAAATATTTTATCTTAAAAAAAATCCCTTCAACTCGTGAGATAAAATACATGTTGGCCTTGTTTAGCGAAAAGTAAGGATCATATCACATCTGCTCTGTCGCTTTCACATATAACAGAAACCCTACCACAGTAGCGGATTCATAACACAATGGATACCCCCCGTGCCCATCGGACCCCACTGAATCATAGTGACACTAGTGGTTTCTATAATGGAGGCAGCGCTAGAGTCTCCCTCAAATCTGAAGGAATTTGTAAAAAAAAGGAGCCACCAAACAAATGTGAGCGCAGTCTATCTATAATAAATGGTGTGGTACGACAGCCGTTGGCATGACTGGACTGACATCATGCAGATGAACTGAGCTATCTGTGCAGAGCCTCTACCATGTACATTTGGGGACGGTTCCTTCTACAAATTGACATATTGACATGAAAGGATCATTAGTTGTAGTGGAAACATATCTAAAATGGGCATCTACAAAATATTTTTTGCCCAAGAATTTGTCTTTCCCACATATAACGTGCCACTCCAGATTCACTACATAACCAGCAATAACAAAATAGTCAGATTTTGGAAGGCAAAAAAAAAAAATGTATTAAGGAAACAGAAAGCATGTTGACAGCATATACTAAAAAGTGCTGAAACCGAGCAGGAATGACTTCAACAAGGCTTAAAAGGGTCTAGATTTTTATTTCAACTCCAATCCAACATGTTAAAACACATCACTGCTTCTTGATCCAACGGAGCAGCATGTCTCCAACAGGAAATTAACATCTGCACATTTCAGAAGTATAGCGCTAACCAAACATCCCCACCTACTCTCTTCGGCATGATGATCTAGCGGCCGTCTTATCACTTTTCACCCAGAACATTATTATTCTCCAAAACATGCAAAAATTCTGAGCATACAAGAAAAAAAACAGGTTGCTGGACAAAAAATTGCATCGTTGTCAGTCATTAGATCATCTCTGTACAGTGGATTAAAAAATGCCATTTCACCACATCTTTATCAGTACATGGGGATAATAAAGATATACACAACCTAATTTTATATATCCACTAGATACCTGGCCCAAACTGCTACTGCTTAAACTCTGGTACAGATCTAGCAGATATACCATAAGTGCTGATAGCACAGGGCGCAGATACTCCCATACAGATCTAGCAGATATACCATAAGTGCTGATAAATAGCGCAGGGCGCAGATACTTCCGTACAGATCTAGCAGTATAAAAAGTAGCAGCGCACAGCTGCTTCCAGACGCTGCTCTTGCTGGCAATCCCTGGATGGTGATTCGGGTATTAGTGGTTTGGGCCAGGTGTCCTGGGGAGATATATACTGTATATAGTAAGTGCAGCTGTTTCTGTTCTCTCTTTTCTATTTGTGCTGCTTTACAGGAATCCCATTCAGCCAGCAGCTCACACCCCTCAAGCCGCTGATAACAGTTGTCTTTTGTTCTTCCTATACAAACTAAGTTATTTACACTAATTCCCTTATGCTTAAAGGGGAAGAATATTGTTTACACTTAAAAACAACTCAGAATTCTAAAAAGCAAATTTTTTGTATTTACACTTTTAAAAAAAATATGGCATACGTCCTGGGATGGCGGGTCAGCCTGCCAAATCTGGGACAGTTGGGACCCCTGGGTAACAACTTTAGTGCAACGGTGCTTTCTCAGCATCTGAATGCATTCAGTTTTTGTGAAAAACCTATTGTTTGTGTGTGTTTCCTCCCACACACCAAAAACATAGAAAGTTTCTTAGTCGGTGAGGGGTGTGGCCTAAAGCATGATGTGAGCAACGGAGACACACGAGGAGAGTTACCACCTGTTATGCTAGCTTGGTTCTTTTCTTAAGGCAATGTTTTTGACTTTGCCGTGCTGGCTGCTTTGATGGTGCCTGGGTCTTTGGTTGTGCTGAACTTTGCACCGTGAGGTTTCCAGCGCAACATGGCGTCAATATTCCATTCTCACCGCTATACTGATAATTGCCTCAATACGGAGAACAGATTGGCCAAATTTGCTTGTTAAACTCCTCTTTCAACCCCAGCAAGGAATGCTCGCGAAACATCTAAAGCTGTATGTGCCTTCCCTAATGGGAATTTTAATACATTATCTCACTATAATTGAGAAGGGTAAGCATGGCCCTGTTTTATATGCTTCATCTCGCTACGTGAATACTATTTTGCAGTACGGTTCAGTAAGGCTGAATGCACTCGGGCGTATTAGCATTGCGGCATCCAGAGCGGGTGTCCGCCTCCGAATTCCGCAGCAAATATCGTCCATAGACAGGCTATTGAAAAAAAAATAAATCGCTTTTTCCAGTCCACACGCAGAAATCAATTGTGATTTTCCGCTCACGAAAGGGAAAATTGCAGCATGTTCTATTTCAGCATGGATTGCACGCAGACGCCTTCCAGTGAAGTTAATGAAAGCCATACGTTCCAAGGCCTTTCCAAAATTACATTGCAGAAAGGTCACGGATTCCGAGTTTTGGCCTAGCGATGGCGCTGCATTATCTGTACTGCGCATATGCGACGTCCGGCACATCTGCTTTCAGATAAAGAAGACAGTGGACAGGTACACAGGGGTCATTGGCTGGGCACAGGGTCGGATTCCGCTGCATGATCCCGCATACTAAGTCCGACCCGGTTGTATGCATTTTGCCTGATAAGTAGTGCTTTTTAGGAGTGGATTTTTGGTGGAATATTTCACCGCCTGAAATGAAATTATTTCTTGGATTGGTGAGACGTTCCTGGGAACTGCTCCTTAGAATTCATAACATTACAGTGATATTGGGAATTTTTTGACCATTATCACTACGCCTAGGTGATTATAGAGCCCTAGGGAATACAGATATGAATGTTTTTTTTCTTCACTGCTCTCTTTCTACTCCTCCACCATGAAATGCAGCCAGCATCCTAAATGTGTAAAACAAATAATAAGAATTATTTACCATGGTTCAAGAGGGTAATATAATTTTGTGGAATGTGCGGGGTATGTTGGCAAAACTAAAAGATATGTTGTTTTTTCATCTATTCAACAATTTCAACCAGCTGTCTATTAGAAACACATTTAACAAAAGATACTGTACACTTGGCTTCACCGTTTTGTATGGGAAATTCTTTTCATTCTGCACACCCGAGCTAATCGCGTAGAGTAAGTGTCCTGATTCATAAAAATAAAATTTTTAAAGGGTGAATCATCTTTTATAGATTCTATGGGGAAATTTGTTTGCCTTAGGGCGCATTCAGACGACCGTATATCGGCCTGGTATTCACGCCGGCGGATATACAGCATCTCTCTCTGCAGGGGGAAGAGGCTGGCAGAGCCGGGAGCAATGCTCTGAGCTCCCGCCGCCTCTCTGCCTCCTCTCCACCCCCTCTTTGCCCCTCTGCACTATTTGCCAAGAAAGGAGGTGGGACGGGGGTGGGGCTAAATTAGCTCTGCCTCCTTCCCGCCTCTTATCATTGAAAATAGTGTAGGGGGTGGAGAGGAGGCAGAGAGGGTACAGGAGCTCAGTGCACTGCTCCCGGCTCTTCCAGCCTCCTCCCCCTGCAGAGAGGGACACCGTATATCGGCTGGGCATGAAAACCCAGCCGATATACGGTCGTCTGAATGCACCCAATGGCAATATATACCCCCCGACCCATATATTTCACCATATTATTAAGATGATGGAATTTGTGGCTATATTCCCTGCTATTCCTACATTAATTGTGAGCAATTTTAACAATTGTCTGAATCCCTTTTGATAGATTAACCCTTGTCAGCAGCCAGCAGTGGAAGGAGTTGGGTGGGGCTGAGCTTAGCTCTGCCCCTCCCCTCCCATTGTAAACAGCCGACAAGGGGAGGAGAGAAAGGGGAAGGAGTTTAGCAGCCATGCTGCTAAACTTCCTCCCAGCTCTCTTCCCCGGCAGCCATCATTGGCTCCCATAGAAGTCTATGGCAGAGGACGTATTCCGGCCGTGAAAGATAGTTTCAGCACTATCTTTCCTGCCCAGCGTAAAAGCGCTCGGCGCACTCAAGTTATTTATGTGGAGTGTTCTGATTCATAAAAATATCTTTTTACTCAGTGGTAATACGCCTGTGTGATCTGATGCATTGGAATCCAATGCATCAGATGGTAGCGTATATCAGCCGGCCGTGAAAACGGCGCCCGATACACGCTCATTTGACTAAGCCCTTAGCATGAACGATTATAGTTCACTTTCGCTCGTTTGAACAATTTTTAAAATAACTTCCGTCTAAACGCAGCATAATCTGTGTTTGAGTCCACATGGAAGAGCACCGATGATACCGCAATGCAGCTGAAATCCAATGTTAACCCTTTCCAATCCAATTTGTATCCTGGGGGCTTACTCTTTTTCTGCCATTATACAATGGCACTATCTGCTAGCTAAAGCCAGTACTGCTTGAGGTGACACGTTGGATAGGCTTTAACAGCAGAGAGGCTGGCAATATATAGTAAGAGAACCCCAACGGACATCTTCCAACATCGGAGCTGTACAGCCTTAAATCATGATGTCTTTAGACGTCAGACAGTGGATTGGAAAGGGTTAATAAACGTGTGGCTTTGCCGATCAGAATGCTATTCACCTGCTAAATCCTGCAGTTATTTAAAAACTGTAGCGACCACAGGCCGCCACAGATTTTGGTCGCATCGCAGCTTTGCTAATACCGCCCCTTGCGCCTTACCCTTATGACTTTTTCACATCTCCTTTTGGAAATATTTTGCCCTGTATATTTTGTTTTTTAATCAGAAGGAGGATTAGTGTCATTTCTTTAGCAAATATTTCCCTTGCCCCTTGTGCCAAGACCTGATTTTTGTTCCGATAATAAGAAACTAAGTGAAAGTAGATCTTCTGAGCGCCTTATATATTTAACTATATGTAATGTGTAGTCCAAAAGGGAACAAAAAACAAAGACTATGACTCATCCACAAAAAAAGGCCTTATATCTTCATGTTGATGTAAAAATAAAACCATTATAAAATAAGTATTTGGACTGTTCTATATAAAGTAGATGGGACTGTGAGGCAGTAATAATAGACTAAAAGTGACAAATATTTAACGAAGAGGGAAGCAATAAATCCTGCTAGATGTAGGTATGCAAGAAATGTGGGTGTTGGGAATGAATATTAATACAATCTATTTGGCTAAAGAATATCATCTCCATGCTTGCGTCAAAGCCAGAGTCAATGTCAATGGTTCACATATTCTAGCCCCACTACTTACTGCAGGTGAAAGCACTATCCAGGTTAAGCAAAGCAATGTGCGTCAGCGGCAGAAGAAAACATTGTGATGCTGTCAATTTCAATTAACCTACGTTTACAAATTATCTCAACTAGACCAGTGGGAACAGCTACTGCACTTCTAGTAGAAAATAGAAGAAAAATACATATAATTTGTAAACTAAAGAATAAAAATGTGCCAAACAAAAAGTAATTCTCTTCCTTTGTTCTGGCTGCTCAAACCTATAGGATAAGAACTGGATCAACATTGGGGTGAAATCAGCTGAACTGGATGGAAAGAGGTCTTTTTTTAGCCTAACATACTATGTTACTATGTAACTGGGGTTCTTACACAGTATAACCAATTGTTGAACTAAAAGGAAATGTATCAAGAGAAAAACAACATAATTAAATCAGATTTTTCCTATATTTCTCAGATTTTTTAATGTGACAATATACATTAAAAATTGTGGGCTATAGCTTTCATACTAGCCAACAGAAAAGTCACAATAGACTGAAGTTTCCCGTATCTCACTTGTCAGATCCCATGATTAGGGAGAGTGCAAACTAAAAACGTTACAGAGCTTTGATAGCTGTTGTCAGGCCTCCCTATGCACAAGCATTTTTGGCTCAAAATATGTGTTCTTAGGAACAGAATCGGCCATTAACCATGTCTAGGAGCAGATTATCTCCCTTGAGAACAAAAAGTTTAAACATATTGAAATTCAACATCCCCTTCTTTCTCCCAAATTGACACATCTTGCATACACACACATTTCTATAACGAGAGGAGTGTGTGAACGTGAATGAAGAAATGAGTCTAATGCATGCACTGAGAAATTAATATGCACAAAGGACAAGTCCAACGATCAATACTATATGCTTGAGATCTACAGGTCCTCAGGCGTCACTGCATTAAAAACAGGCATGATTCTGTAATGCAAGTCACTGCATGGGCTCAGGAATACTTCCAGAAACACAATCCAGAAACACCTACGTCTTCTCTGGTCCAAAGCTCATTTAAAATGGACCGAGTCAAAATGGAAAACTGTTCCGTGGTCTGATGAATTAAAATGTGAAATCATTTTTGGAAACCATGTCCTGTGGACTCAAGAAGGGAGGGACCATTCAGCTTGTTATCAGTGCGTAGTTCAACAGCCTGCCTCATAGATGTGATTAGGTTGCATTACTGTCTATGACAGTAGCAGCTGATATATCTTAAAGGCACTATCAATGCTGAGCAGTATATAGAGGATTTAGATCATATGCTCTCATTTAGACAGTGTCTCTTTCAGGGAAGACCTTGCATATCTCAGCAAGACAATGCTAAACCACATACTGCATCCATCATAATAGCATGCCTTCGCAAAAGAGTCTGGGTGCTGAACTGGCCTTCCTGCAGTCCAGACCTTTCACCAATACATTTGGTGCATTATGAAATCAAAAATCCAGAACTATTGAGCAGTTTGAATCCTACATCAGACGAGAAGGGACAACATTCATCTCCTAAAAATCCAGCAATCTATCTTTGCACTTCACAGACATTTACAGACTCTTGTAAAAAGAAGAGGGGATGCTACACAATGGTAGACATGGCCCTGACCCAACTTTTGTGGGATGTGTTGCTGCCAATTTCTAAAGGAGTTAGTTAAAAAAAAAGAACTTTCACTTTCTGGTTGGTGTTCTATGTTCTATTGTGATTAGAATATAGTTATATGAGACTTCTAAACTATTGCATTATTTATTTCTTTACATTTATTTACATCTCACACAGTTTGCCAACTTTTTTGGAATTGGGGTTGCATTAGAATCTAACTCTTAGTTTTCAATTTGCTCCGTGTTTCATACTTTTCTTCATGTGGCTAGGTCTCTCCCAGTAATAGCTATTGGATGCGCGTTCTGTGAATCCAGGATGCTACTCCACTAGCTAACTTTCACGTACTAGCACAACTCCATGCCTGTACTGCTTTCCCCTACTAATAAAGGCCCTGTGCTGACACTAATGCTGTGGTGACGGCTGTTTCTTACAGCTGATACCCACCGGCAACAGCTTCGATGAGCACTCTCTGTGGCATTTAAATGTCCTGATCGATGTTTGGGGGTCCCACACTGCCCCCAACCCCCGTAAGGTGATCGTGGGTTGCCATGGAAACCAGGCCTTCTGAAAGGCCCCAGGGCTGCCATTGCAGATTGCCTATCAAGTCATGCCTGTGGCATGGCTTGATAGATGCTGTAGCATTACATTAAATTGCAATCTGACAGGAAATGGGATTATATTATACAGTTGGAGCGATCAAACTATCACAAGTTCTTGTCCCCCGTGTGGTCTAAAAAAAAAATTTTAAAATAGTTTAAAAAAAAGTTTTATTAATAAGATAAAAAGGTAACAAAGATTTGAAAAAAAAAATCTTTTCCAGTATTTATAATAAAATAAACCAGAACACAAAAATATATATTTGGTATTGCTGCATCTGTAAAGATCCAATCTATCAAAGTAACGCATTATTTACTTGCTTGGTTAATGTAGTCAAAAAGACAAACAAACAAAAACTCTAGAATTACACTTTTCTCCTCACCAATCTCCAAGAAAAAAATATAATAAAAAGCGATCAAAAAGTCATATGTACTATAGAATGTCCCGCAAAAAATGAGCCCTCGCACAACCAGGTCAATGGAAAAATAAAAAAAAGTCAGAAGATGCCAGCAGAAAATACTTTAAAAAAAATTAAATCTCTGAAAAAAATAACAACAGTAGTACAGCAAAAAAAACAAAAAAACTATATGAATTTAGTATTATAGTAATCGTACTGACCTTTAGAATAACGTTATCATGTCATTTTTGTTGCAGTTTATACGCCATACAAACAAGATCCTCCCAAAAACAATTTTTTTCCATTTCATTCAACTTTTAAAAAAAGTTTTTTAGTACATTATAAGAAACATTTAATAGCACCATTGAAAAATACAACTTGTTCCTCATGCAGCGACGTCGATGGATAAATAAGAGTTAGGATTTTATTTATTTATTTTTTTAAAGGGGAGGGGGGGGGGATGAAAAGGGCCGCGTCCTTAAATGGTTAATATGGTGAAAGAAATAAACTGGCTTGAAATTAAAAGTAACAAATCTATGAATAGATGCCCTGCCATCCAAGACAAATTTCTGCAAAACTGAAATGTGTATATAGAGCGGATTTTCTTTGTTGCAACAGGAAAGCCTACTACTTTATTAAACCCCGTGTAAGAAACAATGTTGTTTTATCTGGCACTGTGTGGCCAAACCAGCGCTATCTGCTATACAACATACTAGACCTAGGCTTCCACAATATTTATCTACAAGAGCTAACAGCACATATTATAGCCAGGTCCGGCCATTCCCTCTGTGGGCCAATGTTAGCAGCTAATCAATCACAACATCCGCTTCTAGGTTCAACAGGAAACACTCAGGTCAGGATACGTTTCTGTGAAATTGGTATATTTTAATTACATAAAAGATTAATTAGAATTAACATATTTTTAGCTGAAGAAATTGTTCCACTAAAAGAGCGTTTACTGTAAAAATCAGACAACAGCTTAAGAGAAAAAATTCCTTGATACGCACTGGACCACATGCAAGCGTACCGATGACCAGCAGAGATGAGAGAAGGCTGACCTTGGGAAGATGGTATTTGCTAATAAAACAGAATTTTAAAAATCTACAATTATAAAATATAGATTAGAAAAGATGAATATATTTCACTGGTTTTAATTCATAAAAATAAAAAACCTAGAAGGAGTTGCCAGACTCAACTTTTATATGTGTGATTGTAACTAACGTTGATGTAAGTAGGTAATTACAATATAAGAGCAAAAGGTTAATCTATTGCAGAAAACTGACCCCTTGAAGGGAGGCTCTACTACTGTAGGTTGTGGGAGGACAGCTCAGTAGAGTGCGGGTTGGCGGCAGTCAAAGATGGAAACAAGTTGGTAAAGTCCAAGTGCAGGCGTGACCTGCGTTTATTTTAGTCCAGAAAAATCAACACAAATTCAGCCTTAGCTTCAAGAGGCAAGAAAATAACAGTCCAGCAATAACAATAGGTAGTCCCTGCCTGACCAGGTCACGCTCCGCAGGTGCACACACAGCAGGGTTTTCAGCTCTAGCAGTTATCACAGGCTGCCAGGGTCCAGCAGCCATCTTATTCCCCCCCTGTGTCAGTGCACACTGCTATTTATATCCACACCTCATCCTGGCTCAGCCTCAGCACCTGGGCTGATTGACCTCGCACACAACCTGGAGTGGAGGAAGTGGAATGGATGGCCCCACTACCAACCTGACATCCATTTCAAAAAACCAGGCCCAGATACTTTTAAAGAAAAGACCTCCAGCAAGTACTTGCTGGAGATTACATTGCACTCCTGGACTTTCATGTCCCAAACAGCGGGACATGAACTTCCTCCAGCCCCACTAGGCATAATAATGGAACCTAGGGGCGATGTAGGGACCATCCAGTATCACGCCCCTCAGTACCTCACAAGGTATACAGAGGTATAACACAAGTGTTGATTAATTGTAATTACAGGTGCAATGGTGATTGGGTATATTTAATTAACTAATATAAAATGGAAGTAACAGCAATGTATATGTGAATCCGCTTGAAAAAGATCCTTGTTGCAGGTGGAAACGGCTGTTGCTGTATACTTTGACCATGGAATGGAAATAAAGCGATTTATTATGAAGAAAGACTTTGGGATGTCCTGAACACATCGCTGAGCTGTCATCATCCATCATACCACTAATTGGGGTAGGATGATAGCACCCCAGACCATCACACCAGGAGTGCTGCTCTACGCGAAAAGCAGGACTGAGGTGCTCACCCCAAGGTCTCCAGACACGAACAGTGCCCAAACTAAACCTGGATTCATCGCTGAAGACAACCCGGTACCTCTCCCTAGCAGTCCAGTTTCGTCGTTCACGACACCACTGCAAATAGAGAGGACTGTGGGTGGATGTGTGTCAAACGCAGTACATGTAATGGGTGCTGTGAGACCAAATGTCCTTCAGCCAAGCGCCTGTAAATGGTTGCGACAGAGTCAAGATCCCGTAACAATAGTGACAGCTGTTTCTGGATGACGGACAACAAAACACTTGGAGCTGCTTATGCTTGTTGGACAGTCAGACGTTCTTCTTTACTGGTGATCAGTTGAGGGCATCCTGAGCCCAGTCATCTTGTGTGCAAGCCCTCATACCTCCCAACACCTCCTGGTGTCCCAATATCTTGGTCGGCTGACCACGGACTATACACTGTATATCCTCACTACATCAGCCTATAACATAAGCAATAACATTCTCATATCAACCCAGTTCATTTATCACTCTGAGTTTGAAGTCCTGAGAGTTTATTCATTCTCCATCTGGGTTTACAACCTGCAGTGTCCTTGTTACTGTATCCAACCAGGGTGTTCCACTTCACCTTCAGCTGGCTGATTCTTCTCCTTCCTGTGAGGTTACGTACATTCACAGGCAGTCTTCTTCCTGCCGGCCAATGTACGTTACAGTTCACAGGCCAGCAAGGGGAGTGCCGATCTTCTTCAGAGACTGCTCATGTGAGCTGTCTCTGAAATGGATTAGCATTTCTACCTAGCCAGAGAACAACGTGACCATCACTGACTGGCCCGGAAGAAGAATGTGAGGAATGCTGCCTTCATAACAAGCCAGACAGCGTGCGGTGAGGTGACCCTGCGAGCACTCCAGAAGCTCAGCAAAGAGAAGATCTGGTAAAGAGACTGAAGGGGGGAGGAATAGGCGAGTATAGAGGGGGGGGGGGGGTTTATGACAAAACCCCTTCAACCATGAAAAATGCAAACTAAGAAAAAACATGCAAAGGCTTTAAAGAGGACCTGTCATGTCATCAAAAAGTTTGATGAAGGTCTCATCAGGTCATGCTGCAAGGGCCACTCTGACATGGTCTATGCTGGTTGAACAGTGCCAGAAGCTCAGGTTTATGCCCCACTGACAATTGAAAGAAAATGACCAACCCCTTGACAGCATGTCTTCATTAGCATATTGGGTGCAGGAACAAACAGCGCCATTGATTGCTCGGAAACTGTATGTAGGGGTGCAGAAAATAAGGATAAAGGCAAGGATCAGAGGAGCTGCAGTTATAAATGGATTCTGAGAGTTGGGTTCTACATGGCAGGTCCTCCATTTGTTGGATTTTCTTCAGTGCAGCTGTATGAGATCTTGGCTGACTTGCAAGTAAAGTTGTACATTAGGGCCGCCTGCAGACGGCCGGGTCGGATCCCACTGCGAGAATTCTAGCAGCGGGATGCGGACTCGTGCCCCTGCATAGCCCTGCGGCTCACCTGCTCCCGACTTCTCTCTGCACTGTGTGCCAGGTGCCAGCGCATGTGCAGAGAGGAGCCGGCCCGTCACCACTGCCATTTCTGTGCGGGCCTCTGCGAGACCTGCACAGGAATAGGACATGCCGCAATTTGTTTTCCGCGTGTGTTTTCACGCTGACAAATCACCGCCGTCTGCCTAGGATTGCGTTATCTAATGCAATCCTATGGCAGCGGCCACGGGCGGAAATTCTTCGGGAAATCCCGCCCGTGCGCCGGGGGCCTATTTAAGAATCATTTTCTTGAAGTTGTCAGTTGTTTCTGCTTAACAGTTTACAATATAGTTAATCATTTGATTGAACTGGGGAAACAACTTGATGCCAGTCAGCTTTAATGATTTCAAAGTTAATTACATAGTAAACCTTAGAGTCTTGAGGTAGTTACCACAAAGTGTCTACAGGGCCATTATGCCACGCAAAACAGACATGCAAAAAAAAATATGTTTGAACAATATCAGTCTAGAGGTTACAAAGTCAATCTCAACACCCTGGACTCAATATAATCACAAGAAGAGCCCGACCATCCTTGCAAAGTGGCATAAAAGTCTCAATAACAAGTCAAAAAGCCACAAAGCTTCCGAGAAAGAAAGCCAACACTTATCTATTCTCAGCTAAGTTTTGTGGAAGAGTAGCAAGACATTCACTGGTAATGCTCACCTCACATATATCACATAGTAATAACCTATCATATCAAATAACTGAGTGATAGCACGATTGTCTGTTTGCTTCCTACGGCTTTATTCCCACGAGCGCATATACGGCACATTTTCATACCCGGGCGCACATACGGTATCCATGTAAAGCATTGATTTCCAATGCAGCCATTCACACGGGCGAATATACGGCGAGTAAATACGCTGGCAGCGCTAAAAATAGAACATATACGCTCAGCCAGAACATAGTTCTGGAACTATGTTTTGGCCAATACACGCCGGTAAGTCCTATAGACTCCTATAGGAGCAGGGAAAGATAAGGGAGGGGAGGCCTTTTTGCAACGTCCAACGCTGCGAAAAGCTTACAGGTGCCTCTATATAGGCACTGGAAGGCATCCTGAGGATTTTGGCAGAGCGAGGGTTCTTCGGGATGCAGCGTATTTTTTTTTTCTAAAAATGACGCTCTTGGTCGTGTGAATGGTTAAGAAGACGCTGGGCGTGATAGCTGAAAAACACTTATTCAGGTGCTTATACGGAGTAGGTGTGAAAACATAAAAACGCCGTACATCCGCTCGTGGGAAAGAGCCCTAAGGGTCTGGGAAATTAGACAGAAAAGTCCCATCAGCTTGGTTAAAGGGGTTGTCGCATTATAAAGAAAAAAAAAATGTAAACAGCTGGCTATGCCTTAAAATAATTAAAGCAGCAATACTCGCCTCTCTTGTCTCCCTAGGAATGTTGGACATGCTCTAATTTTTCCCCCTCTAATAAGCAGCACAGTGGCTCCTACAGCTCCTCTGGTTGGTCAGGTAACAGCTGCAGCCAGACATAGACCAGAGGAGCTGTGAGAGCCATTACGCTGCTTATTGGAGGGAGAAGAATTAGAGCATGTACAGTGTTGTGTATATAGGAGATGGTATGATGCTTCTGCAGTTCCACCTATCGCAAGGTAGCCCCCTTAAAAGTAAATGTCCAACCTTTCAGCAGGTATTCAACTAATCTAGGGCTACAAACCAAATCAATGTCATCGCTCTAACTAAAAGACATCGCATCCAGAGATACCTGTTGAAAAGACTCCAGTGTAACTCATCTGTCCGTGTCTATATTACACACACACTTCTGTACAAACATTTTAAGGTCCCTTTAGACAGGACGAATGTCAGGCAAACTATGCCAGATACCCGTCCCCGCACGTGCTAGTATCACTGGCTCACAGTGGGGCGGCTGGAGGAGATTTCACTCCTCGCTCTCCTCCGCCCCTCTGCACTGACTTAACATAGTGGCCGTTCAGTACTGAACGGACGCTATTTACACTGAACAATCAGCGATCAGCTCATCATTCATATTTTATGGTGTATAAACGTAAAAGTAAGAATGCCAATTAACAAAATGCAAATTGAATGAACGAAAGAAAAATCTAAATCATTATTTGGTGTGACCACCCTTTGTCTTTACAACAGCATCAGTTCTTCTACGTACACTTGTACGCAGTTTTGAAGGAACTTGGCGGGGAGATTGTTTCAAACATATTACAGATGGATGTAGACTTGCTCAAATCCTTCTGTCTCTTCATGTAATCCCAGACAGACTCAATGATGTTGAGATAATGGGGTTGTGGGGCCAAATCATCAGTTCCGGGTCCTTGTTCTACTTTCCACTGCAGATAGTTGTTCAAGGTGTATTCCAGGCAGCGTCTGCTGTGTGTGCGAGGATACCTCGGGGTCTGAGCAGAAACCACTGTTCTAAAGTCTCCCACACACTTGCATTTTTTTAACGCTGCATTAATGCTGTCTTTTTTTAATGCAAGTGTCTTTCTAATGCTAAAAACGCAAAGCACAAACGTGTGATGCATTTTTAAGACTAGAAAGTCCCACTGACACTCGAACTAAAAAAACACAAGGTTAAAAAAAACAAAAAAAAAACAAAACAAAAAAAAAAAAACACAAATGTGTGGGAGCCCTAACCCATATAGTGTCTGGCACTTGTAATTGCAGGCGCAGCCCTTATTGAAAATCAATGGGAGCTGCACCTGCAATTACAAGTGCCGATCGCTGCACGGGGGTTGGAGCAGTAGATGATATTCGTGTATCTTGACGCCATCAGCCTAAGGGGTGCAGATGGGCTGAGGAGGAGGGAACGCCCAAAGATTCTCATTGGCAGATGCATATACACCCTCAGCGATATGCCCCTAGGTTGAGGGAAGCTTGTATTATTACACAATTTATGTTGTCAATGGCAAAAGATGCTTGTTCCTGGCGTCCTGTTGCCATGACAACCAGCCGCATTCTGACGATTCGCCCCTCTTGATATCCACACGCCGGCTCTCGCTGGCCCTGCTAGCCGAAGACATGCTCACGCTGTCTACTCCCCCCCCCCCCCACCCGCCGCTGATCAAGGTAGCCAGGCTCCCAGCTAATAGCCGCACGCCAGCTCCCAGCATCACCCCTGCTCCCGCTGTAACCCCCCTAATGGCGCGGATAGCCGCACGCTGACGGTTCCCGACGTAACCACCCCTTCCTGCAGCTGATAACCGCAGGCGGGTGGCTGCCGGCTCCCCTGCTCCTGACTCGCTGGGACCTCTGCAGTCAGTGTGGCCGGGCTCCTCTGCTCCCGCCGGGCCGCGCCAGGACCTCTGAACTGTGAAAGTATGTGTATCTGTCTGTGAAGCCTGAAGGCGTGTCTATGCAGCCAATTAGAAGCTTCCCTCAAACTAGGGGCATATCGCTGAGGGTGTATATGTATCTGCCAATGAGGATCTTTGGGCGTTCCCTTCTCCTTAGCCCATCTCCACCCCTCAGGCTGGTGGCGTCAAGATATACTAATACCACAGTGGATTCCACTCCCACCCCGCTGTACCCTGTACTGACAGCAGGCCCTGCCTGAAAAACCCCTTTAATGAAATTGGTTTTATGTTTGGGATCATTGTCCTACTTCAGAAAAAAAATTGGAGTCAGACACATCCATTCTTGAATAAAAATTCTTACTTTGCAGCATTTTTTTTCTTTATTGTTTAACTTTATCTACTCCCGGTCTTTTAAAAAAAATCTTGAAAAACCCCTTCCGGTGCCATTTCCATATAATGCGGGCGTTGTCTGTTTCTTACAGCTAACGGCTGATGTAGAAACAACAATTATCGCTCGAAATTCGCTCAAAAGCCATCGTGTAAGCGATAATCGTTGAGTCTCTTACACTCGTCGTGCAGTTTTCGTTAAAGATTCGCTCATCGTTGTCTTTCAGTCGGCTTAAAATCCATCGATCAAATGTTTGCTTTTTGTTTGGTCAAAATGACATCGTTCAGACGTTTAACGATTTTAGGGGAGTTTTTAAAGCAAACACTACACAACGATAATACAACGACTGAAAAGCCTGGCCGCTACGTCCTTTTTACAACGGTTTTCGTTAGATTAAAAACGTCCATCTTTGAAAGCAAAACCATTGCTCACTTATTGTTATACTGAATTTCGAGCGATAATCTATGTGTCTAAATGGGGCTTAAAACCCACCTGCAACAGCTGCAATCAGCACTCTAGCTGATCACAGCTCTTAACCCTTTAACTCTTTCCAATCCAATTTGTATCCTGGTTTTCCTAGGGGGCTTACTCTTTTTCTGCCGTTATACAACGGCGCTATCTGCTGGCTAAAGCCAGTACTGCATGAGTTGACACGTTGGATAGGATCCGATAGCAGAGAGGCTGGCAATATACGGTAAGAGAACCCAGATGGACGTCTTCCAACATCGGAGCTGTACAGCCTTAAATCATAATGTCTTCAGAGATCAGACAGTGGATTGGAAAGGGTTAAAATGTCAATTCTGACAGCAGCATTTAAATCCCCCGATTAGAGTTCCCCAACAGCCCCCCGCCTTCTGGAAGCCCCCTAGGCTGCCATTGCAGATTGCCTGTGTCGTGGCATCGTAGATTATACTGCGATCTAGCAGGCAATGTAATACTATGATAACACATCGTACTACAGGAGCGATCAAAATCAGTTTAAAAAAAAGTTTCATTAAAATAACTGAAAAATATGTAGCTAAATTTATAATGAAACATCTGAATTATAAAAAATGAAAACCGATATGGTATCGCTGCAGCCATCGAAATCTGATCCATCAAAGTAACGCTTTATTTACCTCGCACGGTGAACATTGTCATATAGACAAATGTCAGAACTGCACTTTTTTGGTTGCTCCCATCCCCAAGAAAAAAAATTTAATAAAAGGCGATCAAAAAGTCACATGTACTCTAAAATGGCACCAATAGCAACTACAGGACATCCCACAAAGAATGAGCCCTCACACAACTGTGTTGACCGAAAAAATGAAAAAAGTTATGGCCATCTGGAAAATAAATTTTTGCTGCCGTCTCCTAAGAGATTTTAGATTTTAAAAAGTAGTACAGCCAAAAAAATATATATACATATACATATATATATACACACACACACAATATTATATATATATATATATATATATATATATATATATATATATATATATACACATACACATACACACACACATACATACACACACACTATATATATATAAAAATTTGATATTGTAATAATTTTAAATAAAATTATGTCATTTTTAATACAGTGTGTACGCCATAGAAAAAGAGACCCCACGCCCCCCCACCCCCAAGATGGCGACATTTATTTTTTTTCCACTTTAGAACGTTTACATTTTTCGGTACATTACATGGTACATTAAATAGTACCATTGAAAAATACAACTAGTCCCGCAAAAAAAAAAAAAAACTCAGACAGCGACGTTGATGGATAAATAAAAGTGATTTAGGATTTTTTTAAAAAGTAGGGAGGAAAAGCCGAAAATGAAAAAAAAAACAAAAACAGGGCCGCATCCTTAAAAGGTTAATGCCTATTTTGCTTAAGAAAGCATACTTTAATCCATAATTACGTGTACTAGATCTGGAATAAATGTTACAGCATTAGATGAAGTCACACTGGAAAGGAAGACTATTTTTTTTTCAATCCAGTTCAGAAAATGAGCCTCTTTCCAGCACGCAAAAATACAGATGATTCTTAATTAAAACCTTACCATCATTACTAATGTGAAATAAAGAAATTGGAAACAGGCTGCAATTTTCACTCCACTTTTTTAATCATGATACCATATAAATATTTATTTGCCATAAAGTCTATTAATACCAATAGTTAATGAATTCATGCAGCACAAAGTCCTACTTGTGGAAAGGTCACCATGACCCGTATTTCATCACGTTACCACTTAAATTATCTTATGTGTAACCACTTCACACACAGTAAATTACCAAGTCTGACTACTGGTAAAATAACGTAATGGATGGTAGAAAAGACAGGCAGCTTTGTGCTTCAATGGACTGAAGGTAGCTTGTAGAGCAAATGAGGAATAAAACAAACATTCACCGGGCAGCATATAGTAGTAATAAAGCATCTGATGCATAAATGTACAGGTTCTACCTCTGGCATCCCCCATCTATACCAGAAGAATGGGGGTCCATGACCCCTAGTCACCAGATCATGGTTGCCACAGTCCCCACACAGTAGGGCTCGCACAGCTTGGGTCCATTATGAGGTGGATACATTCATCCTGGTGTTTCAGTTGATCCTATAAGCTTAGGGTAGCCAATCGGCAACTTAAATTGGCTGTATGCTTTATACAAGCGGTTTATATGTGTTCTTTTACAGAGAGGAGAACCACTAACATACAGGCTAATGGACAGCTGCCTCTTGCGGTGACCTTTGCTTTAGAACTTTGGCAATCAGCATATTGTTGGGGACAATCATTTTAAAAGTTTTCAAAATGTGATGATTCCTTTTTTGAAAGGGAGATTAAAACGTGGCAATATCAACTCCCAAAGTGTGCATTTGTGTCATTAATGCAGGTACATCTTGATTAAAATTAAATTAATCTAATTTACCAAAAGACACTTCCCAGAGTTCTGAAAGATGCAGTTGGGCTTAAAGGGCTTGAGCATGCCGTCCATTTTGCGGGCATGAGGTTATAGAGCAGGAGGAGCTGAGCAGATTGATATATAGTTTAATGGGGTAACATTCAGTAGAACGTGTATTTTATTCCTTTATAGCTCTGCTCATTCTACACGTAGAGGTCCAGTGGGCGGAGCTATTAGTGACTACCATCCATATGTGTATGACTGTGCTTACAGAAATAGCTTTCAATCACTGCTGGAGGTTAATGAATAAAATACAAGTTCTACTGAATCTTTCCTCATAAAACTATACAGTGGTGCCTTGGGTTGGGAGTTTAATTCATTCTGTGACGGAGCTCTTAACCCAAAACACTCGTAAGTCAAATCAGTTTTCCCAATTGAAATGAATGGAAAAACCATTAATCTGTTCCGGATCGCGAAGCACTCCCACTGATTTCAATGAGGATGGGGTTGCCCCATTAAAAGCAATAGGATGGCGGCACCCCGCAGTGATTTTCGGAGAAGGGCTTTAAATATAAGCCCTTCCCTGAAAATCTTCCCTGACTGTAGAAAAAAAACAAAACACAATCACACACAATCACACACACACAATCACAATCACAATCACAATCACAATCACACACACACACACACACACACACACCGGGGCTCAGGTGCGGAGAATGCAGGGAGAACAAGCAGCGGCTAGGCACGCCTGAGCCCTGGCAGCGGGGGACTGGCAATTGCTTTCAATGGCGCCACTGGCAGCAGCCCCATTGAGAGCAAGGCTCTTAACCCAAGTTTTTGCTCTTCAATCAAAGCAAAAATTTGGGAGAGAGCCTGCTCAAGTCAAACAGCTTGTAAGCTGAGGCACTCTTAAGCCAAGGTATCAGTATCGATCTGCTCAGCTCCTCCTGCTCTATAACATGCTGCAGAATGGACTGTATTTTTCAAGCCAATGGGTATCCTTTAAGGAAAAATAGGAAGCAGATGTGGTAATATTTCTGATGACAAATGGTGCGTTATTCTAGAAGCAACACCCAACATCTCTCTTAGTGCAGCATAGCGACACTCGCAGATGTTTCTAATACACAGAGTATATACAGTAGAGCTCCACACATGCTATTCAGATTGGGAATTCAGATACGTATTCCAAATGTCAGGAGGCTGAAGCAGACCGTATACAAGTGATTTGGTCATGCCCTTACCTGACCACATTTTTGGGCGAATGTGTATAAGTTAATTAGGGATATATAGGAGATAAACTTCCTCATGCTCACAACCTCTTCATCTCCCGTAAACTTTCCTTTCGGGATATAACAGACGTTTAGCTGAACCCCTCTAACACAGACTCCCCTGCAGCACTCTCCTATGGTGGCCGTCAACTCACCAACACTTCTCCCCCCGACAACACACATGGCTTTCTCCTATCAGATAACTTCACCTCCACTTCCATTATGCTTCTACCAGCCCTCACTCTGCCCTCATTCAAAGTTCACTCAGTTCGCATCTGCTCTCCCTCTATCCTCCAAGTGGCTGTTATCTACTGCATGCCAGGCCCTGCCACCGACTTCTTTGACCATCCTGCATTTTTTGTCCACTGACACCCCCATCTTCATCCTCATCATGGGGAACTTCAACACCCCAACTGACATACCTCACTTAGCTGCCTCCAAACTCCTAGCATTGACTGCCTCCTTTTGTCTCTTGCAATGGTCCTCCACTTACAAAGCTGGGCACACTCTGGACCTCAGTCACTCTGCTCTGCCCCTCATCTAAATTTTTTAAATAGTCTCTCCTGCTATCTGACCACTACTTACTTGTTGTCACCCCCCTCTTCTCCTCAACTGCTTCTCCTGTCCAGAAACCAGCACCCCCTTGTAGGAACCTGAAGCTTCTTGACAGTCACATGCTCTCTGAGTCTTTCCTACCTCTCTCTACCATACTGTAACTCCAAGACGCAGATGCGACTGCTACCTCCTATAATGCTACAGTTACATATGTCTTAGACTCAGCGCCTCTCTCATGTAAAAAGACCCGGCTTATGAATAGGCAACCATGGCACACTGATATGACAAAAAAACTGATTTGAGCCTCCAGGGTTATAGAGAGGCTTTGGAAGAACAAAAATTCCCAGGAAGACTTCAGTGTTCGAATAGGCCGTCCTCATCTTCAAAACTGCACTTGGCTTGGCCAAACAGCACTACTTAACTACTCTCATATCCTCTTTCGCCTCCCTCTCCAACAACCCCAGGCAACTATTTGACATGTTCAACTCCCTTCTCTGTCCGCTGACGCCACTCCTCACACCTCTCATCTCTGCCAAGGACTTCGCCACACACGTCAAAGACAAGATTGACAATAGAAAAAGCTTCAAATTACAGTCTCTACAGCCCCTCTGTGCGGCTACTTAATTCCCTCTCCCTTTAAACTGCTTTCCCCACTGTTACTGAGTAGAAAGATCTATATCTTAAGGCCCTTTTACATGCAACAAATTTCGTCCAAAACTGCCGAAAGTTAACGACCATCTCTACGTGTACACGCGGGCAGCCGAACGATTTTCTATGACTTTTCGCTCACTGCTGACGTTCAGACCGCATAAAAGTTTTTGTTCAGAATTTCATTTTCGCGTGGTTTGAGTGACAATCATTCCATCGCGAAACAATTCGCGGGGATCGATTTCCATTTGCTGGGGCGTTCTTGCACAGGAACAGCAATTGGCTACCGGGACAGAAAAAACAAATCTTGTTTTTACATACCCGCCTACGGTTCAGCCCTCATCCGAGCCACACAATTACTACAAAACCAAGATTCCTCCTGTATAGCAAACACATTTTTTCTATGGCATAAATAGCTACCACCTAAAGATTTATTTTATTTTTTTTTTAAAGGCACATTGCGAAAACACACTTTTCCTGCCCTTTGTTTTTGCGATTGTTTCACAGTCCTGTTTCACAGTCCTATTTCGTGACACATCTCGCACTAGCCATTGTATTTCTTTAATTCAATTACTACAAACCAGAAAACCAAGATTCTTTCAGTATAGCAAACACCAAATCTTGCTGTTTAGCACGGAATTATGCCCACCCACCTGCTCTCAAAGGCCAATCACTCACAAATGCACACGCCCTGCAGCGCAAACAATCGCCCTGTTAGTAGTGTTTACATGTAAGCCAAGTGTCACACTGAGCGATTAAAAATGCGACCGTTTCAAATGAAGATCGTTAAGTTTGAACGCTCATCTTTCAAAGTAAAGAGTCACTCACTTTTCGGTGGGTCTAGCGAACTTTAAATAAAATTCATTGTGTGTAAAGTACCTTCATTCTCCAAATCGAACCTCACTGCATATGCGCTTGACTCAAGTCACCTCCCACCTCACCCCCAACCTTATCACCATGTTCACCCTAGACCTAACCCACTTGTTCAACCTTTCGCTGACAACCAGTATCTTTCCTTTGTCCTTCAACCATGCATCCATCACACCCATCCTCAAAAAAACCATCCCTCGATCCTTCTTCCCTGTCCAGCCCCATATTCCTGCTTGCATTTGCATCAAAACACATGGACTAGCACATCAACCTGCCAGATTGAGGTCAGGAAGGATTTTTTTTCCTTTAAAATGAACAAAATAGGCTTCTACCTCATTGGGTTTTCTGCCTTCCTCTGGATCAACATTGGGGGGGGGGGGGCAATAGGCTGAACTGGATGGACATATGTCTTTTTCGGGCCAACATACTATGTTACCTATAACTGTCCTACTTCTCCTCAAACTCACTGCTCAAAAAACTGCAATTCCATCCCCACCGCTCTACCAAAACTGCCCTAACCAGAGTAGCTAACAATCTGCTACCTGCCAAAGCCATAAAACATTACCCCAGGCTCCTTCTCTTAGACCCGTTCTCTTCCTTTGACACGAACGTCCACTGTCTCCTGCTACAAACCCTTTCCTTCTTGGCATCACAAAGTTGACCCTTTTCCTGGATCTCCTCATACCTCACTGACCGAACATGGGTGGCCTATGGCAGGCTTGGCATTGGGACCCAGGAACCCCAATCTACGCCTCTGCCTCTTAAGATTTATCACTTTATACAAGTGCTTATTGCTGCCTACACTTAAAAATAGTCTTATAAAGTCTTGTGTGCTAAACGGATAATAAAATATTAGTAGAGAGAATGAATAAGCAAAGATTTACTGTATACTCTTCATATCCAATAAAGGTAAGGTACTCTGCAAGCCGAGGGAAGCGAATACACAGGAGCAAGCTCGTTTCTTGTGATCTCCTCTTGATATTACAGCGTGATCTTTACACATTTGAATCAGAAGATAAATTCACAGATTATATATTTTCGACGCCGTAGGGAAGTCAATTATGACGAGGAAACTAAAGTAACTCTGCCCCCTGGTGAGCACATGAGAGCACAGCAGGAACACATCTCATCTGGATGTCATTTTTTCTAGAACCACAGATCATAAATGTTCTTGTATTAACTATACTGAGGTTTATCCATCCGCAGGCAAAAATTAAAGCATAGGTTCACTGCTATGGAGAAAAGGTGAATATCTGCTTATGTATCAGGGGGCTGCAGATACATGCGGTAATTTTACTAATGTACTACTATGCTCGGATCAGCGCAGTCTGTTGGTGATCCTATAACTACAGGGCAGCAGCATTTTCCTACTATTATGCTGCGAGACTGTCAAATGAATACAGGCTGTTGTTTATCATGTAGAAAAGGCTGTGTCGGCTGAATGTGATTCCCCCACCGCTGACCCGTTCCCATATGACTGCGCTCCTGTTGCTCATACAGAACTGTAGCTAGAGAAAACCTACAAAATGGGATGATGAGGATTTTAGAAAAGCACGCATTACAAGCTGTATACATAAAAAGTTCACCCATTGAGTTTTTAAGGGCCTATTCAGGTTAATAGGACTAAATAAAAGGGCCAATGTTTTTATGGAATATTAAACTTTAAGAGGCAACTTCAACCAGACAGTAATAAGTAGGCTTGTAATTGTGCCAAAACAGGAGGGAAGTAAGGTAGGCCTGGATGCAATGTAGAACATAACATTGGACATCTCTTTTCAGCCATGTTCATTTTGCAAAATCAATTGCAGAGAAATCCAACATGGATCAGCCACATAATCCATTGCATGAATCCAAGGGCCGAGCCTCGAATTTTCGCCACAGACTTGTATTTCAAATTGCCACCGATCAATGGGGCTAATCTGTGGGTGTAAATCCCCATGTGGATTCTATGTCACAATTTGACAGGTCACTTCTTTTTCCCCTAAGATGAGGATTTCACATCTACATCATATAAAAGTACGGCGTAAATTCTCCTTCAAATGTATGAAATGCGGACTTTATGAAGAATTGGCGCAGATTCTGCATCATTTCCTATCAATTTTTATACTACACACATTTCAAACCTAAAAGCACAAGATCACAAGGTGATCCTTAAAAGAAACTAAAAAAAAAAAAATAGCTTTTTTCTACAGTGTATAAAAGTTTTGAAGGAGTTGTCATTTTGCTGCTAAACCCGACATGCAGTTACATCTCAGGCAGATATGCAAATGATTAGAGCTGTGGTGTGATTAGATGAATGGTCTTGCCACCTGAGGCCCTAATCGTGGTTCCCCCCTTGATCTATAAACGGCTCTCAGAGGCTCCTTGTGTGTTGTGACCTCTTCTTCCGCTTGTTGATCACTAGACGCCTCTATGATACAATCAAAGTGATTTTGCATAGTTAATAGAGTTTGAGAGGGGCGCCTTACTGGAAAGGGAGAAGCTGGATGGTCGTATCAGCAAATTATTTGCCACCTGGGCCGTTCTCACCAGACTGTTATGTGTTGGGACCAGTGGATGAGTGAGGGCACACAAGGCAACTGGCCTCAGGACACCCTCGACAGTCTACTAGCAGAGAAGATCTGACAAACACGAGTAGCTCCAACTGTTTGGTTTTTCACCATCCAGAGACAGGTGTCACCATCATTACAGGCGGCTGTGTCTGTCTAAACCATTTCTAAACTCTTGGCTGAGGGACATGTGGTCTCATGGCTCCCATTACGCTTACTGCCTTTGACACCCACCTTCCATTGCCTCAGTTTATACTGGTGTCAAGAATGATGAAACTGGACTGCAACAGAGTGGAACCAGGTTGTTTTCATCAACAAAACCATGTTATCATCAACAAAGCCTTGTTCATGACTGGAGACCTCGGGGTGAGCGCCTCAATCCTGGCTTTGCTGTGAAGCAGCACACGGTCCTCACTATTGGTGTGATGCTCTATGGGGCCTTTGCATACGACAGTCGTTCACCCCTAGTAGTGATATGAGGGATAATGAGAGCTCAGCGATATGTTCAGGACATCCTGCAGCCACTTGTGTTCCTTTCATGGCGGCTTCCAAGAAGCAGCAGGATAATGCTCGGCCGCACACAGCAAGGGTGTCACAGGAAACCTCCGCAACATTGTCATGGTTGCCCAGTCACCAGATTTATCGGAAATAGAACATGTATGGGACCATCTGGGACACCAACTTCGACAGTGTATAAAAGTCTACAAGATCTAGAGCACATGTGTCAAACACAAGGCCCGCGGGCCAAATCCGTGCATGCCGCCTCATGTTATGTGGTCCGCAGCATGCCGACCGCCGCTCACCACTGAAGCAATTACCAGCTGGGGTGCCGCAGCTTCCCGCTGGTAATCACGCTGTTACCACTGATTCTGGCACACACTGACATCAGTGTGCAGCGGGGATCCTCCTCCCCTGAATCCTCGGATCTTTAGTTCTGCATGAGAAAGGACAAGGGAGAAAGCGTTCCGGGGTCACACACTGAAGTCAGTGTGCACCCAGGCTCAGCGCAAACAGAGGGAGAGCGGCGCTGACAGCAAGGAAAAGGTAAGTATGTGGGTTGGGGGAACTATTATTACCGTAAGGTTAATAATATTATTAAGGAGGGGTTAATATTGCTGTGGGGGATAATAATATTACTGAGGGGGTTATTATTAATGAGGGGAGTTATTACTAAGGGGGGTTAATATTACTGCTGGGGCCATTGTGGGGTACCCTGTTACTACTGAGGCCATTGTGGGGGGTTGCTATTACTACTGGGGCCACTGTGGGGGGGGGGTGCTATTATTACTGGGGCTGCTATTTCTACTGGGGTCGCTGTGGGGTATCTTGTTACTACTGGGGCCGCTGTGGGGGGAGGGGGGGTCACTATTACTACTGGGGCCGTTGCGGGTGGAGGGGGGGGTCACTATTACTACTGGGGCCGCTGGGGGTGGGGGAGTCGTTATTACTACTGGAGCCACTGTGGGGGTTGGCTATTACTACTGGGGCCACTGTGGGGTACCCTGTTACAACTTAAGCCACTATCGGGGTCAATATTATTACTGGAGCCACTATGATTGTCACAATTTTTACTGGGGCCACTATGAGAGTCACTATTACTACTGGGGCCACTATGGGGGTCAATATTATTACTGGGGCCACTATAAAAGTCACTGTTACTACTGCGACCACTATAGGGGACACTATTAGGGCTCGTTCACATCAGCGTAATCGTATTTTGGTCGCACATATACGCTGCGTCTTTGTGCAATTGAAAAATCGATTATGCCTGCGTATTTTGGCACACAAAAAAGAACACAGATGGGCCCACTGAAATGGTGCGCAAATATCGAGTGAATATATAGGTTTCTTGCGCATTCACTGCGTATTTGCGCGGCCCATACACTTCAATTGCAGTGCGTAGTACGCAACAAAATAGGTCATGCTGTGTGAAAATACACATTCATGTGAATGAACTCATTGAAATCAATGGCTTTTATTCACTGCATATTATGTATGCAAATACGCTTGTGTGAACAGGCCCTTACTATACTGTCTTACAATTACAATCGGCCCTTTGAAGGTACTCATAAGGCTGATGTGGCCCTCGGTAAAAAGAAGGAGTTTGACACCCCTGATCTAGAGGCTCAGTTACAGCAAAATGTGAACAGATATGTCATAGGATAGTATACAAAACCTGTAAGCCTCCATGCTCTCCCTTATCACATCTTGTATTCAAGCTAGGGGTGGTACAACAGGGTACTAGAGCCTTCCTGCCCGCCTGTATCACATCTTGTTTCCAAGCTAGAGGTGGTACAACAGGGTACTAGAGCCTCCCTGCCTGCCTGTATCACATCTTGTATCCAAGATAGAGGCGGTACAACGGGGTACTAGAGCCTCCCTGCCCGCCCGTATCACATCTTGTATTCAAGCTAGAGGCAGTACAACAGGGTACTAGAGCCTCCATGCCTGCCTGTATCACATCTTGTATCCAAGCTAGGGGCGGTACAACAGGGTACTAGAGCCTCCATGCCCACCTGTATCACATCTTGTATCCAAGCTAGGGGCGGTACAACAGGGTATTAGAGCCTCCATGCCCACCTGTATCACATCTTGTATCCAAGCTAGAGGCGGTACAGCAGGGTACTAGAGCCTTCATGCCTGCCTGTATCACATCTTGTATCCAAGCTAGGGGCGGTACAACAGGGTACTAGAGCCTCCATGCCCACCTGTATCACATCTTGTATCCAAGCTAGAGGCGGTACAGCAGGGTACTAGAGCCTCCATGCCTGCCTGTATCACATCTTGTATCCTAGCTAGGGGCAGTACAACAGGGTACTAGAACCTTCCGTCAAGTCTTCACCTGCATCCTTAAGGCCCTTTTACACGCAACAGTTATCACTCAAGGTTCGTTCAAACGTCCGAAAATGAGTGATAATTGCTACTTGTTAACGCGGGCATCGTACACTTTTCGTTTGAACTATGATTTTAAGGTTAACTCAAAGCAAACTCATTTATCTCTCAATAGACTGCATGCTGTTCTCTGAACAATGCAATCTGCCGACAGCCAGGAGGAGAACAATGCAATCTGCCGACAGCCAGGAGGAGAACAATGCAACTGTTTACACAGCTGGGCGTGTGTTTAACCCCTTAACGACTGCCCCATCGGGAAACTACGTCCTCAGAAAGTGGGCCTTAATCCTAGAGGACGTAGTTTTATGCATCCTCTTTGGATTGATGCCCACTGGCCTGAGGACGTGACAGCTCCATGCTGTCGGTGCCCGCAGGTAGCCGACAGCATGGAGCTGTCATCCCAGGATGCGGGCAGTCCCCCCCGGCATTGCGATCGGCGCTATAAAATGAATAGCGCCGATCGCAAAAAAGTAAAGAAAACAGTGTTAAAAAGTAGTAATTCAGCTGCTATGATGGATCGGATCCATCACGGCAGCTGAAAATACTCACACGGCTTGTCGGCGGTGTCCCCCGCAGATCTGGTCCTCCCGGACCCGCCGGCGGCCTTCTGCGCATGCGCGCCTGACGATGACGTCACGCGCACGCGCAAAAGCCCGGGTGTCCCCGGCAAATTTAAAATCTCCTGGCTCCCGGCTCCTGAAGGTAGCCGGGAACCAGGAGGTGTTACCGGGGACCACTGTGAGCGGTCCCCGGGCCCGCGATCACCGCTATCCATTGCGATAGCGGTGATCGCGAAAAAGTTTAAAAAGTAAAACAAAAGTAAAGTTTCACCTCCCCTCATGGATCGGATCCATGAGGGGAGGTGAAGATACTCACCCCCGGTCCTCTGCGATGTCCCGATGTCCCGGGACCCGAAATCCCCGTCTGCGCATGCGCGCCCGATGATTGACATCGGGCGCGTGCACAGAGGGGCTCGAGCCCCGGGAAATTAAAAATTGCTCTGCTCCTGGCTGCCATGTGTAGCCAAGAGCAGAGGGATGTCACCAGGGACATGATCACTGTCATCCAATGGATGACAGTGATCATGTAAAGTAAAAAAAAAAAGTGCAAAAAGTAAAAAAAAAAAAAAAAAAAAAAAAAGGGGTAAACGGTAAAAAAAAAAAAGTGCAAAAAGTAAAAAAAAAGTTTTAAAAAGTTAAAAAAAGCTTGCGTTTCATCTCCCCCCACGGATCATATCCGTGAGGGAGGATGAAATGACGTACCTAAGGCCTGCGGATTTATCCGTGGACCTCACCCCAGCTTCTGCGCACGCGCCCATCACCAATGTGGCAGGCGCATGCGCAAAAGCCGTGGTTTTTTAAAATCTCCCTGCTCCTGGCTACAAAACTTAGCCGAGAGCCTGGAGATTTCACGGAGGGCCGCGGTGAGCGGTTCCTGATCACGTGTTCGCCGTTATCCAAAGAATAATGGCGATCACGTAAAAGTTAAAAAAAGGTGAAGCTTCATCTCCCCTCACTGATGCGATCAGTGAGAGGAGATAAAAAATTTTACCGGAGGTCTCCATATTTACACCCCGACGCAATCTTCTTCAGTGAACTTTCCCGTATTCTGCGCATGCGACCGCTGGCAAAACACCGGACACATGCGCAGGAGTCGGAAAGCCCAGGAAACTTAATATCTCCTTGCTCTCGGCGACCAACGGTCACCGAGAGCCTGGAGCAGTGACGGGTGGCCTCGTTGAGCGGTCCCCGGTCACGTGAAAAAATGGTAGCGATCTACCTTAGGTCGGTCTCACATGACCGGATAGGAATTACGGATTCCGCATGCGTTTGATTAGCGGTAATACGCAGATCAATCGCATTGGATTACACAATTCCGCTCACATTAGCGGGTTGGAATTGCGTAATCCACTCGCAGAAAAGAGAACGCAGCAGGTTCTATTTTACCGCGGATATCGGCAACATAGAGCCCATTGTGCTCCATGGTCATGGATATACCCGCAGCCCATACGCAACTACATTGTATACGGGCTGCGGGTACCTGCGTCATCGCTAAGCGACGGTGCGGGAAATACAAACAACAACAAAAAAAGTGTACTGCGCATGACCGCCCGTGTAAGTACGCAGTTATGCGCAGTACATTACGCGGCTGTACGCAGGGTCACAGCCGGGCTCACAGCCGGGATCCGCTGCAGGCCTCCACAAGTGGATTCCCCATACGGCTGCCTGAGCCCGGCGTTATTCAGACCGCTACCTGTAATACGCAATTTACAAGAAGCCCCGGGAACGCCCGCCTTCATGCAGTTCCAGGAGCAGCTTGTTGAGCGCCTTCTGTGTGAGACCGCCGAACCTCATCAAGCTTACGGAGACTCACAGAGCGCCACTTTTTACACCCCATCCCCGCCGCTGAGGTCAAAAAATGACTCCCAAAAAGCATGAGAGGAGGGGGATACCCGGTTTTATTGCCCCATGTGCCCATCCCAACCAGCCTCCATAATTACCCGTCTTTGGAAATACTACACAGTTCACATTATTACTTTTATCTAAGATTTGGGGAACGCCGAAAAGGGCGTGGGGGGAGGGGGGGGGGGTTTAGGGAGTCAATTTTTATTCCGTACAAATGAGCAATGGGGCCTGGAATTTATTCAGTTATGCCCTGCAATCCAACTGGTGTTCCCTCCATTACAGGCCTTGCCATGTTTCCTGTAAGTAGATTAGGGCCACAATGGGTATGTTTTTGAACACGGGACAAACGGGGGTATCCATTTGGGGGTGAACGTCTTCATTCCTATGTAAACTGTACAAAAAAAAAAGTTTTTAAATTGACAAAATTGCCAAAAAAATGAAAATTGTAATTTTTTTCTTCTGCTTTGCTGAAATTTATTCAAATACTGTGTGGTCAAAATACGCAGTACACCCCTAGATGAATTCGTTAAGGGGTCTAGTTTTTAAAATGGGGATATTTGTGGGGGTCTTTATAATTTTGGACGCTCAATGACTCTATAAGTGGGCAAGGGGGCCTGGAATTTATTCCGTTGTACCCTAAAATCCAACGGGTGCTCCTTCCATTATAGGCCTAGCCATGCGTCCTTTAAGTAGATTAGGGCCACAAGGGGTATGGTTCTGAACACGGGACAAACAGGGGTATCCATTTTGGGGTGAAAGTCTTCATTCCTATGTGTGCTGTACAAAAAAAAAATTGTATTTTTTTTCCTACTGCTTTACTTAGATTTATTCAAAAATTGTAGGGTAAAAATACACAGTACACCCCTAGATTAATTCGTTAAGGGTCTAGTTTTCAAAATGGGATCATTTGTAGGGGTTCTCTGTCGTTTTGGCCGCTCAAGGGCTCTACAAGTGTGCAATGGGGTCTAAATCACCTTCATGCTAAATTTCTGTTCTGAAAGCCACCGACTACTCCTTACATTTTGCGCCCCGTTGTGCATCCAGACAAAAGATTAGGGCCACAATGGGTATGTCTCTGAACACGGGACAAACAGGGGTATCCACTTTGGGGTGCAAGTCTTCATTCATGTGTGTGCTGTACCAAAAAAGCAGTTTTTAAAACGACAGAATTGCCAAAAAAACGAAAATCACAATTTTTTCCTTTTGCTTTGCTTCAATTCATTCAAAAACTGTGGGCTCAAAATGGGCAGTACACCCCTAGATAAATTCATTAAGGGGTCTAGTTTTCAAAATGGGGTCACTTGTGGGGGTTCTCTTTGATTTTGGCCGCTCAAGAGCTCTACAAAAGTGCTATGGGCCTAAAACTCCCTCAAGGAAAATCTATGTTCTTAAAGCCACCGACTACTCCTTTCGTTTTGGGCCCCATTGTGCATCTAGACATAAGATTAGGGCCACAATGGGTATGTCTCTGAACACGGGAGAAACAGGGGTATCCATTTTGGGATGAAAGGCTTCATTCATGCGTGTGCTGTACAAAAAAAGCTGTTTTTAAAATGACAGAATTGACAAAAAAATGAAAATCACAATTTTTTCCTTTTGCTTGGCTTGAATTCATTCAAAAACTGTGGGGTCAAAATGGTCAGTACAGCCCTAGATAAATAAGTTAAGGGGTCTAGTTTTCAAAATGGGGTCACTTGTGGGGGTTCTCTTTGGTTTTGGCCACTCAAGAGCTCTACAAAAGTGCTATGGGGCCTAAAACGCCTTCAAGCAAAATTTATGTTCTGAAAGACACCGACTACTCCTTTAATTTTGGGTCCCGTTGTGCATCCAGACATAAGATTAGGGCCACAATGGGTATGTTTCTGAACACGGGAGAAACGGGGGTATCCATTTTGGTGTGTAAATCCTCATTTTCATGGGCTCTATAGGAAAAAAATATGTCTTTAAAATGACATATTTGCAAAAATATGAAATTTTATTTTTTGTCCCCTAAATTGAACTAATTCCTGAAAAGAACTGGTGGGGTCAAAATACTCATGACACCCCTCAGTGAATACACTAAGGGGTGTAGTTTTTAAAATGGGGTCATTTGTGGGTGTATCTATTATTCTGACACTTATGAGCCTCTGCAAACTTGGCTTGGTGCAGGAAAACAAAGTGCTCCTCAAAATGCTGAAAAGTAATGTTAAATTTGTACGTCCTCTAAATGGTTAAAAAAAAACACAAAAGTTTTTCAAGTGTGCATTCAGAATAAAGTAAACAGATGGAAATACATATCTTATCAAAAATTTGTACAGTATGTTTGGACATATTTGAGATATTACGGTTGAAAATGTGAAAAAATGACAATTTTTTCAAAATTTTTCCAATATTGGTACTTTTATTAAATATACACAAATCATATCAGTCTCTTTTTACAATCTAAATGAAGTACAACATGTGGCGAAAAAACAATGTCAGAATCACTGGGATATGTAAAGCCTTTACGGAGTTATGCCACGTTGAACGACGCATGTCAGATTTCCAAAATTTGGCTCCGTCACTAAGGCGCAAACAGGCTTCGTCACTAAGGGGTTAAACATAAGATGGGCTCTGCAAACAACTCCAGGAGGTGCTTTTACATGCAAATGAAAATGACAAAGTGTTAATGTCCATTAACACTTTATGCAAATAGATGGCTAAATCTTTCAGTCATTTGAAAGATTATTTTTGCATGTAAAAGGGCCTCTAGTCAGTTAGGGAAGTAAAATTGTATTAGTTAGGGGCCAGATAGGCCTAGAATTTGTATGGCCATTGCGCTGCATTGAGAGGAGTGTCACTTCTTGCGCTATGTCACACACAAGCTGGTTGTGACCAGTGTTTCAAAAAAAAGTTCGGTTTGGAAGCTCATCAGCCACCATCTTGAGAATGAATTGTTTTTTTACTTTTAGTTTCACATCACCAGCATTAGTTAAGGCTGTACAATTTCTTCCAGCTGGGGGAACAGTTTATCATTACCTTTTACAGTCACCTAAATAAGCTACAGACCATAAGTATACAATCAGGTGAATCTCCTGACAGCAGCTGTGTGATCATCACATGTAACTGTGATAGGAGTGCCTGTATATCCCTCTAGGCAGCTTTTGTGGTAGAGCCATGTAACAGCATCACACACATTTAGAAACGGACTAGAGCAGTGTTCCCCAACTCCAGTCCTCAGGGACCACCAACAGGCCATGTTTTCAGGATTTCCTCAGTGTTGCACAGGTGATGTAATTATTGTCGGTGCCTCGCACATTGCCACAGGTGTTCTTACTATAGGAGATCCTGAAAACATGACCTGTTGGTGGTCCCTGAGGACCCCTGGACTAGAGAATGAATCCATAATCCCAAGTAAATCTGAGAGAAAAAGGGGCTGGGAGATTCAGACAAAGGAATAACTAACCAGGGTAACACTAGCTCATTATATATATATATAAATTACACACACACACACACACACACACACACACACACACACACACACACACACACACATAATAAATGAAATTAAAAAAACAAAAAAAACACTAAAGTGGCCCTTTAAAGAAGTTTTACTAGATTACTAAAATTAACAGAAAACTGTACTCTCCTCCTCGATCCAGCGCCGCCGCTCCGCAGCTAGGTACTCCTGCAGCAGTCACTTGCCATTCAATGTTGACGTGAACGCTACAGCCAGACTCCGGCCTCAGCAGCCCAGTGTGCATGAACAGCACATGACCACTGTAGGAACTACAGCTCTAGTCACCGATTTGCCATTCACTTTTAACTAATTTCGGAAAACCCCTTTAACATTGTGCTTATGAAGAAGTTATGACTAGACATGCACATTTACATATAGGTTTGCCATTTTTCCAGTACTAGTGCTACATCTGTCCATGGCCTGCTACTACAGTCATCTCCATTGAGGTAGATTCCAATATAGAGATTAGGCACCCACTGAGCTAAGCCTGAAAAGACAAGCAATGTATCTCACCATATTTATCTCGCAGTCCAACGGTACATCTGAAGACTCCTCCAAAGGCAACATCCTCTCCAAATATCACTGTGAAACAAATGGAACAGGTTAATTAATGGTTTCATTGAAAAGTACATAGGAAAAATTACATTTTAGATTTTCGAAGATAATAATAATCATCTTTATTTGTATAGCGCCAACTTATTACGCAGCACTTTCAAAAGCACGGGGAGCACAAACAATACAACAATTACATGTGGTATCCAATTAGTTGGAAACAAACGGGGTGGGGGTAATACAAGGAATACAGGGGCAGGAAATGTACACAATAGGCAAAGTGGAGAGCCATAAGGACAGGCAGGGGGGCATATTGTGGGGGTGGGGATTAGATGAGGAGATTTGACAAGCTTCTTTGAAGAGGTGCGCCTTTATGGCGCGTCTGATGTTTCGTGCATCGGGAATTGTCCGGATGTCTTGGGGTAGAGCGTTCCAGAGGATGGGTGCTGCTCTGGTGAAGTCCTGGAGGCGAGTATGTGAGGTTCATATTAGAGGGACGTTTAGTCTGAGTGTGTTAGCAGATCGGTGCTCACGGGTAGGTGATGTATGGACAGGAGGGAAGTGATGTACAGTGGAAAGGCACCATGGAAAGCTTTGTGGGTGAGGAGTTTGAATTTAGTTCTGTAATGGATGAGCAGCCAAAGCAGCGACTGGCATAATGCGGAGGCATCTGAGAAGCGGCTGGATAGGAAGAGGAGTCTAGCGGCTGCATTTAGTGTGGATTGGAAAGGGGAGAGTCGGGAAGGTCAATTAGCAGAGAGTTGCAGTAGTCGAGTCGGAAATGGGTGAGGGCAACGATGAGTGCCTTTAGCGTGTCCGTGGTGAGAAAAGCCCGGATTTTGGCAATATTCCTGAGGTGCAGGTGGCAGGTCTGGGCCAGGGATTGGATGTGGGGGGTAAAAGGAGAGGGCAGAATCAAGTGTGACCCCAGGACAGCCAGCGTTTTGGGATCAATTTGCCAAAATGGACTCAAAGAATAATTGTTTTTGTTACCCATAGCAACCAGACTGCCCTTGTACATCGAAAACTCTGCTGTGATTGTTTGCTATATCTGGCAAACAATTGTCTTTTAACCATATTAGACTTCTAGTTGACATTTTTTTAATTCTGCTGGAGAAAACACGTTACTCTAAAAACAGACTTTCTTCAGGTTTGTCTATTGGCATGTGTGTTATGTCCCTTTAAGGGGAATGAGATTGGGCTAGCGGTACAATAACATAGGAGAAGTATTTGCGTTATTTCATGTGCATTTTATTTTTTTACTATCTATCTGTCAGAAAAGACTAATGAAGGACTTTTCATCTACTTCTGCAGCCCCTGGAAAATAAAAACTATTATGCTGGTTACACTCAGTCTTTTTTTTTAAATGCCACTGTCTTTGCATGTTGATGCAGCTTAATTTGTTTATTTTTTAAAGGCAAAAAATACTGCAGTCCAAACGCTCCGTGAAACTAGGTGTATACACGGTGTGAGGGAGACGTCAGCACTAGGAGAACAGCCTCATACAGGGACTGTCAGCAAGAGGGAGAAGCCGCCAGGCCAGATGTGCTGACTTGCAGGGCTTGTGACACCGCCTCTTCGATTTGAGGCGGCGCATTTAAATATTGGGAGTGCAAATTATAAAATAAGACTTCCGGTAACTGCTAAATGGCTTTTGTGGCTGCAAGCATGTGAGGACTGCTTGTGTACTGCTCCATTACACCATGCTGCTAGTTATAAAACTTGTATCTTGGTTATAGTTTCCCTTCAAATGTTCATGAGCGTCCTAATGAAAACAGCCCCTTAGTCTGAAGGAAGACGAAACAGCAATTCTGGGGCACCATTTATTAGAAATCTACATTGTGCTGTTCCTCCATTTATGAATAGATTGACAACTGGGTCTTATCAGTTTGGGTTGTGACCCTATACCGCCTGGTAGCGTCCATTCAGCGTCTACTGCGCAGGGACACGCCCCTTTGCCAAGGGAAGTCATAGCATCCGATTTTCAATTTATTTATACATTTCTAGGAGGAATAACAGGAATGGTACAAATGTACAAAGGAAAGATGCTCAGAATTGTAATCTTTACATCCAAGGTTTCCATTGGAAGGATATATAATAGAAACCCCAAAATGTATACATTTAACAAATGTCAGGTAATGGCATCCATTCCAATAGGCTGCCATTATTGAAAATAAATGTATCTATACAGCACAGTATAGGCTTATGGAAATCACCCAATGAAAGGCCACAGATCGTTTAGATAAATTATCTTCCTCTAATTGAACCCCAGAGTATAACTTCTTTATTTCCAGTCACTCCCGAACTTTTTTTTTAGCCCTATTAATGAGTTTAATTGTCGCTAATGGGCTTTCTTCTGACGCATGGGCCATTTCACAGCGCTGCATTAAGTCTAGGATGGCTATCTTGTTCCAGGTATAGCAGGACCTCAGCTATCCGAAGTCAGCTGGGCTCTTGGACCAATTCCCAGGATGTTGTTTAACCCCTTAGATGCCACAGTTATTCAATCGTGGCATCAAAATGTCTAAGGCCCAATGCACAATGGTGTATTTGCATTGCAGAATCCGGAGTGAGCATCCGTTTCCAGATACCGCAGCAAATACTGCTCGTAAACATGCTACAGAAAATCACTTTTCCATGTCCATGAGCGGAAATCAATTGCGATATTCCACTTGTGGAAGGAAATTCGCAGCATGTTCTATTGCAGCTGAAGGTAATGGAAGTCATCCAATCCACGGCCCTTCCACAATCATCATTGCAGAAAGGTAATGGAATCCACGCCATCGCCTAGTGACAATGCGGTATAGTCTGTACTGCTCATGTGTGCCGGCACATTCGCATAACAGATTATGAAGAATCCAGAGAGGAAAGCAGGGGTCACCAAACGGGCACAGGGTCGGATTCCGCTGCAGGATCCCACATGTGGAATCCGGCACGGCCGTGTATATTCGGTCTTAGGCCTCATGTCCACGGCGGGTCGGGTCCCGCTGCGGGATCCCACTCTGCCTGTAGCATGGGGATATTACCGACCAGTCCGGATGCGTGCGAGTCGTCCGTCCTCTACTCTGTGCATGTAGGCAAGCGCACCGGCATTTATTTTATTTAATCTCCTGCTTTCCCGCGGGATCCACGGAACACCCGGAGTGGCAGTTCTGGGTATGCCGCATATCAGACCACTTCAATTGACTTCAAAAATGCAGCATGTTGCGATTTGTTTTCCGGACCAGAAGGTCCGCAAAACAAATCTGCATGCTTTAATTAAGTTGTAGACAACCATGATTGTCTATGAGCGGCTTGAACTCTGGATCATCCCGGAATTTAAATCCGCCCGTGAACATGAGCCCTTACAGACTAAGGGTCTCCCCTCTATCATCCATCGGTCTCCCAGCAACAAGATCACAGGGTACCAATGGGTTGCTATGGAAGCTTAACAATGGCTTCTGGGTCAGCCATCTACGATGGACTATTAGGCCCTATTAGAGTCTAATAGACTTGTATAATACACAGCAATACTGAAGCACTGCATGGGTTTTAAGTCCCAGAGTGGAACTAAAATAAACAGTGAATAAAAGTACTAAAACTAAAAAAAAGATATCAAAAGAAAACTACAAAATATACACACAGAACATCCCTCTCCCCCCTTACTATGTTACAAAATAAAATAAAAAATCCACAAAATTGATATCATGCTTGCAGCGACCCAAAGTAACCCACACGGCGAACAGAGTGAAAAAAAATGTGATCAAAATGCTGCATGCTTTGCCCCACAAGAAAAGGAATAAAAAGTGATTAAAGAGCCGTATAAACCTCAGAATGGTAATGTTATAAACTATAGCTCCATGGAATGCCTCGCCCATTGTTTTCAATGGGATAGCAAAACAAGATCGCAAAGCGTGCAATGTGTACGTGAGTGCGATGCGAGGTTTCCCATTGAAAACAATGGGAAACACTTGCTGATGTGGCTGAAAGCCGCGCCGGAGGAGCGCAACTTTTCTAAAATTGATGGAAGGCGTTTTTAATAGAAAACTCCTTGCATCTGCATGAAAACGCAAGCTGGCGAGGGCGATATTGGACCGAGTTTCTCAGCCCAATATAGCGCTCGCCCGTGTGTGGGTAGCCTTAAGGAGAGACAATGCCTTATTCTGCAAAAGTAACGTCATGTACACTGCATGATAAACGGTATAACTAAAATTCAATGCCAGGCTTGTAGCTTCTTGTCAACCTTGCATTAAAAAAAACTGAATAAAAAGGTTATCAAAATGTTCCCAAAAATGGTATCAATGAAAATTACAGCTCATCCTGCAAAACTACGAGTCCTCATACAGCTTGGGCAATGGAAAAATCAAATGCTATAGAATGCAACGATGTAAAACCAATTTTAAAGAATTGTTTAGTGCGCAAGAATAGTAAAAGCAAAAAACAAATAAAAAACCCCCCAAAAATACATACATTTATTATCATTGTAATTGTGCAAACCCGGATAATAATAATAATGTTCTATTATTTATACCACAAACTGAACACAGTAATAATAAAGCCGAATGGTAGAATTTCTGGATCACCACAGCCCCCCCAAAAATACAAGTCCAGATCGATAGAAAAAAAATATGATTGTATAAATATGTAATGAGACAACAACAAAAAAAAAAAAAAATCTGAAAAATTGGTTGGACCTTAGTGCTGGTCATTAAGGGGTTAACACAATGTGAGACAAATCAAACATATGAAACCAATTAAGATTATAAAAAACACGGCATTTTGGTTGCGTTCCCACACAGCAAAAAATGCTTTATTGGCAAGTTTGCGCAGACACTGGCTGCCGTGGCTCGGTGGGGTTGCAGCCCCAAGCGGTTCTTGCTGTGTGGGGACGCAGCCTTAAGTTAGGCTGAATGCAGACCAGTAGAGAGACACTGCATCATTCCATATCTACACGATAGATGGCATTAATACAAAGTCTAGGTCTTTTTCCACATCTCTGTTGTACGGATCATCTTGGAAAACATGCAGTTCTTTGTCCATGTATGACTAATCCGCTGCTAGAATGCGTGTCAGTGTGCACTCGTACATGTGCATTCTATTCCTCCTCATAAAACGGCTGTCACATCATTATGCACAGCCCAGCGGAGGCTCCACATGTTCGCTGCTCTGGTGGACGCGGCTGTCACGCTGATCATGTCACTGAAACACGCACAAGCCAATTCGCATAAAAGAAGAACTCAAACATTTCATTTTCCCACTTTTATTGGAAATTGCACAGACCGTCACCGAGGAAGAGTGTGAAATCTCAGAGATGCCTCTTCTGTATCCTAAGAACTTCTGACAGTATGATGTTCTACTGACAGCAATAGCTTACACAACCAGAGACGTCAGAAGAATTACCCAGATCAAAAGGGCTGTCATCTTGAATCAACTAATTGGTAAACGTGGTGACAAGTGGCATCAGGGGTTTACAACTTACTGGCTACCATAACATACAAGTCAGTTCATCAAGCAGACGTCGCCTCTTTACCGCATGGTTGCCTGCCGCACAGTGCTTTAGTCATCAGTTATTGGAGGGGGCTGCCCAATGTACCCCAATTGTATGCCTGTACATCTGATATTGAATACTATTGTTAAAAAAGGTGTATTTTCTTTTTTTTTGTACCCACTTTCTTTGAGCTATATAACTATTTCATTTTTCCATAAATATAGCTTGTTTTTTGCAAGAAGAGTTGTATTTTTTAATGGCCCTATTTAATATACTGTATAATGTACTAACGAAATGGAGGAAAAAAAGCAATTGTGCCTTTTGGGGTGAGGAGTTGTTTAAAGGGCTTTCAAAGTGCAGTAAAAAATGAACTTTGTTCCGTGAGTCAGTCTGATTACAATGGCCCAAAAAAAAACAAACCTGGGTTTAAGCAATCTTTGGCAGCACAAATATGCACCGTATTTGCGCAAACGAAATATGAACGAGCCCTAATAAGTGTCCCCCGTAATCACAGAGCCCCCCCATAGTGGCCCTAATAGAAAGTGTTCCTTATATAGGTGGCCCTAGTAATATTAGTGACTCCCATAATCGTTCCAGTAGTAAGAGTGTTCCCTATATTGGCCCCAGTAGTAATAAGTGACCCCATAGTAATCCCAGTAGTAATAGCAACCTCCCTATTGACCTTGGGCCGGACGGCATGTCTACAGGCTCTCCTATACTCACCTAACTTGCCCGGTCCGGTGGCAGCAGTGTATTTTGTGACCACTGACCTCTCCCCTCAGCGTCTGTGCTGTGTACGGTACAGGTGCCGAGGGGTGGGAGAGGTCAGCGGTCAGACTGGGCGAATAGAATACTGCACGGCTGGTGGATGGGTCACATAAAACATAACCGGAATCGCGCCATGAGCCTTGTGTTTGATACGTGTGCCCTAGGGGTTATTAGTTGACCTAGGTATTGTTTTCCGTATTGAAGCCACATTGAGGGAACTGGAACGTTAGCAGTAGAGATGAGCGAACGTACTCTTTTCGAGTAATTACTCGATCGAGCACCGCGATTTTCGAGTACTTCCGTACTCGGGTGAAAAGATTCGGGGGGTGGCGTGGCGGAGCGGGGGGTAGCAGCGGGAAACAGGGGGGAGCCCTCTCTCCCTCTCCCCCCCACTGCTCGCTGCAACCCCCCACTCACCCACGGCGCCCCCCGAATCTTTTCACCCGAGTACGGAAGTACTCAAAAATCGCGGCGCTCAGGCGAAAAAGGGGCGTGGCCGAGTATGCTCACTCATCTCTAGTTAGCAGATTCCAATACACTAGTGTTGTACCACAGGGGTGTATAGGCATGAAAAGGGGGAGTGCTGTAGTATGCCAAAACTCTTGCCCAAACCTGCTAAACTAGCAGAAGTATGTAATTATCCACAAGAGGAGGAGTGGACACAAGTCTTTTAATAAAGACCACAGATCTGGAGTCTAAAAAAAAGAGGGAATAAGTAATCTGTCACTAAGGCCTGTGTACAATGTTGCTCTAAGCCTCCACAATGAATGACAGAGTTGTGCTGCAATATAATACAACCATTCCTGCCCTGTAACAAGAGCTCAGCATGAGACACCTGGACAACTTAGCCATATTGGATAACCTCACAAAGAACGTCAGCCAGGAGTTGGTCTTGTAAAATGAAGACTGCGGGATGAAGAGAGGGGATTGCTGGGTAACATAGAATTAGGCATACAAACAATTCCTGATGCTCAAAATTTCATATGCACCTTAAGGCCTTAGTCAGACGGGCGTTTTTTTGCGCGATTTGCGCATGCGTCCGGCGATTTTTTAAAACCATTGCTTTGCAATGGTATCGGACACATGAGCGCTTTTTATGCGCTCGTCCGATAAATTATAGAACAGAAATCGCAGATCGCACCTATCTGCGATCTGTGATTCCTGTTCTCTTCACTATATGCGCTCAATGGGGCCGGCGGCAGCAGCGCCGACCCCATTGAGAACATATAGTAGACAAATCATTCTTCTCTGCCACAGCTGTAACAGCTGTGGCAGAGAAGAACGATGTTTGCCCATTGAATTCAATGGAGCCGGCAATACAGCAGGTTCCACTGAAAGCAATGGGCTGCCGGCGTGCGCGGGATGAATTGTCGGGAAAGGCTTAAATATATAAGCCCTTCCCTGCAATTCATCCATAAAAGTGTTAAAATAAAAAATATATACATACTCACCTGCTCCCGGCAGCCGGAGTTCCGCGCGGCCGGCCTGCAGTGGGTGTGAAGGGGGTGTGAGTCAGACCTGCCCCCTGATTGGCTCAGCTTATATATTTAAGCCCTTCCCGACAATTCATCCCACACTCGCCCGCAGCGCATTGCTTTCAATGGAGTCGGCTGTATTGCCGGCTCCATTGAATGCAATGCGCTGGACAGCTCCAGCCCGTTTCTAATGAAACGCGGCTAGGAGCAGATTTTTGGGCGATTTTCGGGCATCGGTCACGCGATTTGCGGATGCGCATCCGTCATGCGATCCGCAAATCGCGCGAAAAAACGCCCGTCTGACTAAGGCCTTAAAACGCACCCCTTCAGGGAGGCATACCAAATCTCCTGACCTAGTCCCCCTGCCACTCCCCTATGGCTTCCCACACCTTCCACCCTGGTTATCGCATATGACCTCTACCCCTGCCCCTCCTTACCGCCCCACCCAGTTTGCTTCCTAAATGATTTCCACATGTAACTCCCATACTGCCTGTGTTCCCCTATGCCTTATCAACCCTGTATCACCCCCAACCTGTTGACTGTAAACTGATTGCATATCACGTGTTAACCCCTTAACGACCAGCCCATAGTGTTTTTACGTCCTCCCGAAGTGGGCTTTATTCTCTGAGGACGTAAAAACATGCTTCCTGCAGAGAATAATGCCCCTCGGGCTGTGGACGTGACAGCTCCATGCTGTTGGTGTCCGCAGGTAGCTGACAGCATGGAGCTGTCATCCCGGGCTGTTCGGACACCCCCCCGGCATTGCGATCGGCGCTATGCAATGGATAGCGCCGATCGCAAAAAAAGTAAATAAAAGTACACAAAAGTTAAAGATTCAGCTGCTCTGATGGATCGGATCCATCGGAGCAGCTGAAATTACTCACCCAGGTCCGGCACGCTGCTCCCCGCTCTCCTGCCGCTCCGGGGCCCGAAGCCGGTCTTCTGCGCATGCGCGCCAGGCGGCATTACGTCAGCCGCATGCGCAGAAGGCCCGGCAGTGCGGGAGATTTAAAATCTCCTGGCTCCCGGCTCCTGTAGGTAGCCGGGAGGCAGGAGATGTCAGCGGGAACTGCGGTGAGCGGTCCCCGGTACCGCGATCGTCGTTATCCAATGGATAGCGCGATCGCGAAAAAGTTTTTAAAAAGTCAGTTTCACCACCCCTCATGGATCGGATCCATGAGGGGAGGTGAAAATACTCACCCCCAGTCCTCAGCGGTGTCCCGATGTCCCGGGACCCGAATCCCCGTCTGCGCATGCGCGCCCGAAGATTGACATCGGGCGCGTGCACAGACGGGCTCGAGCCCCGGGAAATTTAAAATCCCTCTGCTCCTAGCTGCCATGTTTAGCTAGGAGCAGAGAGATTATACCGGGGACATGATCACTGTCATCCAATGGATGACAGTGATCATGTAAAGTCAAAAAAAAGTGTAAAAAAGTAAAAAAAAAAAAAAAGTTAAAAAAAGTTTAAAAAGCGTACGTTTCATCTCCCCTCATGGATCATATCCGTGAGGGAGGATGAAAGTACGTACCTAAGGCCCCCAGATTTATCCGCGGACCTTACCACAGCTTCTGCACACGCGCCCGTCGCCAAAATGGCGGGCGCATGCGCAAAAGCTGTGGATTGCCAGGATAATTTAAATTCTCCCTGCTCCTGGCTACAAAACGTAGCCAAGAGCATGGAGATTTAATGGGGGTCTGCAGTGAGCGGTTCCTGGTCACGTGTTCGCCATTATCCAATAATGGCGATCACGTAAAAGTAAAAAAAAAAATTTGAAGTTTCATCTCCCCTCACTGATGCGATCAGTGAGAGGAGATGAAACTTTTTACCGGAGGCCTGCGTATTTGAACCCCGACGCGATCTTCCTCCGTGGACCTTCCCGAATTCTGCACATGCGATTGCCGGCAAAAAGCCGGACACATGCGCAAGAGTCAGGGAGCCCAGGAAACTTAAAATCTCCTTGCTCCCAGCGACCAACGGTCACAGAGAGCCTGGAGCAGTGACGGGTGGCCTCGTTGAACGGTCCTCGGTCACGTGATAAAAAGGTAGCGATCTACCTTAGGCCGGTCTCACATGACCGCATAGGAATTACGGATTCTGCATGCGTCTGATCCACGGTAATACGCAGATCAATCGCATTGGATTACACAATTCCGCTCACATTAGCGGGTCGGAATTGCGTAATCCACTCGCAGAAAAGAGAACGCAGCAGGTTCTATTTTACTGCGGATATTTGCAACGTAGAGCCCATTGTGCTCCATGGTCGTGGATATACCCGCAGCCCATGCGCAACTACGTTGTATACGGGCTGCGGGTACCGCCGTCATCGCTAAGCGACAGTGCGGGAAATACAAAAAAAGGTGTACTGTGCATGACCGCCTGTGTGAGTAGGCAATTATGTGCAGTACATTACGCAGCCGTACGCAGGGTCACAGCCGGGCTCACAGATGGGATCCGCTGTGGGCCTCCGCAAGCGGATTCCGCCTGCACCCGCGTGAGCCCGGCGTTTTTCAGACAGCTACCTGTGATACGTATTTTACAAGAAGCCCCAGGAACGCTCGCCTTCCTGCAGTTCCAGGAGCACCTTGTTGAGCGCCTTCTGTGTGAGACCGCCGCACCTCATCAAGCTTAGGGAGACTCACGGAACGCCACTTTTTACACCCCATACCCACCACTGAGGTCACGAAATACCCCCAAAAAGCATGAGAGGAGGGGGGGGGGGGGATACCCGGTTTTATTGCCCCATGGGCCCATTCCAACCAGCCTCCGTAATTACCCTTGTCTTCGGAAATACTACACAGTTCACATTTATCTAAGATTTGCGAACGCCAAAAAGGGCGCGGAGGGGGGGAATTTTTAGGGAGTCCATCTTTATTCTGTACAAATAAGCAATGGGGCCTGGAATTTATTCAGTTGTGCCCTAAAATCCAACAGGTGTTCCGTCCTTTATAGGCCTTGCCATGCGTCCTGTAAGTAGATTAGGGCCACAATGGGTATGTTTCTGAACTCGGGACAAACGGGGGTATCCATTTTGGGGTGAAGGTCTTCATTCCTATGTGCACTGTACAAAAAAAAAGTTTTTAAATTGAAAAAATTGCCAAAAAAATTGAAAATCGTAACTTTTTCCTTCTGCTTTGCTTAGATTCATTCAAATACTGTGGGGTCAAAATACGCAGTACACCCCTAGATGAATTCGTTAAGGGGTCTAGTTTTCAAAATGGGGTCATTTGAGGGGGTTCTTTATAGTTTTGGCCGCTCAATGGCTCTATAAGTGGGCAATGGACCCTGAAATTTATTCAGTGGTACCCTGAAATCCAACGGGTATTCCTTTCATTGTAGGCCTAGCCATGGGTCCTGTAAGTCTATTAGGGCCACAATGGGTATGTTTCTGAACACGGGACAAACAGGGGTATCCATTTTGGGGTGAAAGCCTTCATTTATATGTGTGCTGTACAAGAAAAACTGTTTTTAAATTGACACAATAGCCCAAAAAATGAAAATCCTATTTTTTTCCTTTTGCTTTGCTTGAATTTATTCAAAAACTGTGGGGTCAAAATATGCAGTACATCCCTAGATAAATTCATTAAGGGGTCTAGTTTTCAAAATGGGGTCATTTGTGGGGGTTTTCTATGGTTTTGGGCGCTCAAGAACTCTACAAGTGGGCAATGGGGCCTAAAAGGACTTCAAGCAAAATCTATGTTCTGAAAGCCACCGATTACTCCTTTTATTTTGGGCCCCGTTGTGCATGCGGACATAAGATTAGGGCCACAATGGGTATATTTCTGAAAACAGCACAAACAGGGGTATCCATTTTGGGGTGTAAGTCTTCCTTCATATGTGTGCTGTACAAAAAAATCTGTTTTTAAAATGACAGAATTGCCAAAAAAACAAAAATCCAAATTTTTTCCTTTAGCTTTGCTTGAATTTATTCAAAAACTGTGGGGTCAAAATACGCAGTACACCCCTAGATAAATTCGTTAAGGAGTCTAGCTTTCAAAATGGGGTCATTTGTGGGGGTTCTCTATGGTTTTGGGCGCTCAAGAACTCTACAAGTGGGCAATGGGGCCTAAAAGGACTTCAAGCAAAATTTGTGTTCCGAAAGCCACCGGTCGCTCCTTTCATTTTGGGCTCCGTTGTGTATCCAGACATAAGATTAGGGCCACAATGGGTATGTCTCTGAACACAGGACAAACAGGGGTATCCATTTTTGGGTGCAAGTCTTCCTTCATATGTGTGCTGTACAAAAAAAAGCTGTTTTTAAAATGACAGAATTGCCGAAAAAACGAAAATCACAATTTTTTCCTTTTGCTTGGTTTGAATTCATTCAAAAACTGTGGGGTCAAAATATGCAGTACACCCCTAGATAAATTCCTTAAGGGGTCTAGTTTTCAAAATGGGGTCATTTGTGGGGGGTTTCTATGGTTTTGGGCGCTCAAGAACTCTACATGTGTGCTATGGGGCCTAAAAGGACTTCAAGCAAAATTTCTGTTTTGAAAGACACTGACTACTCCTTTCATTTTGGGCCCCGTTGTGGACTCAGATATAATAGGGCCACAATGGGTATATTTCTGAACACGGGAGAAATAGGGGTATCCATTTTGGGGTGTAAATCCTAATTTTCATGTAAACTATAGGAAAAAAATATGTCTTTAAAATGACAGATTTGCAAAAATATGAAATTTTACTTTTTCTCCTCTAAATTGAATTAATTCCTGAAAAAAAAACTGTGGGGTCAAAATACTCATGACACCCCTCAGTGAATACACTAAGGGGTGTAGCTTTTAAAATGAGGTCATTTGGGGGGTATCTATTATTCTGACACTCATGAGCCTTTCCAATCTTGGCTTGGTATAGGAAAACAAAGTGTTCCTCAAAATGCTAAAAAGTAATGTTAAATTTGTACGTCTCCTAAATGGTTAAAAAAAAACGAAAGTTTTTCCAATGTGCGCCCAAAATAAAGTAAACGGGTGGAAATATAAATCTTAGCAAAAATTTCTATATTATGTTTGCACATATTTAAGATATTGCAGTTGGAAATATGAAAAAATGACGATTTTTTCAAAATTTTCCCAATTTTGGCGCTTTTAATAAATAAACACAATTTCTATCGGTCTATTTTTTCCGCCTAAATGAAGCACAACATGTGGCGAAAAAACAATGTCAGAATCGCTTGGATATGCAAAACCTTTCTGGTGTTTTTCCATGTTAAAGTGACACGTCAGATTTGCAAAATTTGGCCTGGTCATTAAGGCGTAAACAGGCTTGGTCACTAAGGGGTTAATATTGTATTGTCGGTGTTCTCCCATACCTGAAAGTGCTGCAGAATAAGTTGGCGCTATACAAATAAAGATTATTATTAACTAGCTTACCCGTCGCGCGTTGCTGCGAAGACAGACATACATACATACATATTCGTTTTTAAATATCTAGATAACAACCAATCACAGCGCAGCTTTCAAGTTACCTCAGCGGTATAATATATAACAACCAATCGCAGCGCAGCTTTCATGTAACCTCAGTAGTATAAGAAATAGCAACCAATCCCAGCACAGCTTTCATTTTACCTCAGCATTCTCAATATGCAGCAATTGTCAAGTGAAACGTTCGGCGGATGCATCATTTTGTAGTTGAACACGCATCCCGTTGCTCGTAAGGCCTTTTGCTTTCGTGCTTGAGATGGAAATCAAATGATCTTTGTCTGGGGGGCATAACTGTCGACGATGCTCGCACGCACGCCACCTATCGTAGGATAGTTGTACTATGCCAGTAATCTTCCCAGGAGTGTACTCAACAACTTCCCAAAGTTTCATGGCGATTGAATGAATGGTGTAGTAATGCATAAAGGACAGACAGACAGTCATTCATTTATATATATATAGGACATCAGGAAGTGAGAGAATTAGATTCCGTACGTAAAATTTGGACGCTAATTGTTTGGCGCTTAGAATTGAATAATCGAGTTGGGACCCATTAACTTTTCCTATTTATGACATAATCATTGCTCGTGCCAAATTTCAAGTTTCTATGATATTGGGAAGTGAGAGAATTAGATTCCGTACGTAAAATTTGGACGCTAATTCTTTTGCGCTAGAAATGAATTACAAAGTTGGAACCTATTAGCTTTTCCTATTTTTTTTTTTTAAATCAAGGAATTTTTATTGGCATTTGATTCATACAGCAAGTACAAGAATTAAGTGATAAATTCGCCATCAATATTTTACAATGTAGCATATTACAACTTTATTCCTGGGAGGGGAGAAAGGAAAGTTGCGGGGAAACAGCAGCGGAGAAGGGGAAAATAGGGAGTAAACTTCGTCTTAACTTTGCGGTACCTTAGATCAATAGCTTTGTAGGTAAGAGTGCTGTCTTTATGGAATCTCTATTCTCGCCGGCTCAACGGAAATATAGGATCTGTAGTATGGGATGTGGCGGTTCGCGTCTTCCTAGGCCATTTGAGGTGCTTAGTGGAAGGGGGGGGGGGTTGTTACCGGGCTAGTCAAAGCCCATTGCTTGCGTCCATACTAACCAGTTTCTGCAAAACTGGGGTAAAGTGTCTCTCTGGTGAGCTATCATTCTCTCGTTTACACAGTTTAATGACACCATATCTTGCATTTCTTCGATAGATGGAATGTGTTTGGATCTCCAATTTCTCGCTATGAGACCCCGCGATGAATGTAATATATGAGAAATTATTACTCTGAAGTTTCTATGTACGTTTCCTATACCTACTAGAAGCAAGGCAAGTTCAGGTTCTAATTTGTTTAGTATGTGTAGAAGGTTAGAGATAAATTGTGATACTTTAGTCCAATATTGGCGTAAACGAGGGCAGGACCAGAAAATGTGGAGTAAAGATCCAGTTCCCCCACAGCCTCTCCAGCAAAGAGGTGAAATGTCTTTTCATCTGTGCCAGTCTTAGTGGAGTGCAATACCATCTGGTTATAAGTTTTTGGTATTGTTCCCAGTGAGAGGCACAAGCGGAAGATTTGTGGGCCCATTTAAGGGCATCGCACCACATATTTTGAGAGAATTTCTTGTTCAAGTCTTTTTCCCAGTTAAGGAAATTTATCGTTTTCTTGAAAAATTGGATGCCAGAGAGGCAAGTATAGATAGTTTTTGTTAGTTTTTTATGTGTTGCTATTTTTGCGTTTAGCAGGTCGTTGAGAGGGTCTGGGAGGTTTATGGAGGTAGCTTTATGAGCTTTTTAGTAGTTGCAGATACGGAGGTATGTATAATGTTCTGAGTGAGGAACCGCATATTTTTCCTGTATCTGTCGGAAGTCGAGTAAGTTGCTACCCTGGAAAAGGTCTGAAATGTTCATGGATGCTTTATGTGGCCAGTTGTGGAAGGAGAGATCAGGGATTAAGTGACTTAGAGTGCGAAGTGGGAGAGGAATTTTTGTTGTGCCTAGTTCTGCGATTCTATAATCGCCTATTGTATGCCATGCGTGTAGGGACGCTTTCACTGGCGGAAGGAGATGTGGGTCACTTTGTGGTTGCATTGAGTTGGCCAAGAGGAAGGCCTTCCAGTTGGAAGCTCCTGTTGTGGTTGATTCAATAGTCGCCCACTTTTTATCTGTCTCCGTATTGCACCAGTGTCCGGTTTGGTCGATTAAAAAGGATCTATGGTAGACTCGGAGGTTGGGAATACCCAATCCTCCGAATCTCAGAGGCCTATTTAGGATAGAGAATGCCACTCTGGGTTTTACCCCTCTCCATATGAATTTGCACATTTGCTGGTGAAATAGGGCAAGTATGGAGTCTGGGATGGGAACCGCAATAGTCCTAAAGAAGTACAAAATTTGAGGAAGTATAATCATTTTGTACAGTATCACCCTGCCCATCCAACTGGGCTCGTATGTGGAGAGGCGATCTAGTTCTTTTTGGATTGAGGTCCTCAAGGAAGGGAAGTTTGCTGTTGGTAGGTCGTCAGTTGAGGGAGTTAGGGCGATTCCTAAGTAGGGAAGAGCGTTAGGGCACCACTGAAATGGAAATGTAGATTTTAGGAAGTTTTCTTCCCGCCTAGTTAGATTAATGCCCATCATTTGTGATTTGGTGGGATTCACCTTGTAGAGGGAAACAGAGCCAAATAGTTGCAGGGTGGACACGACCTGGGGCAACGACGTTTTTGGGTTTGTCAAAGTTAGGATCACGTCGTCGGCAAAAAGGTTGATTTTATGAGAACTTGTTCCTATGGGGATGCCTTCTATTTGTGGGTTTATCCGAATTGCCTCCGCCAGAGGTTCCATCAGCATTGAGAAAACCAGAGGGGAACGAGAACCACTTGTAAACGTGGAGTGGTATCCCCATCCAATCCAAGGCATATGAAAGGCCAGGGTTTTGGTACCAGTATGGTATGTTTCTTGGAGACACAATATCTGCAAGGTGCCATTTGAGTACTTGAAGACTAAAAGCACACCTAACTTTGTCATTGACACTCCTGACATTCCCCGTCCAGCATTTCAGCTTACTTTGTGCCATAGTTGCATATGTGCAATAGAATACAAATTAAAGTAATTAGGGTTGCTTATCCAATTTAAAGGAAAAACAGTGAATAACCCCTCCACCCACCCTGAATCCCATATCGAAAAAGGAAACTCATATGGGAGCTTAAATCACCCAAGAAAAACCACAAACAGTGTAAAGAATGGTAAACCTTTACCATAGATCAGTAAACAAAACGTACACATGCATGAGTGCCTGAAAACAACATACAGTATGGTCCCAAACTAAGACAAAGTTGGGGTATACTTGTCACAGAGACGGAAAAAGTCTATAGACTAAATTATTTGGCCCTTATCAGAGATGGAAAAAGTCTATAGACTAAATTATTTGGCCCTTATCAGAGACGGAAAAAGTCTATAGACTAAATTATTTGGCCCTCACTCCTGTGGCTCACCATCAGAGCCACAGGCTTTATCCTTTTATTTATTTGTTTTTCTATTTTTGGGTGCTTTTAGGGATACTTTGGCGAATTAGATATCTGACATCTACTTGCAGGCTCTATTAGATAGCTCCTCTAATACCCTCACTGGGTTTTATGATAGAACTATTTGCTGTTCATGAGCTGCTGACTCTTGAAATTGGCTGCACCATCTGCAGCTAATACACCAAATAAGGGTCAAAAAATCTCTAGGGCTTATTAGCCTTTTTGGGGCTGTTGCATTTATCTCTGCAACAACCATTTGCTGCTCATGAGCTGCTGACTCTTGAAATTGGCTGCACCATCTGCAGCTAATACACCAAATAAGGGTCAAAAAATGTCTAGGGCTTATTAGCCTTTTTGGGGCTATTGCATTTATCTCTGCAACAACCATTTGCTGCTCATGAGCTGCTGACTCTTGAAATTGGCTGCACCATCTGCAGCTAATACACCAAATAAGGGTCAAAAAATCTCTAGGGCTTATTAGCCTTTTTGGGGCTGTTGCATTTATCTCTGCAACAACTTCTTTTGCCTGCGGCAATCAATACCTAGTTCTGGGCAAGATCTACTTGTGGGCTTTTTGTGGTGAATCGCATTCAGCCCTAGCTGTACTGTTATTTGTCACTATAGCTATCCATTGTGTGGATTTCCCAAGAACTTGGCTATAGAGACACGCCATGGCGATTTAGTGCTCGAAATTGTCCTGAATAAATCAGATGCTGTGATCCAGTCTATATATGATCGAGCACATAAATTGCGCTTTCCCAAGCCACCCTGTTCTAATATTTTAAAATATCTATTTATCACGAAAAAACAACAAAAAGCAGAATCAGTTATCATCCTGATTTATCATTCTTTCTTCAAAATATTTGTGCTCCTGATGAACCACATTCGTGTGGGGAAACGCGTTGAGCCGAGCATACTGCAATTGAATAACCCTGGTCTGCGCCGTAATTCTTGCGCATAAGGGTCTAGTTCTCTTGGAGTTTCTCCTATTTGAACCATCTCGTCATGCGCTAAGCGCTATATTGTAATCACAGAGGGGCGAATTTTTGTTAGGAAGAGGTTCCCTACCTAAAATACTCTGCGGGGGGCATTATACTTACAGGCGCCCTACAGCAGATAGAGCCTTCCTCCTACCTCCTATGTGATACAAATAAAAAATAGAGGACATAACATTAGTAGTCCTTTATCAATATTGATTTTTCTAGCCTCCATAAGTTTCCTGAGATAAGGAAGAGGCGACCTTTGTGTTTTTGTGTGGTTGTTTTGTTCGTCCATGCGATACGCATGTGTGTGAGCCCATTCATGTTTTTAAGTTAAATTTCCATTAAAGTATATACATTTTAGTCTATAACTGTGATAAAAGTTGGGGTATAGGCAGAACAGAGGATGCCTATACAGAGGATCAAATACATCAACGAGGCATAGAGTATAACAGCTAATAGCACTACAAAAGCACTAGTAGTATTTAGCGAGCAAGTTCACATAAATTCAGGCGTCCTCTGGAAGTTTTCTCACTGATTGGACTGAACAGCTTAGGCCACATTTTGCACTATCCAAGTAAGGGCTTCATCCAGGAATTGGAAGAAATGAGTAGTATTGTTGTGCATTACCCAAAGCTTGGAATATTTCACGTTCAGGTCCCCGAGTTCACACGTAACAGTTGCTCTCCTCTTCTGAACGGCTATCGAAAAATCAGGATAGATAACTTGATATTTTGGGAGTTGGCCCAGTTTTTATGTTAGTCGAAAGAATGTATCTCTATCATGAAAGTGAAGCAGCTTAGGAATGAATGTTCTAGGGAGTGAACCCGGGGGTCCAGGAGTCACCCAGATGCTGTATGCTTATTGAACTTCAAAACTGGAGGAGAATTTCTCCTTGGCCAAATGTGGTTATGAGTCATTCAAGAATGTCTCAAGATTTCTGCCTTCCGTTCCCTCAGGAAGACCAGCAAAGCGAAGGCTAAAGCAGTGCTTACGATTCTCCCAATCCTCAAGTTTTGCTAGAAGCTGACTGCATTGATGCTGGAGATCACAGCATCTCTCAGGAGAGATTCAACATTATCTTCAAGTATACCGACTCGCGTCTCAGCTTCTGACACTCTGTTTTTCAGTTTTTGCATGTCCTGGCAGAGCAGGGAAATGGCAACTTTAACTTAGTCAATTCTGTTTGTGAGAAACGTACGGCTTTCTGCAATGGCCTTGAGAATATTTGAAATCTTGAGATGTACCATTCGTTGTTCTTCTTCTGCAGATACAGAGGGAGGCAAATGGAGGGCCAGCAGGAGCTCGTTTCTCATCCCGCATAGCAATACAACTGACTTTATCTAGTTTATCTCTGGCGTCTTGAAGTCTTTTTCTTTCAATTCCTTTTGAGATGCCATACTTGCAGTTAGACATTAGAGACTTATGTATACAACAGAGAGAACAGAATTGACAAAGGCACACATGATAGATAGTTCACTGTACAATTGATGTTCAGTAAAACACAGGCACGCAGCTAGAGTTGTAGCTACTGGGATGTACTACAGACAAGCAATGGCCACAGATACAAGCAAAGTCAATGCAGAAAAAAATATAGTCCATCTAGGGGTTCTTCCCAGAGCTGCTATAGGAATTGAGGGGCTCTGAAGAGGTGTACATGGATCCCAATAATAGCAAGGTCCCACACTAGAAGCTGCAGTTCACAAGTCACAGTTCCTTGTCTGATGCTAGGTTTACGTATAAAACATTTGTTAGGAATGATGAAGGTCTGCGGGAGTTAAAAGTGTCCAGGCTCTAAGTGGTTTACCCGATTATTGTAGCTTGCGAGCCCTTTTTGCAGAGCTGTGTCCAAAATTCAAAGCGAGGGTACCTGCGTGTATTCTCCCACACCAAAAGGCACTTCAGGCCTGAGGGCCGCACCTCCCCGCCATCACTGACCGGGTCCTGTGAAATACAAGTCAGGTAAAGGACCTCCGTACATGCGAGACACTTGCAGTGGATGAGTGTATAGGCTCCAGGTTCAAGCAGTACGTGGCAGGCTTATAAAAGGCAGGTGAGCCGACGGAGTGCTACACTGTGTCCAGCAGTTCCAAGATGGCTCCAGTGGAGCAGCATGTGGCCTCCTCCCAAGCAGGGCACAGGTCCTTCTACTGTACAGCTAGGATGGTGGTTGGATGTTTGTCAGGATAGCATTAATATAGGTGCTATATTAAGCTTGATAAAGGCTGATGTTTCAGCCGAAACATGTTGCACCTTGTGAATAAAGAACCTTTCTCGTCATAACTTGGACAAGATTCATTTCTACAAGCTGACCTGGATTTTCAGGGGTGTCAATTGCACTGACACCCCTGCTAAGTAAGTTCCTTCTGCCTTCTCATTCCACCTATCCGGTTACTGGAGCACGGTTTTTTTTTTCTAATTTATTGTCTACTGTCTTTCAGCAGGTGGGGATTTTAAATCCCCACCTGATGAAAGAACTTCAGAACAGTGCAGGGAGAGGACAGCTACACGCGGCTGAGCCCCGGCAGAAGCGGACAGGCGAATATATATATATTTTTTTTTTACACTTGATAGGGATGATTTTCAGCGAAGGGCTTATATTTAAAGCCCTTCCCCGAAAATCACTGCGGCATTGCATACCTCGCACGAAGCGCACAGCTGTATACCAGCTTGTGCGCTCCGTGAACGCAGCAGGAGTATACAGAAGACAAGCCTGTCTTCTGTATACCCTGCTCGGAGCGCAAAGTGATCACTCAAAACTGTCAATCAAACTGCCGTTTGAGCGATTACCTTGCCCTGTAAATGCACACAATGCAAGACATCTTTTGAGCAATAATCGTTGTGTCTAAATGGGGTTTTACCCCACATGCCAGATAAGTGCCCCCATTTACGCTTTTACAGTCCATTAGTTCCACGACCAATCACTGTAGTGCCATTTGAAAGAATTCGTATGGGTTTATTGGGTCACATTCAAAGATTAGCAAGAGAACATCAATACATTTTGGCGATTATTTATTATGCAACTCATTATCCTGAAGCTTTAGAGTACATCTGAGTAAGGCTGTCACTAAAAATATTGTAAGAGAGCTGATTTAAATACTTTTAGAACAGGATCCCTAGAGAAATCCTTACTGACAAGGAACAGCATTCAAGTTAAAGGCAATGAAAGACCTATTCAAGTAGTTTAAACTCTTACACACTTACTTCTGTGTATCACCCCATAGAGATGGGTTACCAGAGCAGTTTAACAAAACCTCAGATAGACTGTCCAACAAAAAAGTTATTCCCTCTTCACAGGATAGGGAATAGCTATCTGACCAGTGAAGGTCTGACAGATGGGACCCCCACTATTAATAGCGGTCCCAAACTGAAAGGAGCTATGGTCACGAACGTAGCTATCAGATTGTACTCTACTATCTGTAGCAATCATAATGAAGTGGAAAGAGGTTGGTAGTGCACATGCGTAACCACTGCAGCACTAATTCGTGGACCTTCAGGACCCAAATTTCCATGATCACTTTTCAGATAATTATCCCCATCCCATGGGTAAAGGATAAAACTTTTCATTGGAAAAACCCTTTAAAGCATATGATAAAAAAGTAGCAGAAAAACATGGCTGTGATTGGGATTGTCTGTTATTGTATCTAATATTTTCTCTCTCTTTGAGCTGTCCTATGGTCATCACCCTCTCTTTAATATAGCCAAAAAAATGCAGGAGTCTACCGCGTACAAAAGTGGATGGATGCATAAAGCAAAAAGTAAGACCCTTTTGCTACGCTAATGCTGATTGTAAAGGAAGTGGCAAGACCTCAATGAGATTGTAGTTTACTTTGCTACCATTTTCAGCAAAGTATATCAAGCTGGCAAAAGAAAAGCTTTTCAAAGTTAATCATATAAGGTTGATCAAGCCTTGGAAAGACAGGGAATCATTGGAGGCCTCAAATACTGTAGATGAGAATTTGTCACAACCAATTGCTCCAGTCAAATTAGGGGAGACCCTCTCAGGGTCACCACTAGGAATAAAAGAACTTGAAGAAAAACTCCACAAGATTTCTGACCTCCCAAGGCATACATATCTTAAGGCCCCCTGTCCACGGACGATGCGGTATCCCGCGGCAGAGCTGCCGCCCGAGAGCAGGAGCCGCAGACGAATCTCCGCCGGTCAGCCTAATTTGATAGATAGGCTGACCGTGGAGAATCGCAATGATTCTCCGCTCATGGACAGGGGGCCGGCGCTTTCCGTAGCAGTGCTATGGAAAGCTTCACACGGCGTGATTCACCGGCGGTTTATCGCTGGCGAAATCACTGCCGTGCACAGGGGGCCTAATAAATAATGTACAGATTATGGACTCAAAAGTTACATGCACTGCAAGCCATACCGAATTTGAGAGACATGTAGAGGTGGTGCCATGCAAGGTCAAATGTATGCTTGCCGTAGTTGTAATCCAAAGGTTTAAAAGTGAATGGTTTGTTTCAGTATATAGTGATGTTATTTGGGTTGCCCAGAGCCCATGAAACTTTTTAGGCTTTGAGGGACCTCACCCCGACAACCACACTGTGACAGCCAGCTCAGATTGGGAAAGTCACCTCTGAATCATTGGCTACGATCATAGATTTCTGCCAAATTTTTGGCTCAGTTGCAGCTCAACTGACTGACTTAGGCTTCGTTCACACGAGCGTGGCTTTAGCGCAGTATAGGCGCGTGAAAAGATCACGTCTAATAGAACCAATGGTTTCCTATAGAAACGCTCAGATGAAGGAATTTTAGACGCGCAAAAAACTTGTATCAAAGATAGGACATGTGTGGCTACAATGCTCGCATTTAAGGTCCGTGGTACCAGAAAAGATATAGCCTGATCCATCTTTGGTGCGTGCTGCATGGGAGTTTCCATAGACTCCTATGGGAGCTGGATCACGCACCTCCGATCATGTGAGCGGGCAATTTTAAAGCTAATTAAGCTCGAGACTTAATAGCTGGAAATCACCCACTCACGCTATTTTTGGTGCAGTATTGCCGCGATCTTTGCACGTACCTATAATGCGCTAAAACCTCGTATATATATGTATATATATATATATATATATATATATATATATATATATATATATATATATATATATATATATATATAGTAACAGGGTAAGAGGAATGGTCTGGAGTGGAAGGTATGTGTCACAGAGGTTATTAGCCTCTGTGAGGTAGTCCGGGCCTCTTTCACTCCAGGCCAGATCTTACCACCTGTCCAGCCTGCCATTTAAGGAGACAGGTTGAAGGTAGAGAGAGGTGTGTGTGTGCCTGGGAGATACAGGCTACAGTTACTTTGTGACTTCCACTCTGAACCGAGGGAGACGCTGTGGACGAGGCGCTACCTGGTTGTAGCAGGACCCCTGGAGGGGATACGCCTGCTCTTGGACTAGAGCCTGAGAGATTGAGGGCATAAGGACCAGCGGCGCTCTGGACATCCACAGGTCTGTGCACCTCTAAGGACTTGTACGGTTTGCTCAGCTGAGGAGTTACCTGTGTCACCTCCGGACTGAGGAGGGTTAAATCTGAGACTTTTTGTTGCTATCATTTACCATTTATCTGGAGACCCAGTTATTTATGTTCCTGTTAAAGACTGTGTAAATAAACCTAAAGAAAAGAAAAGTGACGGTTTGGAGTGCTCTTTAACCCCCACTGTGCTACAATACATATATATTTTATTTTTTTTTTAGAATAAGTGGATATGTACTAACTTTATATCTTTAGGCTATTTTAATAGCATGACCAAAAATAATAAAAACAATTATTGAATAATGAAACAAGTACAACAGCCAGGAGGTGAGAAAATTAAACATAAACAGAAGAATAATAAAACTTAGGAATCATTCACACAACCGTATTTTCATTGCGTATTACGCACGCGGAGAATGGAGTCAAGAAAAATCAATGGACTTTCATCGATCCATTCAGTTAAGCGTTTAGACCCGTGATGGCGAACCTATGACACGCGTGTCAGCACTGACACGCGTGGCCATAGTCGCAGACACGCGGCCGGTCACCCCGTTAATGAATACCGGCAGTGGCCGTGACTTCCCTGCCGGTATTCATTAACCAGCGCTGATCCCGGCGCACACTGTGATGTCAGTGTGCACCAGGATCCTCCTCCCCCCCGTCCCCCGACGTCTCCTACCTGTTGGTTCCGCGGGAACGTCCGGGGGAGAAGGCGTCCTGCAACACACTGATGTCACAGTGTGCGCGGGAGATCATCGCTGCTGGAGGGCGCAGGAGGAGCGGAGCATCCAAGCATCCACAGGGTAAGTACATGGGTCGGGGGGGGGGGGGGGTCCGCTGTGAGGGGGCAGTCACCGCTGGGGGGCCTCTGTGAGGGGGCAGTCACCGCTGGGGGGCCTCTGTGAGGGGGCAGATAATGCTGGGGGCCGCTGTGGGTGGTGCTGTCGCTGCTGGGGGGCCGCTGTAGGGTGCGCTGTCGCTGCTGGGGGGCTGCTATGGGCCCGTCATTACTGAGATGAGTGAGGTGGAGGCTGGGAGAGGCGAGGGCCTGTGCTATGGGTGTTTTGGGTTTATTAAATACAGTTATACATTACAATTCTACATATTTGTTATTTAAACTATAAATATCGCAAATTTATGGATTTTTTCTCGAAGTGACACACCACCCGAGTTATGCTCGGTTTTTGGGCGAATTTTGACACACCGAGCTCAAAAGGTTGCCCACCAATGGTTTAGACACTACATGTAGATATGCGTTAGAAATAGATCACAGCATGCTCTACTTCTCAGCATGCCATGCAGCCTGAGTCCGACACTTTTCTATGGACAGAGTACGCAACTATGAAAAAGACCGCTAAAGTCATCAGCGCTTATGCAGAGGGTTTAGACTGACAGATTTCACCGCTAGATTGCGGGCTTCTTTTTCAGCACTTCACCTATGTAGGGTTATACTGAACGACAAGCCCGTGACCCAGCAATGTTTTTTAAGCTGACTGAAAGTGAGCGTTTTTGTGCATTTACACTGAATGATTATCACTCAAATTCGTTTGTTTGGACTGTTAGCAGGTGTTGGGACCAGTGGATGTGTGAGGGCACACAAGGTGACCAGGCTCAGGACGTCCCGACAGACCACCAGTAGAGAGGATTGTCTAATCGTCTGACAAGTACCAGCATCTCCCACTGCTTCATTGTCCACCATCCAGAGACATATGGCACCATTGGTACAGGCCCCTGTGTCTGTTGAAACTGTTTCCAGGCGCTTGGCTGAAGGACATTTGGTCCTACGACGCCCATTACATGTACTGCCTTTGGCACCCACCCACCGTCATCTCCGGTTGCAGTGGTGTTTTGAATGACAAAACTGGATGCTATGGAGTAGAACCGGGTTGTCTTCAGCAACAAATCAAGGTTTAGTTTGAGCACTGATGACAGCCATGTTCATGTCTGGAGATCTAGGGGTGAGAGCCTCAATCCTGTGCAGCTGTAACACGGATTAAAATTGGTATGTTTCTCACACTAACATTGGACGCGCTCATCTGAAGAAGTCTAACGTGTGTGGTCATGTGCTCAATTCTTCCGTTTTTGTATGCAGTTCCTGAGGCTAAACCCAGGAGTGAGTCAAGGAAAGAAGCATCTGTCCTGTCTACTGTATCTTTCTTCATGCTCCACACCTGACTTTGACTTCAAAAACTACATTAAAATACCAGCATTGTCACATATTACACCTTTGCCACCACATCTGCAAATAAATATTGCACATACACGTTTATACCCATTGTATTGGTTTTATACCTGCAGTTGGATCTTTTGATAGCGTATTATCCAATGCATTTTGTACAGCTTGGAAAAGGTTCATTTTCTGTGTTTGTCCTACAAAAAAAAGGTTAAAACACTAATCAATAATACATAGAAGCTATATGGGATATACTAAACATTCTGTGTGCTTTCCAAAGTATCTTTATATTTATAAATAATAAATAAATATTGCTGTCTGCGGTCACCACTAGACTCTAGTGACTAGAGGGAGGAACTAGTTCAATGAATGGCTGTGATTGGTTCATCGAACACTGGCTCTGATTGGCTGAGCTGATGAACCAATCACAGCCATTCAATGAATGGCTGTGACTGGTTCGAGTGATGATTCTGATTGGTTCTCGAGCACCATGGTTCAGCCAATCACAGCCAGCGCTTCCTGGAGGCCGAAGAACTTCAAATAAGTTACAGGGAGCTTTGGGAGAAGTACGGAGGAGCTGAACAGCGCCTTTTAAGTCATGGATTTTTTTTTATGCAGCTAGGACTTATTTTACAGACAAACAGTAGGACTTCCTAATGTAATAGTTGCATTGCACCGCACAAAAACTGCGCTTTCATGCGATGCAACACATAGGAAGGCTCTATAGGGAAACATGGGCTACAAAACCTTGCAAATCACGGCAATATTTAGCAACCTGCAATTTTTCTCTCTCTCAATGTAGCAGCCTACAAAACATCGCTAATGTAAAGGAACCCATTGGAAAACAGGGGCTTCACCTACAGGCGATCTGTAGAACTGTCGCTTTGCGAGAAAAATCACGATTTTGTCGCCCGTGTGAAACTGACCTTAAACCTCTCAGGATTCTTCCTCAGGCAACAAAACCCCCAAAAAACAGCACGTGACCACAGCCTAACAGACGGGTTGACTTACTTTTTCTCCCTGCACTGTGGAGTACTACTCAATAAAATACATGAAGGCTACAGCAGTTTGTGTGCTATTAGCTTGTGTTTGCTATAAGGCCGGTCCACACGGGGCTGATTTCCAACAGAATGTCCGCAGCAGATCATCCGCGGAACGCCTGCCTTTTGAAGTGGGTTTTTTATCACAAATTCCTGTGCAGAATTCATCCCCTCATTGCGAAGGAGTGAATTCCGTAGCAGGGATGGTGATAAGAATCGACATGCTGTGGCTTTGAATTCCATGCTGAAAGTCAATTTCTGCACGGGTTTTGTGCAGGTTATTTCTGCAGCTTGTGGACGGGATTTTCAAAAGTCCACTTTGTTGAGCAACCTTCCCATGAGGAGGGTCCACACAGACATTTCGCTCCATGTGAACCCAGCGTAAGGCAGGTCCCACATGACCGGATTTCAACTGCGGAATCCACGATCGTCACCTGCACGGAAGTTCAGCAGTATTCTGCAAAACAGAACATTCACATATCTGCGCAAAACTGTGGATAGGCTGTGGGTACCCAGGTCATCACTTAGTGATGGTGCGGGAAAAATGAAGATGACGAGCATCCGCGGTCACTCACAGTACAGAAAAGCGAAGTTACGCAAGTCACCAGCTGGGGTCAGAGCCCGAATCCGGATCGCCCCCACCTAATAGTGACTGGGATAACAGATCGGATGTATTAGCCACTAGTGCAGGACCCAGGTAGTCCCAGAGGGCTCTCTAACATACTAGGTTATGTACTCTTTCCACTGTGGGTGCATTAGAGGTGACAGTGTAACTTGTGGTGAGCCTGCAGCTGGTTAGCAGCCGTCATCTCGTTGTTCCAGTGTACAGTACCCAGCTGATCCCTATAGAAGGGCATTGAGCTGCAGATCTGGATGCCACATTACATCTTCCACATTAGCAATCGCCCAGCAGATGTCGCACATCCCACTGCCACACACACAGCAGGCCCCCTCACCATATCCGGTGGGCTCCGGGTCTGGGTGGAAGGTAAAGTGTGCAACCGATCTCGTCTGTGACTGCAGACTGTGCCGATCCCATCGTAGGACACACCGAGCCGCCCGGTGTCCAGTCCCTTTCATTAGCCTCAGAGCCGCCATGTTTAACGCTGGCAAGGACTGAACAACGCGCAGGAGGCGGGGCGGAGGGCACGGCGGTTTTAATTGGCTGAGAGGGTGGGATAGTAAACAAGATGTGGAACCCGCTCAACCAATTACCTGGCCGTATTCGTGGGGTGTGGCAGTAGCATCTAATGACGTCATTACGGTGGTCGGAAAGGTGAGAAAGGAGGTGGAAGGTGAGGTTGGTGGCTGTCGCGGTGCAGGACTTGGGGGTGAGGCTGGTGGTCGGTGCAGTGCAGTGCAGTGCAGTGCAGGACAGGACTTGAGGGTGGGCGCCGCTGAAGCCCCTACCTATATCTAGGCTATGGTCCGCCTTCATGTTCTATAGTTGGAGCAGTAGGCTGCTGTCATATCGGCGTTGGGGTCAGTTCAGGGTCTCCCTCTCTCTGCTCCGGTTTTCCCATTCATTAAATGGAGACCTAGTGGAATAGAAGCCTGTCTGTTTGCTTTCGGGCTTTTTTCTTTTAAACCACATTGAAAGCAAAAGTAAAAAAAAAAACAGATCTGTTTGTTCCATTTTATATCAGTTTTCTCCTCCAAAATCGGAGCAGAGACAGAAACTCTGACCTCATCCTAAGGCCTCATTCACACCGGCGATGCGATTCCAAAGATCACATCAATGAAGAATAGCGGAGATCAAGTCCGCAATTAGCGGGTTTTTTTATCCATTCTCAGGGACGTACCGCGGGAAAGATACGCTGCAGTGCGGAAATCCCTCAGCAGAAATCCTTTGGAATGACTGCTAATGCTTAAATAGCTGTCTACTTTTCCTATCTTTTGACGCAGCATAAAAAAATCGGTCGCCAATTTCATGCATCGATGGTGCGATAATTATTTTTTTTATTCACGTGCCAAAAATTGCTGCTGTTGAAATAGGAATTCAATGCTTCACACGGTCGTGATTTTTGGCCGACCTTTTATCGCTGCTAAGTAGTCGTGTAAAAACGCTTGTGTGGATGAGGCCCAACGCAGGGGTGAAAGCGGCCTTATTTGTATCTTGTCCCTTCCACCCTGGTAGAAACGCATTATGAAGTTTTGCAGTGTTTACATTGGCCACTAGATGGCACCCTCCAGACTGTTCTGTCTAGGACCCTGCATGGCTGCCTTTCTGTAATTGCAGGGTGCTGTACATATATATAAAAAAAAAGGTTAATTACATCAAGGCTCAATCAAACCCACAGGGTAACGCCTGAAATCCCTGGTGGCCCTTGAGCCAGGAGTGGCCCCCCACATAAGTGATGCATGACGCAGAATACTCCCTACACTACATACAGATAGCAATGCCTCAGCCAACAACATACATCCCTATAATACACTAAATAGCCTAGCTATCTATGTGGACAGTTAAGGCCCTTTTACACGGAAAGACTATCGTTCAAATGAGCAAAAATGAATGATAATCATTCAGTGTAAATGCAGCTATCGATTGAACGACAAACGATAAATCATTCGCTTTTCATTCATCGTTCACTTTATGCAAGCATAAAAATCACGGTCGGCTCGTTCACTGAGCATTCGGTTTAAATAACAATCATTGAGACCTTTTCATTCACTTAGGGCTCCCGCACAATTTCGTTTTTTTTTAACGTGAATGTCAGTGGGACTTTCTAATGTTAAAAATGCATCGCAAGTTTGTGCTTTGCGATTTTTGTGCAATGCGTTAAAATAACAAAAGTGTGTGGGAGCCGTTATACAGCAAATGTGAATGAATGATTTCTCATTTGAACGAGCCAATGATGTATCTGCTGTATAAACAGGCTGACAGACCGAACTCCGACATCATTCGCTCATTCAAACGGGAAGTAGTTTGGTATAAATGGACCCTTAAACAGGTTTTTCAGGGAGAATAGCACTGATGACCTATCTTCAGGATAGGTCATCACTAGGTGATCGGCTGGGGTCCGTCGCTTGGGACCCCAACGATCAGCTGAGCGGGCACATGCTGTCAGCACTGCAAATACACAGAGGTTGAAGCTGAAGTGGTGGAAGTCTCTGTGCCAACCTCTGTGTAGTGGCTGGTGCTTGTAACTGCAGGCACAGCTCACATTGGTTTCAATGAGGGCCGTGCCTGCAGTTACAAGCACCAGCCACTACACAGAGGTTGGTGCGAATACTTACACTGTGACTTCTGTGTATTTGCAGCGCTGACAGCATGCACCCGCTCAGCTAATCGGTCATGGTCCTGAGCGACAGACCCCAGCTGATCAACTATTGATGACCTATCCGGAGAATAGGTCATCAGTAGTATTTTCCATGGAAAACCCCCTTTAATCAGGCCCGTATCCTCCCTCCCTGGCCCCGCCTCCTTGACAACACTGCTGGGGCTCTTTCACTAATCTCCTTGCAGCCTCCTCATTGAGCAGGTATGCCCTCCTTATAAAGCTGAGAGGACCACTAGTCCATGACAGAATCCTGGCAGCAGGCTACTGAAAGGACCCCAGGACAGAAATAGTCCCTGGCAAAGACCAGATAGTCAGGGGCAAGTATTACTGCCATGTAGCTGCAGAGGGGCCCTCGCACCCCAGTCCGATAAAGAGTACTTCAGGGAGATAACAGCATGGAGCAGTATCATTTTGGGCCGTGTGTGTTGGAGAATTTCATCCAACTGAAGTCTCCTTGTCTTTATCACTAAGATGACTGCATTTGTAGTAATTGTTGCTACACTTATGGGATATAACGTGTGAGGGATATCACAGTTTGTAAGGGGTCTTAAAATACTGTATCTCTTGTGTCATTTATTAAAGACAAATAACTTTCTAACAATATTGTACTTTGTTGCTGTGAGTTACTGCTGCCATCCCCCCATGACTCAGTGAGTATTATGTACATGTCTAGGTGCCCCGACTACTTCAGGCCTTTCAGTGTGCTGAAGATGGGAGGTTTAAGGAACACCCATGTGCACACACCCGTTCAGATGGATGGGTGCTATTTCTATCCGATGTTCAGAGCGAAAATTGGACAGAAATATCTATTTGAAATTAGCCTTAAGCTAACTTCACACGGGCAAGCGCGATGTCGGGCCATGAATCCCGCCCCCCCATATCGCCCTCGCCATCCATGTGAAAGCCATGTGGATGCAAGGCATTTTCATGTGAAGACAGCCTTGCATCACTTCGGGGAGGCAGTGATACTCCAGCGCGGCTGTCATAGCCACAGCAGAGGATCACAGAGTTTCTCCCATTGCTTTCAATAGGGCCGTCGCTGCTTCAGCCGGCTGTATTAAAAACAATAGGGGTGCGATGCGAGATCACGCAGCCAGTTAGAACATGCTGCCATTTGTTTCTCGCATCACGATGCCATGCGGGAAAATATCGCTCATGTGTATGCATTCAAAAGAATGTGGTTCATATGTGTGCGTCTTGTAACGCAGAAATTCTGCACAATTTCATCGGCCGTGTGAAGGCATCCTCAGGGTGACTACCCACTAGCGTCTGCGAATTTGCTGCGTTTTTTTTTTCCAGGTGTCTATGGGGCTTTCTAATGTTAAAAACGCATTGCGGCAAAATCGCAATTTTGCGCGATGGGATTTTAACATTGCAAGTCCCATAGACCCCTGGAGAAAAAAAAGCGCTGCGAATTTCGCAGTGAAAAAAAACTGTAGTGGGTAGTCCCTCTAAGGGTGCTAAATTATCACCTTATTATCACCTGCATGACAGGAAGACTTCAGTATCACACTGCCACGTCACATACATTGATTGTCAATGGTGTCGCATTGTAACCTAACACAACTGCCTCACCACAATCACAAAATCCATTAGATTGGCTTTTTGTTACAGGTTATAAGTCACAAGCGACTTTTCCACCATTTTTCTTGCCTGCAATTTGACTATTTTTAACAGCCACCTTGCAGCTCTGAAACAGTCACACAACAGAAAATTGCGCAGATTTTTATGTCAAACTTTGACATGTAGCCTTAACCCTTTCCAATCCACTGTCTGACGTCTGAAGACATTATGATTTAAGGCTGTACAGCTCCGATGTTGGAAGACGTCCATCGGGGTTCTCTTACTGTATATTGCCATCCTCTCTGCTGTCGGAGCCTATCCAACGTGTCACCTCATGCAGTACTGGCTTTAGCCAGCAGATAGCGCCGTTGTATAACAGCAGAAAAAGAGCAAGCCCCCTAGGCAAACCAGGATACAAATTGGATTGGAAAGGGTTAAAGATAGAATAAGAGTTCTCCGTGCTGCCGGAGCCAAGATAAGCAAATTTTTATAGTGTCACTAGCAAGGTGATGAGCTTAAGTAATGGTTACATGACCGAATCAGACAGTGATCTGTTGAATATCTTCAGTTAAAGGGGGTGTATCAGAATTCACTTTTTACAAGTCTGATTAGTGAGGATCTCATTGCTGAGAACCCTACCAATCCTGTGTTCCTTTCTCCTCACTGTGGGATCACCGTGAGGAGGAGACTGAATGGCTCAGCGGTCGAGCATGTGCAGCGCTACTATGTTCATTCAAATCACTTCACCCCCATTCTCGGGATTGTTAGTTTTCCGTTTTCTTTTTTTTAACGGAACAAATCCCATTGTCTGCAGGGCTGTTTGTTCTTCAATGGAATAGAAGCAAACTGAAAGCTTTCCGCTTTTTTGAAAACGCATAGAAATCAATGGGGGAAAAAATTGGTACTTCCACTTGGCGCCTTCTGCACTTGACTACTACTGGTGTTCAACCAGTCATAGACGGTACTTCTGCCCATCGTGTTCTCCTGTTGGCGAGCAGTATGGAGAAGAGGAAGGGGAACAATGTGCAGGTCGGCTGATTGGGTATTTCTTCCCAACCTGGATGCTGCAGCACCCCTGGCAGGTTCTCGCGGTTGAGAATCACTGGGGGTATAGACACACCTCATTGATAAGGAAAATAGTAACAACCAGTTGTCAATTTATGCATACAATACCAAGATGAATGACAGAAGAATGGTGCAATGATGACTGCAGAAAAAGTCCAAGAGCAGTATGTATGGTGCAAATTCCAGCATCAATAACGATGCATCTTCTATTTTTCCACAAGAACTGCTATGTTTCGACCTACGCAAAGGTCTTTGTCAAGAAGAATGGCACACTGGAGACGTCAAAGGCCCTGCAACTGTCACACATAGTCTATGATGGCTTCCATTCAATGAATATAGAAAAGATCTTAACATATATGTCTAACACACACCCACTCCTACAAAGATCAGAGCTCTTCACTGCTGTTTAATCAATGTCAATGCTGACCATGGCATATAAGCCGCTAGTGAGGATGAGGGCCCCCTACATCACTCTTTGGCCCCTCCCAAACACGATCATGAGGTGCTGATGGATTGTCTTGGCAGCCGATAGTCTAGTGCAGGTTCCTAGGCCTGCCACGTATTCCAGCATGCTAAGCACTATAGATAGAGAAAACTAAAAACGTTCTAGGTCTCAAAATATGGTAAGTTATTTTCAGAATTCTTTTTTGCTTTAATTTTTTTTAAAAAGTTTTTATTTTTTAAAAGTTGTAAAACATAAAAGTAAATTTGGTATCTCCAGAATCACACTAATCTGCAGAATAAAGTGGATACATACTTCTAACTACAATGTAAATGCTGTAACAAGAAAACCCAAAAAACAATGTTGCAATTGTGTTTTTTTTCTTCATTTAACCCCACTTAAACATTTAAAGTTTTTTCAATGCATTATATGGTACATTAAATGGGATCAATAAAAACACAACTTGTCCTGCACAAAACAAGCCCTCACATAGCTATGTTGATGGGAGAAAAAAGTTATGGCTCCTGAAAGGCACCGCTAAAAAAACTGTCAGGCCCTTTAAAGGAGTTGTGCCAAGGTCAAAAGTTATCAGCTGTTTACAGCATATGGGATAACTTTTTGGGTAGTGGGAATCTGACCACTGAAGCCCCCACCTATTCCAGGAATGCACAGGCACACTACTACTCCATTCATTTCAGTGGGAGCGCTGTAGATTACCAAGTGCTTGAATAACCCCTTTAAAGGTTAAACTATGCTTCTGATAAACAAATTTCCATGAAGCAATAGTAGAAGTGAATAGAAATAAAAAGTAATGTAAATATGTGGCAAATCTTCTGTCCGTCCGCCCAGTGTTGTGTAGCCTTAAGTGGACCAAGTGCTGATGCCAGCCCTGCCAATATATATACCCTTCTTTGTGAACACCATGCTGAACATTGCTGAGTTTGTGTATGTGGCAAAATAACTTTTTCAGGTAGCAAGGTTACCGTGAGAAGGACTATAAGGAAATAAACACTCTTACTCAAGCAATGTGGACCACAGCAAGGACTTCTTCAAACAGAAAATATTTATTCCTATAACATATTCACACAATAAGGGAATTAAATCCACATCCTGGGAATTGTTCCTCTATTACGCTAGTAGCCACCTGTAGATGCAGAAGAGCTGGTGTATTGCACAGGTACAACCTAATGAGTACTAAGACACTTATTTCAATTTCGTATAGTGCAAGTCACAACGGCATCAGATTGTAATATTTTCAACATGCCATGTTAGTCTTTCCCGGGCCATTGTAGCTGGAAACCAGCAGCCACACCACCTGACTGTTTAGCTGTATTGTTTCTATGTATTTTTCTTTGATCTCCATTTTTTTCAGCAATGCGACAATGTCCAGGAACAAATTAATATTTTAACTTGAGATATCATTGGGCATTCAGAGCTTATTAAAGGAAACCGTCACCAGGTATGACAGCACTTCACTATATTGTTGTATTCTGAAATGCTGCGGTGTTTCAGAATAAAGATAATTTGAAGTATGGCTCGGAAGGGTTCTGGAACGGAGCTTCACGTTAAATGGGCGGGTCGTGTCTGCCTCGTCCCACCTGCATCTTGCAGACTGCCAGTTCACTCCCCTTTTGTGCTCCAGAGAAAATGGGGGAATTGAGTAGTATATTTTGCTTAACCCCTTAGTGAACAGCCCATTGCCTTTTTACGTCCTGGCCTTCCTAGAGGACATAAAAACATGCCTCCTCTGGGAATGACAGCCCTGCAGGCTCAGGACGTGATAGCTCCATGCTGCCGGTTACCGGAGGTAGCCGACAGCGTGGAGCTGTCATTCAGGGCCGCGGGACCCCACCCCCAGTCACGCAATCACCGGTATCCACCGGATACCAGCGATCGCGTTTAAGTTAACGAAAAGTTGAAAAAATTAATATTTCAGCTCCCCTTACAGATTGGATCCGTACGGGGAGCTGAGACTACTCATGCTCCGCGCCGTCCGGCGTCTTCTTCGTTCTCCCCGGCCCTGCCGCCGGCGTCTGCGCGTGCGCGCCAGGCGCATTATGTTACGCGCATGTGCAGGGAGGCCCGGGAAATTTTAAAACTCCCTGCTCCCGGCTAGTATGAGTAGCCGAGAGCAGGGAGCTGTCACCGGGAGCCGCTGTATGCGGTTCCCGGTCACATGATCGCTGCTATCCCAAGTGGATAACAACGATCATGTAAAAGTTAAAAAAAAGTTTGTTTCATCTCCCCTCATGGATCATATTCATGAGGGGTATAGGAAATTAGGTACCTAAAGGCCCCAGATTTTTTCACGGACATTGCCAGCTTCTGTGCACGCGCCCGTTGCCAAAATGGCGGACGCAAACGCAAAAGCCGCAGATTGGCGGGGTAATATAAAATCTCCCCGCACCTGGCTACTAAATGTAGCCAAGAGCCTGGAGATTACATGGGGTGCCACGGTACGCGTTTCCCAGTCACGTGATCCATTGGATAACGGCAATCACGTAAAAGTAAAAAAAACCTCAATTTTCACCTCCTGTCACGGGTCAGATCTGTGAGGGGAGGTGAAATTACTTAAATAAGGCCACCGGCAATGTCCCCTGGCGGGATCCTTATCCGCTTACTTTTCCCCAGTTTCGGCGCATGTGCCCGTCGCCAAAATGGCAGGCGCAAGCGCCGAAGCTGGGGAGAGCAAAAGGGAAATTTAAAATCTCCGTGCTCCTGGCTACTAAAGGTAGCCAAGAGCTTGGAGATGTCACGGGGGGGGGGGGGGGGTTGGGGGGCGGTGAGCGGTCTTCGGTCACGTGATCGCCATTATCCAATGGACAATGGCAATCACGTAAAAGTTAAAAGACAGTTAAAGTTTGACGCTCCGTTCAGTTTGGGCCCCGTTGTGCATGCAGACAGAAGATTAGGGCCACAATGGATATGTTTCTAAACACGGGACAAATGAGGGTATACATTTTGGGGTAAAAGTCTTTATTACTATGTATGCTGTACAAAAAAAACTTTTTAAAATAACAATTGCCAAAGAAACAAAAATCGTAATTTTTTCCTTCTGCTTTCCTTGATTCATTTAAAAACGGTGGAGTCAAAATACTCAGTACACCCCTAGATGAATGCGTTAAGGGGTCTAGTTTTTAAAATGGCGTCATTTGTGGGGTTCTCTATCGTTTTGGCCTCTCAAGGGCTCTACAAGTGGGCTCTACAAGCACCTTCAAGCAAAATGTCTGTTCTGAAAACCACCCGCTGCTCCTTTCGGTTTTGGCCCCGTTGTGCATACGAACAGAAGATTAGGGCCATAATGGGTATGTTTCTGAACACAGGACAAACAGGGGGAACCATTTTGGGGTGTAAATTCTCATTTTCATGTGCACTATAGAAAAAAAAACTGTGTTTAAAATTACGTATTTGCAATTAAATATGAAATTTTATTTTTTCTCCTCTAATTTGCATTAATTCCTGAAAAGAAACTGTGGGGTCAAATACTCCTGACATCCCTCAGTGAATATATTAAGGGGTGTAGTTTTTAAAATTGGGTCATTTGTGGAGGTATCTATCATTCTGACACCCATGAGCCTTTGCAACCTTGGCTTGGTGCCAGAAAATAAAGTGCTCCTCAAAATGTTGATAATTAATGTTAAATTTGTACGGCTCCTAAATGGTTAAAAAAAAATGAAAGTTTTTCCAATGTGCGCCCAGAATAAAATAAATAGATGGAAATATATATCTTATCAAAAATTTCTATGTTATGTTTGCACATATTTGAGATATTGCAGTTGGAAATGTGAAAAAAATGACGATTTTTTTTTCATAATTTTCCCAATTTTAGCGCTTTTAATAAATATACACAAATTCTATGGGTCTATTTTTACCACCTAAATGAAGTACAACATGTGGCGGAAAAACAATGTCAGAATCACTTGGATATGCAAAACCTTATGGAGTTTCTCCATGTAAAAGTGACACGTTAGATTTCCAAAATTTGGCCTGGTCATTAAAGGAGATGTCCCGAGGCAGCAAGTGGGGTTATACACTTCTGTATGGCCATAATAATGCACTTTGTAATATACATTGTGCATTAATTATGAGCCATACAGAAGTTATAAAAAGTTTTTTACTTACCTGCTCCGTTGCTAGCGTCCTCGTCTCCATGGTGCCGACTAATTTTTGGCCTCCGATGGCCAAATTAGCCGCGCTTGCGCAGTCCGGGTCTTCTGCTGTTCTCTATGGGGCTCCGTGTAGCTCCGTGTAGCTCCGCCCCGTCACGTGCCGATTCCAGCCAATCAGGAGGCTGGAATCGGCAGTGGACCGCACAGAAGAGCTGCGGTCCACGAAGATAGAGGATCCCGGCGGCCATCTTCAGCGGTAAGTATTGAAGTCACCGGACCGCCGGGATTCAGGTAAGCGCTGTGCGGGTGGTTTTTTTAACCCCTGCATCGGGGTTGTCTCGCGCCGAACGGGGGGGGGGGTTTAAAAAAAAAAAAACCCGTTTCGGCGCGGGACATCTCCTTTAAGGCGCAAACAGGCTTGGTCACTAAGGGGTTAAATAAATCAAAGCATCAAAATCCTGTGGTTACCTCTGGCCTACATTCCTGGAAAAGCTGCTACGATCTTCACTGTTCTGATGCTGTCCAGAATCAGAGGGGGTTGAGAGACATACCTACCCATATTGTCTCTCCTCCTTGAGCAGTAAGTATTTATCAGGTTTACTTATGGAATTCTCTTTACATATTACTCATTTTGAGCGCCAGTTCTAATTCTGTTTTCTCTTATTTGGCTTATCGTCTATTTGGAGGAGCCTGCTCACCATTTATGGTTTGTAAATTGGGGTCTTGCCATGATCATTTCACCTTGATGGCTTTGTTGTTGAAGGATCTCTCAGGAAATAATGTGGCACCATCCGGCATCACAACGCCAGTGGGTTTCATCCTCTAATTTGGATATAATTATTATATTCTAGTCCTGGCACCAGAGATCTGCTAAACTGTGGTACAACTTGGGAGGTTTCTTTTCAAGCATTTAATTGGCTGCCATGTCATTATTTGACTGAACAGAGGTTCTTGCAGTTGTCACCAGTGATCCATTTGAGAGTGGAGGTTAGGAAACCAGAATCGTGACATTCGGCTCACAAAAGGTAGCCTACAGAATTTACCGTGGCTTGCAATGCGTTGTGCAGCCTATTCTATACTGTGTAAATGGTCCCTTTTGAAGTCTATTCAAGGCAATGGAAACTTCTTCATTTAGGCTGCATGTCCACAGGCGATGATCATCGTCGGCGGATCACGCTGTGTGAAGCTTTCCATAGCGTTGCTATGGAAAGCGCAGCGACGGCGTCCACAAGCGGAGAATCATAGCGATTCTCCGCTCGCAGGATCTAATTCGGGATTTGCAGTGATTCTCCGCGGTGAGCCTATCTGTTAGATGGGCTCACCGCTGAGACCTGGCAGTGCTCCCCCCTCTTCCTCCGCAGCGGAATATCGCTGGCGATATTCCGTCACGGCCATGGACAGGCGGCTTTAAATGGCCACTTTTCAATTCCCTATTTTTGCATAAATAATCCTGTATTTATTGCTCATGTTCATTCTTTTATCAGGAAATGCAAAACTTTAAGGCTGGATTCACACAGGGCGGATTTGCCGCGGTTTTGCCGCAGCAGATCCGCCTGTGGCAAAACCGCCCGCGGCCGCTAATCTCGGGATTAGCCAGCCATGTGGATGAGATTTCTCAGAAATCTCGTCCACACAGGACGGCTAATCCGCTGCGGTAAATCCGGTGAAACAGCGGCTGCGGCCGCCGCAGCCGCGGTTTCAAAAGAAGCAGCATGTCTATTTACTTTCGGTTTTTTGTTTATTTATGTTACAGCCGCACTCTCCACTATGGGAGCGCCGGCCGCAACGGAAAAGCATGCGGCCGGACAGCTTCAAAGCCGCCGCAGCTTAAACCGCGGCGGTTCTCCCGGCGGAAATCTCACGGTTTTTGCTGCGGCCAAACCGCGAGATTTCCGACGAAAATACGCCCCGTGTGAATGCAGCCTAACAGTAATTTACAGTTTGGTTTTTTTTCAACAAGTGCCTTTGTAATAACATGTATGTATTTAACAACTTTTCAGGTTCTTATGTAGTTCACTTTAGCTGATAAACAGTGTTTCAAGCACTAGATCTTCCAAATTAATCTCCCCAGAGACTGGTCTAAAAAAAAGTTCTGTGATCACTCCTGAGTCAATGGCTTTTAGAATGTCCAGGGCCTCCAGCATCCACCTGAAACGGACATGACTTATGTTCTGCATCATTGAAGTGAACTCCATCAGCGTTGTTTGAGCCTCCAGTTGTAGGGTCTGAACATACTGCGGGAATCTCATACCTCGGATTCCTTGAGACATAGAAAAGAAAATGTTAAGAAATAAAAAGACTATTTGCAATACATAAAGAACAAGTTCCTGGTGTACAGAGGGGAATTAGCTGGTGTGCTCTATTACTGTATTCGCATGTAATTATTACTAATTGATAACCAGCAGTAACTACCTCACTTTTCTCTTTGACCTATATATACAGTAGCTCTTGCACTACAGTAATAAGGTGGAACTATCATGAGTAGTGATCAGCACATTTGATAGGAACCTCCTATCATGGACTAAATAGTTTATGACTGTGTACTGGTTGAACTGAGATAATGAGAACGCTCCTAGCTCTACCAGCTTATTCAGCTTAAGATGATTGTACCAGTGACAGCACGTATCATGAGCGATCCATAATAGTATAGGAGGGCACTGATTGGCTTTCACTATCCTAATGAATTACGGGACCACTAACCAAGTTTGTGATGTACTCCCTAACCTTCAAATACTGTACTCCCAGGAAGCTCTATGACTTTTGCTCAACCCTTACATAGGGAAAGAGTTTTTAATTAAATATCATATATTTTTGTATGTCTTCCTCACACAGACGTTTTTGTACAGCCTTTTTTCATTGCCTTTTCAGCGCTGCACTAAATGCCATACAACGCTCCCATTCATTTCAATGGGGCTGTTCACACAAGCGTCAAAACGCAGCATGTTCAATGCTGCACTTTGACAGCGATGCATTTTCTATCTTTGGCCGTTTTCAGTCCTGCGTCGCCCATTGAAATGAACGGGCAGTGGTTTCAGCGCTGCTAAGAACGTGGCACAACTTGGTACTACGTTTTTGATAGCACTAAACGCAAGCAGTAGCTGCACTACCTAAAAAAAAAAAAAGAAAATGCCTAGCTGGTGCCGTCCGGCCCCCTGCCGCTGTTCTCCGGAGCCCCAGGCAGGCTGCCGTGCACTTGTCCAGTCGATAAAGCATCTATTGCTAGTGACGGGATTGAAATCCCCACATCCAGTGAGAGTGATTGCTTTAATTGGCTGAGCTTCGGGCTGAGCCAGTCAGAGCCAGCGCTGGATGAACCAATCATAGCCATTCATTGAATGGCTGTGATTGTTGCATCCAGTGCTGTCTCTGATTGGCTGAGCTAGTGCTCAGCCAATCAGAACAATCTCTTGCTGGAGGCGGGGTCTTCAAACCCCATTACTAGCAAAGGATGCATTAGAAGCAGAAACCAAAAAGTGGCAACAGCACGCAAAATACATTTACATCATACCTATAATAAATACTCTAACCACATTAAATAATGCAAGGTTCTTGGTATATAATTTGATCAAATCATACTGCCCATCTACCAACCTCCAGGTGACCATGCTTTCAGATGGGTTCTAATGCTAATATCAGGTAGTTTAATCTTATCCTGGGAAAGATGGGTACCTACCCATAAGAACTCCTTGTTCAATTTCTGAGCTCTTTTATTGGCTAAAACCCCTGTGTCATCCCTTAAACCGGCCAGGGCTGCAACTATAAACAGAGACCGGAGCAGTGGACCTAGCACTGGTGTGGGAGTGGGGCAAGGTAAGTAAATCATAGTAACATAGTATGTAAGACATATCTCCATACACTTCAGCCTATTACCCCCCACCCCCCAGTATTGATCAAGAAAAAGGCAAAAAAAAAACCCAATGAGACAGGTGCCAATTTACCCAATTTAAGGAAAAAATATTCCTCCCCGACTCCAATCTGGCAATCGTAATAATCGCTGGATCAACAACCCTTCCGAAGTCATTAATGATTATAACATATAATATTGCATCGCTCAAGAAAGACGTTGAAGCCTCTCTTGAACGCCTTTATCGAATTCGCCACCACCACATCCTCATGCAGAGAGTTGCATAGTCTCACTGCTTTTACAGTAAAGATCCCCTTCTATGTCAGTATAGAAACCTTCTTTCCTCTAGAAGTAGAGGGTGCCTCCTTGTTACAGTTACAGTCCTGGGTATAAATAGATGATTGGAGAGATCTCTGTATTGACCCCTGATATAGCTATACATAATTAGGTTGCCCCTCAGATGCCTTTTTTCTAAACTAAATAACCCTAATTTTGATAACCTCTCTGGGTATTGTAATCCACCCATTCCATTTATTACTTTAGTTTCCCGCCTTTGTACCCGCTCAAGCTCTGATATGTCCTTCTTGAGTACCGCTGCCCAAAACTGTACAGAACATTCCATGTGTCGTCTGACCAGTGACTTGTAAAGAGGACGAACAATGTTCTCATCATGCGCCCCTAGACCTCTATTCATGCACGATTTCTTATGTTAGTGCATCTTAAGGGGTTGTGCTGAGATGTTACACCTCTGACAAATCCTTAAAGTAGGTAAGTCAAGTTTGCATGCGTTTTCTCTGGCTTAGGTCTCTCATATAGTGAGCAGCACCTCATGAGATACCATAAAAAATGAATAGTGTATTCAACTCCTATTTATAGTATGTCCTGCTAGCCAACTCCAATAAACTTTGATCATCCTAAAAAAGGAACATATTCAATTATGTTATAATTTACTTTTCTATACTGTGTGTTTTTAGAATTTTTAAAAGCAACTACTAAGGGTATCTACACTTTATGTAGTTTGTTATGCCAGAACTCAAAGGGTTTTTCCGAATATGGATTGAAGTAGCCAATGCCTATAGCTGTGATAAGAACTACACAGTGTAAGATGCCTATTTTTATATTTGAATTAAAAATACAATCAAGATAAACCTCTCTTATTTTATTATGGAGTTTGTAAAGAAATGGTAGTCTATTTTACAGTAGTGTGGTCTAAATCCCTGTTAAAAACCTCATCATCCTTTTGTATTACTTGTTTAACTTTGTATGTACTTAAGCTGACAATATAAGAGACAATAATATTTTTTTTCAATGTGCAGGCTCAACTTTTTAAAACGGGAAACTCTGCTATCAACAATTCTCTATTTTGTTCTGAATCCACCAGTCTACAAACAGTATTGAGTATGGGGCAGGCAAGAGCTGCCTTGGTAAAATTAAATACAATTTCTGAAGTTTCTCAGTAGAATATAGGTATAGTTCACTCTCTGAATACGGAGAGCAGTGGGATGTCATACTGTGTTGACCATCACAACAGCCTCTCTGCTTTCCCAATAGTAGAATGCATTGTTCATGATTAGAGATGAGCGAGCATACTCGCTAAGGACAATTACTCGATCGAGCATTGTCCTTAGCGAGTATCTCCCCGCTCGGAAGAAAAGGTTCAGCAGCCGACGCGGGTGACAGGTGAGTTGCGGCCATGAGCGGGGGGAGAGCGGGAGAGAGAGATCTCCCCTCCGTTCCTCCCCGCTCTACCTGCCCCCCGCCGGCAGCCGAATCTTTGCTCCCGAGCGGGCAGGTGCTATGCTCGATCGAGCAATTGCCCTTAGCGAGTATGCTCGCTCATCTCTATTCATGATACAATATTCTAATAGGATTAAGTATTGCAGCATTAGGTTTTGAGGTCCATTCTTAACACAACTCCAACTGTTTAACATTTAACTCATATATACATCCACATATGTAATAATCAAAACTTGCCTGGATTAAACAGTACCATGCCTTTGAGGTATGCATATTCCTTTGTGCAAATGTCCAAGCTCCAGAGTTTATGCAGAAACATCTGTAGTCTTTGCACTTCTTTGAAAGGCACTCCAGCATCAGATGTTAATGTAATATCACCCGCATTAGATGACTGATTAAGAAGTATCTTCTTGAGTAGACTGGGCATAGAAAGCTCTTCCCATTCAAAATCAACTCTCTCTTGAGCCAGTCCTAAAACAAAAAGTTGAGCCCAGCCTTCCCTTACTAGCAATATCTGGTCCTCCTGGAGCAGTTGACAGAAGGAAGGTAAATTTCTGATAAAAGTCACTGTCTTTAACAAAACATCTGAAGCTTTTTTGCAGATAATATCAGGATTCCTAAGTAACACTTTCCTGTGGCTATCACATGGACATCCTCTATTTGGGTTACAGATGTGTTGAAGATTGGTTTTAGCTGTGCTGCCTGAATTAAGCATTTGGAAGAGAATGCTGTTGACTGGATCTCGGCTACATTGACAGGTTCCTGGTCTTCCAGACCTACAAGCCATTGCAGTGTTGTAGGTCACCAAAGCATGTAGGCTGATGTGAAGTGTCTCATACCAGCAAATTGGTCTTCCTGTGTCATTGCCTACTAATGTGATCTTTTATACGCTCAGCAGTAATGAGAACGGGTGGTGTGCTAAAGTTGCCTTGAACTTTACTCTTACTAGAGTGTTTTCATTCACAATCATTCAAGGTGTGGTTTAAACCATGCTATCTGACAGAATTAAATTATCTGAATGAGGGACCCGGTCACGTATAGGGACAGAGCAGTAAGTGTTGTTTACAGTCTCATGCCACAGTCTGATATGGTGGAAAGCTGTGCCATGATATCAAGGACACTTACGAGGCTGCCAGCACTAACAGTATTCTTGCTTTTCTGAGGCTAATCAGACCTTGAAAGAGCAATTTGCAGACCACAAAGTACAGAAACAGCTCTTAATGTTTTCACTTTGTTATCTTAGTTTTATTGCACCGTATTTGTAGATTATTTTTGTCACTTGAAGGTAAAAGATAATATTTATAACAGAGTCTGCACCAATACTGTTTCCTCTGTGTCGCTGAGCAATGCTTGACCACTGCATTTGTCCAAAACAACACAGCAACCGGTATATGTGAATTGGGTATAACAATTCTAGTCCTTCACTGGTTTGCAGCAGTTAGGTATAAATGGAAGGGGTTTAACCACAGATAATTTATTACCACCCCCACCACCACCCCCCCCCCTATATATGGTATTGTGCAGTTTATATGTTCCTTTTAAAACATGTTTTAATACTGTTTCGGGGTTGCTATGCCATGACTGTACTGTGTGATATTTGTACGCCATAGAGTCTGTGCACCTGCTAGCCCACGTTTGTAAAGACACTGGTGGACTGCTGCACATGGTGTAGAAGATGGCACCAGGAATAAGGTTTCCTGGATGCCAGCTTGTGGGAGTAGTGTCAGTCAACAGGGACTGTTCTACTACAGTGCCACACTAATATGATGGTAAGTGTTGTGGCTCTTAGATGCTGCACCACAACACTGGTAAATATAGTATAGTTGCATCTATAGGAGGTTGTAGCATTTCAGGCACTAAGTTGGAGTCGGGGGCGCAGCCAATGAGGGTGGGCAACAAGGTCAGGCAAGCCAGGGTTCATACACGGAGATGTCAATGCAGCACAGAGGGTTAAGCAGAGACATGGTCAGGAGACAAGCCAGGGGTCAATACATGGAGGTCAATCTTCTTATTGCAGGCAACAAAGAGGAAGAGCTTGCTTAAAGGCTGGTAGGCACAATAAATATGCAAGGAATGAAGAGACAGGTTAATATAGGGAGCTAATTGGGAATGTACAAGACGCAGGGTGGATCAGACATGGAAACACAGAGCCAGGAACATGGGACTAGGAACAAGGTATTAGGAATCAGGGGAGCTATCCAGCATGCTGAATGGCTCAATCAGTAGAAGTATCATCTGAAGCACGTGATGTCGCAGGTTCAAGTCAGAGGTAGAGTTTTGTGCCAAGTGAGTGTGTACATGGTGAAGCACATATGTGCTGTGTTGTGAAGGAAGGCCCGAGTGCAGCTAATGAGGAGACAGCCAGTGGGCTGAAACCAGGGGCGTAACTAAAGGCTCAGGGGCCCTGATGCAAAACGTGAGCTGGGGCCCCCCCTCTATCTGTATCTGTTCTCGTACCCATACCTAAACCATGCTGCACAGAGACATAACTTGAAGCTTCTGGGCTCCAATGGAAAGCCTGTAACAGGGCCCCCAACTATAATGCTCTATTCATAGTACTGGGTTCCCTATATGGAGAAGAGAGGCCTTATGGGCCCCCTAAGGCTCCTGGGCCCGGGTGCAACCGCATCCCCTGCACCTCTATAGTTACGCCCCTGGCTGAAACACTGGCCACAAGAAGCGTGAAGCAGCCTCTATTATGGTCTCTGATTCCACTCTTAATGGAGTCCATGTGGTGTCATACTCAGTGTCTGCATCTGTGACTAGGTACAAACATATTAACAAAACCACATCTCTACTTACAGTTTCTGGACATACCAACCAAAACATATGACCCTTAAGACCTTCAGCTGCAAAGAACAAAGAACAGTGTAATGATATCCTGCATCAATTCAGTGCTACTCAGTGCAGAGGTGTGTTGTAGTCTTTGGTTGAGCTTTAGAGATTCCTGATTTTACAAATTTTTTTGGATGATGGATTTAAAAACCGGTTTGTTTGGAATTAATTTCTTCATGCCTTTGTTTGCCATTGAACGGGCACACAAAGCCCCTTCCACCCTTCTTCGCCTAGCACACCATCACAACCAATGCTGGACAGAATAATACTATTATTAGTACTAATAATACAAATATTATTGGTATAGAGATGTGACTTTTCACAGAGCAAGGGATAAAGGGGACATATGTTCTCATAATTGCTGACTATTGTCCTATTCTGATTTCTTTACATGTAAATAGGCTACTGCAAGACAAAGGGTATTCATACGTCTTCACTACCAAATTTTGGGTGATTGATTGGCCAACATACCAGGTTCTTTACAACACTAAATGGGTCCAAGGCCTGGTTGGATGCCAACCCCAGAAGGTCACCTGATTGATACTAGGTCGCGAGTGTGTTGACCTCTGTTATAGGGCAGATGCCTCTAGTTTCTCTAGAAACTCTGGAAGTCATGCTTATTTTCTTCAGACACTATGTGAACATTGTTGCCCTACTCTTCAAGGAACCTAATTGGGAAATCTTCCTAGACTCCCACCCTAAGAAAGGCACCAGCAACACACACAGCATATATCATTCATTCACTCATGCTTGAAAGTGCTGCGGAATAAGTTGGCCCTATACAAATAAAGATTATTATTATTGTCTCCAGCATCCTTGGTAACTGCAACCATAACTCAGATCCCAGTGAACAGAAAATGTATATGTGTGACTGGAGAAGGGAGCAGCAAAAGAGACCCCCTAGCCTCCGGATGGGCTGGTCAGATTGTCAAGAAGCCAGGCTTTTGTAAACTCTACCTGAAGTATTACAACGTTGGAGCCCCTGAGGTTACCAAAGCTTCTGATTTCTTGCAGCCCAGAAACCCCAGACCAGGTAACAAAAAAATATAAAATTCACAAACAGGTAATCCCACTGGGGCGAGGAAACCACTGGAAAGAGAGAGGAGGAGCTTTTTATATCCAGGTTTCTAGTCTGTAATGGGGAGGTCTCTCTCTTTTTTGCCAAGGATATGCAGGCATATGTCGCAGATGTGGGGACTTCTCTTATCTCACACAGGGCTCAAACCTATGACCTCTTGCGCTCCAGTCAGCAGCTTTCCTGTTGAGCCATTCAGACCTTTGAACAATTTCCCCTGCATATCTTAGCTTTGTTTCATGATCCCGTTTACCTAGATGCATACATCTTAATAAATTTGGCACACCTTGATCATTTGGCACAGAAGATGAAATCTTCACCTGCAGTGAGCTGTCTTTATTAATGATAAATCTGTCAGAAATTTGCTGGCCCCAATGCTCTGTTAATCCTGTCCACTTTTTTTGGTTATCCTCTTAGTGATAGAGATACTCTGTTACATAGTTGCCAACATACATTCAGGACATTTAAGCCTTGCCCCCAGACAGCTGAAACTTTCTCCAACCAAGAACACCCACAAACACCTGACTGCAAGAAATACTGGCAGACATGGACATGAAAACGGGGCAAAGTAAACAGTGGCACAAACAAGGGGCAAATGGACATAAACAAATATCTCCTTATCTGTGTTCATGTACATTCTGTAACGTCAAACTGGGACATAAACACTCAGCAGAATCTTACCGGTACATGGACTGCAGAACTGCGAACTGGACTTGGAACCAGTGGATATAACCAAGCAGCAGACATAAAACACTGACTGACAAACACTCAAAACACTCACCAGCATACCCGCATGAATAAACCGATAGAATTGCTATAATAAGTACGAGGAATTAGTTTGTGGATTGGCCAAGTCACTTAAGCCGCAAGCCAACTTCAAGAGTCCCCCTTGTCTCGCAGTCCCTACTCTAACGAGACAACTAACCCAGGATACCTGCCTGCAAGCAAGGCGATCGCCCCAATAGGGATGGCTCTGCACTAAAACCTAAGGACCTAACTAGCCCTAGATGTTAAAATGATCCACAGCAAGTTCTTACCACATGCACTGAGAGCAACACAGAAACGCAGGAGGCTGACACTGTTCACATTGAAGATAATCGACACTGCACAGACACCATGTCTAGTCAAATGCGCAGAAGATACAAAAGATTGCACAAACATGAAAGAACACAACATAGTTCACACTGAAGCCTGCACAGACAAGCAGGAACAGAAGACTACTCAAACTACTGGAGGGAAACCAGCAGAAACTGACAAAGGAGCTGGTATATATAAGCAACAGACAGTGAGATTGGCTGACTGGAACAAACCACACCTAGGTAGCTCAATCAACCACACCTATGGAGCTGTGCTGCTAGTAACACTGTGGTACAACAGATTCCAGCCAGCACAACCCTAATAATACCTCCCCCTTAAAGAGAGGCTTCTGGGGATACAGGTGCCTAACTCAGAATTTGGACAAACACCGCCCATTTTGTGGTCCTTCTGTTACTGTCGGCAACTGTTAAGGAGGTCTACTCTTACTATCCATAGTACCAACTAAAATAAGATTCCCAATTTTGTATTTCAGCCCTCCATTTTCCCTTATCACATTGTAGACGCTGTCTATGGTCATCTTAAAGCAGCATACAATTAAACAATGCTCTTTTAGTCAAACCCCTCTAATCCCAACACATCAGCCAAAATATGGAGAAAGCCAAGGTGAGACTGGCCCCTTTGATTACTAGGTTCAGCGTTTCTTTAAAATCTTTCATTCAGACAAAAAATACCCCCGCGCTCTGGAGCTCAGAAAGCAATAATCAACTTATGGTATACTATTCATTACAGTTTAATTGCAACGCCTGATCTTGGGGATATACCTGTGTTTGTTGTTCATGTTGTACTATTTGCTGGAGCTTGTATTATGTATCATCTGCACCACTGCTACCATTTAGAGGAAGTGACTTCGGCCCTAGGTTCCTGACTTGAGGCCGTCTTTGTTGGGACGATTATTCTTCTTATAGGCATGCTTTGCCACTTGGTGTAGGCAGAGTCAGATGTTTCCTTGTTGGTATGGAAATGTATTTGTGTTGTATACTTGTCTTTTCTCATAAAACTTTTGTGTTTGGTATATCCGAGTGGTGTCTATGTATGTCCAGATATTTACATTGGGGATTAATAGGCTGAACTGGATGGACATATGTCTTTTTTCGGCTCGTACTATGATACTGCCTTGATAGGGGTTATGTGCGTTCATGCAGGCTAGGTGAATAAACCTGCACTTGAATGGAACACTAGCATTCTATGTGAACTGCAAATGTCTTATCACAGTTTCCCATTGTCACACTACTTAATTATCCTGAGGCTATAAACAGCTTAATGGCATTGGAATGATTCAGAGGTTACATTTCCTTTCAACCCAAGGTTTACAAGTTTATTGCTTGTCTTTTGTTAACGTTGTCCATACATGCTGTGGTTTATCCACTGTAACCACATGTGGATCACCACTAATTTCCAGCTTGCCAATTGAAACAATAACTAGTTCAGGTGCTGCAATTAACGCTCATCCACATGTAGTCAGACCGCATCAACCATAGCACGTACGGGCATCCTAACATGAACCTTGTGATATAGTTAGTGCGTTTTTCTTTTTGGGGTGTTTCTCTTAATTTTGTGTGCGTTTCTTTGGGTTCATGGCACTGTTTTCAAAACACAGTATGATCTAGGTGAGGAACTTTTTTCAGGCGTTTACACATAGACCTCTCAATAGTAAAATAAAACGCAAGAGAAAAATGCTTGTCTACATAAAAAAGGCACCAAAAAAGGCTTTAGAAATGCATGAAATTCATGGCATGTTTTACAAGGTAGTAAAATGTGATTGTTCCCAGCAAGAGAAACCAAATAATCTTGTAGATATGATACCTTATAATGGCTAACAAAAATACGTGATGTTGCAAGCTTTTGAATCTCTCAGGATTCTTCCTCAGGCATAATGAAATAGATCCGAAGAGGTCTTAATATATACTCACATACTTATTACAAGGCACAGACATGGATTTGATTAATTTGCACTTGAAAGGATACTACAACAGGATGGGTAAGGAAATAAAGATGTACATAAATAGTCCATTGATAAAGATGTGAAGGTTTTATGGTTCCTGAATTAGTGTTAGGGGGTCACCAGGCCAGAGTGTTATCTGTTCTATAGATGTCTCATACTTTCCCAAAGAGATTCGAAAGCTTGCAATATCATGTATTTTTGTTAGCCATTAAAAGGTATCATATCTACAAGATTACTTGGTTTCTCATACTGAGAACAATCACATGTTGCTCTACTGGCTCACATGGTACCAAACCTTTTTCATTACAAGCTGGGAGAAAATGTGATTGGCCAAAAATACCATGACCAGACGTTAGCTGTAGGTCAATAGAGAGTAAGGAAGCCTGCTACAAACAATGTAGTTTTTTTCTTTTTCTTCACTTTAGTTGTGTTTTTTTTTCCTTCGGGGTTTTTTTTTTGTCCATGGCGGGGTTTTTTTGCAAATTACAGTGTGCTCTTTTTTTCAGGCATTTCCTCATAAACTTCTATATAGAAAAACAAAGCCCAAAAAAATGTATGTCTGTAGAAAAAAACGAAAACAAATAAAAGCTGAGAAAAAAATGTAATTCATGATGTTTTTACAAGCTAGAAAACAAAACAGTGTGTGTAGGAATCCTAAGGCTGTATTTCACAAAGCCATATGTGAGTTGTGCCCAAGAAATTGGAGCACAACTCGCATTGGACAGCACATGGAAACCCATTGTCAAGAAATCTCATCCACATGCTGCCCTATGGATTTTAGAGCTGCTAGACATCAATTTATACAGTGGACTTTTGCAGCAGTTTTCACTGATTCAAATGAGTGGGTGAAAACTGCAGCAAAACCAAGATAATTTGGTGCAGATTTTTCTGCTCTGGGCTTTTTCTGAAAATGTGCATGAGGCCTAATTCTTAAAAACTGAGGGAGACTTAAGACCTGCGTATTAAATGCAGTGTTTTAGATTGAACTATTTGTCGGGCTGTTGTATAAATGATGCAGAAAATATATTGAAAAACTGTATAGCTTCTTTATGGAAAAAAATAAACCTTTATCTGAAATGGAATACCCCTTTAAACAGCCATGTAACATGATTCACTGACTTTTCATCTCAGGTTTAAAAAAACTTTGAAGTTGTGCTTTTGTGAGTGAGGTTTGTTGGAAGATTTATGACATTACTGGTTATAGTCTGTTTTACTGCTGACCGTTGTTCCATCACAATTATATTGAATATTTGAATTGCTATAACAAGTAACTGTTTAGTAGCACTGAGTTCAAGGTTATTGAGCATATATTCAACTCTTGGCAAAAGTAATACTTATTTACTAAAAGTATAAAGTGAATATATTTGCAGATATAGTTGATTATCCCAAATTTTGGGGGGGCTATTAACCCCTTCTTGATCACCATATGGCTATACACAGAGTAAAGGCAGTTAGGACATATATGAACATCTGCAGTATAAGCTGTTGTTTAGATCAGGCTTGGAAGCTCTATACACAATGGGTACTAGTTGTCTTTGACAGCCAATACTGACCCACAACAGCCGCGCGTTGAGAGAGCAAGCAGACTGCAATCTTAGGCCTCAGTCACACGGGCGCATCGGCACCCGTACACCGGCGCCGATGCGCTCGTGTGACTGCAGGAAGGAGACGGACGTACCTGCAGAGAGCCGTCTCTCTGCAGCGCCAGAGGAAAGAACACATGACCGGCAATGAAGCCGGTCCCATGTTCTTTCCTCCAGCGTTGCAGAGAGACGGCCGTCTGCATGTACGTACGTCTGCTGGTGTCAGTCACACGGGCGCATCGCCGCCGGTGTACGGGTGCTGATGCGCCCATGTGACTGAGGCCTTAAAGAGTCCCCTAGACTTCGGAATAAATGTGTTATTAGATCATAATGTTTCTGCCCTGAAACCTTTTTTTTAAATTCTTTATTTGTTTTTCGAATTAGAGAAACAATTTAACATTGTCTAATTGCAACTACAAAATGCAAGTTACATATTTGCATAGGCTTTCCTTTATCTACGACAGTAGATATTAGTAGAAATTAGAACAGATTTGAAAATTATAAACTGAAATAATGGTCAACCTAAATATTCCCTTATGATGGGAATTGTCTGCTAGCTCCCTGAAGCCAACAGGAAACAGGTTAGGCTTAGCAGTGGGTAGGAGGGGATGATGCTAGGTATAAGGTAAGAGGAGGATGGGAGGCACAGAAGGGAGAGAAAGAAGGGGTGAGGGGAGAAAGAAAAATAAAAAGAGGGGGGGAGGAAACATTTTCCTTTGCACCCCATATTGAGTCGAGAGGTCTCATGAGCCATAAAGAGCCTAATATTCCTGTGAGTTTAGGAACTCCAACTTGTAGTGCCACGTTTTTAAGAACCTATCCTGAGAATCTATAGAGGCTGTAAGGTCCTCCATCTCCATTGTCTCGCGGATCTATTGCAACCACATTGAAACATAGGGAGGTGACGTTTGTCTCCATTGTTTCAGTATGCATGCCCTTGCTGCATCAACCAGATGTCTCACCACACAGCGCCTATAGGAATACAAGGGAATGCCACTGAGATGTAGGAGGAAGAATGCGGGTGATTTTGGGAGAACAAAATCTGTAAATTTAGAGGTAATGCGCCAAACCTCAGACCAGAAGTTCGCCAACACCGGGCAATCTCAAAAAACAAGTAGAAGGGTTCTCTGGCCTTCACCACATTCCCAACACATGGGGGAAACGGCTGGTATAATTTTATGTAATAGAGAGGGCACCCTATACCACTGCGAGAGAATTTTGAATCCCGTTTCCTGAACCTTGCTTGAGATGGATGATTTATGTGTAAAGGTGAAAATTCTATTTAAAGCCCCATGTATACAGGACAGATGTTGGGCAAACGATGCCCGACACTTGTCCCTGTGTGTCCTCGCTCCCGTACTGCTGCACAGGAGGGAGTATCGCTGGCTCTCTGATAGAGCGGCCAGCAAGGGGGGGGGGACAGCTGAGGGAAATTTCACTCCTCGCTCTCTCCTGCCTCTCTCTATTTACTTAACACAGCAGCCATTCAGGACTGAATGATCATCGTTCAGGATTTTATGCAGCCTAAATGATGAACAATGATCTGAACGTTGATCGTTCAGTGTAAACAGCAGCCATTCAGTACTGAACGGCCACTGTGTTAAGTGAATGGAGAGGGGCGGGGGAGAGTGAGGAGAGAAATCTCCTCCAGCTGCCCCTCTACTTGTCCGTCCATATTAAAGGAGATGTCTCGAGGAAGCAGTTAATTTTTTTTTTTGCCCAGTCCCCCCCATTAAACATACATTACTAAGCCCCCCTGTAAATGACATTTCTAGCTGGTTCGTACTTACCGTTCCAGCGTTTCAGCAACTTATAAAAGTTTCCTCAAGATGGCCGCCGGCTCTTTCCCCGTCGCTCGCTGCAGCCCGACGTGCGCGCTCCCGAGACGCCGCCAGCTGTGTCTCCATGGCAACCGGACGCCAAGCAGCCGCCGACCGGACGCCCCGCAGCCGCCGACCAGACGCCCACCGCCAGGCAGCAGGTAACCGGCGCTAGCCCCCGGCTCCCCAGCGCTAGACCCTCAGCCCAGGTGAAGGCCCCGGAGCCCAGCGCTAGGTTCCGGAGCCCAGCGCTAGTTCCCCCGGCCTAGCGGCAGCCCCCCCCGGCCTAGCGACAGCCCCCCCATCGCAGCGGCAGCCCCCCCCCCGGCCTAGCGACAGCCCCCCCATCGCAGCGGCAGCCCCCCCCGGCCTAGCGACAGCCCCCCCATCGCAGCGACAGCCCCCCCGGCCTAGCGCTAGTTCCCCCATCACAGCGGCAGCCCCCCCCGGCGCAGCGACAGCCCCCCCATCGCAGCGACAGCCCCCCCGGCCTAGCGACAGCCCCCCCATCGCAGCGACAGCCCCCCCCCGGCGCAGCGACAGCCCCCCCGGCCTAGCGCTAGTTCCCCCATCACAGCGGCAGCCCCCCCCGGCGCAGCGACAGCCCCCCCGGCGCAGCCCGGCGCAGCGGCAGCCCCCCCCCGGCGCAGCGACAGCCCCCCCGGCGCAGCCCGGCGCAGCGGCAGCCCCCCCCGACCCATCACTTACCTGGGAGGCTTCTCGGGGCTGCTGGGCTGGGCTGGGCTGGGCTTCTCCGCTGGGCAGCTCCAGTTTCTGCACCTTCCTCTAACAGAGGATGGTGCAGAATGGCCGCTTCAGCGCGCTCCCGAGCAGTGACAGCTCGTCTGCGCATGCGCAGAAGAGCTGTAGCGGGGAGCACACTGAAGCGGCTCGTGCTGAATGGAGAAGACCGGACTGCGCAAGCGCGTCTAAAAAAGCAAGCTGCCAGCGAATTTAGACGGAACCATGGAGACGAGGACGCTAGCAACGGAGCTCATATTTAATGCACAATGTACATTACAAAGTGCATTAATATGGCCATACGGAAGTGTATAACCCCACTTGGTTTCGCGAAACCACCCCTTTAACTTTGTGAGCAAGGAAGATAAGTGTCTGAAAAAAGGTCTAGGGATATGAATGGGTAAAGCTTGAAGGGTATACAATATTCTTGGAAGGACATTCATCTTGAATACTGAACATCTGCCAAACCAGGAAAAAAGGCCCTTAGTCCAGGAAGTTAAGTCCTTTTTAATGTTATTTAAAAGCCCCCTATCTCTACTTCCCTAATGTTGGTGTTGGAACGGATATGACCGATGAGGGGTTCCAGGTACAAGATAAAGAGTAAGGGAGAAAGAGGGAATGATTGGAAATTGAAAAGGGGTGGAAAACTGACCATTAGCTTAAACCGACGCTGAGGGGGATGAATATAAGCTAGTGATCCAGTTCATCATGTTATGGCCTAATCCCATTTGGCGGAGAGTTTCTTGCAGGAAGACCCAATCAATCCTATCGAATGCTTTGTTGGATGAAGTTAATGGCCTTGATAGTGTTGTCGCGTGCCTCCCGAAATGGCACAAAACCTACCTGGTCCCCCGTGTATAACATAGCAAAGGAGGTGCAATAAGCGATAGGCAATGATTTTTGAGAAGATTTTTAGGACTACATTTACCAGGGAAATGGGATGACAACTCTGACACAGGGAAGGATCCTACCCCTCTTTTGGGATTACTGTAATAAATGCTTTCAGGGTATCTCTTGGTGGACTGGTACCTGATGTAAGGGAGTTAAAGGCCTGGAGGAAATGAGAGGACAGGGTATCGGAAAAGGTCTTGGAGTACGAGAGAGTAAATCCATCTGGGCAAGGGGCTTTTCCTGTGTGGGATTTTTTTAGGGTGGAAGTGAGTTCCTCTTGTGAGATGGGAGATTCTAGTGATTGGATTGCGTCTTGTGAGAGATGGGGAATGCCTGAGTTAAGGAGATACGATTGGATTAGTGAACTATGCTCAGAGCAGTCCTGAGCTGAAAGCGGTGGGGAAAAGTTATATAAAGATTGATAGTAATCGCGGAATGTTTCGGCGATCTGTTGTGGCAAATGCAGCCAGAAGGGGAAGAAATGTGTGGGATGTAGGAGCATGTCCTCTCCTTTCTTAATGCATGGGCCAGAGTACAGCTGAGTTAACTGCCGTACTTATAAAAGTGTCTCCTACATCTTGCTAGAAAGCCTTTGGCATGCGACATGTAAAGTAAGCATACCCATTTCCTCAATTGTATTAGCTTAGAACCCGACCCCGCGTCTAAAGATTGCTTGTGTTGCGATTCCAGGGTCTGGATATGCCCTAAAAGGTTCTTGAGTTGGGCACTATGTTCTTTCTTAATTCTGGAACCAATACCGATGAGGGAACCTTGGATAATGCACTTATGTGCCTCCCAAACTGAAAATGGGGCAGTCTTTGAAGATGAGTTATTGTTAAAGTACTCCTCTAAGGAGTTTTGTATCTCATTTTTAATTGTTGGGTCTTGTATGAGAGATTCGTTAAGGCACCAGTGCCAGGCCCTGTGGTGTAGAGAGGGGAAAGAGTGAGAAAGACATGAGAGCATGGTCTGAGAAAGATATGTTGTCGATATGTGCTGATGTGATGAAAGGAAGACTTGCATGTTGGACCAGGAAATAGTCTATCCTAAAATACAAGTTGTGTGGAGGGAAAAGAAGGTATAATCTTTGCTGGAGGGATGGTTCTCCAAGTGTCTACCAATTGATGTTGATATGTCTTGTGGAACCTACAGTGTGTGGATGCAGGCCAACTACTGCCTCCCCTGGAGGTATCTGAAGATGGGTTTAAAGGGATGTTTAGGTCACACCCCAGTATAAGGAAGCTCTCCCAGAATTCCTCCAGATCCTCCACGGCCCCCACAAGGAAGGAAACATGAGCGGAGTAGGGGAGATAGAGTGAAGCCAAGGTGACTGCAGTGTTTGTCAGTTTACCCTTGATAAAGAGGTATCTACCCGCACCATCCTCCCACATGTCCACGTGCTCCCAGGGGTTGGAGCCAGAAATGAGGTTGGAGATTCCTTCGGTTTTGGAGACAGGGAAGGCACTGTGCTAGATATCTGGAAAACGAGCATCCCTCAGCTTGGGAATAGAATTCAATCTGAAGTTGGTTTCTTGAACAAAAGCGACATGGGCTCTTTTCTGCCACAACAGGTGAAGGAGAGAGGACCTTTTCTCTGGCATGTTCAGTCACTGCATGTTGATGGAAACAATATTAAGGTTAGAGCTGTCAGAGGACATAATTAAGATGGAGGAAGTATCTATATTGGGCAATGCAGTGGATCAGATACAGGGAGGGAGAACAGAGCCTACCTCCACTAATATAAATAAAGAAGGGAAGAAGTGACAAAAGAAAAAAGGGGGGAGGGAGAGAAAGAAAAGAAAATTTGTGAAGAGGAGAGATTGAACACACTGGAGTACGCGGAAAGACAAGGAATAGTTGGGCTGGGTTCACACAGGGCGGATTTGTTGTGGTTTTGCTGCAGTTTTTCCGTTGTGGTTTTGTCGCAGAACTGCTTCTGCGGCAAAACCGCTTCAAAGGTTATTTTTGTCTTGCGTGTTTTCTTGCGTATTTTCCGCGTGGAAAATCCGCACGCTTTTTTTTACTTTTGCAGCGGATTTTGCTGCATCCATAGAGGTCTATGGACAAAAAAGGGCTGTGGAAAAGTCAAAAGAATTGACATGCTGCGTCTTGAAAAACCGCAGCTGCATTTCCGCACTGCGGCAGTGCAAAAAAAAATCCATCCTGTGAAAACAGCTTTTTGCCCAAACACATTTGCACTGCAAACGTAGCGGTTTTGCCGCAGTGCAGATATGCAATGGCAAACCGCAGCAGAACCTCAGCAAATCCGCCCAGTGTGAACCCAGGCTTGGGGTGGTTGCATGTAGGGGAAAAGAAAGAAGGAGAGCAGAAGTAAGCGAGCACTACCTATTGGCCAACTCGGATCTTGGACAATCCGTCTTGGGCAATGGGTGCCGGTTAAGTTGTCTTATATTTGAAACTTCTTAAACTGGGTACATGGCTCCCCCCAAGATGGGGTGTGGTCCCGACCCAAGTACCCTACATGGGTAACGTAGAATGGCAAAGCACTGCTTGAGCAACCAAACCCAGATGCTGATAAAAATACAGATAAATGGGTATCTCTGGAATCCATTAAAGAAGGAAAGGAAAGAGAATGGAGAAATAGGCCAGGTGGGAGAAAGAGAGTGAGAGAGGGAAAAAAAAGGGATGGCCCATCCAGAGGTGAAGAGACAGGATGAAAATATGGAAGGATATTTCAAGATATCCCCCCCCCCTCAGGAAAGATGAACTGTACTGTGGAGGATGGTGTGGAGCACAATAGTCCTGCTTAGGTCTGGGATTGTGGAGATCTTCCAGGCTAATGGCCGGCTGAAATCAGGGGGAAGAGTCCAGTTCGGTACAGGGAATGTCCTCAGATGGGCCTCTGAGCTTTAAATTGTTACGGTGGCCCCTATTTTCAACGTCGTCAAGGTGCAAAGCAAAGTCTCTCATCTGGGACCTGTGGTTGTCTAACGATTGAGCTAGCTGCTACAAGTCTAGAGAGGTAGCTGTAGATGTTTACTCCAGGGTTGGAATGCGAGCTGTAAGGGAATGGACTGATTGATTGACTGCTTGAATCACTGTAGCGTGTTTTTTTTCAATACGACGAATCTGGTGTTCCAGGTCTGTCTTAGTTGGCAAGGCGCTGACCGTTTTCCACAATTCCTGCAATGTGTGAGTCACGCCGGAGGGTACACTGAAGTGGGGCATCTGTCTGTGAATCGGGCTGGAGGAGGAAGGTCATTCTTATTGGGAAGGATCTGGTAAAAAGGGGGCAGTGGAGGTCTGGAAACTATGCTGTCCTGTCTGGCCATGAGCACCTATCCCCTGCCTGGTGGGAGAGCACATCTGTCTGGAGTGAGAAGCTGCTGGGACCTGTAGTGTCATAGTTTCTAGTGCCCACTTGTCCCCCCTGTGCAGTGGAGTTGGTTTGACCCCATTCTACTTGGATTGTGGTGATGCAGCTTGTTATGACCCACAAGATGGAGCAAACATGAGGTCCCCTGGCACCATTATGGAAGAGCAGGACTGAGTGAAGGTCTCCCTGCATTCTGGCAGGCTTAGTGGGGACTGTGCCGCTGTGTGTGTGTTCCTCTCTCTTCCTTTTCCACTTTGCAGTGCCTCCGTTGTGCTGGTTGCTATGGGCAGTGAGGAAGCTGCAGTTATGTGTTGTCCAACTAGAGCAGGACTTTCACTAACTTCCCCGGTGGGGGAAAGCAGGGGAAAGCGCGGATGCTGCGCCGACACAGCAGCTGTCTCCAGCAGGGGACTCACTTCAGATGAAGTAAGACTAAGTCTCTCCTGGAGAGAAGAGGCATTCTGACGGTCTGTTGTGAGCGCTGAAGTGGAGGATGCGGCAACATGAGAGGCGAGCAGCAGAGAGAAGAGGCAGCTGGGTTGCGGAGGAACCAGCCCACCAGAGTGTCCGTGGCTGGCGAAGCACTCCCCTTCCTTCTCCCACCTTTTGTCATAGCTTTGTGCAGAAGATTAGGTGGTTCTCTGGGTGTCCTGCCTGGGATTGCAGTTTGTGGGTCAGGAGCTCCTTCTCTTTGCCCCCTTACGCAGCCATGCCGAAGCCACACACCCCTGAATGGTTTTTGCTATATTTTTTCACATTCTATCTTTAACACGTTTTTGATACAATGCTAAACTATAAAAGCAGTAGAGAGGAAAAGTGATGGAAGAAAGAGAGGGACAGTCTGGAGCAGGGTAGTGAGTCCAATGAACCACAGTCTGCAAAAATTACATCTCAAGACATTGGCCCATCTGGAAATGGGCCATCAGTGATCTGTTCCATCGGGAACCATTTTATGGTAGCATTCCTGATGAAGAACCGTGCGTTGGTTCGAAAGCTCGCAATAACATTGTGCATTTTTCTTGGCTATTAAAAGGTATCATATCTACAAGATTACTTGGTTTCTCTTGCTGGGAACAATCACATGCTAAATTCTGAATTCTGTATTAACTGGTAATTATTTGTAAGCACGTTTCGAGTGCTTTAGTAGCAATAACTGATCAGAAAAAAGTGGCTTAGAATGGTCATAAATAACTTAAATAGTCATGAGCCTTGATATTTCCTGAGGATGCCAGGGAGCTGGCAAAAGACATTAGAAGGCTAACTGCAGTGTTTTTAGAACAGTTTGTTTGGCTTTGTTTTGCCCTTTGCCATGAGTGCTTGTTTTATGATCTTCCTTGATACTGAGGAGAGAGTTTGAGTCTTTCACTTGGTTCATAGAGAGATTACAGTAGTTTTTCACTTGCAAATGGGTGTATCACCTGATGAGTTTTTTACTTTTTCTTATATATGACCCTTTTGCCCTTCATTGTGATCATATATTTCAAGCTATTCCCCATACAGAGGAGGAAGTTTGAGTCTTCCACTCATGTCCTTGGGAATAGGGCAAATCTGTATTCTCATATGGGTGATTTACCTAATGAGTGCTAATTTGTCTAAGCCTGCAAACTTGATTTTTAACCTTTAGCAAGTGAATTTAAATTTATTAGTATAGGCCATTTATTACCTTTGGCACTTTTTTTAACTTTAGTAGCAGTAGTCATCGTTTGAGTAAGGTAAACACATTTGGCTCATTGGGTATCAGTGAATTGGAAGCCCTATTTGTGTTCCTAGTCTCCACAGTAGGAGGGAACTACTTTGTATGGTGAGGAAGGAGGTACCTATAAAACAGAGGATAGTGAGTGAGCTGGGTCGAAGAAGGAAATGCAAAGTTTTTCAAAGTTAGTGGGCTGTCTATGTTATTTATATTTTGAAAGATTAAGTGATAAAATAGAAGGTTTAAGTATTTAAAATTACATTGTGAACAATGTTTTTTCTGCATCATAAATATAAGTTAATTTCCCCTCATCCCTAATTATGTTATTGCATGTTTCAATAACATTAATGTATATTCTCTGACGTTAGGTTTTAGGAATATTATACTGTTTAAGAGATCCCTGTGATGTCTCCAGTCTTCTGAATCATTAGTCTTTTAAATATCTTTGCAAACAAATTAGTAACAAGTGGACTTCCATTCCTTGAGAAAGTAGCTTTCACGCAGACAATTGATAAGTAAAAATTGGCATCAATTGCTGCATTGTGAAAGTGGCCTTAATCAAACGCTAATAAAACTATGAAAAGTAGGTAGCTGACCTCGCACTTCCCTAATACTAGCAGTTTATGAGTTAGAAGTTGGCCTTGTACTTGACAAAGAAGAACAATTTTTATCAATATTTACTACATGGTGCCAGCCTGACACATAGTCACAGGGAACAACAAGACGATAATAACGTCTATCCTGAGCACCTTATCACTGCTGGGATATGCAGCAGCTGTCACAGTAAACCCTAAAGATAAGTTATCAAACCTTATGAAGCAAATAAAATGATAATCATAGTGAATCATGTGTATGTTAGTATTATCATATTCCAGCATACTTCACAGCCACTGAGAGCAAATACTTATTAATAATGACATTGATTTAATAGAGGGGGGCATCAAGCGTCCATAATGGAAACATTGTTCTCCCACCTTACAAGTCACTGGACAGACCACACATTAAATATTGTGTACAGATTTGGGCATCTGTACACAAGATATATATATCAGAGCTTGTGTGGATGCAAAGTCGGGCAACTAAAGTAATAAATGGAATGGATGGACTACAATACCCAGAGAGGTAATCAAAATTGGGGTTATTTCGGTTTAAAATAAAGGCGGCTGAGGGACGACCTAATAACTATGTATAAATATGTCAGGGGACAATACAGAGAAACTGTAACAAGGGGGCACCCTCTGCATCTAGAGTAAAGGAGGTTCCTACACCGACATAGAAGGGGGTTCTTTACTGTAAGAGCAGTGAGACTACAGAACTCTCTGCCCGAGAACGTTGCCATGTTGAATTCAATAAAACTGTTTGAAAAGGACCTGGACGCCTTTCTTAAGTACGAGAATATTTTAAGTCATAGTTACTAGATTACTTTAGAAGGGTTGTCGATTTGAGGAGTTAAGGTACCTTTACATGGGCTGATAGTCGCCCAAATAATCATGCTTACGAGCGATTACGGGCAACTGTCGGCCCATGTACACATGACCCCCAACAGGGCACTGAGCAAGAAGTCGCTCAGTAGTCACTAGTCATTATGTTTCAGTGAGTGACTTCTCACTCAAGTACTCAAGTCACTCAATCTCTGAGCGACTGTCTGTTTTCAGTATATGAAGGCAAGTGGGCGGACGGAAGAGGTCTCTGGTGCTCCACCTCCATTCTCTGACAGACTATCCATTATGTGCCCGATAGTCGTACTGTGTAAAGGTGCTGTTATTCTGACTGCCAGATTTGGAGTTCGGAAGGATTTTTTTTTTCTCTAGAATGAAGGAAATTGGCTTCTAACTCATGGGTGTTTTTAGCCTTACTCAGGATCACCATTGTAGGGTGATCAGTTGAACTGCATGGACTAAGGGGCGATCAAATAACTATGTATAAATACATTGGGAGACAATACAAGGATCTCTCCCATGATCTGTTTAGACTCAGAACTGTGACGGTAACAAGAGGGCATCCTCTACATCTAGAAGAAAGCAAGTTTTATCACCAACACAGAAGGGTGTTCTTTACTGTAAGAGCAGTGAGACTGTGGAACTCTCTGCCTGAGGACGTGGTGATGGCAAAATCCATAGAGGAGTTTAGGAGAGGACTACATGCCTTCCTAGAGCGGAAGGATATTACAGGATATAGACATTAGGTGTCCAGCAGGGTTGTTGATCTCAAAAGTTGATCCAGGTATTACTCATTATGGAGTCAGGAAGGATTTTTTTTCCTCCAAATGAGCTAAATTGGGGGTTTGTTGTTTTTTTTTTGCCTTCCTCTGGATCAACAACGGTGGGGTATGCCAGTAGCCTACCATCAAGGTTACATGGCTAGACTTCATCTTTATTATTTTGCGTCGTATCTTTGACTTTAGAAAGGGAATTTAGACAGCTATCTCCAGATTCTGAGCTAGGATCTATTTGAACAATAGAAAAGCCCTTTTTGCCTTCTGCATAGAAAAATTTGACACCTTTTTGTGGGAGATTAGAAATAGGAGATTGAGCTATCTACGTGGGGTTATATTATCAATACCATTCACCACAATATAGGATACAGATAGATCTTCTCACTAGTGAACCTACCATAATCTGGTTTGCTGTCAAAATATCTCCCTTCTCCCTTTACCTATAGGGGTGGGTGGTTATCTATTTATTTAATCTTGTGGTAACCATCCTTTTTCAAATTCATCTATAATCAAACTACGGTTGCTGATGAATTGCATCATCTGCAACGAAACGCGTTGAACCGCGAACCGCATATCATTTAACAGTACGCATCTCCTATGCTGGGATGACTACTAACTTTGCACACCTGGGTTATCTTCTAAATTAGTGTGCTCTAAAGTCCTTTCTTTATTATTATTGTTTCTGGGAAATTGGTACACAGGAGTGCATCGTTCGCCATATGTAGGGGTGACTACAAGTCCATGTGATCCCCAAGTTTTCCCAGTTATCGCCACACCTTCATCCACACAATTTTTGTTGTGGTGTGGTGATACGTTGTGTGTGCGTGTCTTGAGCCCTATATAAAAATAATTTTTTAGATTCTATTTGATAAAAGTTGAATTTTTAGTTACGTCTATTCTGCGAAGGGTGGGGTAGGATTGAAACAGGCTGAACTAGATGGACATTGTATTTATTCAGCCTATAATACTATGTTACTGTCCCTTTTTTAGTCTTACAAACTATTATATATTCAAAATGCTTCACTTGCCTTTTAAGTATTCTGCTACTCCAGTCCCCATCACTCTGGTCCTGGAAGCTCCTGCAGTGATCACGTACCATTCATTGTTCATGTCATTTCTGCAGTCATTTACAACTTTCAATAGTCATGTGTGCATGGACAGTACAGAAGTTTTCAGAACTGGAGCGTTGGAGACCAAAGCATTCTTTTATACACTTATCTGCTTTCTGGCAAATTTTAAAACATCTCAGAAAACCCTGTTAAGGCAAGCTGCACACAAGCATATCACAGTTAATGAGTTGGCCAAAAGCTAATTGGCAAAAGGTATTTCAAATAACAAGATCAGACCAGAAGTTTGGGTTTCAAAGGTGTTTAGGCACACAAAGCCTGGTTGTTGACAAATCTGTCATTCTCAAGAAAGATTGCTTAGTGTGAACCATGCCTCAAAGCAAACAACTTTCAGAAGACCTCAGAAGATGTGTCATAGAAACACATAACATTAGAAAAGGCTACAAAAGCAATGTAAAGAACTGGGTGTACATCAATCCATGGTTAGGCCAGATTCACACCAGCATATTGCGAGTGGATTTATTATATGCATCTCACCGAACTGCAGGTTTATTGATCCAAATCACGGCATCATTGGAGTCTATGATGCTGTGATTTCAGGTCAGTAGACCCACAGTTGGGTCAGGACACTCACCCATAATATGTTAGTGTGAAACTAGCCTACCCCTATGAATCTATGATTCTGTGAGCTCACTTCAGTCAAACAACTAACAACCACTTGTCCGTTAGTATGTAAGTATGTGAGTGAGTGATTCTCATGCTCCGCGCCTGGAGACATCATAGCTCGTCCCCTGGCGCCGTCATAGCTCATCCTAACACATTGAGAAGAAACTTAGCCATTATTATGTCAGACACAACTCAGCGGTCCTGACAGGAGACACCGACCTATTGCCACCACAGAGATCTGCTGGGATGAAGTACCTGTGATGACATCACTGCTGTAGGAGGAGCCATTCTGGAGTTTGGTAGTACTGTATACTGGATAAAGCAACAGAAACTACCAGGACCTGTAATGACGTCATTGTCACGTGATCACCTGTGTGGGTGGAGTCAGGGATACCATGACTAGGGGCTCATCACTGTAACCAGGAGCTATATGTGTCATGTGTGCAGTCAACGTAAATGTAGTAGAGCTGCGAGTGGCTTGTTTGTCTAATGTGCTGTGCGTGTAATGAGTATAGTCAGCATGGATGTATGTCATGTAGCAGGGCTGTGTTTGTAACATGTGCATGTCATGTAGACCAGCTGTGTTTGTGATGCGCATGTCATGTAGCAGAGCTAAGTTTGCAACATGTGCATGTACTGTGGCACAGCTGTGTCTCTCATATGCATGCCATGTAGCAGAGCTGTGTCTGGGCTGTGATGCATATGTCATGGAGCAATAGCTGAGTTTGTAACATGCGCATGTCACGTAGCACAGCTGTCTCTGTCACACACATATAATTTAGCAGAGCTGTGTTTGTACCATGCGCATGTCATGTCTGTCAGCTGTATGTCATGTACCCAAGCTGTGTCTGTGATGCGCATGTCATGTATCAGAGCTGAGTTTGTAACATGTGCATGTACTGTGGCACAGCTGTATCTTTCACGCTCATATAATGTAGCAAGCTGTATTTGTACCCTGCACATGTCATGTCTGTTAGCCACATGTCATGTACCAAAGCTGTGTCTGTGATGCGCATGTCATGTAGCAGAGCTGTGTCTGTCAGGCGCATGGCATGTAGCACAGCTGTGTGTGTCTGTCACACGCCCATGTACCACAGCTGTTTGTATGCATGACGTGCATGTAGCAGAGCTGTGTGGCGCATTGCACCACCAGAAACACTGGTACTGTAGTTTCCTAATAATTACTAGTAGAACTCTGATTGGGCTGGCAGACTCCTCCACATTATGCGTGTATAAATGCACTTGTGATCTATTTGTGTGAAACTGGCATAAGAAATTATCTAAAAATAGAGAATATTCAGGATTGCTGCTACTCTGTCTAGGAGAGGAAGCCTTGTTAAAGCCATTTCAAGAGCACAACGATAATCTTGAAGAACCCAAGAGTAACAGCAAAGGATTTACAGAAGACTGCAAACTCTGATAGCAAATATGAGCCTGAAGCTCCCTGTGTTTGGAGATCTGCTGAGCATAAAATCTCACATTATCTGCAAATGTTTGCAATATCATGATTTCTTGTTTCTCCAAGTTTAATATTGCTCTCATCCATTTCTGAGTTGATTTTGACTACTAACTATCACTGAAAGTTAGATAGATGTAGCTTGAATTTACTATGAATTGCAGCAACATATTGGCACAATTTGGGACGGAAACTAAACCAACTAATAGGTGGTCTAAATGTAGACTAGACTGTCTACTGTCTAACTTTTAGACAGTATTAGCAAATAAGCCCTTATATTCCATGTGTCTGCCGACCAGTGACTTGTAAAGATGAAGAACAATGCACCCCATGATCCTATTTGCCTTGGCAGCAGCTGCCTGACACTGGTTGCTCCAGTTAAGTTTACAGTTAACTAAAATCCCAAAGTCCTTTTCCCACTTATTATGTAATAGTAACATGTAGAAGAAGGTAGAATTACCAGCCTATAGTTTCTGGGTACACTTTGTGTTACTGGCACCCCTTTTGCTATGCCCCAATTATGTGGAACAGACTCCATCACTATAGAGTCCTTAAAGGGGCTACCAAGTTGTAAACTATTGGTTGCCTTTCAGTAGGATAGGATATCAATGAAAGATTTGCAGGTGTCTGCCACCAGGGATCCCTGCCGATCAGCTGTTTGCTGGGGTGGTGTGCCCACAAACACAATGAGCTGATTTCTGCAGGAAGAAGACAGCTCCCTTTCCAATGCAGTGGCCAGGCTTGGTATTGTAGGTGAAGTTCTCATTCATTTCAGTGGGGCATTGCCTGCAATACCAAGCCTAGCCACTGCAGTGGGAATGTAGCTGTCTTGTTCCTGCAGAAATTAGCTCATTGTGTGAGCACACTGACCAAGCTCAAGACCACAAGTCCAGCAAACAGCTGATTACTGGAGTCCCTGGCAATGGACCCCTGTCAATCTACTATTGATGACTTATCATGCTGAAAGGCATTATTAGTTTACAACTGGACAACCCCTTTAAATATAACAAACAATGATCTATCACATTACTTAATTCCCTTATTAATGATGTAATTGAAAGTGCTGGCAGTGCCTTACCTAGACATTTTGTCTTAAAATGTCTACAAAAATCACTGGAGCTCAAAGCCTTAAATAAAAATACAGTTTTGACAGAGGGGAGGAAATATATCAAGACAAGCATTTCCTACGCCTGTCTTCATATAATCTGCGTTGCAGGGAAATGCGCCAATTTTAATACATTAAGCACATCTCCCTTGCCAGACAAATCTATGACCACTAGGAGCTGGCATGTATTTGCACTATAATTTATACCAGTTTCTGGCATATATTGTGACTTTTTTGAAGCCAGAGTTCTGGCACAACTGGGATAATAAATATCCCCTAGGCTTTTCTCTAAATGCAGGAAGTTGCAAGAAATCAAGAGTGTCATCACTTAGGCTGAGAATATATGGCTCTCTTGAAGTTATAACTAGGTATGACTTAGGCGGTGTGGCGCAGATAATAAGGGATTTGGACTTTGCCAATGGCTAAAACGTTTGGGACAGCCCATTAATAGTATAATTCTTAAAATTAGAATATTAAATGTATTGCTGCTTTACTAGGTCTAGAAGTAAATACTTCGAGTCTGTTTTAGAGTTTAACATGTACAGTGAATACTCAAAAACTGCTGCACCACTCCACATAAGGGAGCTGTAAATAAGGTTATGTACTGCCTGTGTATTCCATTACAGCACACAAACCCATAATAGCGAATGAGACCGTTCATGCAGGCCAATAGTCTATGTGCAAAACCACAAAAAAAATCACTGTTTGTCCTTTTCTCATGTTTTATGGACTAGTAATGCGTTCTTGGATAACTGCTGAAGTCAGTGTGTAGGTCGCTGCACTGTACTGCCCTCTCTGGAGGGGAACCCAACAGAATCCCTTTAATAATGCTTCCCAGGAACGAAAAAGCATTCTTTTAGATAGATAGTCTTGCTTCTGCAAGATCAAATTTTGGAGTAGAGTCTCATTCTTCAGAAAATTTTCAATCCAACTTGGAAGTGGAGGTAAATCTCGATCCAGACTCACATTTTCGATTGAATTTATTGGAGTTGTGTTTCAGCCATTCATTCCACACAGAAGCCCAGGGAACACTCTATCTGTGATTTTTGAAGAAAAAAAGTCTTTCATTTAGGGCGGCATCACATGGAGATATTTGCATGCACATTTCCGCACACAAATTTTGCGCGGACAATACACAGAGAATGGAACTGTCAGGACCAGCAGCTCGCAGGGCCTCCGTGCCCACACCGCTGGCCCTAGCTCCCAGGCTTCAGCTGTGCGGCTCAGGGGAGCCCTGGTTCTGGTAACCTCCCCTGGCTGCTGTAATCCTGCTCGCTGCCAGGTTGCTAAGGACGCGGTGGGCTTGTTGTTATGACGACCTGGTGCGCGTCCTTGGTCTCCGTCTGGGGGCACGTTCCCCAGCGCCTCGGTGATTATACTCTGCTGCTGTCAGGTTCCCCGCCCCAATCAGCTGCTGGGATGGGAGCCCTGACCGCTTTTAAATGCCTTTGGTCCTTCCAGCATTTGCCAGTCTTAGGTAAGCCTTCGGCTGCACTCGTATTTTTTTGGATTGGCCTGTCTCCCTGTTTGACTATTTGCTTGAACCTGACTTCGCCTTCACCTAACCCCTTGTACCGCGTACCTGTTGCTGACTCGGATTGCCTGACTTACCTTTGTGTTTGTTTGTCTCAGTGTCTGTTTTGTAGTCTGACCCCTTGCCCTGCTTCCCTTGAGAGTCTAGGAACCGTCGCCCAGTTGTCGCCCTGGGGCTTAGCCCAGGCGGGGCAAATAAGTAAAGACAGGGGTTGCGGGCAGTTTTAAGGACTTCCAGTACCCGGACCCCAATTCCCTGACAGGAACCTATTGATTTCATTGGTTTCTTTCACCTGTGCGTATTGTTACTGTGTATTTCGGTTGCGCAAAAAAAAAATGCAGCATGCTCTATTTTCCTGTGCATGTGTGTACCAAGAATCCTCCTAGGTGGGTGGTCTGTTCTCTAAATACATCACTATTGTTCTCCAGCGGGACAGCAGCTGTTAAAGAATCTTATCAGCGCTCTCCACTGAAAACTCAGCATGCAGTCCCTCTTATCAGGGACGACTGATTTCATGCTTACCTGAAGTTAGCGATGGCGAAAACGTGCACGGTAAGCGCACAATGGGCACACATTTACACACAACAATAGCTTTTGAGTGATAATCGTTGTGTGTATAAGGGCCTTTAGACTTGCTTTACACGTTATCTAATTTGGCTCTATCTTTAACTGCTTTAAAACTTTGAAAACTTGTCTTTGCGCATATGGTAATGTCCCTCCAAACCATTCAAATCTGATTGGTCAGTCATAATTTCCTCCTGAGATTAGAAGGATGGACCAGAAGATGCGTATAGCTGAAAGGAAGAGAACCCCCAGGTGGGTTTCTTGCTCTCTTGGATTTACGTGAGGTTCTGACTTTCTCAGATACAATAGATAGTTCAGCAATAGAGATGAGCGAACGTACTCGGTAAGGGCGATTTCGCAATCAAGCACCGCGATTTTCGAGTACTTCACTACTCGGGTGAAAAGTACTAGGGTGCGCTGTGGGGCGCGGGGTTGCAGAGGGGAGTGGGGGGTAGCAGCGGGGAGCTCTCTCTCCCTCTCCCCCCCACTCCCCTCTGCAACCCCCCGCTCACCCACAGCGCACCCGAGTACTTTTCACACGAGTAGTGAAGTACTCGAAAATCGCGGTGCTCGATTGCGAAATCGCTCTTACCGAGTACGTTCGCTCATCTCTATTCAGCAACATAAGATGTTTCTTGTTTCAGACTGCAAAGTATTGTTCTTGGAGATGAACAGTCCGTGCAAAACTTTAGGGGTCCTTTCATCTGCCAAAGGCTGCTGATACTTCCCACACTCTCTGCTTAGATTTTCACTTCATATACCCCCCCCCTTACAAGGTGGACGTCTACATGGAAACAACTCCATGACAAAATCTTAGGGTACTCTTACACTTGATAATTGTTTACCTGAGTAAACGATGTCAGTTTGCTCCTTCACTCGGGCTGTCCATTTACACACAACACTAAATCTTTTTTTTCTGGATCATCCAGTCCTTTGTACCAGTGAACGAGAAAACACCCTTGAGCTGATGGACAGGAATTTCTGCCTGTAAACAGATCTGAATCTAGTGCTAAACAACTAATGTCCCTTTACTTGTAGGGACGCCCAGAAGGATGATAAATTGTCTCAACGGAGACGCAGAAGAGAATTTTAAAAATGTAGTTTTATACCTTCTTCCGTCGGCTCTTACAGAATTGATTGAATGATTAATTAAGGTGTCTCATTGCTAATGAACCTCTATCTTCTGATTGTACATTGGACTATTAACCCACTTGTGTGTACTGCCATAAGATCACCAAAACATATTGTATATACCTGTTTGGGTAAGATATTTAAGCCGTATCTCTCATTCTTTATCTGTCTAGTCCTTTACCTTTTCTTTATGCTGCTAGCAAAAATGTATGTAGATTTACAGGGAATGCATGTGGAAGCAAGGGCATCATGTATGACCAAGGATTCATGTGAAGGGAAATTAGAATTGTTAATTGTTGAGAGATTTTACACATAGTTATGATTGATACGATTAATTTGTATTCTTACTGCACAACAAAATCAATGATAGAAGCATTGTTTGTTGATAAAAACGTACGGTACATAAAATTATGATACACTGATGCAATTTCCTCTGTATAGGTGAATGCAGACGGCCTGGTTAGATACTGACTGCGAGAATTCCCGCAGCGGGATGTGACCCTATGCCCTTGGAGTGACCCATGGCTTATCTGTCCAGCGTTTTAACTCTGCGGATATGCCGGCTGGCGCACAGCCGCACATGTGCAGTTCAGAGTCGGCGCTCTGCGAGGCTCGCACTGAAATAGGACATGCTGTGATTTTGTTACCGCACGAGTTTTCACGCAGTCAAATCGCGGCTGTCTGCATAGGATTACATAAACTAATGCAATCCTATGGCGGTGTGCAATGGGAGAAATTCTGCGTGAAATCTCGCCACGGAATTTCCGCCCGAGTGCATTCAGCCTAATACAACTGTGTTACAGACGTATAAAAATACGCTCATGTGAAAAAAACCTTTAAGGGGTTTTCCCCACTACATAAAAGTGCTCCACAACCCCTCTGTCTTTCCTGGTTGCTGCTGACCAGGACATGCGACTGCTGCAGGCAATCACTGACCACAACAGTGACCTTCTATAGCCAGTGATTGGCTGCAGCAGCAACCAGGAAGGACAGAGAGGTCGTGAAGCAATTTTAAGTAATAGGAAAAGCTCTTTCATGTGAAATTAGCAAATTAGATTGAAGTATTAACCACATGTGCCTCACATTAATGTTGTCTTCACATGATTATCCAGATTTTTTCTTCTGGCGGAGAATTATCATTACCTTCAATATTCACCATTCCAAACAGAGGAGGAGCAGAAGGAGTATTACAGATAAGAGCTATATAAAAGCAAACAAAAGTGACTGTGCAAACTGAGTGTGTGTGCTGTATTCTAAGTGCGCTGTTTAAGTGTGGGACTTGAAATTAGTGGACATCGCTTACGGCAGCTCTTCCTCTTTAATTTGTATTTATTTATGTATCAACTCATAATAAACATTTAGTTTACACATTGTAGCTAAATTGTTTCTCATTTTCCTAGAGATTAACATTGCACTGAGTGGAAACATTGGAGGGTCATATTGTTAACCATTGCAACAATTAAAAAGCACATATAGTTTGCTTGTGTTTTCAATCACTATTGTTTTGCACAAGTGATTAACCCTTTAACAACCACCGATACACCTTTTGACGGCCTCCTGAGCTGGGCCTTATTCCACACGGCCGTCAAAAGACTGCCTCACTGTGGAATAAAGCCATGGGCCCAGGGGGGCGTCACAGCTCCAGGATCTCACCTACCGGAGGCAAGTGGGAGTCTGGAGCACACACAGGGGGCTGCGGATTGCAGTCCCCAATCATCGGATTGTCTATTTTTACTACCTAAATGTGGTGAAAAAACATTGTCAGAATCACTTGAATATGCAAAACCTTTACGGAGTTATTCTATGCTAAAGTGACACATGTCATATCTCCAGAATCTGGCCTGGACATTAAGGCACAAACAGGCTTGGTCACTAAGGTGTTAATTAAGAGTGGGGTTACCCAATCAGGGTGTGATAAATTGCTTTTGTGGAACTTCCTGTGTCCTTTCCAAACAGAGGAGCAGTATTACAGATAAGAGCTATATAAAAACAAACAAAAGTGCGAATGCTGTATTCTAAACTTTGCCGTTTCTAAAGTGTTATGGCCCAGTTACACACAAAGATAATCATTCAAAAGATTTTGAGTGATTGTTTTACATAAACTGCCATCACCTTCATTTGCATGTAAATGAGTCTTCAGCAGCTGTATGGTCTCTGCATTCAGCTCCTTTGTTCTGCTGCATACAATGTAATCAGCAGCTCCCATGAAGAATACAGCATCATGGACAGCAAACACAGCATGCGGTCTGTGTTATCTTCTCTCCTGCTGAATGATGGATTTTCTGCTCACCTAAAAATCATCATTTAGCCAAAGAGTGAAAGATCAGAGCATTTATACATGATTATCGCTCAAACGATGGCTTTTGAGTGAAATTTGAGTGATAATCGTTGTGTGTAAATGGGTCTTAAGACTTGAGATTAGTGTCTTTAGATTCAATTATATTTATTTACTGCCCATTTTAATTTTCACTTGCATACATTATTTTTATCTAATCTATCAGCACAATCTCCACTTAAAATGTGCTCCATGATTAACAATGCCATCCAGTGTGCATCTTGTGCCATATGTGCAGTCCTTCAATAGCAGTTTGAGGGTGAATACTGCTGTACGAGATGTCAGCGTGTTGTGCGTTTGAAAGCCCATATCCTGTATCTAAATTCACAACTTGCAACATTGAGATCCATTTGCATCCTGGAAAGATGTCAGCTGCTCACTGAGCACTCGCTGGGGTGGATGGTAGTATGGGAGAGCAGGATGATCTGGCAGTCCGCTGCGTGACAGAAGGAGGGGTACAGGGAAGAGTGCCAGGGAGGCTATTCCTGAACTGGCACACCCCAATAAGTTTGCAAAGTTGGCAGATGAGGGGGATGGCAATACAGGATTAGAACTACTGCAGCATGACATGTCTGCTAACCACCAGGGGGATGTCTGCTCCAGTAAAAAGGGGAATAGGAGTGCAGGGCAGGCTATATAGGTAGTGGGAGACTCTATTATGGAGACAAATAGGGCAATCTATAGGGATACATTTAACATATATATGAAGAAAAAAAAACCTCTAAACTGTATGGTAACTAATGCGAAGAGTAATAATGGCTGTAGAAAACAAAGAGTGGGTAAAACCTGGTTGAACAAATGTGACTAGGTGGTTAATTTACAGGATTATAGTTGCTTTAGAAGGGATCATATAAACCAGAAATGGGGAGGGGTTTGTCTTTATGTAAAATCCTGTTTTAAACCTACACTACTGGAAGATATATGTGAGGGAGATGAAGATGTGGAGTCTCTATAGGTCTAGATACATGGTCGAGAAAACAATAAAATTCTCATAGGTTTTTTTTAAAAGCCACCAATTATAATACAAGCCACCAAAAATATATTACTTAGGCAGGATTCACACGAACGTATATCGGCTCGGTTTTCATGCCGAGCCGATATACGTCATCCTCATCTGCAAGGGGGGGGGGAGGATGGAAGAGCCAGGAGCAGGAACTGAGCTCCCGCCCCCTCTCTGCCTCCTCTCCGCCCCTCTGCACTATTTGCAATGGGGGGAGCCGGGACGGGGGTGGGGCTAATTCACATAATTAAGCCCTGCCCTGTCCCGCCTCCTTTCATTGCAAATAGTGCAGAGGGGCAGAGAGGGGGTGGACAGGAGGCAGAGAGGGGGCGGGAGCTCAGTTCCTGCTCCTGGCTCTTCCATCCCCCCCCCCCCCTGCAGATGAGGACGACGTATATCGGCTCAGCGTGAAAACCGAGCCGATATACGTTCGTGTGAATGCAGCCTTAGGCAAATAGATGAAGCAGCAAGTCACAATGAGGTAATTATTATGGGAGACTAACTATCCAGATATAAACTGGGAAGCCAAAACCTGTGGATCACATAATGCAAACAAGTTTCTGTCAATCACGTACTCCAACTAGTGCAGGACCCAACTACAGGGACAGCCATTTTGGACTTCGTAACCAACAGCGTAACAAAGCTGCATGTCAGGGGCACCTGGGAAGTACTGGCTATAATATAAGTTTCCACTTGTCTTTTAGTAGGGAGTTTTAGCAGGGAGCTACAAAAGCAAGAAGGCAATAAACCTTATCGACTGGGACAATGTTCTTAGAAATAAAAGTACAGACAATAAATGGGGACTTTTTAGAACCATCTTAAATACTCACTCTAAGTGTTCATACCTTATAGGAATAAAAGTGTTGGGAATATGAGAAAACCAATGAGGCTCAATAAAGATGTAAAGGGTGCAATAAACAAAAATAAAGCATTTAAACTACTAAAGCAAGCAGGCACTAGAGCAGCGCTAAAAGGCTGTAAGGAAAAATAAATTATGGAAAAAGGAAAAAAAAGCTGCAGTGGTGGATAAAGGGAGACTCATTGCCAAAGAGAAAGTAAAGCAAATCCTAAACTGTTCCTCACCTATGTAAATAAAAAGATTAATACTGAAAGTGTTTGTCCTTCAGAAAACATAATGTAGGAAAAACTGTAGAGGGTGATGAGGAGAAAGCAAATGTATTAAAAAGTTTTCCCCAGTGTATTAACTCAGGAATATAAAATGTAGAGTGATAAAGTAAACTCTCCATTACATGTCACCAGTCTAAAGCCTCAGGCACACGACCATATATATAAAACGCTGCGGGACTCCCACAGCGTTTTACAGGTCTGTGAGAGCTGGCAGTGAATGCACTGCATATGACCACGTATCTCATGCACACGGTCATGCGCAGTGTGGCCTGTCTTTTTTTTTTTCAAATTCTCTGCTCGGTTTCATATGGGGGTTGGGTATATATCGCCGTCCATACGCAATGTATTGCATATGGACAGGTTGCATACGCTGCCCATAGAAAAGAATAGAGCTCATGCTGCGTGGTATTATTGAGAAACAGAGCATGCTGCAATCTTTTTCTCGCATGTATCTATACACTAATGTGAATGAAACAATGAAAGTCCGTTTACTTTCATTAAACCCATTCACCGCATGTCATGGGCAAAATACAGTCGTGTGAACGAGCCCTAACCTAGAAAGAAATGTAAAGCTGCCTTAAAAAGATTAAAATAAATAAGTTGCAGGGTGCCGATGGCATACACCCACGGGTTTTAAGAGAATTAAGTAGGCCTCATGCCCATGGCCATGATGGACTCCGCCAGCGGAATATCATAGCAGAGTCCATTACGGCGCCCCCAAAGACCCCATACTTACCTCTCCGGATCCACCGCTCGAGTTAAGTCTGGTGAGCCGGGGTGCATGCGCAGTACAGCGATGCTTCCGCTTTTACTACAATGGAAGCTGGCCGCGCGTTTTTCCATGGCAATTAGAACACGCTGTGGGTTTTTTTTAACCCTCTACAATTCCGCAGTGTGAACATTGAGGTATTAGGTTCAATAGGACCTTATAGCTGCAGGATAATGCTGCGGGCTTCATGCGGCAGAAATCCGGCGGTGAGCATTAGCCCGTAATGTAATAGAGCATGGTTTCTTATTTTCAGGAATCTGTCATCAGGTTTTCCCTATGCAATATAGGCTATGCATGTAACAGTGTTGATATAATGAGATTGCCATATTGGTAAAAATGGTTATGCATGTCCTGGTATCTTTACAATCCTCTTTTGAAGTTTTCCTGCTTTGTATTAAACTTAGGGGAAAAGGAGTTAGATCTTTGTGAAAGTTAGATTTTGTCCGCACAGCCATGCCCTATTCTTTTTAATATATTTATTAATGACCTGGCAGAAGGATTGTTCAGTCAAATATCAAAATTTGCAGGTGATACAAAATTAGGTAAAGAAATTAACACAAGAGAAGACAGAATGTGGTTGCAAGTGGATCTGGATAAATTGGGGGCAGAAGAGTGTCAAATGAGGTTTAACACTGATGAATGTAAGATTATGTACATGGGCAGAGGGAATACATGTCACCATTACATACTAAATGGGAAACCACTGCGTTACACTGACATAGAAAAAGAATGGGTGTTTTAGTTAACTTTAAGCTTAACTGGAGCAACCAGTGTCAGGCAGCTGCTGCCAAGCCAAATAGGATCATGGGGTGAAATCAAAAGAGGTGCAGTGGCACATGACAAGAACATTGTTATTCCTCTTTACAAATCACTGGTCAGACCACACATGGAATATTGTGGACAGTTTTGGGCACTGGTACTCAAAACAGAGATTTGCCCCATGATCCATTTATACCCAGGACTGTATTACTCTGCGTCCACAGCAGTCGTTCTCAAAGCGGTCTATATGGACCCCCAGGGGTTGATTTTGACTTGCTGGGGTACATGTCAGCAAGAAAAAAATTTGGGGGTGTACAGGATATAAATGGGGGTCCACATGAGCAAACTCAATTTAAGAAGGTAATCATCAACATTAGGCGTTCTATAAATGACATAATACACCTCACACAGATTTCGTACAGAATACTTATAATAGACATAGAATTTATTTACCTCTTTGATATTTTATGTAGAGTAAAATGGTTTATGTGGAGTTCACGCAAAACTTCTTGGGCTCTGGCGACAGACAAAACAGACCTGCGCAGTAGCTAGTTTACCTATTTCTACTGTGCATCTTTTTCAGAGTCCAAGAAGTTTTGCGCAAACTGTACCGATCTGCGTAGTGGTGTGCTATGTTCATGTGCAAGTTTTTACAAGTTTTCATACCAGCAGCAATGCATTGCGCTCGTACCTGTCGCTTATCCTGCATTATGGACTATCGCAAGAAAGTGCATGATAGCTTTTCCATCTTCATACCTCGTGGGAAGGGGTTTTAGTGCGGTCGCCAATCTTCTTACGAAAAGAGAAATTGATTGCAAATCACTGGAGGTGGAGACTTGAGACGATAGCTCACTAATGTGAAGCCAAATATTGAACAAGTGCCATCAGCGCATCAGGCTCATCCCTCCCATTAACAGCATTATTTGTGTAGTCATTTTATGTAAGAAGTTCACTAGGTTCTGTTTTGTTTCGTGCCAAATCCAAATACTTTTGTGTCTTTTCAATAAAGTTCAGAATAAAAATTGTACGTTTTTTTTTTTTAAACAATTGTCCACTCTACAAAAAAAAAGCTATCCAAGTGAGCATCACTGTCAGCTAGGATAAACCCATTTGACTAATACATTATGGAAAAGTCAATGTTAGGCCGGCTGTACACGGCTGGATTTGCATTGCGGTATACAGAGCCGACGTTCGCCTCTAGATTCTGCAGCAAATACCGCCCATAACAGAAAACAAACCAAAAATTTGCAAGTGGTCTATGGGGCAAAAAAGTTTGGGAACCTCTGGTCTAGAGGAAAGGTTTCTACATCAACATAAGGGGGTTCTTCACTATAAGAGCAGTTAGACTATGGAACTCTCTGCCTGAGGACTATAAAGCCTCATATCCACGGGCGGGTCGGATTCTGCATACGGGAGCCCAAAGCGTAATCCCATCCTGCTCACGGCTAAGGACACAATTACCTTTCCAGAGTTTTTTTCACTGCGGCTATGTGCAGAAGCGCCGGCTGGTGCGCCATGCACAGTGCCTTTTTTTTTCTTCTTTAAACTCTTGCTTTCCTGTGGTATCAGCTGTGGGTGAGCCACAGATCGGACCACTTCCACTGAAGAAAATGGAGCATGCTGCGATTTGTTTTCCTGGACCAAAAAGTCTGGAAAACAAATCCGTATGCTTGAATGCATTTGCGGACGGCCCATGTATACCTAGGGGCGGCTTGATTTGTGGATTCCGTCCATGGACATGAGGCCTAAGCGTTTAAGAGTGGCCCAGAGTTCTTTGAGTGCAACAATATTACATGTTTTAGTCACCAATTACTTCAGAAGGGTTGTTGATCCAGGGATTATTCCGATTACCAGAATGAGTTGGGATGGATTCCCCTGCCCACCGCTTTTTTTTTTTTCAAAGACATTTAATTTTTTTCAATTATTTTCTGCGGTCATTTTGTGCGCGCAATAACTTTTTTATTTTTCCGTCGACATAGTTGAGCAAGGGCTCATTTTTGCGGGATGTCCTATAGTTTCTGATAGTACCAGTTTGGAATACATACGACTTTTTAATCGCTTTTTTGTGGCAGACAGGGTAACTAAAAAAGTGCATTTCTGGTGTTCTTTATTTTTTTTTTCGGACGATGACCGTGCAGGAAAAATAATGCACTACTTTGATAGATCGGACTTTTATGGACGTGGCAATGCCAAATACATATTTTTATTTTAGGATTTAGATTTTTTAATAATAGATAGGGCAAAAGGGGGGTGATTTCAACTTTTCTAACTTTTTGTTTTTACAATTAAAAAAACTTTATTGATTTTTTTTTCTTACTTTACTTTAAAGTCGCTCTGGTGGACTACAACCAGCGATGTTTGATCGCTCCTGCAGTATGACGTAATGCTATAGCATTACGTCATACTGCCATTTAACAGGCAGTCTATCAAGCCACCCCACGGGGATGGCTTGATAGGCAGTCTGGTAAGGCAGCCCTGGGGCCTCTCTAAAGATCCCCGGCTGCCATGACACCTGCACGGCTTCCCCGATCTCACCACGGGGGAGCCACGCAGGACCCCCGCCCATCGGCATTTAAATGGTTTAATAGCCGCGAACGGCCGATAGTAGCTATTGCCCACGGGTCTCAGCTGTAATAAACAGCTGACGCCCGCACTGTATGAAGAGAGGTTGCCCCGCAACCTCTCTTCATACATACCCCGCCGCTTCATGACGTACCTTTACGTCATGGAGCGGGAAGGGGTTAAAGGAGTTTTCCATGACTTGGTTCATTAACCCCTTGAGTGGCGGGTTTCTTACCACCCTGTCTGACCCACCAGGGCAGGTTTTTTAAATGGGCCAATCATTTAATTTCACTAATTTTCCAGTCGCATTCCAAGAGCCATAAGCTTTTCATTTTTCCATTGACACGGCCATGTGAGGGCTTGTTTTTTGCGGGACAAGTTGTACTTTTTGATGCCATCATTTTTGGGTATATATAATGGATTGCATAACTTTTGTGAAAAAATTTGTAGGGAGATAAGGGGAAAAAAAAAAAGAAATCCTGCCCTTTGTTTTTTCGATTTCATTTTTACTGCGTTCAGAATAAATAGTGTGATAACATTATTCTCTGAATTAACACAATTCCAGCGATACCAAGTTTATACAGTTTTTTTAGGTTTTGCTATTTTTGTACATTTAAAACTTTTTTTCTTAAAGGTTTGCTTTTGTGTCGCCACATTCCAAGAGCCGTATTATTATTTTTTTTACCATTGCCAGCGCCCCAGAATGCCTTGTTTTTTGCGGGATGAACTCTAGTCTTCATTTATCTAAATTTTTGGAACATGTAAAATTTTGATAGCTTTTTATTTCATTTTTTTCTAGGTGGCAAGATTAACAAAATCTGTAATTCTGGCATGTTTTTTATTTTTATTTTTGACTGCATTCTCTAAGCAGTATAAATAATGTATTAAAGTAATTCTACAGGCCAGTACGATTATGTTAATACCAAATTGTAATAGTTATTTTTCTTTTTCATGACTTTTTCACACTTAAAAAAAAAAAAAAGTAATAAAGTAATAAAAGTTTAAATCCCCCTCCTTTTGCCATATCTAGAATAAAAAAATCTAAATCCTAAAAGAAAAATACAAATTTGGTATCGCCGCGTCCATAAATGTCCGATCTATCAAAGTAGTGCATTATTTACCCTGCACGGTGAACGTAGTCCGGAAAAAAAATAAAGAACGCCCCAAATGCACTTTTTCACCCTGTCTCCCAGAAAAAAAATGCAATTAAAAGCGAACAAAAAGTCGTATGTATTTTAAAATGGTACCAACGTTAACTACAGGACATCCCGCAAATAATGAGCCCTTGCTCAAGTACGGCGATGGAAAAATAAAAAAGTTATTGCGCGCAGAAGATACAGCAGAAAATAATTTTAAAAAGTTATGTCTTTGAAAAAAAATCAAGTACTACAGCAAAAAAAAAAACTATACACATTTGGTATCGTAGTAATCGTACTGACCCATAGAATAAAGTTATCAGGTCGTTTTTGTTGCAGTTTGTGCGCCGTAGAAACAAAACGGACTGAAGGATGGTGGAAGGTCATTTTTTTTTTCATTTTACTCCACTTAGATTTTTGTAAAAGTTTTTCAGTACATTATATGGTACTTTAAATAACACCATTGAAAAGTATAACTCATTCCGCAAAAAACAGGCTCTCATACAGCGACGTCGATGGATAAATAAAGGAGTTATGATTTTTTTAACGGGGGGAGGAGAAAAAGAAATGGGGAAAGAAGAAAAAAGGGACCATGTCATTAATGGGTTAAATAATGTTCTAACTTCCTTCTCTGGATCATTACGACGCCAGGATACCACATGTATAATTTTATTTTTAGTTTTTTACAAAGTAAAGGGAGACAAGTGTTTTTAATTTTATTTATTTTATTTTTTAAAATAATTTTTACATTTTTTTATTTTTGTCCCTTTAGGGGACTTCCACAGAGACCCATCAGGACCCCCTGATCACATTCCGGGGGTCCGTTGGTGACAGCCCTTTACATGCTGCAGTCACAGACTGCAGCATGTAAAGGGTTAACACAGCAGAGATCAGAGGTTTTCTCTGATCTCTGCTGTAAGAGCTGGTGCCTAGCTGTCCTCTGACAGCCAAGCACCAGCTCTCCCTGAAACAGAGACCATCGGCTTGCTTCTGGCAAGCCGATGGTCGCTATAGCAATCTGTAAACAAAGCAGGACATTAGAAGCAGGATATTGCCGGCATATCAGCAACATCTTCCTGCTTCTCAATGTCCTGCTTTGTTCTCTGTGGGTCTGTGCAGGCAGAGCACACTGCCACAGCTTGTGGCATTGTGCTCTGCAGCTCCCATAGACGACTTCACAGAGGGGGCAGTATAGAGTCAACTAGGAAATATAAGCCCAATTCACAAACGTGACTACCACTAAAAACGTATTTTATTAAATATATTAAAAGACATAAACTGGGCACTACAAAGACAACACACAGCAACCAGGTACCTCCAGACACAGATTCGTTATAGGAGGATAAGGACCTGGAGTTATTTGATACTTGATAAGCGATAAAAAAAAAAAAAAAATGTTTTATGATAACAAACAAAAACACTCTACCCAAGATGGATTCAAAAAAGCAAAGGATAATTCAATATAGGTGCCAAAAGAGCTGGTTTATTCTATGTGTAAACAAGGCAGGGTTACCATTTGGACTCTCACTTGTGATGGAACACTATCACTATCAGTGATCAGGACTCAGGCTCCAACAATTGAGCGTGCATGCTCTCAAGATAGACAAGCCATAAAGCTAGTTTCCTAGTAGGTAGATTTCAGGCAAGCAACCCCAGCAAACCCCCCAGATATAGGGCTCAAGAGAGAGCAAAGAAAAAGGTATGACCCATCGCCTTGATGGTAGGCTAGGGAGATATATATTATATATTAGTTTGATGTTCTCTCGGGGATTTCTCATTCCCTCTACCTTTGAACCTATGACTCAAGTACTGTATCTCCTGATGATCCAACAAATTAATGGTGAAACGCGTAGAGTATAAGTACTGACCAACTCTAGTACTGATCTGAGTATTTGTACTGGCTTACTCAAGTACTGATCATCATAAGTGAATACCTAGATGGTGATCCTGTCTTGTCGACACCCATAACAATTCAGGACGCTTAATTGTTGGAGCCTGAGTCCTGATCACTGATAGTGATAGTGTTCCATCACAAGTGAGAGTCCAAATGGTAACCCTGCCTTGTTTACACATAGAATAAACCAGCTCTTTTGGCTCCTATATTGAATTATCCTTTGCTTTTTTGAATCCATCTTGGGTAGATTGTTTTTGTTTGTTATCATAAAACATTTTTATTTTTTTTATTTTTTTTTTATCGCTTATCAAGTATCAAATAACTCCAGGTCCTTATCCTCCTATAACGAATCTGTGTCTGGAGGTACCTGGTTGCTGTGTGTTGTCTTTGTAGTGCCCAGTTTATGTCTTTTAATATATTTAATAAAATACGTTTTTAGTGGTAGTCACGTCTGTGAATTGCAGCTCCCATAGAGATACATAGCCCGGAAATCTTCCAGGCTATATCGCTATGAGCAGTGGAGCTCGTCCCAGAAAATTTCCGGGCGTGCCACTCAAGGGGTTAATAGCGATTGGCAGATATCCAGGATCCCCACTGATTAGTTCTGTCCACACTCAAAGCGGGCAAGGCAATGAACACACACCTGTCCATATTGCAGTGGGTCGATTTGGTGATGTGGGTACAACTCCCAATCAAAAAGCTGATTAGAGGGGATCTTGAGTGGTGGAACCCTGCCAATTGATCACTGATGACCCTAAGGTACCAGTTAAAAAGACTGTCATCTACTTTTATACCAATAAGCTAAGCTTGTGGGCTTAAAGTAGGTGGCTGGCCAAGTCTAGGCACGTAAGTGTTATATTTGTCGCTCCCCCGGAGTGACCGCTGTAAAAAACTGCTGCAGTACATTGAATAGCGCTCCTAAGGAGTACGATCCTTCGAAAATTAGAGCAGGCAGACTACTTACCAGTGCCACTCAATGTATTGAGCATTGGCTTTCAGCACTCACATCAAGCTAATAGGGGAGGTAAGTATAACACTTGCATGCCTGGACTCAGCAAGTCACCTTTTTTTTTTTACAAATTCTGTTTTTATTGAAAGATTTTCAAGCAGAAGCATAGGTAGATAATACCATCAAAGCCTTCAGCATTAGGCAAATGACAATCACTTCTTGATTAATTAAACAAGGAGGGGGGTGAGGGAGAGGGGGGAGAAGATAAGGTTAGACCACTTAAAGGGGTTGTCTCGCGGCAGCAAGTGGGGTTATACACTTCTGTATGGCCATATTAATGCACTTTGTAATGTACATCGTGCATTAAATATGAGCCATACAGAAGTTATTCCCTTACCTGCTCCGGTGTTGGCGTCCCCGTCTCCATGGCTCCGTCTAATTCTGATGTCTTCTGGCGTTTTTAGACGCGCCTGCGCTGTGGGGTCTTCTGCTTCTGGTCGGTCCGGGCATGAGCGGCGTTCTGGCTCCGCCCCTTCTACGCATCATCGCGTAGCTCCGCCCCATCACGTATGCCGATTCCAGCCAATCAGGAGGCTGGAATCGGCAATGGAACGCACAGAGCCCATGGTGCACCATGGGAGAAGACCCGCAGTGCACTATGGGAGAAAACCACAGTGCATCCCTGGGAAAGGATCAGCGGCCATCTTAGGGAGAAGATTTTTATAACTCCATATTTCGTCGGATTGGTGAGTAGCAAGCGGTTTAAAAAACGCTTTAAATTGCTATTTTATGCCGGGGGGGTGGGGGGGGGGGGGGGTGACAGGGGGAATGGGCTAATGTAAAATTTTGATGTTTGCCACGAGACAACCTCTTTAAGAGGAAGGCCCTAGACCAAGTGGGCAAGGGAAAAGGAGTTAGGATAGAAGGTTTACAGAGCGGAATACACTTAATAGTAGAGTAAAACAAAGCTCAGCAATACAGTAAATGTAAGTATGTATTTATCTCATAAAGTACTCAGTAAATTAAGATGGAGAGGTCCCAGGTTTTCCTGAATTTAGCGTGTGATCTATTAGCCCAGCTAGTCAGTTCTTCAAGTCTTCTAATTTCGTTGACTTTAGCGATCCATTGTTCATGCGAGGGAGCAGTTGGGGCTAGCCATAGAGTAGGAGTTAGGACTTTGCTGCAGCTATCATGTGGGAGATGAGGTTAGCTTTTGAGGGTTTGATGAGGGCCTTGCAAGAATTACAGCCTCTGGAGTAAGCTTAAATGAGCGGTCACAGATATTACATATGGAACATTCAATCCTACTCCAGAAAGGTTGTATAAGCAGGCAAAACCACCAAATGTGTGCTAAAGTGCCCACGCTTCCATTGCAGCACCAACAAAGATTAGAATCAGCTAATTTGTAGGCATAAAGCCATTCTGGAGACTTATACCACCTGGTAAGGAGTTTATAATGGTTTTCTTGAAGTCTAGTGCATCTAGAAGCAAGTCACCTACTTTCAACCCATGAACCTAGCTTATGGGGCTAAAATTAGATGACAGATTCCCTTAAAGGGGTTTTCTAGTACTTAAAGCTCATCATGGATTACAGAGTGTAAACAAGCCTAGGCATAGTCTAAGGTGATAGAATACTCCTTCCTTTATCCTTTCTTCAGTCGAAGCTTTAAAAAAAAAAAAAAAGATCCCAAGTCAAATGTTGGCTTTTTTTTTTGTAGGTTTGTGTCAACATTTGAGTAAACACAAAGAAGGATACAGAAAGATAAACAATTAACACAAACAGGAGCTTTAGGCCACATGCCCACGGCTGTAACGAACTCCACCAGCGGAATATCACAGCAGAGTCAGCCATGGTGCCCCTCAAAACCCTCATACTCACCCCTCTGGATGTGCTGTATGTAGGCCAGCATGCATGGGCAGTACAGCGCGTAACGCGCCGACACTGCAGGATGACACGAATGGCGAGGACGCATATTCACGCGATGCTTCCGTTGTGCTACAGCGGAAGTATAGCGTGACGGACGGCTTCTATTGACTACAATGGAGGCCGGCCGCGGGTATTCCTGCAGCAAATAGAGCATGCCGCAGTTTCTACATTGGGCTATTAGGTTCAATAGAACCTAATTGCTGCGAGACAACGGCATGGATTTCCGCGGCAGAAATCCGGACGTGGGCATTAGCCCTTAGGCTGGGTTCACACGGGGCGGAATTGCTGCCTGCAATCTTAACGCTTTCCAATCTACTGTCTGACTTCTTCCAACATTCTGATTGAAGCCTGTACAGCTCTGATGTTGAAAGACGTCCGGCAAGGTATTCTTACTGCATATTACTGGCAGCTCTGCTTTCGGGGGCCTCTCCAGCATGTCACATACTGCAGTACTGGCTCTAGCCAGCAGATGGCGCCATTGTAAAACAGCAGAAAGAGAAAGCCCCCTAGGAAACCCTGAATCCAAAATTGGATTGCAAAGGGTTAAACTCAAGACTAAGATGCAAAGTGGCCGAGATTTGCAAAAATCTCATCCACACGCTGTGGACAGTCCATTGCGGCCAAGCCATGCTTAAACTGACATGCCAAGCGGAATTCAAAGCCGCAGCATGTCAATTGTATCGCTGTTTCCGCTGTGGTCTCTCTCCCTCTCTATGGGGAGAGATGGCTGCAGCGGAATAAGTAGCTTTCAAAATCCGTAGGACTTCAGCTGCGGAAATCTTGCGGAATTTCTATGCGGAACCACTGTGGACATTCTGCAAGATTTCCACCCTGTGTGAACCCAGCCTTAGACCCCTCTCACACCACTGTTTTTTTTAGCGTTTAAAGCTGCGCTTTAAGCGCAGCACTAAACACTGTCAGAGGCTCCCATTGTTTTCAATGGAGCATATCAGACATGCACTCTATCACGGCGCCTTCCAGTGCAGTAATTTGAGTGGAATCTGAGGTGCGCTAAACACAAAAAAATAGAACAATGATGAGATGTGCAAAACCTCTGTTGGCTGCAGGGAGCTGCGTCCAAAACCGAAAGTAATGTCGCGGCGCTTTCCCGCACTGCTGTGTGCGAGCAGCCTAAGGGGAACCAAAAAAATGGATTATACCCACCTGATAATCAGGTTTCCAGGAGTCTCCACGACAGCACCAATTGAGATTGCCTCCTCCTGATAGGACAGGAACACACAGAGGTTAAAAGCTCCCCCCCTTCCCCACTGGATTCTAACGAATTGCCGGGGCAGGAGCTCAACTTAAATTTCTTCCCTTAACCTGGTTTTTTTGTTGATTATAAAATTATATTATATTATATATTTTTTTTTTATATTATATTTTATAGTTTCTTTTTATCCATTTAGGGGGGGGGGGGGGGAGGTACGGGTGCTGTCGTGGAGACTCCTGGAAACCTGATTATCAGGTAGGTATAATCCATTTTTTCCCCAGTCGTCTCCACGACAGCACCAATTGAGACGTACCAACTAAAGTTTCCCTAGGGTGGGATTGCTGCCGAGAGGACTTTGCGGCCGAAGGCCATGTCCTCGTCCTGCTGCACTTTTACCCTATAGTGTTTAATGAACGTGGGGTGTTTCTTCCAGACTGCGGCCTTGCATATCTGCTCGACCGAGGCTGAGCTATGTTCGGCCCATGAAGATGCTAGTGCCCTTGTAGAATGGGCATTAAGAGCTAAGGGGATTTCCTTCCCGAGGGCCTTATAGGACTCTATGATGGCTAGGCGGAGCCACCTGACTATGGAGTTTTTTGCCGCTTTGTTCCCTTTATTTGGGCCACTGAACTGGACGAACAAGTTCTCGTCCCGCCTCCAGTGGCTTGTCGCCTCTATGTAGCCTAGGACTGCTCTCCTAACATCCAGGCAGCTTAGGGTTCTTTCTTCCTCGTTTTTAAGTTTACTAAAAAATTAGGGGATTATTATGTCTTGGGACCTATGAAAATGTGATACTACTTTTGGCATAAACGCCGGGTCCATTTTAAATACTAATTTGGTGTCCGAGATTTTCAGGAACGGGTGGCGAATGGACAAGGCCTGCAGCTCGCTAACCCGTCTTGCGGGGGTGATGGCTACTAAGAAAATGGTCTTGATAGTAAGCATTTTTATGGGTAGTGCTTCGATCGGCTCGAATGGTACCATTGTCATGGCCCTTAGAGCCCAATTAAGGTTCCAGTCTGGAAAAAGATTTATGGGCCTAGGCCATAATCTAGTTGCTGCTGCTAGGAACCTGTTGACCCATCTGCTGTCTGCGAACATTGTGTCACATATGGCGCTAAGGGCTGCGACCTGGACCTTCAGGGTGCTTGGAGAGAGGCCCATCTCTAGGCCCTCCTGCAAGAACTCTAAGATTAGAGGGATGTCCGGGATAGAATCCCCACGATCCCTTCCCTGTCTCCATGAGGAAAACCTTCTCCAAACTTTCTGGTAGATAAGGTGGGTCGTCTTTTTTCTGCTGGACATTAACGTTTCTACTACTCTCTCTGAGAATCCCTTCTCTTTTTGGGAGGATTCCTCAAGAGCCATGCTGTTAAGTGGAGCTTGTCTAGGCTCGGGTGGTTCAGTGGCCCCTGCAATAGAAGATCTGTCCAGGTAGGGAAGGTGACTGGGTCCTGGACGCTCCATGTTGCTAGAAGACCGAACCAGCTTCTCTTGGGCCAGAAGGGGGTCACCAGGATTAGTGTGCATACCTGGTTTCTGAAATGTTGTAAGACTCTGGGGATCAACGGTATAGGAGGAAAGGCGTACGCCAGCCCCTCTCCCCAGTCTTGGCCTAGGGCATCTACTGCTGTCGGCCGATCTCCCGGCTGGAGGGAGAAGTTGCTTACTTTGGCATTTTCCCTGGTTGCGAACAGGTCCAATTGTGGGGTCCCCCACCGGTTGATCAGGATTCTGAACGCCTCCAGGGAGAGAGACCATTCTCCTGGGTCTATTTGCTTCCTGCTCAGAAAGTCCGCTTTTTGGTTTAGCGTCCCCTTCAAGTGGGTTGCCATGATCGAAAGGATCCGGCCCTCTGCCCAGTGAAAGATTTTCTGCGCGATGTTTTGCAGGGCGGGAGATCTTGTGCCCCCTTGGTGTCGTATATGGGCGACCGCGGTGATATTGTCTGACAGTATCTTTATATGCCGGTTCCGTAGCGAGTTCCCTAACTGCTGTAGGACCTGCCATACGGCCTGTAGTTCCCTGTAATTTGAGGACTGTTCTTTCGTCATCTGAGGCCAGGGGCCCTGAAAGAACTGGTTCCCCACATGCGCTCCCCCTCCCCAGGCGCTTGCGTCCGTTGTGATGTGAGTGGCTGGGTTTTGTAGCCAATGAACTCCTCTCCGCAAGTTCTCTGGGGATGTCCACCAACGCAGGGATGTTTTCACCATGCTTGGGATGTACATTCTTGTCCCTAGAGAGGACTGCCTCTTGTCCCACGTAGATAGGACTGAGGCTTGCAGAGCTCTGGTGTGAGCCTGGGCCCATGCCACTTCTGGAATGCATGACGTCAAGCTTCCCAGGAGAGACATGGCTTCCCGAATTGTGCATAATCGTCTCCGTAGGAAGGTCTTGACTAACCGTCGGATTTTTTGTATTTTTTCCTCGGGTAGGCAGGAGCATTGCGATTCTGAGTTGAGCGTTATTCCCAGAAACGTCTTCTGCTTGTTGGGATCTAGGCTGGATTTTTCCCAGTTTATGATCCATCCTAAGGATTGGAGAAGTTCTAGCACTATCCTCAGGTGTTTCGTTAGGAGTTCTCTGGACTCTGCTATTATTAAAATATCGTCCAGGTAGGGTACTATTAGGACCGACTTCTTCCTCAGGTAGGCGGCTACCTCTGCCATAATTTTGGTGAAGATTCTGGGTGCTGAGGAGATCCCGAAGGGCAGGCATCTGAATTGATGGTGCTCTATTCCCTTGCCCATATCCACTGCGAACCTTAGGTATTTCCAGGACCCCTCATGGATCGGTACGTGGAAATAAGCATCCTTTAAATCGATGGATGCCATGTAGGCTCCTTCGGGAATCAACTTTATCGTTGAGGCGATGGACTCCATCTTGAATTTTCTGTATCTGATGCAGGTATTCAGAGGCTTCAGGTTTACTATCATACGCTGCTTCCCGCAGGGTTTTCTTACTAGGAAGAGCCTGGAATAATGGCCCTGGGTTTCCTCGTCTTGTGGTACGGGAGATATTGCATTTAGTTGTTGCAGGTCCTGAACGCTTTGCCTTAGTAGGTGTAACTGTTGTTTGGAGCCTCCCGTGATAATGAATTTTCTTCTGGGGAGGGACACCAGCTCTAGCCAGTATCCCTGCTGTAAGATCTTTGGGATCCATGGGCCTTCGCAAATCGTGGCCCATTGATCCACAAAGCTCCCCAGCCTTGCCCCTACGGGGATGGCGTCAGGGTCTCTGCTTTGGCTCCCCCTGGTGGGGGTTAAAGAGGATGTTCCTTCCTCTGCCCCCCTTCGGGTAACTCCAGCGGCCTGTCTTGCCCTTGCCTCGGTAGGCCTCGGGCTGTTGCACTGGGGTCCGGAAGAAGGTCTTCCCTCTCTGTGGCTTTTCTTCCGGGAATCCCTTCTTTTTGTCGGCCGCCTTCTCTAGAATCTTGTCCAAGTCCGGTCCGAACAAAAACTGGCCGTAGAACGGGAGGGCACATAGCTTATTTTTTGGAGGCTAGGTCGCCTGACCACGATTTCAGCCATAGCACTCTTCTGGCTGAGTTACAGCGGGCTGTAGCTTTCGCCGAGAGTTTGACAGTCTCGGCCGCGGCGTCCGCTAGGAAATTTGTTGCCATACGCAGGATCGGAAGGGAATTTAGAATCTGTTCCCTCGGCGTCTTATTGGTTAGGTGTAGCTCCAGCTGCTCTAGCCATACCCCCAGAGTCCGCTCCACACAAGTGGCTGCGGTCCCTGGCCTAAGTATGTTTGCCGCTGCCTCCCATGATTTCTTTAGAAGGCCCCCGCCTTGCGATCCATGGGATCTTTTAACTGTGCGGCGTCCTCAAAGGGCAGGGTCATCCTTCTGGCTACTTTGGCCACCGGGACGTCTACCCTAGGTACTTCCTCCCAGCTTGTGCAAACTTCCTCCTCGAATGGGTACCTTCTTTTTACCCCTCTAGCGGAGAAGGAGCCTGCGTCTGGTTTCCTCCACTCTTTCTGGATTATTTTGGTGATATTCTTGTGGACAGGGGAAGGTATGCTTGCGCCTCTTCCCTAGTCCCCCGAATATCTCGTCTTGTCAAGTACGTGGCTCTCTGGGCTCTTCCATTTTTAGCGTAGCCCTGACTGACTTAATCAATTCCGTTAAGTCGTCTTGATGGAATAAGTATCTTTTGTGTCCCTCATCATCTGAGGACTCCTCGGCTGCCTGTTCCTCTTGCTCCGACCCGATGGAACTCTCGGAGTCGGAAGGCTCGTCAGGAACATACGCCTTTTTCTGGCGTTTCGCTGGCGGTGCCAGCTGTGACGTTAGGGCTGATCTAACTTCCTCCTTCACCAGCTTCCTAACGTCCTCCATGAATGCCCCCGATTCCTCTCTGACTAGCCTAGCTACGCATGCCTTGCATAGGAGCCTCTGGTACGTAGCTGGCAGTCTTATCCTGCATTCCACGCATTTTCTGGGTTTTGTTCTGGGGGGGATGTCTTTTTTTATCCCCCTGACAAAGCATTTTTGCGGGTAAATATGCAATTATTCCATACACAACATACTGGATATTTGCATTGTATTTTTTGCCGCACTGGCTACTTACGGCCGCTGAGGCTGAGGTTTCAGCTGTCTCTGGGGCTGGAGCACTCATTACTATACCGGTGCTGCAGACACCCTGCGACCTGTAGTGCTGGTTTGTTCTGGCTTCTCTCAGGTTCCTATGTTTTTTTAAATTTTCGTACTCCTGCGCTAAGCCCCGCCCTCTCCGCTCCTGATGCAGACGCGATGACATCATCGCACTGGATACGTGATGCGGCGCCCCGCCCCCTGCCGTCAAAGGGCTTCCTGGAGCGCCGCAACTCTGCAGGGAGGACGAGGGGGACTGAGGCTCCCGCTTTGTACTCCCCATGGGCCGCCGCGGGAGGAACCTGGCCCGGGGGTTACCACCCCATGTGGCATCCCGGGAGGAGTCTGGCTTGGAAGGGAGGACAGGCTGACCCACTGCCCTCCGATCCGCCTGTAAGTAATCCTGGCTGGCTTCTCCACCAGCCCCTCTCAGAAATCCTGCCTCCTGGCAGGACAGGAAGACACTGAGGAAAGTGGGAAAGGGGGGAGCTTTTAACCTCTCAGTGTGTTCCTGTCCTATCAGGAGGAGGCAATCTCAATTGGTGCTGTCGTGGAGACGACTGGGGAAAGTAACTTTTTTTCATACTCCCACAGCTTACAATGAAATCTTGGATGGAATGGACATGTCGGGAAGAAGTGGCTATGTGGATGGTTTGGTTGACATGTCCCTTTGGCTAAGAGGGTGACCCCACTGTGAATTGCTGCTACGAAGTCATTTCTTTAAGGAAAAAAAGTTAATTGTCCAGCATGCTGTATTGGTTGAATTATTGGCAAATGACCATTTTATGAAGAGCAAAATGGACTAATTTCGTGTCACTTTTGCAAAAGCAAAATATGCCAATGTCCAAGTAAAAGAAATTTTGCAGGAAAAAAAAAAACACACTCATTGAGCTGACTTCCAATTTACTTGTATGCTTAATTGGGCGAAAATCTTCTTTAGTTGGATGCATAACAAGATAAGGAAGTGACCTGCGGTAAACCAATCAATGTGAATATCCAGCTGCGTGGGATGTTTAGGAAATTAAGGCACCTAACTTTGCTGTAATTTGACATGTTACACCCAACTAACTGCATGACCAGATGGTGTATGTGCTTCACGGTGACTGCCATCACTCCAGGCTAGAAGATGATACGGTCAATGTGCTGACGTGTAAAATATAATATCTCTTTGGTACACTGCAGGAGGGCTGGAGGACCGATTGTCTGCAACATGCTTTTAAATAAAGGTCACAGCAGGTGAGCAGTTCTAGAAACCTACAGACCAATCTAAATTGCAGGTCTTCAATGTGCTCATTGGCTTGGAGGTTATTAGAGTATGGCGAAGATGGGTCTAGTATGGCTTCTAAGAAAGTAGAGTACGCTCGTGAACTTCCTTTTGGCTCTACCTGGTGGTCTTGTGGTTGCCAGAAGCCACCGATATGTAAAAAAGGATTTCACCCACCATGGCGTAATTTTTTAATGCACATCTTCCTGGCCCTCTGTACAGGAGCTATTCTTCATTACAGCTATACAAGACGTGCCCTCTTTGGATGTGACACAAACTTAAAGATCCTAAGATTTTGATGATTATTCTTATGTAACAAAACCCAGCCATTTAAACCCTGTCCAAATTACCTTATGTACAATTTCAGGATGTTTCTTATCCAAAAGGAAACAATTACATGTCAGTTATTATTGGTTTTAATTGTTTCAGTGTTAAAGACAACATTGTTTTCCACACTACAAATATAGGAGAAAATATAACATTAAAGAAAAAAAAAATATGTACACTTGCAGGGAAAGACTAAAGGAGTGGTTTCAGAAATTAACACATACACGGGTAAGAAGAAACATACAAGAGTGCTTTACAGTGTATACATTTGTATCATCTCCCAAATGCAAGTCTTCCAAGAGAAATGAATACTTGGATTTATGATGCATGTGTTCACACACAAAGTGGAAATTAAAACCAAACACAGTAAACAGTACAAAATATTTACACTGAGACAGATGACACTGAAGCATATATATACACTCGCAGCACAAATGAGCACAGATACACTCAGACTAGAAACTATACAGAAGTGCTTACTGGTTTTTGCTAAATGTTCACAAGAAATAAGGACAAATTCAAGTCTCCCTTCAGCCTTAGTGTTGGGCTAGTGTGGAGACTGATACAGAATATTCTGTGTGACGTTTGCCGGATCCGCACATGGATGTAACCCTGTCAATGGGCAAAATCCATGCGCAGAATTCTGCCTATTCCATATTGAATTCTGCCGTGTGAACAGCCATTTTAGTATTCTCGGGCCAGATACTATTAGAAGCAAGAAGAGAGAAAATTCAGTCTGTATCTTTGTTTTACCATATACAGTCACTGTAACTACAATAGTTTTATTGCTTTATTAACAAACTCCAGAAGGTCCAATGTCTGAGGGGTACTTGTGTGCTAAAAGTCATGTTCAACAATGCATTGGAAAAACATTAGAAAAAAAGCTTTTAGATTTCCTATCAGTTTTGTGTTAACAGCTCCTTTGCAGACCTGTGTGTCTCTATGGTTACAGACTACTAAAGAAGCGCAAGCTAACCTACAGACAGTAGAAGAGCAAATGAATAGCACCATACAAGACACAGACATGTCTGCATGGGAGCTCTTGACAAACAGAAGGATACTTTTAATCAAAAGACTATTTGTAGATGTGTTCCACTTCATAATTGAGATGCACTGGAACAATAAAAACAAATTAAACACGCCAAGGTGATGGGCAGCCCACATTGAGTTGCAATCATCTATCAATAAAAACATGGCCAGACCTCATTCTCTCTCGACTTTTAAGATATGGTTCATCAACACAACCTTAAAATTCTAGAACAGGAAATGTTTAAGATGTTATAGCTTTGATGACGGCATGTCAAAGCAAAAAAGAAGTGTGGAGTGCAGACAGTTATTTCATGCACAACCTTCTTCACATACAATCGCATGTTTCTGCAGCAGAATCGGTGTGGTTCTAAAACAAATTATGGGCTATAAGAAAACATTTGATGAGGTGTTCTGGAGGAATTGCATCTTAAGACATCTGTAAGGACGTGTGGCAGGGCACCTAAGAGGCCCTTGGGTCCAGAAAAGACAAACATGTCTGTATCGAAATAACAAAACCCAATGAGAGATTGTGCAAAACCGAAAAACACGGAGACAGCTCGCCTTTAGGGTCGCAAACGACTAAACGACTAACAGCAACAATTAGTGATTGTGTTTACAATTAGGCCTTTAAAAATACAGAAAAAACCCCATCAATGTATTAATGCAATGATGATACTACATCACTGCTATAACAGATACATACAGTCAATCTTGCACCTCTCATTCCTTGTTTGAAAATGTCCTCAAACACCGAAGAGGCTTTAGTATCCCTTTGGTGCCATGTAGGGCCCCAGCAGCCATCATAGGAGAACTTGAAACAGGTGGGTTGAGTGATCATTAACTCTTAAAGTTCTACTGCTCATCTGGTCAGTAATCAATATGCATTTCCAAAAAGTGTATACTTTAGTATATACACTAAATCTTAAAACTAGAAATTCTAAAATAGTTTCAGAAATATAAAATATATACACGGCTCTCATATATTCCTAGTTTACAACGGTAAGAGCAGATTAATAAGTGGATTGAAAAATCCAAATCCAAACCCATCGCTCAGTATTGTAAGGTGTTATGAGGCAGTCACGCAGGATGGGGCTGTCACACGGGATACAACCTTCGCACCCCATACAAATGACCAAAGTTTCAGATCTGTAGTCTTGCTTTTTGAGGCTGCATATTACTTCATAGTCCAGTGTTTTGATTTGTCCTTTTACTAATTGTAGTTAAATCCAGGCTTTTGCCGCTATTACATTGATCATATAAACTCTGAAAGAAGGGGGAAATAGTTAGCAATCACTCATGGACGTAAATAATAAAGATGGAAAAAGGTCAGCCTGTAGAAGTTGTGTTCTCCCCGTATGCTCAATTATAAGTAGAGATGAGCGAACGTACTCGTTTCCAGTAATTACTCGATCGAGCACCGCGATTTTCGAGTACTTCAGTACTCGGGTGAAAAGATTCGGGGGGGCGGCGTGGTGGCGCGGGGGGTAGCAGCGGGGAACAGGGGGGAGCCCTCTCTCTCCCCCCCCCCCCCCCACTCCCCGCTGCAACCCCTCACTCACCCACGGTGCCCCCCGAATCTTTTCGCCTGAGTACGGAAGTACTCGAAAATTGCGGTACTCGGGCGAAAAAGGGGCGTGGCCAAGTACGCTCGCTCATCTCTAATTATAATATAGTTTATATATTCTGGATGTTTGTAGCTGCCATCTCAATTTTGCTCTGAAGAAGTGTCAGATGTCAGGTTTGTGCACTCTTCGTTATACTACTTTAGTACTACATATTACATAAATAAAATGTATGGATTTATCTATAAATACAATATAATATGTGCATATAAGGTATAAATGTGTTTGAAAGGATAACAATATTGCCACAGTCATTAGAGGATACAGTATATAGCTATAGCAAAAAAAGAAAAAAGTTTTATAAGATTTTTTTTTTTTTTTAAATAATGATGAATGATCTTAAATTAATAGCATTTGATTCTTGTATGTTTGTATAACTGTACAATGTATCCTAACCATTTTGTATTATAGAGATATCTATAAGAGTTAAGTTTTAGCTGAAGTGAGTGATTCTGAATTCACTTCCTATTTAAGGATGGATGTATTTCATTTAGGTGACCAAGGCTCGGCGCTACGAGCTCAGACTCATCCTCCAGCCTTTTCTTTTTATGTGGGATATGTAATGGCATAGTTTATTTAATAAAAGAAAAGCATATCCTTTTTAGAGATTATCGGCTCCGTTTTCCTTCTGGAGATAGGCTCACCGCAGAGAATCGCAATGATTCTCCATTCATGGACAGTGGGGGGAAAGCTTTCACTGCGTTCCCCGTGGCCGGATTATTGCCACGGGGGACGCAATGAAAATATGCCCATGGACAGGCAGCCTAAATTGTCATTTCTCCTGAAAATGTATGAATAATATAGCAGGAAAAACACAAGACAGTTATCAAAAAATGCTAAAGCATTGTTATCTGATGGTAAAGTTCAGGGATTTACTTTTTTTTAATTTTTTTTTTTTTTTTTAAAACAAACGGGTTGTGCCAAGTTCTAAAATTATTTCCTACCCAAAGGATAGGGAATAACTTTATGATTGATGGGGGTCCGACTGCTGGGATGCCCCTTCTTGGAATGGGTGTGGGTCCCAGCAGTCGGACACCTAACAATCATAAAGTTATGTCCTATCCTGAGACGGGGGATCCAGTTTGTCCCCGAGCGAATGATGCGGAAGCTGTGCAAACGCACTGACGAGCCATCCAAATCAATGACAGCGCTGGAGATTGCAGAGTTCAAGCACTTCGCCAATCTAAGGCGCTGTCATTGAACAGAGTAGACGGTAGCATAGCTTCTCAACCTCCGCTCTATTCACTCAGGAGGCTACCAGACCCCCAATTCTGAGGAACATTGAGGGTCCCAGCAGTAGGACCCCCACTGATCATAAAGTTATCGCCTATCCTGTGGACTTTGCACAACCCCTATAATGCGTAGAACTATAAGTTCTCATGGACAGAGCCCCAACGGATATAAGCAGAGAGGCGAGTTGTTAATGACCAGTTACATATAAGCACATGGCCCTGAAAGCACTAAAACTAAAGGAACGAGTAAAAACATCCAATGCAGCTCGAGTTATAAAAGTTTACAATGCAGAGTTGACACCAGCTCTAGAAATATGCTGTACTAATAAGATAGCAGTCAGAAGCGCTTGGGGGAAATCTTGTGTGACATAAGTAGGAGACCTTGGGATGTAGGAGAGGGTGAACGCTCAATAGAAGTAGATACTATTTGTACAATGCACCTACCTTGGCAGCTCTGCATATAGAATTTGGTGAATTCAGCCCAATGAGTTGGCCAAGAATACGCTTCATTTCCTCTGTGGTACCCTTCTGTACTTGTTCTTCTGTAATTAATAATATACTGTCATTTATACCACCTATCATCTCCAGGACTCTGTACATATCTAGCACAGAGCCCATAATAAAAATAAACAAATATAATGGACTTATAAATCTGGAGCGGAGGGACAGAAGGTCATACAGTCTACAACGAAAAGGGGAAAGAGGCAGAAATTGGACTATAGAAGCTGTTAATGCTTCTTTCTAGGGACAATAGGTTTTTTTTTTGCAAGTTGTAAGCTTTTCTGAAGAAGCGATTTTTCAGTTTCTGTTTAAAGGGTAGGAAAGATGCTGATGTGTTGGGATGGAGTAGCTACTTGCAGAGTAAAGTTAATGCATGGAAGAAATCTTGCAGATGGAGATGTAAAGTGAAGAAAAGGCTCTAATAACAGCCCGAGATTACTTGTGTGGAGGTAGACTATATAGTTTCATAGTTGATCTAGCCAAAAAAAAAAAAAGGGAAGATTCATCAAGTGTTACCTATAATCCTACTGTTGATCCAAAGGAAGGCAAAACATGCCATGAGGCAGATGCCAATTAGCCAATTTTAAAGGGGAAAAAAATTCCTCCCAAACACCAAATGTGCTAATCTCTTGCTAAGTGTTCCATCTAGTACCCATAATATATGTATTACTACTTTCAAGAATTAACGCCCCTCTTGATCTTGATGAGATTTACTCGGGGCTGTGTGTTCCCTTTCTAAGTCTGTATGTTGCTATTAAATGGGCACTACAACAGAAACTGCCTAGAAGAGGACACAGGCTAACACAGTTATTGATTATAATCGCACAGCTCCTGTCTCACAGGTCTAATCATGGAGATCACAGCTCATCCTCCTCACTGTATATCTGTGGTTTGTAGCTTATTTAGGCAAATATAGAAGGTAATAATAATAATAATAATAATAACTCTCCACCCAATGGGCAGAAATGGTACAACCTGTAGCTAATGCTGTGCTGCTGCATCATGGGCTAGATGTAAAAGAGGGACCAAAAAAAGGTCTCCATTAACATGGAGCCTGATAAGCATCAGACAGACTGCTGCACTGCATAGAAGCAGCTGCAATACAGAGAGGAGACTTGCAGAGTGTGACAATCATGTGATGGAGAAGAGAGGGGAGGAATGGAAAATGCGTTTTCACCAGAGTGGTCATTTTAAGTAGAACCGTGACCACTCCTGACATGCCTGTTTCAGTCAATACTTGCATTACCCAAAAAATATTTTTGCAGCACGTTGAAAGCAGAACTGCGCTTTAAAATTTCGAGGGGTATTCCAGTTATGCAAAGTTGCTGTCAAATGAATAATAGCTTTACTATCAACGTTTGCCATGTGGTTCTGCTTTGGATTTTGTGTCTGAAGGTCTATAAACCATTACCTTCCCCTGGCACTTCACAAGTGTTCATTTCCAGGTTGTGCTGGATATGACCTGTAGGCATTCCAACGCTGGAGGTCGGGCACGCTCAGTAGGAATGACCAGGGACTGTTATTTCTCTTCAGCTCTTGGGACTAGATTGTTGACCCATAGCAGTGCAGCACTTAGCAGGGTCGCACACAGGAAGGAAGTGCAAAGTGGGGAATTATGCAGCTTGAAACTACATTTCGCACAATGGCAGGGATGGCATATATGTATATTCCACAACACTTCTGCTCAATTCAAACCGCAATCGGTTGTTGGGGATGGCTGACTCCCACCGCAATCGGTTGTTGGGGATGGCTGACTCCCACCGCAATCGGTTGTTGGGGATGGCTGACTCCCACCGCAATCGGTTGTTGGGGATGGCTGACTCCCACCGCAATCGGTTGTTGGGGATGGCTGACTCCCACCGCAATCGGTTGTTGGGGATGGCTGACTCCCACCGCAATCGGTTGTTGGGGATGGCTGACTCCCACCGCAATCGGTTGTTGGGGATGGCTGACTCCCACCGCAATCGGTTGTTGGGGATGGCTGACTCCCACCGCAATCGGTTGTTGGGGATGGCTGACTCCCACCGCAATCGGTTGTTGGGGATGGCTGACTCCCACCGCAATCGGTTGTTGGGGATGGCTGACTCCCACCGCAATCGGTTGTTGGGGATGGCTGACTCCCACCGCAATCGGTTGTTGGGGATGGCTGACTCCCACCGCAATCGGTTGTTGGGGATGGCTGACTCCCACCGCAATCGGTTGTTGGGGATGAATCGAGCAGAAGTGTTGTGGAATATAAATATATGCGCAGGGATGAGGTGACCATCTTGGAAAATAATGAGGCAGGTAAATCATCAGAAACAGAGGGCAGGATAATTAGGTGATGGCTGCTTGATTTATACTCATAACCAGCTGTGCATAAACATGACACTTCATATCTGGAACTTTTGAAAGATTAGTTCTTAACCAGAATACCCCTTTAACCATCATACATATACCACAATCTACAGCCTGGTAGCCATTAAATATTGCTCTACAGATTAACTATCCCTATAATAAATGTATTCTGTACACATTCATTCCAGTGCAACTGAAGGGGCAGAGGGGAGGGGAAAAAATGCTGTCAGACAACATGACATTATAAACTACAGACAATGGGCGCTGGTTCATTTACAGCAGGTAAACTAGTATGCCTACACCTTGTACATACCTGTACGTGCATGAGGCTGTATCTGAACATACTGATGAGCCAGTAGCTCTGTGATGGATATCCGTTCCTTAGGATTTCTCACTAAACATTTCTTTACAGGAGGATAAAGAAGAAGAAAAAAAAAAGTCAGGAGTCTAAAATGGCAAATATCAACTCAATAACTTAGTATATGATGTTGGCTTGTAGTGTCATGACTAGAGATGAGCGAACGTACTCGGATAAGCACTACTCGTCCGAGTAATGTGCCTTATCCGAGTATCGCTGTACTCGTCTTGAAAGATTCGGGGAGCGCCGCGGAGCGGGGAGCTGCAGGGGAGAGCCGGGAGGAACGGAGGGGAGATCTTTCTCACCTTCTCTCCCGCCCGCTCTCCCCTGCTCCCCGCCGCAACTCACCTGTCAGCAGCGGCGCTCCCCGAATCTTTCAAGACGAGTACAGCGATACTCGGATAAGGCACATTACTCGGACAAGTAGTGCTTATCCGAGTACGTTCGCTCATCTCTAGTCATGACACAATGAGCATGATGATTTGTCAATTTTGGAGGAGGTTAAAAAATAAAATACACATCTAGAACTTACTATTTTCCCCACAAATTCTTGCAGCTTATATTCTATATAGGAAATTACTTCCTTTTCAAGCAGGAGGTGTCCTCCAAGCATCTTCATGACACTATAGAGAGCGTGCTGACAGGTATCACAGCCGTCCCCAGTCTCAATCCATTCACAGAAAGCAGACTCTACTGATGGCATTGGGGACTACCTCACGGGTAGTCCATGTCATTACAGGAACTACTACTATCTCCCGTAAAAGGAGTCATCCACATAACAGACTGTGAAGACTATACACGACAGCACTGTGTGCCCATACGCTGTCATTAGTAGGAGACATCCTTGGGGATAATGCTTCATTTTCTGGTGCACAGACAGTCCTAGATGCAGCAGATTTACTACTAAGAGGCGTACACATTTTGCCCCAGTACTTTTGTTCGTTTTTGACCGGCATATGAAATGCCAGAGTTAATCTTCTAGAAAAGGTTCACAAAAAGCAAAGAGGTGCTGGAGCAAGATGTCTCTTAATAAATCTGGTGCATCTTAGACTGTCAGGGCACTATGCTATGAACCTGTGAAGATTTTTGCACCTTTTCTAGAATTAAAGGAAGACTACTACTGATGACCCATCATCAGGATAGGTCATCACTAGTTGATTGGTTGGGATCCCGAGTGACGGACCCTAGCCAATCAGCTCAGTGGGCGCATGCTGTCAGCGCCGCAAATACACAAAGGTTGGAGCGGAAGTCTTTGCGCTGACCTCTGTGTAGTGGCCGGCACTTGTAACTGCCGGTATGGCTCTTATTGAAATTAACGGAAGCAGTATCTGCAGTTACAAAAGCCGGCCACTACACAGGGATCGGTGCGGAGACTTCTGCTGCTTCCGCTCCCACCTCTGTGTATTTGCAGTGCTGACAGCATGCGCCCGCTCATCTGATTGGTCGGGGTCCCAAGCTATGGACCCCAGCTGCTCAACTATTGCTGACCTATCGTGAGAATAGGTCATCAATCGTATTCTCCCTGGAAAACCCCTTTAAACATACTAAAATTGGTCACTTTTATGGTGGCCCCCTCCTCTCACCCTAAACTCCGCCCTTTTCACTTGCAAAAAAGTGGCAAGAGCAGCAAAAAGTTGCACATTTCTGCAGGTATATTGTGAGCAGATCTGGTTCTAAGAACACAGCTGAGAAACAGAAGGTAGGCCAAGATTATGAGGAACTTGCAGGCAGCAATTCACCGCTAAAGCAGCATTTAGATGAAAAAGTTAACTTTTCCCCAGACGTAACTGCTTTTAAGCCCAAGGTGTAAGCAACAGCATCAAGGTACCTTTACACAGTGCAACTGTCTGGACCATAAGTGCCCGACAGCCGTTTGAGCGACTATCACTCTTGTGCCTTTACACAGGAGCAATAGTCTGTCAGAGGATGGAGACGGAGTGGCAGGAGATCTCTTCACTACGAACAGGCAGTCGCTCAGGTTGGGTGATTGCTGTTTACATGGAGCGACAAGCCACTCAATAATTGATCTGTTTCAGTGAGCTGAAACGGAAGGACTAGCAGCTAGTGAGCCATTTCCCCACACGTTCCCCAACAAGGCCTGACTCAGTGCCTTGTTGGGGAACATGAGTGCACACGGGCTAACAGGCACCCATAACCACTCATTTAAGCGATTATTCCGGTGACTATGAACTAGTAAGTAAAATGTCCACAGATGCCAAGTAGAGACTGCATATTATGTTCTAAGCTGCTGTAGCCATTGACATGTTCCTACACACTTCTAAGACAAGTTTGAGGGGGCTTGTTGTTCCATCTTAATTTGCAAGACATAACTAACAAATCTTACTCTCAGCACATCCTGAAGGTCCTTCTCTGGTATATCCGGTATCTCTATTACATACATGGGGTCCAGGATCGCATGTAACTTTGTGATCTGATTAGTTATATGCTGGAATGGAGTCTTCCCATATGTCATGCAGTAAAGTATACATCCCAGAGACCACACATCTCCTTTTGGACTTATCTAAAACATCAAAAACAGGAGTCACTTCATGGAGAAGATTATAGAGAAGTGTTTGAGTAATCTTGTGCCAAACTACAAACAAAGAAGAAAAAAAAAAAGAATGTCCGAGTACGTACACACACACACAAAGTAATAAGATATAGTTAAATTCACTTTCAGCAATTTCCCGGTATGTATGCATCTTGTAGCAAGTATAGCTGCCAGGCATTAAAGGGGTTGTCCAACTTAATTTAATGTAAATAGGCTTCCTATGTGTTAAAGCAAGCAAGTTTATACTCGCTCTCACTTCTTCCTGCAGGGTCTAGCACCGCCGCTCCAGGTTTCTTCTGTGACATATTGTTGACAGGCTGCTGCAGCCAATGACAGAGCTCAGCCATCTAATACGGAGATTTGTGGTTGGCTACAGCAGCCTGTAACATACCACAGACATGCAGCAGCATGTTAACATCTGATCATATGAGTGACCTGGAGCTACTAATGCAGGAAACTGGGAAGTTTAACCGAGTAGAACCTTGTTTGGTTATTTTTACACACGGAGAGCCGGTTTGTATAGAAATTTAAGAACTCTGGACAATCCCTTTAAAAGGAGTTTTTTGTTTTGTTTTTACCAAAAACTACTTTTATCCACATAACTGTCAGGTTACTTACTCACCCACAGTAATGTCAGGTTGAATGGAGCGGTGGTAACACAAGCACGACTCCATTTAGTTCAATAATGCTCATGGAACTAGCAGAGTCCAAGCTTCAAAGTCCCTTTAAAGATAGAGGCCCCATGTATGTGCAACCGCTGCTCCATTCAATCTCCTCCACATTGCAGGGAGTGCAGCTAGCCCTGCAGCGAGGAAGAAAGGGGACATGGGACACTCATTCTCAGGACCATGAGGGTCTTAGCAACGAGCCCCCCACTGATCAGACTTATCTATCATGTGGATTTTTGACAAAACCCCTTTACTGTTGGAAATAGTGCTATAATTCAGTTTATATAGGAGCAATTGTTAATAGACCTAAATTTTCAAAAATAGTTTGTGACAGCGAGTGTAAATATAATTTAGTGCAGCTTTCATATGTGCTAGTTGAGTGCCATCTATGGGACAGCAAGCAGAAGCACAGATCCACACCCAATCACGTCCTAGAGACTTCTAACATGTGAACAGTAAATACAGCAAGTGGGAACATCATTGCACAACAGGTTTATAATTATCTTACAACTGGAAGATTGTCAAGGTCTCAGTAGTACAAGGTTTGTGGTCAACTACATCTTGACCCAAAGAGCCTTAATGCACTCTTTTACACAGACATAAAGCAAGTTTGAAAGTGGTTTTCTCACTAAAGGCATTTTTTGAATGCCCGATAGCTGGGGGTCTCACCACTGGGACCATCAGTCATCCTGAGACCAGTCCACACAAACACAATGTGAGAGGACAGGCAACTTAAAGGAGATTGCTGAGCACATCTATCTTTGCCTGTCCAGTAAAAGTGAACGGAGCAGTGGTCAAACATGTGCATAAATATCATAATGTAATTCTACAAAAATAAATATGGTTAAAGAATTAGGATTGACCTATATTCTACATTTACCCTGTCCAGATTTATAAGCAGCAAAGGTTACATAAGTGACTAGACAGCCATAGTGTCAATTATAGTGAATAAAAAGCACAAAAAACATATTAAAAAGTTTTTACCTTTGATCTAGGCCTTCCATTATCTCCAAAAGATGTATCTTTGATGGCCTCAGGTGGCATATAATTAATTGTGCCCACCTAAAAAAACAGAAAAGCCACTGAAAAACCATCTGTGGACTAATAAAGACAATTTTTGAAAGAAATGTAACTTCTTAATTAACTACTAATTAAAGAAACAAAGAAAGGTACAAAATGTAAGAAAATTCTGCGCTCTAAGGGAAGCCATACAGCACAGAAATAGGAATCTTCAAATCCTTCAAGGCAAAAAAGGTAAGAAACTTACTTTGAAGAGGTGTGCGTGCGTGCGTGCGTGCATGTGTGTGTGTCGTGAAGGATTTGAAGATTTCTAGTTCTGTGCTGTGCTGTATGGCTTCCTTAGAGCGCAGAATTTTCTTGCACTTTGTACTTTTCTTTGTTACATGTTCTGGGGAGACTAATAGGCCCCCTGTGAGCTCTCCTCTCATTGGATGCTACTCAGCATAGGGACCAGCCACCCCAATTCTTCCTCTGCGACCACAGGTGAGGCACTTTGAGACCCGACATTGGGTTCAGGTGTCCACATATTTAGTTCTCTGAGGCACTTTCATAACGAAGTTAAAGAAAAGTTAACTAGACTTTACTTGAACAAGTAAGTTTGTCAGTGTATTTAAAATCGTTGACCAACTTAATTCTTTCATATAATTTTTGGCCACCGCTGCACAAAGCTGCATAAAAACAATATATTTACTATGGTGCAGTTTCAGCACTATGGCATCTCTGGGTCTTCTGGCCCGATGAGGTCCCGTAAACCTGTCACATGGGCTTCTAATGTAGATTGGTAGATCAAATTCTAGGCGTCAGATAAGCCGATTAATATAAATAAATACCTGAGAATCTTTCACAATACTGGTTACGTCCGGTTGAATCTGGTTTGCGATTCCGAAATCTATCAGTTTAAGCATTCCATCAACAATTAAAAAGTTGGCTGGTTTCAGATCGCTGTGTACAATGCCTAGAAGATACATGCATATGAATTTCAATCCACACAATATAAACTAATGTAGCTTTAATACAAGCAGCTGAAATGCCTTATTTGACAAGTTCAAAAGAAGCCAAAATACACTGAAACATGTTATAACATCCTATTGGTTTTCAGTGTGGAAAACTTACCATCAATTTCACTTCTTCCCTAACCCTGTTCTGACATCTGTGATGCTACGGAGTTTTCTTTGCGGCAGGCAGGAGTTAGTCTCCCGACATCCTCCTATTCCTACTGCTCTCTTACCAACACTCAGCTATGGGAATGGCAGTTATACTTCGGTCTATTACCAATGCCCCATTTACATGGGACCAACTGTCGGGGTAAATGATGCCCGGCAGTTCGTCTCAGTGATGCTCACTCCTGCATACTAATAAAGAAAATGGAACAATACCTCTGCAGCGCCACCTATTGGATGGCAGTATTCCTGAAAAATCAATGTCTGACCCTTTATACAGGTCTTTAGAACAAGGATTGAGAAAACCAAGCCAGGATTCTGCTGAAGTCTTTGGAGGTAGAAAAAAAAAAAAAAAAGCACGCCACTGACGTAGGAGGTATCTGATCTGATATCTAAAAGCTACACTTAATGGTAACTGTAAGGCTATCCACCATATTGGGGAAAATAAAAGCCTGTTTTGTTTAGATTGGAGTTAGAGGAGGACTCAAACAGTAGGCCTAAGCATGTAGTCTGGAGAAAAATTGCGAACACATCACAGGGAGTTGCCGACTGAAACGGCGATGCAGGAGGTCTGGATGACTGCTCTGATTTAGACGGTCTAGTGCCCGCAGCCATATCCATGATCAAAACTGTGCACCCCAATGATAGAAATTGTAAGGTGGAACTTGACCAATCAATCGCCCAATTGCTGATATGAGACACCAACACTTTCGTATTCTAGTGTATTATGAAAGACTAAAAAAAAAAAAAAACAAAAAAAAAAACAACAAACAGGCATGCTAGAAACAGGCCCAGTCTCTGGAAGGGATTAAAGGGGTTGTCCCGCGCCTAAAGTGAAACATTTTTTTTTTGCGCAGTCCCCCAGTACCTGTAAAAGAATACTGCTGCCAGGTGTTATTTAAAAAAAAAAAAAATTCCCTTACCTGAATCGCCGTTTAGCAACTTTAAAAAATCTTCTTTCCAAGATGGCTGCCGCTGGTCTTCTCCCACGATGCACCACGGGTCTTCTCCCATGGTGCACTGTGGATGCTCTTCAGCTGTCTGAGCTCCATTGCCGATTCCAGCCACCTCATTGGCTGATCGGCACCATGTGGCGGGGGCGGAGCTACGCAATGACGCTGAGAAGGGGGAGGAGCCAGGACGCAGCTCGTGAGCAAGGACCTTACAGAAGGGGATTCCTCTCTGCGCAAGCGTGACTGTTCCTGCGACCAGAGAAGCAGTTTACTCGTCGCCATGGAGACGGGGACGCCAGCACCAGGAGGGGGTAAGTGTATAACTTCTGTATGGCTAATATTTAATGCACGATGTATATTACAAAGTGCATTAATATGGCCATACAGAAGTGTTTAACCCCACTTGCTTCTGCGGGACAACCCCTTTAATGGAAGAACAAATATGGTTGGATCTGGGGGCCTTCACTACGTCCCCAGCTCCTATGGAAATGCCTTTCACACAGGGGAAGGTCTCCAGAACATGACCAAGAGGGCTGCACCTTAGAAAGCATAAGGGTATTGTAAAGCTGTCAAGCTGCAGTCAACGACCTACCATGCTTGTGTATTGTATGAACAGCTTCCAACATGTTCTTCCAGTAGCTCTTTCTTTCCCATGGATTAATAGTCTTCTTCTTCCTGAGCCAAGTATTAAGGTCAATATTGCCACACTCCATCACCATATAGATGTGCTCTTTGGTTATTTCACTAAAACAAGAATTATTATTAATACAGCTATCCATCATTTGAAATAGTCTTCATAAAAAGAGAAACACTTACTAGTCATACAGACGAATTATTTTATCGCTGTGCTGCTGCAGTTTTTTTAAGTGAGAGATCTCATTTTGGTAGCTCTCGATCGTTTGGTTATCGGCTTCTTCCAGGTCCACATACTTTATTGCATACAAATGTTTCTTGTCATCCATGACTTGAAAGACCTGCAACAAAAGAGGGGCAAATGAAAGGGATTGAACTAAAATCTCAAGTCATTCCCTATCAATAAAGGGCAACTTTATGACTAATGTGCTTCCTACTGCTTGGACCCCCACTGATTCGGAGACAGGTGTCCCCACATAAATGAAGCAAAGAATGCATGTGTGTCCCCACTTTATTCATTTCAATGACAGCACCAGAGAATGCCAAGCACTTTTACTTCCCTGTGGATAGGGAATAACTTCAGATTTTGGCAAACCCTCTTAAAGTACACTGCTACAGGTAACAAAGGCAAAAAGAGGTTTAAATAGTATATCCGCTTATACCAGAAACCTCCATGTAAAATATCGACGTTACTACATTGAATTTGCACATGCTTGTATCTACGTATTGAAAATACATATAATTTGCAAAAACAAGAACTCAAAAATAAAGCCATGAAGAAACTGTTTTGTTCATCTCTCAAAAAACAAAAACACCAGTTTTGACTATGTAATAAATCATGTGTTGTACAAGCCCTTTTCATAGTCCAGTTCCCCTCTAAAGCTTCAGCTAGGTGGTTTCACATCTGTTGATCCGGCTGAAAACACTAGTAAAAAAAGCGCTCCAAAATCTGTACATCTGTTCCCCGAACGGAGCAGGAAAGCGGAATTCCCAGCGCAGATGTGAAAGCACCCTTAGATTAGCGCACTTCAGAAACTTGCATTGTACTAGCATAGAGGAATAATTACAGTTTAAGTATAAAATTTGGATAACTGATGAACAGAACAATAAAAAGTGAAGACAATGTTATAATGCATTCAAAATAAACCTGTAGCCAGCATATTAATAAAAGTGGCAGTATACCAGCAGTGTAAGGAGGGCAACAGCAGAATACGAAATTCAACCTAAGCAATTGAGGGCTTGACACTTCATGTTTAACTGGTTCAAGTGACACTAGAACAGATCATATGGTAGCATAACTATTTGAGGGACAGATCACACTTACTAGATTTGTTGTGCAATTTAATATTTACCTTACTTGATCCACCAGTGCCAATTTGTTTCAAAACTGCATAAACCCTTCCCTTAAGTACAATGCATTCACTTGATTGAAGAAGTGGAGCAATCTACAAAAGACATCAGTTAACTGTAAACAGTCCAGAATTGTGTCTCGTTGGAGAGACCGAGAAAAAGAAGACAAATTCAATACGATTCGGATAGATTAAACAAACATTAAGAAGCTGGTATATTACCGGTAACGGTTGTGAAGAGGAATTTGCTGGGGTATGTGGAAGATAGCTGGACCGGTTTTCACAAGGCGTAGACATCAATGATAGGGGTCCTAAAGAATTTTTCACAACAGGGGTTCTAAAACTAAATAAGAAAAAAAACGAAAAAAAAACACAACACATTTCTTAGTGGGTTTCACTTTACACAAGCTGAAAGTAAGGCTATAGATATGTGAAGTTAATGAACTACATACAAGGTAACTGAGGTTTATAAAGAACACCAAGATAACAAAACAGAGGGCTGCAGATAATGTATATACAATTACCAGTTCATATAATCTTCTGCCTGGACTTTGGCAGGAGTCGCACAAACTAACGCAGGCTCACGCTTTATGGACGGCGCAGGTGGAGACACTCGTTTTGACATGGGAAATATGCTTGGTTCGATACTCATCCTCTTTCCCTAAATGAGACATTTGTGTCATTTAACATATTCATGCAATTAGAAAAAATCATTACACAAAATACTAAATTTAATAAAGTGTTAAACATTTACGTGTGACAATTTTTTTCAATTGTTTCTGCTATTTTTTCTTTCAGTTGATATATCTGAAAAGTGCTGAGATAATTGGGCTTGGTCTCAGGAGATCTAGATTAGGCCAAATTTATAAACAAAAAGGACCAATCTACATCTATTCAGGAAACAGAGTGCCAAAATAAGCCCAATTTATTAACAGGCTTGTGCCAACTATCCTCTGCATTTTGACTGGTACAACGAACAATAATAATCTTAATTTATATAGCATCAACATATTGAGCAGCGCTACAAAACAGGGGGAATGGAAACAAAACCAGGGTTACATTAAGTAATCAATTGATGGAAACAGTAGGGGTGAGGGTCCTGCTCCAACGAGCTTACATACTACAAGTAATGGGGCGATACAGAAGGTAAAGGGGCTGGAGATGCGAAAGGTATGGTAAGGTGGAGAGTGTGGGATGCTGTACACAAACAATGGTCAGACTTAAGCCATATAGTGGCTGAATTGGTATGACTACAGGGGGTGGTTGATTACAGCTTGCAGGAACTGCAGTCAGTAGGACAGGGAGCTTGTTATCAGGCAGAGTACAAAGAAGTTTGGGTTAGGGTTTAGTGTATGCCTCTCTAAAGAGGTAGGTTTTTAGTGCAGGTCTGAAATTTTGTGTGTTGGGGATTGCCTGGACAGTTTTGGGTAGTGCATTCCAGAGGGCTGGTGCTGCTCTGGAAAAGTCTTGGAGGCGGGAATGAGAGGTTTGGGTTAAAGGTTCATTAGCAGAGCGCAGGACGCGGGCTGGGTGGTGGATTGAGGTGAGGGATGCAATGTAGGGCGGCAAATTTAAATTGAATTCTGTGCCGTGACTGGCACAGGGCAGTGGGCGTGCTGTGTGGCAGATGTCAGGATGAGATCTGCAGAAAGCAGAAACACCAGTAGGTCAGTTTTTGAGAGGTTCAGTTTTAGGAAGAGAGAAGACATAGTGTTAGAGACAGCGGAAATACAGTCAGTGGCATTCTGAAGGACCGGCGCTGTGATGTCATGGGAAGAGGTGTATAACTGGGTGTCGTCAGCATAAAGATGGTACTGATAGCCAAATCTCCTGATGGCTTGTCCAGTACGGGCTGTGTAGATGGAGAAGGGGAGGGGGCCCGAGGACCGAACTCTGGGGGACCCCGACAGCAAAGAGGAGAGGAGATAGGGCCAGCAAAGGCAACTGTGAAGGAGTAATCAAATAGGTAGGATGAGAACCAGGAAAGAGCAGTGTCCTTTAGGCCAATGGAGTTTGTGATTAACGGTGTCAAACATTGCAAAGAGGTTGAAGAGGATCAGTATGGAGTAGTCACATCTCGACTTAGCCATCAGAAAGTCATTTGATATTTTAGTACGGGCGGTTTCTGTCGAGTGCAGAGGGCAGAAGCCAGTCTGTAGGGGGTCAAGAAGAGAGTTTTCTGAGAAATGGCTTATAAGATGGGAGTAAACCAGGCATTCTAATAGTTTGGAGATGAAGGGGAGGTTAAAGATGGGTCTGTAGTTGACAACATAGGACAAGTCGAGGATCGGTTTCTTAAGCAGTGGGGATATAGTAGCATGTTTGAATGAAGAGGGGAAGATGGCAGAGATCAGAAAGAGGCTAAATATAGTGGTGAGGTGCGAGATCTCCTCTGGTCCCTCTCCCCAGTGGGTATGTGAGGGAAGACATCCATAAACAAGATCATCATAAAGGGTCAATGATTCTTCCCATCTGTCCCCACATGTCAAAATACCCCATATAAGTAAGCAAAATCCACAAATTGCACAAATATGTTTATGGTAAAGCATTTTAATGGAAAAAAAAATAAAAAAGTAAAGAAGATCCACCTCTGCTTGGAAAAGGTCACTTGGCACCTCAGGAACTTTCCACTTCCATTCAGTTTCTACATGTGTGGGTTTTGGTTGATTAGGCTGCTTGAGGATAACATTGCTATCGATTTGTGGATTAGGTTCAGGTTGCTTATTCATTTCCTGAGCGTTATATGGAGCTGTTGTAGAATCTGTATCGTCCATATTTGTGTCTAAAAATTGAAGGTGAAAAACAAAAAAACAGTTCCAAAATATACTGAAATAATGCTGCATTTTGGTCACCAATGGGTAAATAGAAATGCTACAGGTTTCTGTGAAGACAAAACTAGGATTGATAATACAGTAATACGAGTCCTACAAGACAGTGAAGAAACACTAAAAATCTATAAGAAAAAGAAATGATGTAAAAAGCACATAAAAGCAGCAAAAGTGGAGACAGGCAGACCCCTAGCCCGAGAGAGCAAAACTAACCCTAAACTGTTCTGCAATAGCATACACACCTGAGTTTGAAGGACATTAAGTAATGTGATACACTGATCCATGTTTCTTATATCTAAAGACTATGGTGATGGGGTCTGTTCCATTGGATTGGCGCATAGCCAATGTGGTGTCGATATTTAATAAGGGGTTAAAAAGTGAACCTGGAAACTACAGGCCAGTAAGTCTCACTTCTATTGTGGGTAAAATGTTTGTAGGTTTCTAACAGTTGCTATCCTGGAGTTCCTCAAGGAAAATATCTGTATAAAACTCTGTATCAGCATGGGTTTATGAGGGATTGCTTCTGTCAAACCAACCTGATCAGCTTCTACAAGGAGGTAAGTTCTCGACTGGACTGGGGAGAGTCACTGGATCTTGTGTATCTGGACATTTCCAAATCATCTGATACTGTGCCGCATAAAACATTGGTATATAAAATGAGAATGCTTGGTCCGGGCGAGAATGTGTGTAAGTGGGTAAGTAACTGCCTCAGTGATAAAAAGCAGAGACTGGTTATTACCGGTACATACTCTGATTGGGTCACTGTCACTAGTGGGGTACCATGGGGGTTGGTTTTGGGCCCTCTTCTTTTTAATATATTTATTAATGACCTGATAGAAGGATTGTGCAGTAAAATATCCATATTTGCAGATGATACAAAACTATGTGAAAATATTAACATTAACATAGAAGAGGACGCAAGAAGATTGCAAAAGGATCTGGATAAGTTGGGGGATTGGGCAGAAAAGGGGCAAATGAGGTTCAACACTGATAAATATTAGGGTATGCACATGGGCAGAGGAAAAATACATGTCACCTTTACACGCTAAATGGGAAACCACTGGGTTACACTGACATGGAAAAGACTTGGGAGTTTTAGTTAACTAAGTTTATCTGGAGCAACCAGTGTCAGGCAGCTGCTGCCAAAGCAAATGCCCCTTCAGTAATAACCCCCCCCCCACGTATATTAACTTTTTCCACAAGACTTCTGCCCTATTCAGCAATTCCAGCAACCTGACTGGTTGTTTGGTGAATCAGCCAACCCAAACAACCAATCAGGTTGCTGAAATTGCTGAATAGGGCAGAAGTGTTGTGAAAAAAGTGAATATGCACCCGACACCCTTCCTCCCCGAGTCCTCTCCTGCATAACTGAGGAGCAAGGGACGAGGATCCCGGTTGCACACTGACGTCAGAGTGTGCGCCGGGATTAGCGCTAACTGATTACCAGCGGGGAGCTGCGGCATCCCTAACTGGTAATCGCTTCAGTGGCGAGCGGCCGTCGGCACGCTGCGGTCCACATAAACTGAGGCAGTGGGCCAGATTCGGCCCGCGGGCCTTATGTTTGACACATGTGATCTAGAGGAAAGAAGGTTTCTACACTGACATAGAAGGGGGTTCTTTACTGTAAGAGCAGTGATACTATGGAACTCTCTGCCTGAGGACATGGTGATGGCAAATTTGATTAAAGTTTAAGGGGACTGGACGCCTTTCTTGAGCATTACATCACATGTTTAAGTCACTGATGACTTCAGAAGGGTTGTTGATTCAAGGATTATTCTGATTGCTAGACTGGAGTCAGGAAGGAATTTTTTTTTTCATTAAATGAGGAAAATTGACTTCTATCTCTGAGGTTTTTTTGCCTTCCTCTGGATCCACATTGGGGTTGGGTGGAGACCAAAGTGGATGGACAAAGGTCTTGTTGGCCTAATATACCATATAATTTCTTTATACCGTCTCAAGATCTACTCCTGGTTTTACCATTTAAATAAATGTGTATCAAATCTGCACTGTGAGGCCCATTTGTAGCAGGATAACAACTGGTTAAACCATACATCTATTGAGGATATGATGACAACGTGTGTATGTGATATTTGCATAATGCAGAAGGAACGTAATGCCTCCCCTGAAAGTGCAGGATCCCGGATGCATTTATTCACTGTCTAAACTGTGCAGTCTGTTTAGAAGTATTTGTTTTTTATGCCGGTTGAGCCACAGCATAGCGGTATATGTTTATTGAGATCATGTGGGCGTCACCAATTTCAGCTCCGTAAAAAAACTAGTGTTAAAGACCAGCGTCAATATCTTTCTTAGTAATTAAATCTTTACATATTCTCCAAATACAGTAGACAAATTTGAAGCTAAGCCTACAGCAATTGTATTATGCAAAAAGTAATTAATTACCCTCATCTCTTCGGACACCGATGCTTACACCGCCTCTTCTGATGATCACTGAAGGAGTCTTCATCTCTGACCTGTCTTCTGTAATCTCCTGTGGACTAGTGGGACTAATACTGGTGGATAACTAAGAAAAAAAAAGGACTGGTTGTTTGAACATTATTACATGCAGAGGAGAGGAGAGAAAAAAAAAACAAAAAAAAAACTTTCCTAATAGATCAGCTAATATCTCGCCTGTGGTGTAACTTATTTAAAGTTTGAGCCCTTTAGTTTAGAACACAGAATAAGTGCATTTTGTGCTGCACACAACTTCTTAAAGATGCATTCCCAATGTCTTCACACAAGCGTGTGCAGTACATAGGTGCGCACCCCTGTACATGCACAAATGCGTGAATGCAGGTCCATGCATTGAAGGCAATGGTCTGCCGGCACCCCTTAATTGTTTTTCAGGGAAGAGCTTTAAAAATAAGCTTTTTCCTGAAAACAAAAACATTTTAGTGTAAAAATAAAATAAAAATATACTTACCTGACCACCGCTGCCACGTCGCCCGCTGGGATTAAAGAATTCCCTGCTGCACCTGTCACAGATGTGACAGATACAGCAAAGGAATTCTAAATCCCCCGTGGGGAATAAAGAATCCAGCTGCCGGCACCCCATAATTGTTTTTCAGGCAAGCGCTTTAAATATAAGACCTTCTCTAAAAAACAAGGCAAAGTAGTGTTAAAAATAATAAAAACCACATACTCCCCTATCTTCAGCTGTCAGGGCTCAGCCGCGTCCGCTCTGGGCTGTCCCCGACTCTGCAACCCTATCTTAATTGAAGTAAATATGCAGTGCTGATAAGATTTTCTCTGCATTACTGTAACTCCAGTAGCATATAATGGTGGTTACCTTTAAATCCAATATTTATTTAAATATTAATAAATTGCTAAAATTCTTAAAAAGGGGTTTTCTCACCTTATAAAAAGATGACATAATGCCATCACTTCATGATTGGTGGGGTCTGACTTCTGGGATCCCAACCAAGTCCAAGAAACCTTAGCAATTTTCACAGAATAGAAGCACTACTGGCCATCTGTACTGGGAACTGTTCCCCGCACAGCAGGGTCAGACCTGCGTGCAATCGCCAGTCAGGAAATTCAAACCAGAAAATCTCCAAGCCAAAAGTCCATGTGAATAAAGAAGGTCTGGCAGCACTTCAGGATGCAATGAAATCAAAAGGTGTTTATTTTCCCATCATCCACAGACAGCGACGTTTCGGCTTTAGCAAGCCTTCCTCATGCTAACTCAGCTATTGAATGACAGCCGAGAGCTGCCTCTGATTGGTCCCTGCGCTGAGCCAATCAGAGGCAGCACTCACTCACCCATTCATGAATTCATGAATGGGTGAGAGAGCTTCCTCTGATTGGTGAGGGCTGTGACCCATCAGAGGCAGCTCATTCAGCAGGCGGGGATTTTAAATCCCCGGCTGCTGGATACTACTCACAGCAGTTCAGGAGAACTGCCGCCGGCCGCAGCTGAACTCAGTCTGCGGGGACAAGGTGAGTATATATTTTTTTTTACTTTTTACACATTTTTGGATGATTTTCAGGGAAGGGCTTATATTTTTAAGCCCTTCCCGAAAATTCATCCCGAGATCGCCCGCAGCCCATTGCTTTCAATGGAGCCGGCTGTATTGAAGGCTCCATTGAATTCAATGGGCAAACATCATTCTTCTCATTTGTCTACTATATGTTCTCAATGGGGTCGGCGCTGCTGCCGCCGGCCCCATTGAGCGCATATAGAGGACACAAGGAATCGCAGATAGCAGCAGTCTGCGATTTCTTGTCCTATAATTTATCGGACAAGCGCATAAAAAGCGCCCATGTGTCCGATACCATTGCAAAGCAATGGTTCTATAAAATCTCCGATCATGTGCGCATGCGCAAATCACGTGAAAAAAAAAAAAAAAAAAAAAAAAAAATCGCCCGTGTGACCGAGGCCTTAAACACAATACAGGATTGTAATGGAATAAAGAAATTGTTTTGGACAAACATAACTAAAAACACACATGAATCTCAGAAATTATTATTCAGAAAAAAATTCCATGACTCATCAAATTCCAGATATTCCAGGTTTTCAATGAAGTGTATGAACCCTGATATTGTGGCTTTCGCTTGAGAAGTCAGTAATAAGTACAATAATTGTCTAACCTTATGCTTAGAAAGAGGTTCGTAATCTCCACCATACTTGGGTTTTGACAAAGGCAGAACTGGCACACGCATCGCACCGAGTGGTTGTCTTGAAAGGAATAGTGAGAACAAACAAACAAAAAACAGATAATTACATGTAGACTGAGGTTATAATTTTAAATTTGAACAAAAGCAAATTAAATTGTTTATAGAATTAAAACACACAGTGTTCACAATGTTTAATGCTTCGTAAAAGCAAAAACGGGACAAGCACCCCATGGCAACCCACCAGTGCATATTTCGTTTTTTCATCCCATCTCCTATTGCAAGGTGTTTGAAATTGCCAAACAATGCCCTCATCCATAGGAGGTTTACTTCCAAAATGCTCCATTCTCCAGATATTGATTCCTCTGCTCACTTGTTGTTTACTGCTTGTTGCCAAGGAAACAGACCATCTTTCTTATGGAAAGAAATAGCGGAGCACAAGAGTAGCTGGTGGACGGGCCGAAAGCTAATGCACATGCACTCCTGAGATCCCGGCCATACGTGCTGGCCTCCTCTGCTAATTATTTCCAAAGAACAACCGGAGGGCTGAAGAAACATCAACTGCAATATTTGAACAAAGGAGCATTTTGGAAATAAGCATCTTATGGATGAGGGCATTCTTTGCCGATTTCCAACACATAGAAATAGGATTCCCAAGATGGGAGTACCCCTTTAAACCTTTCTACAGAAGTTTCTAAAGATATTCCTTTTATCATTTTCCCATAAACTTTGTTTCAGTTTTCAAGACTTCTCCTTGCTCCTCATTCAATGGAACGTCATTGTTTACCCCTAGGCAATAAAAATGTGCCCATAGCTGTGTGGAGGGTACAAGTGCACTGCTCATTAGAAGTATTGCTGCAGTCATCTGTATGTCGGATGAATTCATAGATCGAAGAACAATGTAACAATATAGTACCTTTTAACGTTTGAGCTGGAAAAGAGGTCATTGCTGCTGACATCAGCTTCTGGAGAGGTGGAGGACTGTACAGGGACTCTGCCAAACTGACACATCTAGTGGGTAGAACAATAGAACAGGTTTAGTGTGTAATTACATAGACCGAGTACCAATATATAGGGCACACAGCAACATATCATTACCCTGTTAGGAACATTCACTGGGGTCTTCCTTGGCATTTCATCACATTCCTCAGGAGAGCTAAACTTCTGCCTACATTACATACAAAAAGTTTCAGTATGGAGACAGTAAATAAGTTATAACTTACAGATCACTTGGGGTTGTGACACTGGGACCCCTGCTAATCCTGAGAGCAGGTGGCCAACATGTCTCTTCAATGGGAGCACCAGGTTCAAGTGCCCAGCTATCTCCGGTGGTCCCATTGAAGCGAATCAAGAGACAGTGGAGAACACACTGTTTTTGGACATGTAGGGGTCCCAATGGTGGTACCCCCAAGGACCTAGAAGTTAATCACTAGCGTGTGAACAAGGGCTAATTTGTAATAAAAACAAAATCTAAAGTTAACTACCCAATTGAGAAGAGCATGTTGGCAGAGAGCTCCTCAGAGCTGTCACTGGGCATCTTTTGGGGCCTTCCTGGCACCGGGTTCTGGACATTTTCTCCATTTGTGTGGCTCAAAAACACTGTAAGAAAAGCCAATTTAATCCAAATGTGACATCACCAAATGCAGTCTAATGATTTAGCATCTCATTTATACTGTGGTTACTTACAGGACAAGTTTTCTTTATCTTCTTCAGAAATCAGCTGAGGTTTCTTCAACTGCAAGTTCTTCATAGCCAACGTGATCATTTCAGCTGGGACGGCTCTGCAATCCCTTCCTTTCTGGAGAATCTGCTTGCTCTTCTTAAAGTTCCCTGCCAAAAACACAGCCATAAAGTTGTGTCTTTATTCTTTCCTAAACAGGCTGCTACTTTCCAACCACAATGAAACTCAATATATCACAAGCAAGACACAGTCCACCTCTCCTGGGCTGTGCGGACACTGGAAATCTCAGGCAGCAGATATATTTTTATTTGTGAGGGGAAGGGGGTCTAGGTGAGGAGATTCCTATGAAAGGATAGAAAAAGGGGCCAGAAGCACTTAGTTTACTGCTGTGTCGCATCAGCATCTTTTGCCATTATAGGGGCTGATGGTTGTCAAAGGGACCAAGTTTAGTGATCAGTGGGCTCTCAGTACCCAGACCACTAATGATAGGTACATTTTACAGGCAAATTCCAGGGAAAACAAAAAATTCAAATAGGAGAATCTCACCTGAGAAATGTTCTAGATATAAACATTGTACACAGTATTCTCCTAGCGCCATGATATACTCAGCAGCTATACAGGTCACTGGTCCTCAGCCATGTGTACTAGCTGCCCGTGTAATTAGCAGCTAAACTACAGGTTACCGATCAGAATTCTGAGTGATGTGTATCATCCAGTATCTTGGACGAGAAGGAATGAGGACACTAGGACTAGGACATGCTGACTGTAGTGCATCCCACTGTTGCTAGTCCGACGGAAGCGCAATTGGGTTCAAGTATGGGGAATCAGGAGGTGGTCATAATAACGCGACTCAACTATAATATATCCATACGTGTATATATGCATTATAGTCGAGTCACATTATTATGACTACCTCCTACTTTCCCTGGTCCTCTAATTCCCCAGAAAGGAATACATTTTTTATAAATTTCTAACACACACACACACACACACACACACACACACACACACACACACACACACGTTTGTGGCACATGTACAATGGCAGTTTTAAACAAGCATTCTGAATATTTTTCAATATTTTTACTGCAAAGGCTAAAGCAAGTTTGTATGTAGCGCCATTCTTTTACTCAGATCAGGCACCATGCTGAAACCAGATGGACCCCATTATAAACTATCGGGGTTGGTTGAGTGCCAGTGATATGCATCCTATGAAACAAACGTAAATGTGAACAAAGCCTAACCAATTATAAAACGGACCATCAAACTAAATATACATGGGCACACAGAGCAGAATAAAATGTAGGTACTAAGTTACCTTCAGACCACTCAAACTGGGCAAAAGCAGCATGCACAAAAGCAAATTTTTTGCAGTTTGATCTTGCAAGCTGGAACTGGTCACGTGCTTCATCTGGATCTAGCAAGCTAAAAGAGCAGGACAGAGAATGACAATTAAGAAGGGAATAGATCACCATTGTTTAAAATTAATTAAAACTAGATTGCGAAACGTTTCCCTCAGTCTGTTTTTATTTTCTGATTGAAGAATTGTCTATTCTATTGTCCATACATGACTATGGGAGGGGCTGCCATCGTGCCTGAGCTACATCTAAAAGTACTTGGAGCATTTTAGAAATATGCTTTAGAGCAGCTTCAAGGGCCATGCACATAACGAACAGGAGGGAACCCATGAACTTGTATGGGAGACTGTTCTAGACATGCTCTGTGATCTGTGCAGGGGTTATTTTGAAGGGCATTAGATAGTTACAGCTTATACCCATTGTGAATGGTGGATCCTGTGCTATCTACATATAGGTGTTTAACTTTTTAGTGTAGTACTGCCTGAGATGACGGCTGCAAAGTTTTCTATACAGATCAGGAAGTATTAGACCATTATTATTGTGATCAGTAAGAAAAATGCAGGATTTAGGGAATTCTTAAAAACAGATTGTGACCCAAGAACAGAAAAAAAACCTCTTACAAATATGTTTAACATAAAAATGAGATTTATATAAGATTTTTGCACTTAACCGTAAAATCTCTCGTCTCGTTCATTGGGGGACACAGCTGAAGAACGTGGGTATAGCTACTGCCACTAAGGCCCCTCTCACACAGCTGTTCTTTCAGCGTTAAACGCTGTCAGAGGCTCCCATTGTCTTCATCAGAGCCTCTCAGACATGCGCTCTGTCGCAGCGCTGGACAGCAGTTTCCAGCGACGAAATTTTCAAGCGCTGTCTGTTCTAGGATTATGAACCCGAGGGGAGGAAGGCTTTCTAGTCTTCAATATGATGTTCCACAAATCCATGGGCTCAATACTAAAGCTTCGACCGGCATTCTGTTAAACGAAGCATGGACAAACATGGGTGTGGGTGTGGGGGGTGGCCGGAAGGGGAAGATCCTCTCAAAGAGGGAGTGGACGAGATCTGCATATCACATGCGGCAGGGCCAATCTTAGGCGATGAGAATCACCAAGAGCCCTTCCTTTCATCTTGATCTTCTGGAAGATGGTCTTCGGCGCAAGTTAAAGGAGATGTCCCGCGCCGAAACGGGTTTTTTTTTTTTTCAACCCCCCCCCCCGTTCGGCGCGAGACAACCCCGATGCAGGGAGGTAAAGAAAGCTCACCGGAGCGCTTACCTTAATCCCCGCGCTCCGGTGACTTCTCTACTCACCGCTGAAGATGGCCTCTTCCTCTGTGGACCGCAGCTCTTCTGTGCGGTCCATTGCCGATTCCAGCCTCCTGATTGGCTGGAATCGGCACGTGACGGGGCGGAGCTACACGGAGCTACACGGAGCCCCATAGAAGACTGCAGAAGACCCGGACTGCGCAAGCGCGGCTAATTTGGCCATCGGAGGGCGAAAATTAGTCGGCACCATGGAGACGAGGACGCCAGCAACGGAGCAGGTAAGTATAAAACTTTTTATAACTTCTGTATGGCTCATAATTAATGCACAATGTACATTACAAAGTGCATTATTATGGCCATGCAGAAGTGTATAGACCCACTTGCTGCCTCGGGACAACCCCTTTAAGAGATTTTTTCTTTTACCATTTCTGCCATGACCTTTGTGATGCCGGTTCCACTTTGATTTATGTATGCGACGGCCATCATGTTGTCTACTTGGACCCAAACTTGGAGACCTGTCAGTTGGGTGCAAAGCAATGCAGTGACAGGAGAATAGCCCGAAGTTCCATGACATTTCCATCACATTTATCAGGAGTGCGCCATGAGATTCCGCAGAGTACTCTACCCTCCTCCCCGCCGAAAAGACTGGCAAGTGCCGGCCATTGGAGAAATAAAAAGTAGCACCCCAAATGGATCTGTGGGGAATCCAGACACCAAAAAAGGGCACGCTGCAGGTGGATCTTTCAAATGAGAATAAACGGATATGTCCCGCTGCAAGAGAATGGTCCACTGGAGAGGCCAAGTTTAAAATTGGAATTGCCTTGAAGGGGGAAACCATCAGCCCCAGTACTCTCATGCAGTCACGAATGGTCACAGGATTCAGAAGTAGTTTTGGCAGCAATAGTATTACACATGTTGGAGAAACCCAGAAAATTCACAGTGTGTCTAGAGTGATGTGGAGACTTTCTAGGTTGGCACGACTGAGTTGGTGCTCTTAGGTCATCAAGATGACCACTTTTCTCCTGGAGAAAAGGATAGACATCACTGACACTAGAATCTTTGTGAAAACTTGGGGTGCTGTGACAAGCTCAAATAGAAGTGCCTAGAATTAAAAGGGATTTGACCGGATGGCAAGTCAAAGAAAATCACTGATGCGCTTGACAGATGGGGACATTAAGATAGGCATCCTTAACGTCAATCGATGACAGAAACTTCACGTGGATTTAATGAAAAAGGACTGAGGAAAGAGTCGCCAGGAAGGAGCCCTCGGTTTAAATGAGGGGCTTTTCCTTCTGTTTCTTTGAGATTTCCTTAATATCCAAGCTACAGGGGCTGGAGCAGTGAAAAGAGCGCAAATTGTTTTTTTCTTCTACAGAGCTCTTGAATGTCTGAGTTTGTTTTATAGTAGGTGCGTACTATTACCATCAGTGACCTCCGAGATATTCTCATCTACTCTGGCTTTAAAAAGTCTTGAGCCAACAAAAGACGGCCTTCTAAGGCCCTTTTGGAGGAAGCATCTGTCCTAGCCAGCGGTGAACCACCAAACAGTGTCCCACCTCGCGCACCAGAGGAGGCAAAGAAGCAGGGCAAAAGCTGTTGGTGGGCGGTAGAGACTCCGCTGCGAAGGACCTACTGGAGGTGTAGAAGAATGCAGTGTGTCTGTGGTGGTGGAGGGGTGGTGAAGTAAAGAGAATACTCACATTGTTGCAGAGTGGAGGAACCCTTACTCCGAGAAAGAAGCAAGGATTCCGTAGCTCCAGCAGTGTAAGCCCCTGCCTTTAATGAAAAAGGGAGTGCTCCGGTAACGGGGGACACTATAGCTGGTGTGTCACGTTCAAAGTAGGGCTTAATTGTACCTCCTTTTCTTGGATTAACTCATGGTTAACCCTGTTCTGTTTGCCCTCCTTTGGTGGGGTAACAGGGAGAATCCTGAATCCCTGCATTCCCTTCAATAATACAGGGATGCTTCCTACGGACACCAAGCTAACCAGTTTTAGCTGGAGGGGTATAAGCTAGGAGGAGGAGCTTACACTTTTCTGCATAGTGTCTGCCTCCTAGTAACAGTAGCTATACCCATGGTCTACAGCTGTCCCCCCTTCCCAATGAAACGGACGAAAAAGGTTATTATTTTGATGACACATTACCTTTAACGAACATAGATATTAGAGATGAGCGAGTACCAAAACGCTTGCGTGCTTGTTATTCGAGTCGAGCTTTTCGTAATATTCGAGAGCTCTATTCGAGTAACGAACCCCATTGAAGTCAATGGGGGACTCGAGCATTTTTGTATTGGACCCACCGGGTGCCTCTGCCTCTCTCTCCGCAAGCCACATACTGCTGTGGACATGCGGACGCTGGCACATCACAGCAGGAAGTGGTAATGCGGTGAGGGGTCAAAACGGGAAGGGGGGGCTCGAACTCTGTGTGGTACTCGCTCGAGTAACGAGCACCATCGAGTATACTAATACTTGAACGAACATCAAGCTCGGACAAGCATGTTCGCTCAACTCTAATAGAGATCATTACAATTAAATAACTCATTCAAGAATAAAAGGTGGAGTTCGAGTCACTCTTCACTGCTCCACTCTTCTGTGACAATACATTTTATTGTTGGATAAGGATATTGATGACGATTATCAATAAAAAAATAAAATAACTATATATGTATCTTACTGCCTCACTCTTTAGAGGCTTTGCAAACCAATATCCGCACATCGAACGCGCGAGAGAGACAGCGCGAATAAATCCTCATACTTACGCTTTCAACTCTGCATATCGCACCAAGATTTTGGCGTAGCTCTCGTTATGGCTGTGTTTTTCTGGAGAAAGCACTTCAACAGCTTGAGTGTAATTATCAATTAGTTTATTCAGTAGCATCCTATCGCTCTGTGGCAAGCCGGTACTCTCCAGTTTTAAGAGGGAAATCAGCCATTCTTCTGGGGTTTTTAGGGTTAATAGATGATTAAAGACACCCGAGTGCTCTGTGATGAAGAGAAGTCATACATCAATAGCCGCAGGAATATCAACATATCCTTCGCATCAACATATACACCAATTAGCCATAACATTAAAAGGAAGAGGGAAGAGAACATTGACTGTGTTGTGACAAAGATTGGCTACATGAAGGGATACATTAACCCCTTAAGGACATGACCTATCTTGGCAATGAAGACGCAACATTTTTGGGGGGATTTTGACCTCCTCTATTCAAAGGCCATAACGTCTTTATTTTTCTGTCAATATGTCCATATGAGTGCTTGTTTTTTGCAAGGCGAACTGTAGCTTTTGTTGGTACCATTTCTGGGTACATATAATGTATTGTAAAACATGTTATTGCTTTTTAATGGCAGAGAGGTGGGGAAAAAAAATCATCAATTCTGCCATGTTTTTTTTCCTTTACAGCATTAGGCCGCTTTCACACAGGCAGGTCGAATTCCGCACGCGGGAGCCTGCAGCGGAGTCCTACTCTGTGCCCGGCCATTCGCAGTACAGATTTTTTTTTTGTAAAACTCCTGCTTTTCCTGCGCAAATTAGACGGTTTCCATTGACTTCAATGGAAGCTCTCCATGCAAGAACCGCAGTAAAATGGAGCATGCTGCGATTTTTTATCCGTAAGTGGAAACCGTAATTGTTTTCCGCTCATGTGCATGAAGAATCATTTTTCAATAGCATGCCATAGAGGGTTATTGCTGCAGAATCCGAAGGACAACACCTCTTCCAGATTCCGCAGCTAAAATCCTCCCGTGTGCACGAGGCCTTAATCATACAGCATAAATTACATTTTTTTTTCCCTGCAGGTTGGTACGATTACAACTATACCAATTTTTAATTTTTTTTATTTTTTTTTCTAACATCACTGCATTCAAAGTCCCATAACGTTTTTTAGATTTCCATGGGCGGAGGTCTGTGAGATCTTGTTTTTTGGGCGACCCTTTTTGGGGTATAAACAGCTTTTTTGATTACTTTTATTGCATTTTTGGGGGGAGACAAAATTAACAAAATAAGCATTTTGTCTCTGCCTATTTGCAGTTTTTGCCGTGCATGATAGTGTGTTTAGTTTATTGTAAAGGTCACTACAGATACAATGATACCATATATGTGGGTTATTTTTAATTTTCTATATAGAGGGGAAAAAAGTGTGCCAAAAAAAGGTTTTTTTTGTTTGTTTTTTTATGTTTCTGTAGGGAACAAACCAGAAAGGCTCTGATCACTACAATAATGCATTGCAGTACTTCTGCAATGCATTATCCCTCACAAAAGTGATCACAGGCCATGGCAAGCCTGGACACCAGTGTCTGGCATCCAGATGTCATTACTATCATTTGGCACTGTGCGATTATATAGCAGAGGGCCAGTGATGTCACAGAGAGACATTGATCGCAGCCTGTAAGGGAATAACAGCAGAGATCAGTGTTCTCACCAATCCCTACTGTTGCAGAGGGAAGCCGTCTGCCAATCACAGCTGGCTCCCACTGTGGGATGGCGTGAACTCACTTCTGAGCCCGTGACACCCACAGGACGTAAGTTTATTATAGGAACCCAATGCACAGTGATGCATGTGAAGAGCAAAGACTAGCCCATGTGGTCTGAGCCTTCAGAACAGTTACTGTAGCACAAATTGCTGTACAAGGTATTGTTGGCCCTGATAGAAAGATGTCAGAACATCTCACAGACTCGTGTAGGAGAGCACATGGGACTCTGAAGAGAGCCAGATTTATGTGCGACTCAATCTTCAGAGGGGGGGGGGGGGGGTTGCGGTGGGAGATCTCTCACTCTCTACCCCCCCCCCCCCCCCCCGCTCACTCCCGCAACTCACCTCTCTTCCCCGCCGGCACCCGAATCTTTAGAGACGAGCGGGCAGGTACTCGCATAAGGCACTAATCGCTCGAGTAGTTTGCCCTAGCGAGTACGCTCGCTCATCTCTAGCAATTATATATTTAATATACAAGAAGTCATTGGTAAATTGCAAGTGTATTTCAAGAGATATAATAAAATCCCACACAAGGTGCAAGAAGAGCTTCAGAAGATGCCGTTCAGACAATAGGTGACTATACCGGCATCCTAGTACCGCTGCTTACCTGTAGTGTCGGCAGAAGATTTAGTGAAGGTCAGCTCATCCGTCCAGTTATCCTCATTACCATACTTGGTCTTGAAACTCTTAACTCTATCCAAAATAGAGGCAATCTTTAATTTCCGTTCACTTATATCTTCATCCTCCATTTTAGACAAATCTAAACTAAGAAAGACAATGTCCAGTTAGCAGACTTCACAGGGGAGATGCTGAAGGCAAGCAGATGAGGTAGCTATATTATAATGGGAATATTAAGGGAGTTTCATGAAGACTGTCCTCGAAAATATATCCTATCCTCATGAAAATCTGTGCTAGAATCAATGGTGGTCTGTCGGGGGTCCTGAGCCCGGTCACCTTGTGTGTCCTCATGCACCCACTGGTCCCAACACCATCTAACAGTCTGGTGAGAACGGCCGGTGAGGGACAATTCATCGATACGACCATCCAGCTTCTCATATCCCAATACTGCGCCCCCCTCAGACTCTGGTAACAGGGTGACATCTCTTTTCCGCGTCATAGAGGTGTCTAGTGGTCAACAAGCTCTACACAAGCGGAAGAGGTCACTACACACAAGGAGCCTCCGAGAGCCTTTTATAGGCCAGTGGGGAACATGGCTTTAGGTCCTCAGGTGACAAGACCGTTCATCTAATCACCACAGCGCTAATCATTTACAGAGCTGCCTGAGATGGAACTGCATGCCAAGTTTTGCAGCAAAACAACAACTTCTCCTGGGTGCGAGATTTATGTAATTTTTATTTTTTTTACACACAAAGTGTAGAAGCAGCAGTAAGGAATGTAGCGGTGATTTTAGGGAGACAGCCATATAAAGATATAAGGTACATGAAGGCTCAATGGGTGGTAAAGAAGGCATAGGGAGTAGTTTTTTTCCTACTTTTTCAGCAAAATTGACTGATAGAAAGCGCTTTTAAATCAGATCCATGTTGTATATCAAAAAATAGGTAATGAATGTATGATTGCTGGAGGTAAAACTGCCAGGACCCCCACAGAGAACTCTCCTCTAGCTGCAACCCCCTCTCTCCGCGCCATGAGCGATCCAGCAATACTCGCTTCTTTGTAACAGCACGGGAGTGAGTATATGCAGGGGCGAGTATCGGAAATGGTTTGCCCAACACTCGTCTCGTGTAAAAAGGCCTTAACAGTGGTCATGCACATCCCTGCTCCACTCGCTAGGGGGAGATGTAGAGAAGCGATCAGTGTTTTTGTGGGAGAACCCCCTTAAGAACCTCCTGCACTATTAAAGGGGTTGTCTCGTGGCGAAAGCGAATTTTTTTTTTTTTAAATGGACCCCTGCATTATGTATGGCTCATATTTAATGCACGATGTATATTACAAAGTGCATTAATATGGCCATACAGAAGTGCTGAACCCCACTTGCTGCCGCGAGACAACCCCTTTAACAGCCCTCTCTAAATTTCCTATGACCTGACCTATATGCACAGAAAGTTTTACTCAGTCACATCACAGTATAGGCTTGGGTCTCACAAACTGTCACAATGCAATGATAGGTGTAGTAGTACTCGCTTAGGTGACAGTTTGTTCAATGTTTGTGCACATCTAGTATTCCTGCACTGGGAAGATTTTATGACAAGCAACGGATTCATTCTTTATCAAGACTCATAATGACTATCCTCATGAGATGAACATCTACAAGGACATTTATAAAAGGACTACCATCCCACCACAATTGATGACCAAATCACCAGAGCCACCAGGATACCCAGAAATCAACTACTCCAATACAAGGAGAAGGAAAGAAACAATCAATTTTGTGCCGCTAGTAGTGACCTACAATCCGCAGCCAGAGGTACTATGGAAAACTGCAAAGAAACTCCATCATACCCTACACAAGGATGAAAACCACATTCCCGGACCCTCTGCTTCAGTGTTACAGGCAGCCTCCAAATTTGAGGAACTGTATAATCAGGAGTGCATTGCCCTCTGATACACAAAAAGGAACTTATCCCTGTAATGTAAGGAGCTGTAAGACCTGCACACATGTACTGACTGCGGACAGGATACAAATCCCCAACACACAGCAAGACTATAAGATCCCAGGGACATTCACATGTCCATGTTGTGTACCTGATCCAAGGCAGTGAATGTCCTGTTGGGGGGCTTTATATCGGGAAACAGGACAAAAACTGAGAGTCAGGACGATGTCTCATCGCCACACAATTAAAGAAAGACGGAATTCCCTGCGGCCGAGCACGTTTTAGTCACAGACACAACATAGTGGGAAGTATGAGAAATCTATAGCAGAGATAACACGCTGGCCTGGTGACCCCCAGCGCAAGGACCAATCAGGGGCAGCACTGATTGAATGACAGCTGAGAGCTGCCCCTGATTGGTCCTTGTGCTGAGCCAATCAGAGGCAGCACTCACTCACCCATTCATGAATGGGTAAGTGAGAGCTGCCTCTGATTGGTGAGGGCTGTGACCGATCAGAGGCAGCTCATTCAGGCAACTACGGCTGTGGGGACAAGGTGAGTATATATATTTTTTTTATTTTTACACATTTTTGGATGGTTTTCAGGGAAGGGCTTATACGTTTAAGTCCTTCCTGAAAATTCATCCTGCGCTCGCCGGCAGCCCATTTCTTTCAATGGAGCCGGCTGTATTGCTGGTACCATTTTGGGGAATGTACAGCTTTTTTGATCACTTTTATTGCATTTTTTGTGAGGCAAAATGCTAAAAATTAGCATTTTGCCTCTGTTTTTTACCTTTTTTTTTTTACGCTTTTTGCCGTACAAAATAAAAAAAGTGTGTTCAACTTTTTGTACACGTCGTTACGGACACGTCAATACCCAATATGTGGGGTTTTAATTTTTTTTTTTTTACCTTTTTTTATGCTAATATTAGAAAAAGCATAAAAAAGGGTTTTTTTACATTTTTTTTTAACATTTTTACAGATAGTCCCCGACTTGCGAACATTCGACTTACGAATTTCGCTAGATACGAACTATCTGTACAGCACAGTATGATGTAATGCTATGGCATTACATCATACTGTGCAGGGACCGGGCAGGCTTCTATCAAGCCTGATGGAAGCCTGTCCGGTCACACCGCGGTTGCTGGGCAGCCGGGGGCCTTCTGAAAGGCCCTAGGGCTGTCTATGCAGAGCGCCTATCAAGCCGTGCGCTTGATAGGCACTCTGCATAAGCAGCCCTGGGGCCTTTCAGGAGGTCGCCGGCTGCCTAGCAACCACACAGCATTCCGCGATCTCATCATGGGACGCTGTACGGGCCCCCTGAACGTCGGGTGCAGGCTGTTTCTTACAGCGGGCACCCGGCGGCAGCAGTTCCGACGAGCCGCGCCGCTCGTCAGAACTGTTAACACTTTAAATGCCGCTGTCAGAGCGGTATTTAAAGTGTTAACAGTTCCGACAAGCGCCACGGCTCGTCGGAACTGCTGCCGCCGGGTGCCCGCTGTAAGAACAGCCGACACCCGACGTTGTATGGAGCGGGATCCACCCGCGATCCCCTCCATACAACCATTTGTTCGACTTGCGAACAAAACGGACTTGCGAACGGGCTCCCGGAACAGAACCTCTTCGCAAGTCGGGGACTAACTGTATTTTCTTTTTTTTTTCTCTATTTGAGTCCCTCTGAGGGACTTGCAGCACTGTGCCTATGATTGCTGTCATAAGCTACTGCTCTGCCATGCCTTATCGCTTATACAGCGATCATAGGCAATACAGGACGCCAGTGTCTGGCGTCCTGTTGCCATGGTGACAGGCCGGGCTCTCGCGATGACATCGCGAGAGCCGGCCGGAGACACAGAGGGAGCGCGATCCCTCTGTGAACGCTTTCCCTGCCGTGATCTACTTAGATCGCGGCAGGGAAGGGGTTAACAGCGGGGGGGCGCTCCTCCGATGCTGTCAGTCACAGTCGGCGTCCTGCTGCGGGATAGCGCGAGGTCAGTCATGATCTCGCGCTATCCCGATGACGTACCGGTACGTCATTTTGCGCGAAGCACCAGCCTGCCATGACGTACCGGTACGTCATTTTGCGCGAAGGGGTTAAAATCATACCTTTGGAATATTTCATATTAAAGGGGTTGTCCCGCGAAAGAAAGTGGGGTATACACTTCTGTATGGCCATATTAATGCACTTTGTAATGTACATTGTGCATTAATTATGAGCCATACAGAAGTTATTCACTTACCTGCTCCGTTGCTGGCGTCCCCGTCGCCATGGTGCCGTCTAATTTCAGCGTCTAATCGCCCGATTAGACGCGCTTGCGCAGTCCGGTCTTCTCCCTGGTGAATGGGGCCGCTTGTGCCGGAGAGCTGGTCCTCGTAGCTCCGCCCCGTCACGTGTGCCGATTTCAGCCAATCAGGAGGCTGGAATCGGCAATGGACCGCACAGAGCCCACGGTGCACCATGGGAGAAGACCCGGGGTGCATCGTGGGTGAAGATCCCGGCGGCCATCTTGGTAAGGTAAGTAAGAAGTCGCCGCAGTGCGGGGATTCGGGTAAGTACTAAAGCTTTTTTTTTTTTAACCCATCCCTTGGGTTTGTCTCGCGCCGAATAGGGGGCCTATTGAATAAAAAAAAAAAACGTTTCAGCGCGGGACAACCCCTTTAAGTGTCAGTATCAACTTGCTTCCTCTCACTCACCCCCTACCGGCTCAAGTCACTGGCCCTGCCAGCAACGCTGCCAGCTCCTCTCACTGCCCCTGCCGTCTCTGTAGCAGTTAACCGCTGCCGGCTCCTTTCAGTCACCCCCTGCCAGCGCTTTAGTGGTTAACTGCTGCTGGCTCCTGTCAGTCACCCTCTGCTGCCTCCTGTCCCTGCCGGCGCTTTAGCGGTTAACTGCTACGGGCTCCTGTCAGAACTTCTTCTTGCTGTAGCGGAGTGGTGAATAGCAGGACCTGAAGGGGAGAGAGCCGTGCAGCCAATCGGGGACTGAGGGCGTCACCTGGCTATCAAACAACCTTATCCTTGTCGACACCCTCCACTTCTGGTGTCGAGAAGGTACAATAGAACCCTCATCCCGTTCTGGTATTGTTTTAAGTGCAAATTAATCACGTGTATATAACACACACCTTAATCTTTTGCATTAAGGCTGCCTGTACACGGCTGGTGACCCCTGCATACCTGTCCAGCTTCTTTCCTCTGCTGTGGATGTGCGGGCCAGCACGCCAATGCACATGTGCAGTACACACAACGCCGCACCGTCGCTAGGCGATGACACAGATCCCGCAACCATTCTGCAATGATGATTGCGGAATGGACGTGGTGACTTAAACGAAAGCAGTCCGTGCAGAACTTGCACAAGATCGCAGCATGCTGCAATTTCTTCATTGCAAGCGGAAAATCGCAATCGATTTCCACTCGTAGACATGAAATTGCGTATTGCCATAGCATGCTATGGGGTGGAATCCAGAGGCGAATGCCGCTCCAGAATTCGCAATGCTAATCCACCCATGTGCAGGTGGCCTAAAGCTGAGAAAAGTCCTGAATAGGTATGAAAGCTCGCTATAACATCATGTATTTTTGTAAGCCATTAAAAGGTATCATATCAACAAGATTACTTGGTTTCTCTTACTGAGAACAATTACCTTATTCTCATTCTTCACCTCTATGATGGACCACTGTTCATATTTATGCCATGATTTTTTGCACCGCTGCTTCCACTTTGCCCTCCCAGTGAGTCCTTGTGTACACTGGTTGCACAGTGACATCCCTGTATATACAACCAACGTCCTCCCTCAGCAGCCCAAGACTGATTATCACCAGCGACATCCGATATACAGGGTTAGGAGTATTCTCCCCTAGCTTATGTGACCTGTATACGGGACGTCACTGGGCCGGAATCCAACCAAGTCATGTCACATGCTGCACCAATAGGGCGATGACGCACATTTGATGGTTAAGTACCATATATTTAGCACTATAAAAGGCACTTTTTGGCAATTAAAAAAAATTCTGCTAAAAAGTCCCTCAGTCTTCTAGTCCGGGGGTGTGGTGTCATTTAGTGCCAGGCCTCACTGCTACCTATAAAGTCAATCAGTCACCAGGTTCATGTTGATGGAACCACAGGGAAGCCCATTACCCACATGGATGTTTTATTCTGATACGCCGCCGGCATCTCCCACCCAGATCATGTAGATTGACAGCTCTCTCCCTATACACAGAAGGGGAGAGAGCTGGCAGTCTACACAATGCAGGCAGGGAGAAGTCAGTGCGGCTTATCTCCGAAACTCAAACTTCAAGGTGTATTCAATAATACATCCAAGGGGGCAACAGGCTTCCCTGTCCTAGGGCCGATGCTGCCCATGGTGTGGGTTGTATGAACATGAAATCCCCTTAATGATAGGGCATAGTATTAATAACGAACTTTTCCCGATCATTCTGAGAAGGAACGGTGTAGACTTGTTTGTGCCTTTTCCTCCCATAACCGAATCCCAGGAAGGGGATCTGAAGAGGACTATCCATACTTGTAGTTCTTTGCACATTGCCGCTGAGGCCCGCAAATCTACGCTTCTGTGCAGGGCGTACAAAATGCTAATGAAGTGCCAACCATCCAGTGAGTGGTTCACACATTGGGATCGCTCCGGCTTCCTCCTCACTACTGATGAGCCATCCAACCACCTTGAGCTGGAGAATCTGTGCACATGGCTGCATTTACGTATATATGGCGACTAGGATGGACGGGGTCTCATCAATCACTAGCGAAGGGACAGAGTTTTGGCTGAATGAGAGGAAAGAACTGGACCAGTCCTGGTGTGAACTGTCCATGCCATGCTCTGCACTTAATTAGCATTTCTCACACAATCGCTCATATAATTAAAGGGGTTGTCCCGCGGCAGCAAGTGGGGTTATACACTTCTGTATGGCCATATTAATGCACTTTGTAATATACATCGTGCATTAAATATGAGCCATACAGAAGTTATTCACTTACCTGCTCCGTTGCTAGCGTCCCCGTCGCCATGGTTCCGTCTAATTTCGGTGTCTTCTTGCTTTTTTAGACGCGCTTGCGCAGATGGGTCTTCTCCCTTCGGCTCCGCTCGGCACCATTGGCGTTTTGGCTCCGCCCCCTTGTACGCGTCATTGCGTAGCTCCGCCCCCGTCACATACCGATTCCAGCCAATCAGGAGGCTGGAACCGGAACACGCCATGGGGCGGAGCTACGCGGTGACGCGTACAAGGGGGCGGAGCCAAAACGCTGATGGTGCCAAGCGGAGCCGAAGGGAGAAGACCCATCTGCGCAAGCGCGTCTAAAAAAGCAAGACGACACCGAAATTAGACGGAACCATGGCGACGGGGACGCTAGCAACGGAGCAGGTAAGTGAATAACTTCTGTATGGCTCATATTTAATGCACGATGTATATTACAAAGTGCATTAATATGGCCATACAGAAGTGTATAACCCCACTTGATTTCGCCAGACAACCCCTTTAATGCCCTTTTGGATTGGATGAATGTTAGGCAAACGATGCCCGACACTCGTCCCCGCACATACTAACTCCCATGCTCTGCTCCTGCACAGGAGCTAGTATGGCTGGCTCACAGCGGGGAGGCTGGAGATTTCTCGCCTCTCGCTCCCCCACCCCTTTCCATTGACTTAACATAGCGGTTGTTTAGTACTGAACAGCTGCTATTTACACTGAGCGATCAGCTCATCGTCCATCGTTTATGCAGCATAAGTGTTTGCCCGACATTCGTCCAGTCTAAATGGACCGTTAGTCTGTTCAAAAGAATGGAGTTTATATTCATGTAAGCGTTGTGCATCTCGAAACGTACAAAACTCATGTGAGATTCATGCTCAAGTGGATGTACCTCAAGTCCCATACTGACCCCAGTTACTGGACTAATGTAAACTAGGTTTTACAGGAGTTTTCCAAAGTTATTGATTGGTACTGTTGTATCTTGTCCCCACCGGAAGGAGGGGTGGAGACAACGATTTGTCCAGCAGGAGTGGAAAGGAACGCCCACAGCTGATTGGACTACTTGCCAACAGTGACTTACTGCAGGCGCCCACCGTACACCAGGTGGGTTACGTAGAGGCCAATAGCGGGGCTGACTATGTTCATGCTGGCACAAGACAGCGGCTGACCCGTGGGACGGCGATACAGAGGATGGCGGCAGCACAGCTGGATGACATAGCAGCGCTGATGACAGCTGCGCCTGAGGGAACATTGAGAGCGGGGGACGAAAACGGAAGCAGAAAAAGCAGAGTGCCAGTCAAGCTGACGGGTGACGGACTATTAGCCAGCCGCAGATAGGGGACACAGAGCATTGAATACAGTGCTTTTTTGGTGAAGGGAGGCCGCTGGCCCCAGTCACATCGGGGGACGGACAGCAGCAGGGCAGAGAGGACAGAAGGAACAGCGGCGATGAAAGTGACAGCTGACAGGCTGTTAGACCGCCGCAGATGGGGGGCACTGACAGCGGCTGTGGACACAGCACAGGGAGCTCTGATGGCAGGCCGCCAGGTAGGAGCAGATGCTGTGAGACGCGCTAGTCGGGGGACAGTCAGTGCAGCCACAGAAGTAAGCACGCAGCTGTCCTAGAGGGTACAGAGCGGCACACTGGGTCGGCTTTAGCGGCGGAGGATAAAGACAGACACTAGAGCGGGGTAGCAGTCAAGGGACATTGTATGGCAGAGACTCCCTATAGTGTAAGGAGCGCGGCTGATAGCCCATCAGCAGCCAATCCGCACCTGTGGCGGTCCCCTGCCTGTCAAGCTGCCCAACCCTTGTCTCCACCGCTCCTTGTGGAGACAAGATACAACAATACCTTATTGATTGTATAAAGTTTTGGGTTCTTCATGCCTAAAGTGATATAAAATCAACACTCACAGTGCTACCAGACCACCACGGCATCTGACAGGTGACGTCACCAGGCCTGATGATGTCCCGTAAACCTAGGCTTCCAATGTAAAAGTGCCAAGGCAAGTTTATGGGATGCCCCTGACATTCCTAATGGCTGCAGTGATCACATGGGTAAACAGAGGAGCCCGGTGTACACAGAGAGGGGTGTCGGGGGGAGCAGCACACAGCAGGAGCTATTACTGTTTGGCTGTAAAAAAAATAATGTGTAGTTGTCCCCCACCTTCCACTGATGTCAGGGGTTCTTGGAAAACCCCTTTAAAGGGGTTGTCCAGCTGTACACCATTGATGGCCAATCCCAGCCCAGAACCCCTGCTGATCTGCTGTTCTCATCAATGGGAACTTTGCCTGTAATACCAAGCCTGACCACTGCAGTGATAACGGAGCTGACTGCTTCCTGCACAAATTTACTCAATGCACAATGACAGAGAACAGCTGATCAGTGGGGTCCCAGGTGGCAGACCCCTGCTGATCTACTACTGAAGATCCTAAGGGCTAAGCTGTCAGCGATTTACAACTGGGCAACCGCTAGTGACAGTTTGCCCTTAAGCCGGCTGTATACATAAAACGCATCGGTGCGGGATCCTCCGCAGTAAGGCGCTCACCAGTACCAGGCTAACCCGGGCAATAAGGGCACAGCGAACAGAAACAAGTGGAGACACGGGGGTTGTGCCCAGATCCAAGTGATCTGCTGAATGTAGCCGATCACAGGTGACATAGGACAGTCGGCAGACCAGTAGTCTGCGGGCTGATAGCACGTATGAGCAGGTTATTCTCACTACTAGGTGGATACGAGAAGATCAGCCGTTAGTGGGGCAGCTGTTCTACTCCCAGCGGCAGCACTTACAGCCTGCACTGAGGAGGATGGCGAGAGGACAACGGCTGCAGCCGGTCACTCCATCCCCAGCCACGTCCGTGCAGGAGGCAGGAAGGACACAACCCACAGGAGGACGGGATCCGCTGGGAATGACTACAGCGCCCACACTGCCGGCCGCAGCCCCACGGAAGCAACCCCTTCCCCACGCACCTGTCAGCCCCCGTTACTCTCACTGTCCTACAGCAGCCTGGGAGGTAACGGCGGAGAGTCCAGGCACCCTTTCCAGACGGTCAGCACCTCAGCATCAGCTCCGTGCAGCACAACCGGCCGTTAGTTTCAAACTCCCCACATTCTCAGTAGTACGATACGATTGGTCGCCGCAAAAGGAACCGGAAGTAGCGACATTGCCCTTACTTGTCTCCCGCGGCCATGTCTGTCTAGGGCAGTATTTTATTTACGTGCACATGCGGAGATACCTATATCTTTGCGTCACTCATGACTATTAAATGACTGAAGTCGGAATACTGAAAAAACAATGTTATGTGCTGCTGGATATCTGTTTATCCTGCATACTGCGTTTGGCACCCGTTCACAGGCCTCGGGACGGCTGAGCACAGGAGGCAGCCGGAACCCCGGACACATACTAGCCTTTTACTCCCCACTTCTACACAAGCCAACCTAAACAACCAATCACCGTGAATCAGCCAACTCGAATAACCAATCACCGTGAATCAGCCAACTCAAATAACCAATCACCGTGAACGAGTAAATCCAAACAACCAATCAGGTTGTGAATGGTGTGGATTTGGGGAGTAATCTAGATATATACACCCCAGATGCTTCATGGGCTGCAGTTAGTAAGGCAATATGAATGTGGCCGGAGGTCTTTAACAATCCGTGCGTTTTTAAAAAGAAAGTGTTTTTTAATTGCAGTAGAAAACTGCAACAAAAAGTGCCACATGTGAACAGGGCCTCACACCTCCAGCAATGGGGCCCGCTAAACCCGGATTGTGAATAGATTGAAATGGCAAAAAAGGCCACTGAAGAGTTCTCTCTTTTCAGGTCATTCTGGCTGTTTTATGCCAATTCATGTGTGAATAAGTCACCCTGAGGGCTCATTCTTATTGTCACTGTGTATTACACATGCATATTTCACATGGTAGCATACAGTGAATGGAGGCAATGAAAGTCAGTGGGCACTGCGTATTGATACGCAGGGGAAATAAATCGCGGCATGCTCTATTTCTGCACGTATCATACGCAGCACTAGAATGAAACGCTGTCCCTACGCAGGCATTGTGTACAGGCAGTGTTTCCATACACATCCCTGCTCTGAACAGAGACGGACATAGAAAGAGAAAAAATCACAGTGTGGATGTCCGTGACGTCAGTGCCAATCACAGCTCACATGCGGTCTCTGCCGGAAGAGCGTATGGGCTGTAATGTGTACAACGCTGCAGGAGACTTGTAGCATTGTACGCATACGCCCGTGTGAACGAGCCACTACTGAACTTTTGCACCATTCTTATTGAATCACCCTGTATAAACAGTAGGTCACCTGCCTGAGGAAACAGAGGGGTCACGGTTCTGTTGGACAGCTCAGTATCCAAATCCCTTTGGGCTCCTACCAGGCAGTAAATAAGCCCTTATGTAATTTGAGGCACATCAATGTTCAGTCTTTAGAGGTATCAGTGTGTGACTAGATGGTGCAGAGACTCTCCAGCAGATAGCATCTGCTGCTCTCACTACTGGCAGTCCTTTGTGTCCAATGGTGACCTCACTAAGAAGTATAGGTGTTGGCAATGGCCAAGAGGGCAGAATACATCGTCTTCACACATTGAGCATCTCTGATCATTTTAATTCCTTCCCCCAAAGTATGAAGGGGACATGTGAAGTGGCTTCTAGTGGGTTGATCTCTTAGATTTATGACCTATCTTGCAAGAAGCAGTAGTCCGTCAGAGATGTGAGGGGCTAATCTCCCCTGAGATAGCGGAATATTCCAATTTTTCCACACCATCACCTGTACGTGAATTGGCTGTTATATGAACATGTAGTAACCGTACATATCTTACTGTCTTAGGGCTTATTCAGACGACTGTATATCGGCCGGGCTTTCACACCTGGCCGATATACGGTGTCCCTCTCTGCAGGGGGAGGAGGCTGGAAGAGTCGGTAGCAGTGCACTTAGCTCACACCTTTAATGGGAGGGACAGGGTGGAGCTAAGTCCCAGAACTTAGCCCCACCCCATCCCATTGCAAATAGTGGTGAGGGGCGGAGAGGGGTAGGGAGCTCAGTGCACTGCTCCCGGCTCTTCCAGCCTCCCTCTCTGTAGAGAGGGACAACGTATATTGGCCAGGCATGAATACCCAGCCGATATACAGTTGTCTGGATCCGACCTTAGGCATGTTGTTTTGGCTGTAAAATATTAGATCTTTCACTTGTCTTAGCTCTCATAAAGGCTTTAAATATGACCTGACTTTACATGTCCTATGGGCACCTTGGGGAGGGGATTTACAAGGAACCTGTATTCAACTATAAACACCATAAACTAAGAAACTTTATGATCAGGAGTTCAATGTCCTCAAGCACGCAAAAAAGTTTTGAAAGTTCGCTATAACATCAGCACTTTTTGTTAGCCATTAACCCTTTCCAATCCATTTATTTTTTCTCATCCATTCTCCCCAGCTCCAATTTATTTCCCCTTCAGCCTCCTGATCTGACAGAGTTCAGGAGGGTGCTGGTGGTCACTACACCGTGGGTGGAATGCGGAAGTATTACTTCTGCATTCTCCCTTCTGCCTCCGGGCTCGGTTATCATGTGACAGCTGGGGTCAGGTGACACCCGGAGGTTACATGATCGCCGGGCGGAATGCGGAGGTAATACTTCTGCATTCTCCCTTCAGCCTCCCGGCTCGGCGTTCATGTGACAGCTGGGGGTCAGGTGACACCAGCGGTCACTTGATCGCCGTCCAGAATCTCCGTGCATTACATAGCGCTAATTGAGCACTATGTAATGTGTAAAGGAGGAGGAAGAAAGGGTTAAAAACCCTTTCTGCCTTCTCCTCGGGGGTCCTCAATGAGGACCAGTGTATGAGTGCATCTGCACCTGATGTATCTGACGATCTGGTGCAGATGCACTTCTGCACTGAGGTGTCGGACCTGTCCCGACATTGGAGCTGTGGAGGAAAATGATGATGTCGGGGCAGGCTCAACATTGGATTGGAAAGCGTTAAAAGGTATCATGTCTACAAGATTATTTTGTTTCTCTTATTAAAAGCAATAACATACAATGAGAGATAACACCTGTTAGGTTGTGGTGCTGGAGTTTGTTGTTCTACAGGCTTCCAGGAGCACACCTGCACAGGTGAGTGTTAATTGAGCTGGCTGGGTATGGTTGTTCAGGTCAGCCAATCCCATGGGTCAGGGTGTAGATATATACCCCAGCCTCTCTGTAATGAGGAAACTATTTTTCCTCAGTCTTGTCTTCTGTATGAGTAGTGTCGGGTCAGCTTGCAGGGTGTTTGGTGTCCTGTGCTGCCTGTTTTGTGTCTTGCTAGTGTAGGGACTGCAAGAAACAAGGAGCCTTGTCAGGGCCTTGCAGCTTAAGTTCATTGGCCAATGCACGAACTAATCCCTCGCTTTTATATTCAGCTTTACCATCTGCTTTAGTGTGCGATGTTGTGTGGTAAGTATGTGCATTTAATGTGTCAGTTCCACCTGGTTGCAAGTGTCACCCTTTCAGGGAGAGCAGGGCCGAGGTTCCCCACAAGAGGCCGCTTTTTTGTAGAGGCGATCGCTCCGCTTGTAGGTAGGGCCAAGTCATCTTCCCTACAGCACAAGATCAGTTTCCCTGAACCAGTGTCTTCGGGTCACGTTCATGTGAGCCTGGTGCTTAGTTGCCCACATGAGCGTAACAACACCTATATGTAAATAACACAGGTGATGGTCACAGCTCACCTCCTCTCCCTCCCTGCACAATGACCTCTGCACGGGTTACAGTTCATGTCTGGGGCAGTTTTCCATAAAAGTCAATGGGTCAGCTCCTGCCCATTCTATGAATGGCGCATGATGTCTGCTGTAAAGTGTTTGTCTATGTTGTTCAGGTTTATAGATAAATTAAAGGGGTTGTCCCGCGAAAGCAAGTGGAGTTATGCACTTCTGTATGGCCATATTAATGCACTTTGTAATGTACATCGTGCATTAAATATGAGCCATACAGAAGTTATTCACTTACCTGTTCCGTTGCTAGCGTCCTCGTCTCCATGGTGCCGTCTAATTTCAGCGTCTAATCGCCCGATTAGACGCGCTTGCGCAGTCCGGTCTTCTCCCTGGTGAATGGGGCCTCTCGTGCCGGAGAGCTGGTCCTCGTAGCTCCGCCCCGTCACGTATGCCGATTCCAGCCAATCAGGAGGCTGGAATCGGCAATGGACCGCACAGAGCCCACGGTGCACCATGGGAGAAGACCCGCGGTGCATCGTGGGTGAAGATCCCGGCGGCCATCTTAGTAAGGTAAGGAAGAAGTCGCCGGAGCGCGGGGATTCGGGTAAGTACTAAACGTTTTTTTTTTTAACACATACATTGGGTTTGTCTCGCGCCGAACGGGGGGCCTATTGAATTTAAAAAAAAAAACGTTTCGGCGTGGGACAACCCCTTTAATGATTTTTGTTTTGATAATTGTTTGTAGTACATATCACAATTTCACAATTAGGCCGAATGCAGATAGCTGGGTCTGATTCCGACTGTGAGATTCTCGCAGTGGGATGCGACCCTGTGCCCCGACAGTGACCTCTGGCTTACTTGTTCGGTGTCTTCACTCTGCGCTGTGGATGTGCTGGCTGGCGCACAGCTGCACCTGCGCATGATGCAGCTGTGCGAGGCTCGCACTGAAATAGGACATGCCATGATCTCGACTCTGCGAGTGGAATATCGCAATTGATTTCTGCTCCTGGGCATGGAAATGCATTTTTCAAGGCATGTCCTATGGGCTGTATTTGCTGTGGGACCCAGAGCTCCAAATCCCGCAGTGCAAATACACCCGTGTGATAAGCAGTAGAAATAGGCTCTCTGGCACAAGGGGGCCCACAGTGTGTTTGCGTGGCGCTGGGACAATGGCACGACCATCCAGTGCAACAAGTTATGTAAGTATAGTTTGGATATTATCTTTTGCCATGATCAGTATATGATTGACCTGCTGCAATATCTGACATCTAGAAAGCACCTGTGTAAATCAAACATTGTTTACTATGCCTATTGTGTGGCTGCATTTGGTCCGGACTCGGTTGTAACTCCATTTACAGTGCTGCTGGAGCCTTTTTTGTGTGCCTTTCCCATTGTCGCCAGCACCTGTATGCACTTTACCTGTACCTTACACCAGAAGGTTTATATTTGGTTTGTCTAGAATCCAAAGTTTTGTTTTTCGGTTTTATTTTGGTGCTTGTTTTTTATTTAACCCCTTAACGACCGGGCCATAGTGTTTTTACGTCCTGCAGCTGCGGGACGTGTATGGAGGGAGGTAGCGCCGCTATCTCCCTCCATACAGCGCGGGCATCAGCTGTTTATTACAGCTGACACCCGCGGGCAATAGCCGCGCTCGGCCGTTCGGCCGAACGCGGCTATTAACCCTTTAAATGCCGCTGTCAATTCTGACAGCGGCATTTAAATCCCCCGAACGCTGTTTGGGGGTCCCGCACGGCCCCCCGCGGTGAGATCGGGGGATCCATGCAGGTGTCATGGCAGCCGGGGGCCTAATGAATGGCCCCAGGGCTGCCTTAGCAGACTGCCTATCAAGCCATCCACACAGGGTGGCTTGAAAGACTGCCTGTAAAAAAGCAGTATGACGTAATGCTATAGCATTACGTCATACTGCAGGAGTGATCAAAGCATCGCATGTTAAAGTCCCCCAGGGGGACTTCAAAGTAAAGTAAAAAAAAGATCAATAAAGTTTTTTAAATTGTAAAAAAAAAAAGTTATAAAAGTTTAAATCACCCCCCTTTCGCCATATCTATTATTAAAAAAATCTAAATCATAAAATAAAAATATGTATTTGATATCGCCGCGTCCGTAAAAGTCCAATCTATCAAAGTAGTGCATTATTTTTTCTGCACGGTGAACGTCGTCCGAAAAAAAATAAATAAAGAACGCCAGAAATGCATTTTTTAGTTACCCTGTCTCCCAGAAAAAACACAATAAAAAGCGATCAAAAAGTCGTATGTATTCCGAATTAGTACTAACGGAAACTACAGGACATCCCGCAAAAAATAAGCCCTTGCTCAACTACGTTGACGGAAAAATAAAAAAGTTATCGCGCGCACAAAATGACCGCAGAAAATAATTGAAAAAAATGTAATATCTTAAAAAAAAAATACAAGTACTACAGCAAAAACAATACTATATAAGTTTGGTATCGTAGTAATCGTACTGACCCATAGAATACAAATATCAGGTCGTTTTTGTTGCAGTTTGTGCGTCGTAGAAACAGGACACACCAAAAGATGGTGGAATGTCGTTTTTTTTTCCATTTCTCTCCTCTAAGAATTTTTAAAAAGTTTTTCAGTACATTATATGGTACAATAAATAGTACCATTGAAAAATACAACTCGTCCCGCAAAAAACAAGCCCTCATACAGCGACTTCGATGGATAAATAAAGGAGCTACGATTTTTTAAAAGGGAGTAGGAAAAAACAAAAATGGAAAAAAGCAAAAAAGCCTGGTCACTAAGGGGTTAAGCATAGCCTAGTATTAATGTTTCATTTTTTGGCTAATACTGGTAATTTGTTTTCCTTTTGTTTTTTGGGGGCAAATCAACACCCAATAGTAGCTGACGTGAAGTGGAGCTGGCGCTCTGCGCAAGATCAGTTTAAGCGAGTTTGCCAGTGTTATCGGACCACAACGGTACCGATCTGATGACATTGTTGCCAGGTGCCAAATTGGTAGATATGGAAGCCCGTGATGAGAAGATTTGCTAGCAATTATCTATCAATAGCATGAAATCACTCCATGTTATGTCAAGACACTTCTCCATGAGAACTCAATGAATTCTACTTTATTATCAACATTACCAACTCTTATACAGAAAGACAAGGATGTATTCAGGAGTTACTTGGTACAAAGATTAGTGTTACATAGGTGACCAAGCTGATTGATCATAAGGCTTATTGACATCTACCAAATATTCTCAAAGCTCTTAAGGCTCGTCTCAGACATAGAAATTACTTAAGTCAGGATATTGCTGTTGCATTAGACAATATTTCTGCTATAGTTGTGTGTCTTTGCTGTTAACATAGCTTACCCTTATTTAATTTATCTGTTGACTTCTTATCTTAAAATCCTAGTTACCGGCATTACAAAGCATAGGTTTTAGTGTTCTATTTAAGGGCCAATAGTCCAATACAAGGTAAGAAACATACACTTACTGCATTCTGAAACTTAACACTTTATATTCCATGACACCAGTCAAGGCCGCTCTGGGTCAGCAGCCCTACAGATACAGCCACCTCCTCGGCTTCATGCAACAGATCATGGAGATGCCCCTGCAAGTATATTAAGGAATTGGGTGGTTCTTTGGAAAGTGACTCCTTTGCACACTGTCGTTGTCGTGCTAATCAGTATGTGTCGTGCAGGCAATTTCACTGTTTTCTCCACACCTCCCTGTAAAAACCCAAACCATTAAAGATTCCATTGGTTTGGTTTTCCTTTGGCTTCTGCAAAGGTGTGCATGCAACCACTGATACTAGTCGGTCACATAATGAACTGTTCTTTTTTTCACGCTCCTATGTACTCTCCATTTAATATCTTATGTGTTTGTAAAATGATAATCTGCCAGCTAATCTGGTATGAGTCTAACCATGCAAAATAATAATATTTTGCCCTTGGTGAGATATTTGTTTGTATTTTTTTATTAGCTTTTAAAATTGTCCCTTTTTCCCCTTTTCCCCATAAGATATTCCTCTAAACTCCTGGAGACGGAGGAGTCACAGCAGGCCCCCGAGCTGGAGGGGGACAGCAATGTGGCCAAAGATTCTGCTTACGCTGCCCTGCAGGTCTTGGAGGAGGGGAGCCTCCTCAAGTGGCCCATTGCAGAGATCATTGCCACCGCCTTCCGGCAGCCTTGACCAGTCCTTCTTCTGGTTTGCAAGTGGAGCAGGCTGTCCTGGGATACTTGCAAACCAAGAGTGATGAAGATTGGGCAGACCACTACTGCTGGGGGCTGGCGCATGACTTTCAAAAGCTGCCTTTTGAGCTAATACATAAGATGAAGGCAGCTATAGATAGATTGTTTGAGGTGGTCCTGCAGTCCTTGCCAATGGATGAGTGCTTTTGGCTGCTCTCCGCCCAGCTGATGTTGGTCTCTGGAAACCCTCGGCCTATGGCTATGACTCTGGCACAGACGTCTGGCATGCAGTGCCTGCATGCCAACCAGGTCCAGCCGTACCCAACTGACCATGGCTTAAGCCAGGGTCTTGGCCAATTGATCAAGACCCCCTATTCTTCTTTAGACACCACCCCCCATCTTTCCATTTGATATACATATTTTTCTTAGTTTTTAACATGTGTGCAAGTTCTGTGTTCATCCATCCTGGTCTCTTTAAATGCTTCCCATTCTTTCTTGTTTTAAAGATTGTTAACGATTGTGCTTTGAGAATCTCATTTCGCAATATTTCCCAACCTTCTTGGACATTTCTGTCCTTAAAGGGGTTGTCCCGCGGCAGCAAGTGGGTCTATACACTTCTGTATGGCCATAATAATGCACTTTGTAATGTACATTGTGCATTAATTATGAGCCATACAGAAGTTATAAAAAGTTTTTCACTTACCTGCTCCGCTGCTGGCGTCCTCGTCTCCATGGAGCCCGCCTAATTTTCGCCGTCTAAAATGGTCGAATGGACAAATTAGACGCGCTTGCGCAGTCCGGGTCTTCTGCTTTCTTCAATGGGGCTCCGTGTAGCTCCGTGTAGCTCCGCCCCATCACGTGCCGATTCCAGCCAATCAGGAGGCTGGAATCGGCAATGGACCGCACAGAAGAGCTGCGGTCCACGGAGGAAGAGGATCCCGGCGGCCATCTTCAGCCGGTAAGTATAGAAGTCACCGGAGCGCGGGGATTAAGGTAAGCGCTGAGCGTTTTTTTTTTTACGTCCCTGCATCGGGGTTGTCTCGCGCCGAACGGGGGGGGGGGGGGTTGAAAAAAAAAAAACGTTTCGGCGCGGGACAACCCCTTCAAGAACATCCAGCCATTGGATTCTTCCTACCATCTTTCTGAGTTCCTTGCAATCTGCCTTTCTGAAATCCAACCTCCAGGTCTGAGTTTTCTCAGGTCTTCCTCCCCTTTTTATCCAAAATTCAAGGACAGCAGGATCACTGCCTCCTAAGGTCCTAGCCACCCATACTTCCTCAACCATTCCCTCCCTGTTGGTAAGAATTAGGTCCAAGATAGCAGATCCTCTTGTTTTCTCTGTGACCTTTTGGAAGATAAAGTTGTCAGAAGGAGCAGATAAGAATTTGTTGGAACCATTACTTTTACCTGAGAGAGATTCCCTACAAATGTCTGGATAGTTAAAATCTCCCATGATCACTATGTCATGCTTTTTTGAGAGCTTGGCCATCTGATGTAGAAAGAGTTCATCAATATCTTCTGCTTTTCCAGGTGGCCTATAGTAACTGCCTACAATGGTGTCCTTTCTGTTCTCTCCTTGTATTCTTACCAAAACAGTTTCTACAGAACTACCATGCTCTGAAGCTTGAATTTCTGTGGAGATGAGTGTTTTCCTAACATACAACACAATACCTTCTCCTTTTTTTTCGGTATGTTTCATCTTTAAAACTGAAGAGTCTTGACAGCCTATCAGACGCATCTTTGATTTGTGCACCTGGAAGACAGCACACCTCTCGTGAGGTGTCAGGCCTGCAGACAGTGGCCTCTGTTCCTCTCAACAGGGAATCCCCCACAACCACCGCTCTCCTTTTCTTCTTCACAACAGCACTTCTTTTTTTCTTTTTCTCCATTCAAGAGCACTCTGTGTGCTTACTACACAGTTCTTTGTGGGTAGAGTCATTTCTTACTATACCTCTTTCTCCTTCTGCTCAGGAACCAGTACCAGGCCCTCCTGAGTGAGAACCTCATACCGGTTCCTGAGCAGTATGGGTGCTGGCTGGCTCCTGATGCTCCTGCTGCTTTGGGTCACATGCTTCCATTCTGCTGCTTCTGCAGGTACACTGGACATTTCTTTTCCTTTGACATTTTGAAGACTTTCTTCTACTGTCATGGAAATCCTCACCTTCCTTAATACATTTCAATGTAGCAATTCTCTCCTGAAGACTATACACCTTTTCCGCCATTAGAGACCCAAGTTTGCATTTCTGGCAGGTGAAGTTTGGCTTTTCCTCTGGTAGGTCTGTAAACATATAGCATACGTTGCAGCTAACCATATGGCTCCTCTCCTATCATTAGATACTACTAAGTGTACAACTCTGGTCTAGCGATGTCCTCCGAACATCATAATCCCCCGTGTGAAACTACTCTAAGGGGTAGTTCAGTTGAAAATCCTGGGCTATTAGCCAAAGCTGAAAGCAACTATAAAGAGTGTTTCCCATTCTATAGGACTTTGCACTTCTATACATTACACTGACAACCGATTGAATCTAGTGGGAACAACCCAATGCTTCGTTTTACCTGGGCGCTGCTGCAGGGAAATTCAACACTTGCTACCGGGTGACCCCACAGATTCTGGCTGGTTTATGTGGGTCCCAGCAGCAGAGCATCCTGTGATGTGGTTATCATCAGGGGACCCTTCTAGCAAAGAGGTATTAAAGCAATCTAATAGAAACATTGGCCTTACTGCCCATCGCAATCTTTCAGGTCAGCTTTTATATTTCCTTAGAAGTTTATGAAGGTTATGAACAATAGTGACAGTTTTGATAACTGAGGCTCTTATGTTCAAAATGGAAAACTCTTTTCACCCTTTAAAGAGGTATTCCCATCTCTCACTTTGATGTCATGGCCACGAGATGTGCCATAAAAGTGTGATAAATGCCGGTCACATTTCTGAACTTATCTCAAGAACTGAGCCCCCCAGCCCGGGAATGTATGGTGGCCAGTGGTGGTCCAGAGTGCAGAAACAGCTGAGGCGTAGTTGAGCTACTCCAATTTATGTAAGCAGTGTAGCTCACCGTGTTATGCTGTTTCCATAACTTCCATTCACTTCTCTGGGAGTTACAGAAACAGCGTAGCACAGGCTGCTTCCATATATCACAGCCGACACTTACAGAGCCATATTGACCATCAATGGCCTGGATGGGTATAAAACCGTTTAAGGAAGTAGCCAATTTTGGTCTTGAGGATGCAGGGAATTCTTCATTTTACTCCACAGCATTTTGACAGCTTTAATTTTTTTTCCCATTTACATATATATGATAGTTTTTTACAGGATGAGTTGTATTTTATGCTAGCTAATAGTACTTGATGGCTTTTAGCATTATTTTGTGAGGGGGAGTTAAACATAGAAATACTGTTTCTGGGGATTCAGATAGATACCAGGGACGTAGACAAAAGAAGGTGTAACGACACCCCGAACTCTTTCTCTGCCTTGGGTTTTTGGACATTTTGCACCTCTACTAGGCAGAATAATTTTCATGATTTTGACACGAAGAAATACAACTTAAATTAAAAAAAAAAAACATACTAAACCCCCCACACCCACATTAAAATGTAATGTTTCATTAAAAATGCTTAACCCTTATGTGACCAAGACCGTTGATGCCTAAATGTCCATATCAAAAATGTTATATTTTTAAAACAATACATTCTAAGGCCAAATGCACACGGGCAGAAATTCCACAGCGGGATTTCCTGCAGAATTTCCGCCCGTGCACGCTGCCATAGGATTGCATTAGATAATACAATCACCTGCAATTTGACCGCTTGAAAACTCGTGTGGTAAACAAATTGTGGCATGTCCTATTTCGGTGCGAGCCTTGCAAACGTCACTGGTGACGTGCCAGCTCTGATCTGCGCATGCACAGCTGTGTGACAGCCGGTCCAGAGCAGAGCGAGATGCCGGGTGGAGGTGAGCTCTGGGTCACTGCAGGGGCATGGCTCGCATCCTGCTGCGAGAATTCTCGCAGCAAGATCCGACCCGGCTGTCTGCAGGCGGCCTAAGAGTTAATTTATTTGATGCCTTTTTTTTGTGGAATAGATTCTGCTTTCTTAAGGTACCAGTACAGGGCCAGTGTTTTTTAGTTTTACTTTTTGAATAGAGAAGAATGAGCAGCAATAATATAATATTTGCATTTTCTTCATTTTTTTCTATGTTTAATTTAATAGATTTAATTAATACAATTTATACAAAAAAAACTTCTTACACTCCTGTGCATACCAATACTAACCTATCAACAATGGAAGACCTGGGAACAAAGGTCCTCATTTTTTTGCCTCACCTGTCATTAGCTGGTAATTCAGCTCACTTTGACTACGATGTTCTCCACTTTTCATTGGTGAGAGCTGATCATTACAACTCACTGACACTTCATGAGGGTAGAACTAACAAACTGCTGGCCCAATTTTTTTACCAGCAGAACGCTATGCTAAAGTGGAGGACATATATATATGTCTTAGCTACACACTGCATTGACAATTTGGACAAAGACCGGGAGGACCAAGATGCTGCAGCGCTGGGGAAGAGGATGGGTAAGAATGCTGCTTTTATTATGCTTACAGATTTGGGTGCATTTTTAAAAATTGTGTAACACCCAGCTTGTGCCAACCCCTGTCCATATGCCCTACGAGCACGTATGAACGTCAACAGAGGGGGTGCCCCACTTGGGACCTCCATTTAGAACGGAGAACTGCTCAGTATGCCAGGGGTCACACAGGACGGAATTCCAGCGTAATTCTTGTGGAATGGCCGCACCGAAAAAACACGAGAATTCCGGGTTTTGTAGCGGTTTCGCTGTTGGCATTCTGCTGCAGCTATCTCTCCCCATTAAGAGGAGAGCGGCCGCTGCGGAAATGAAAAAATAATTGACATGCTGCGTCTTTGTTTTCCATGACGCATGTCCGTTTCAGCGTGGCTTGGCCGCAGCGCGTGGTCGGATTTTTGCAAAATCTCGTCTGCTTTGTTGGCTAATCCCAGGATTAGGAGCCTCGGGCGTAATTGCTGTGCGGACATTCTGCACAGAAATTCTGCAGCAATTCCGCCCCGTGTGAACCCAGCCTAAGAGAACCCCCCCCCCCCCCCCCATTGGACCGAAATGCTGAGGAATTTCTGCAGCGGAAAATTTCAGAAGATACAGCGCTCCTCCTCACCTCCTGAAGTTTTCGTTTTATCAGCACATTCCAGCGGCCTGCAGCGAGCGTAGCACCGCTGGTCAGGTGATGCAGAAGTTGCATCATCTGACGAGGAGTGCTGTATCTTCTGAAATCAGCAGCGGATATGCAGATGGTGCAGATTTTCACTGTTTTGGATGCAGAAATACAGCAGAATTTTCTCATGTGGAAGTTGTGCAGAATTTCCATCCCGTGGGAACGTACCCTGAGAGTGGCATCTGTTCTGTCAGATCTTGTGTCATATTATACGACAGCCAATCATCTGAATGCCCATCTGCTTGCATGTTCTATTCTCGTCTGTTTTGGTGTGCAGCAATCCTTTTTCACATAGACCATCGCTCCATGTACAAAATTGTTTGTTGTGAATGGCCTGATAAGGTAATATGGGGCTGTGTATTGTCAAGGACAGCACACTGCTCCAAAATACGATGTGAATGGGCCCTAAAAATCTATTTGAAACTGCTCTCCTGAATTATTAGTTTTGGGGTGCATTACACTAACATCACAAACAGGAAGCAGTGTAGATGGCAGAACCCTATTTTCACTTTGTCTTGCCAAGTTGAAAGGCAACAAGTTCGGCTATGGCTTTAAAGAAGGACAAGTGGGTTATTGCAACACAATTTATTTAATAAGATAATAAATTAACAAAATTATATAAAATGGATGATAGTTTAATTTACATAAAATAGGTGATACTGCATACTTTTATACTAGTATAAAGGTTAAATACTATTATCACCAAGGGATATACACTATATAGACAAAAGTATTTGGACACTGCAGAAAATCAGCAAATATGCAAATACTGAGTTTGCCGAGCGGTATGCTGGGAAGGGCATGGGTAAAATAAAAAGCTGCTCATTTTGTAATAACTATTCATTCATCCGATCGAGCACATATGGAACAAATTGGAGCAATAGGTACGACACCACCACCCCCGCCCATCTTCACAACAATCTCTTCTCACAGCCTTATAGGAGGAATGGCGAGCTATTCCTGCCCAGACTTACAGAGAACTTGTGGAAAGTATGCCTCGATGTGTTGCTGCTGTAATACAGGCAAAAGGAGGGCCGACACATTACTAAATAGAAGAATAAAGCACTTTTTCTGAAAAGCATGCAGTGTCCAAATACTTTTGTCCATATAGTGTACATGAAAATATTTATATTACACATGAATATACCTACAACTCATAAACTACATCTGTTCAGCTGCATGAACACCGATACTGGACAGAGTCTCATCACCCTTGGAGTCTTTGGTCATCATCTGCCTGAATTTACAATCAGCTGGAGAAGCAGCAGCTGCTGACAGAGAACCCCTGGGAAACTACATTGTGAGAGTGCGTCCTCCCTTTTCACAGGTTACAGGCTTCTAACTATAAGCCCATTTAGATGGGACGAATGTCGGACAAACATTGCCCAACACTCGTCCTCGCATACACTCGCTCTTGTGCTATTGCATGGGAGCTAGTATTGCTGGCTCGCTCACAGAGCGGTCAGCAGGAGGGTGGGGAGGCTCGGGGAGATTTCTCTCTTCGCGCTCCCCCACCCCTCCCCATTGACTTAACATGGCGGCTTGTCAATACTGAACAGCTGCTATTTACACTGAACGATCATTGTCCATGCAGCATAAATGATAAACAATGAGCTGAATGCTGAACGGTCACTGTAAATAGCAGCCGTTCAGTACTGAATGGCCGCTATACTAAGTCAATGGAGAGAGGCGGAAGAGAGAAATCTGCAGCCACCCTGCAGTGAGCCAACGAATGTGCCTTATGTTCGTTCTGCCCCAGTTTATATATACAGAAAGATGTGTATGTGCAGTTACTAATAACTTTGATTCCTACACACATGTGGGTGGCCAATCCCTCAGGCATTTATGATTCAAATGTCACAAAACCGTTCAGATTAATTGATGCCTCATTGCCAGGTAATAACAAAGCTCCATTTGTTTACAGGACACATATTTGTTTTCACATTTGCTCCATTTGTTTACAGAATCTACACAGTGGGCATACCTAAAGAGTTTTACAGGCTCAAGATCAATTGCAGTTCATATTAAAATTAAGAAATCACTTTATACAGCTATCTATACAGATATGTATTAGAGGTACGATATATGTCCTACCCTGAGAAACAGTGAGTATCTCAGGGTGGGACAAAGAGACTTATGCCCCATTTACACGCAAAGACGATCGCTCAAAAGGCAGTTTGACTGACAGTTTTGAGTGATCATTTTACATAGCTACTAATGGGCACTAATGCTTATTAGTAGCTTATTATCTTCATTTACATTTAAATGAAGCTCCCTTTGCTGTATGCAGATAACAGCAAGTAGTCTGTTATCTGCATACAGCTCCGTTGTTTTTCCGCGGGACAGCAGCTGAGAACAATGGAGAATCACAGTGTATACAGTCCCTGCTATCAGCTGGCCAGCTGAACAATGTTTTTTATGCTGAACTAAGAATCGTTTGGCCGAAAAGCTAACAATGGTAGCATTTACACACATGATTATCGCTCAAAAGACATTGATTGAACAAATTTTGAGCGATAATAGTTGTATGTTAATGTGCCTTAACTCTAAGTTTCTAGCCATTTTCTTCGCGATTCCCAATCCCATGTACTAGAATCTACAACTGAAGCTCTTGATAAAGCACCTGACACAGATGTGAAAATGGTTAAATGACCTGGGAATGTTTAGTTTGCAAAAAAGAAGGCTGAGAGGAGACTTAAAGGGGTTGTCCCGCGCCGAAACGTTTTTTTTTTTTTCAAACCCCCCCCCCCCCCCCCCCGTTCGGCGCGAGACAACCCCGATGCAGGGACCTAAAGAAAAATCCGCACAGCGCTTACCTGAATCCCCGCGCTCCGGTGACTTCTTACTTACCGGCTGAAGATGGCCGCCGGGATCTTCTCCCTCGGTGGACCGCAGGGCTTCTGTGCGGTCCATTGCCGATTCCAGCCTCCTGATTGGCTGGAATCGGCACGTGACGGGGCAGAGCTACACGGAGCCGGCATCCTGCACGAGCGGCCCCATTGAGAAAAGAGGAAGACCCGGACTGCGCAAGCGCGTCTAATTTGGCCATTAGACGCCGAAAATTAGGCGGGCTCCATGGAAACGAGGACGCTAGCAACGGAGCAGGTAAGTGAAAAACTTCTTATAACTTCTGTATGGCTCATAATTAATGCACAATGTACATTACAAAGTGCATTAATATGGCCATACAGAAGTGTATAACCCCACTTGCTGCCGCGGGACAACCCCTTTAATAGCGGTCTACAAATATCTGAAAGGTTGTCACAGTGCAGAGGGATCAGCCCTATTCTCATTTGTACAAACAAAGACTAGAAGCAATGGGATGAAACTGAAAGGGAGGACACACAAATTAGATATTAGAAAGCATTTTCTGACAGTGAGGGTGATCAATGAGTGGAACGGGTTACCACGGGAGGTGGTGAGTTCCCCTTCAATAGAAGTGTTCAAACAAAGGCTGGACAAATATCTGTCTGGTATGATTTAGTGCAGTGTTTCTCAACTCCATTTCTCAGGGACCCCCAACAGGTCATGTTTTCAGGATTTCCTCAGTATTACACAGGTGATGTAATTCTTGTGAATGCCTCAGACATTTCCACAGATGTTCCTACTATAGGATATCCTGAAAACATGACCTGTTGGGGATCCCTGAGGACTGGAGTTGAGGAACACTGATTTAGTGAATCCTGCACTGAGCAGGGGGTTGGACCAGATGACCCTGGAGGTCCCTTCAAACTCTACTATTCTATGATTTTATAGCCTGAAGGTGGCCATAGGTAAGGTGGCGAGGCGTCCCAATTTAGGTGTGAAAGTCCCACTTTGGGATTCTGCGTCCTGCTTTCCCCAGGGTCCCAAGTGGGACAGCCATGTGTCTCACTTTCGGGACACGGGGTCACCATGAAGGTGATCAGCCAGGGTGTGCAGCTCCCCAGCTGGTAATAACTCGCTAGTGCTGCTGTGGGACGTATACACTGACAACAGTGTGTTCACCCGGGACCCTCCTCCCCTGACCTCTCCTCATAGGTTCTGCAGGACAGACTTCCGCCCGCAGCAGCGCCAAGCAAAGGACCAGCAGCGCTCTGAAGAGCAGGAGAAGGGGGAATATATTGGTTTCAGGGGAAAATCTATTACTACTGGGGCTACTGTGGGGGACAATATTAGTAGTAGTGTCTTCTATATCAGCCCCAGTAGTAACAGACACTATTACTATTGAGGCCACTGTGGTGGTCACTACTACTACTGGGGTCAATATAAGGGACACTATTACTAATGAGGCTAATGTAGGTTTAACTATTACTACTAGGGCCACTGTGGGGGTCCCTGTTACTACTGGGGTTAATATAGGGGCCACTAATAGGTGTAATGTCTCCTATATCAGCCCCAGTAGTAATAGACACTATTACTACTGAGTCCACTGTGGGAGTCGCTATTACTACTGGGGCCAATATAGGGGACTCTTAATAATGGGGCTAATGTAGGGTTCACTATTACTACTGGGGCCACTGTGGGGGTCACTGTTACTACTGGGAACAATATAGGGGACACTTACTGCTAGGGCCACTGTAGGGGCCATTATTACTACTGGGGCCACTGTGGAATTCTCGCAGCGGGATCCGTCCCCGCCATCTGCAGGCGGCCTAAAAGTGCCCCTATTTAGCTATGCCTTCTTTATGTTCCCACTCAGTAATAATACCCGAACCCAGCTGTGTAGGAGTCATCCATATATGCCGGTCCCAAGCACGGATAAATGAGGAGGGTTAGGGAAAGACCTGGCAATCTACCCTGTAAAACCTTCACCTTGGAAACCCTATGAAAGAGCTCTTAAATGATTCAGATATGATATCCGATGACAAGCTTCCCCCCGGACCAAAGGATTCTCTAAATGCTACTGGGGAAGAGCAAGTCTGAGTACAAGTAGTCAATATTTTCCTCATGAAGCAACTGAGGGAAAGCCCTCGGGAAGCCCAGCCCCATGATGAAGGGAAAGGCCTGCACTGTACCAAAGCTTACATACTAGCAACATGGAATGTGCATGGCATGAGTCTAGGGAAACTGAACATTGTGAAACGTAAAAAGACAAAACTTAAAGGGGTTGTCCCGCGAAAGCAAGTGGGGTTCAGCACTTCTGTATGGCCATATTAATGCACTTTGTAATGTACATCGTGCATTAATTATGAGCCATACAGAAGTTATTCACTTACCTGTTCCGTTGCTAGCGTCCCCATCGCCATGGTGCCGTCTAATTTCAGCGTCTAATCGCCTGATTAGACGCGCTTGCGCAGTCCGGTCTTCTCCCTGGTGAATTCGGCCGCTCGTGCTGGAGAGCTGGTCCTCGTAGCTCCGCCCCGTCACGTGTGCCAATTCCAGCCAATCAGGAGGCTGGAATCGGCAATGGACCGCACAGAGCCCACGGTGCACCATGGGAGAAGACCCGCGGTGCATCGTGGGTGAAGATCCCGGCGGCCATCTTAGTAAGGTAAGGAAGAAGTCGCCGCAGCGCGGAGATTCGGGTAAGTACTAAACGTTTTTTTTTTTAACACATGCATTGGGTTTGTCTCGCGCCGAACGGGGGGCCTATTGAAAAAAAAAAAACCCGTTTCGGCGCGGGACAACCCCTTTAACATTGATATTCTTGGGATTAGCAAATTGCACTGGACAGATAATGGATATTTTCAGTCCGATGATTTCACATTGCACTATCCCGGACACGAGGAAATCGAGAGGAATGGAGTAGCCTTTATTACAAACAAGCAGACCTCAAAGACAGTAGAAAGTTCTAGAACAATCAGTGACCGTATCATTGCTATCCGCATACGTGGTAAGCAAGTGAACATCTCAATCTTACAGGTGTATGCCGAACTACTGATGCTGATGAGGAAACCATTGAAGATTTTTATGCCAACATCCAGAAAGCTCTAAATGAAGTGCCAAATAAGGACATCATTTACATTATAGGCAACTTCAATTCCAAAGTCGGCAGCCAGCCAGAAGCAAAAATCACAGGAAGACTTGGGCTTGGTGAAAGAAATTAAGCCGGTGATCGGCTGGTATAGTTCGGATAAGAAAATCGGCTCAGGATGGCAAACACATGGTTTATGCAATCCAAATGCCGACTGTATACGTGGACATCTCGCAATGGCCTCCATCGAAATCAGATTGATTACATCCTGCGCAATCACTGATGGCGAACTTCAGTTGTTGTAATAAAAACCTTTCCTGGCGCCGACTGCGGCAGTGATCATGAAGTCCTTGCAGCTAAAATCAAGATCAAATTCCGTAGCATTAAAAAAGGTGCTCCATTGGGAAAATTTGACACCTCTAAAATCCCCCAATCATACAGCATTCAGGTAACAAACTAATTTGATCTGCTTGGCACAACAGAAACGCATCCAGAACTATGGCACAATATACAGTCCACAGTTATGGAAACAGCCAGTAAGCATCTAACCTATAAGGAACAGGAAAAACGACACTATTGGTTGTCCGAGCAAACCCTCAGAATAGCTGATAAAAGAAGAGCAGCAAAGGCAGCCGGCAACAAAGATGAAGTTCGGCAACTAAATGCGGATTTTTAAGTGAGCGGCAAGGAAAGACAAGGAAATGGACTGGAATGAGCGTTGCAAACAATTTTAAGCAGAAGCCATGTAAGACCATATGCAAGGCCTATTCTCACAGGTCAAGATGGCCCGAAAACCTTTCTTGGCACGCAACGGCACAATCAAAGGAAAAAATGGGAAGGAACTGAATGACCAGCAGAGTATCAAGGATAGGTGTAGGGAACACTCAGAGGAACTATATGTCTGCAACCACATATCTGGACCATTGCATGAGGTGGAGCCTGTGGACTTGGAGCCCTCCATTATGAAGTCAGGCAGATAACATACCAGCAGAACTATTACTGTAGGTACCAGTGAAAACCAGCACAGTGCTGTGCCAGACAGTATGGGCATCCACACAATGGCCACAGGACTGGAAAAGACCTGTTTTCATCCCTCTACTAAAGAAAGATGACTCCCAGAATTGCTCCAACTACCAAACAATAGCCCTCATTCTGCATGCAAGCAAGATCCTTCTCAAAATGATACAGGAAAGACTGAGATCAGTAAAGTGGCACTCCCTGATGTCTGGACAGGATTCTGGTGAAAACGTGGCACCTGCAACCATATTGCAAACCTGTGATGGACCATGGAAAAAGCTTGAGAATACCAAAAGAATATCTACATGAGCTTCATCGACCACATAAAGGCCTTTGGCTGTGTTGACCATGACAAGCTATGGCAGGTCCTACAAGAGCTAGAGTATCGGCACATCTAGTCAAGCTGATAAAATCCCTTTATACCAATCAAGAAGTCACTGTGAGAACACAGTATGGGGACACAGATGGTTTGGGATCAGCAAAAGCGTCCGTCAGGGCTGAATCCTCTCACCCTTCTTGTTTTACCTATATGCAGAAAATGGACCGAGATGAATTGGAAATCGGGGTGAAAATAGGTGGAAGAAACATCAAAATTCTCCGTTATGTGGATGACACAACTCTGCTCGCAAAAGCCGGTCTGAAGCAACTGATATGTAAGATTAAAACTGAAAGTGAAAAAATGGGGCCACAGAATGCGTGTGAGACTTCATCTTACTTGGTTTGAAAATTGACCAGGCTGGAGAATCTATGCCAGAGATAAAACATAGGATAGCATTGGGGCGAAGTACGATGCTAAACATGGACAAAATCTGGAAAAGTAGGGATAAAAGAGTAACAGAGAAGTCCTGAATCGTATAAGACCCGATATATCACTGGAGGGGAAGAGGACCAGACTTAGACTAACGGAGGACAAGATGACCAGACTCAGACTAACGGAGGACAAGATGACCAGACTCAGACTAACGGAGGACAAGATGACCAGACTCAGACTAACGGAGGACAAGATGACCAGACTCAGACTAACGGAGGACAAGATGACCAGACTCAGACTAACGGAGGACAAGATGACCAGACTCAGACTAACGGAGGACAAGATGACCAGACTCAGACTCAAAAACTTTGGCCATGTAATGTGAGCAGAGTCGCTAGAAAAATCTATAATGTTTGGACAGATCAGTGACAAAAGAAGACCTGGTCGCCAAAGAACACGATGGCTGATACTGTCAGAGCTGATACCGGCATGGATATCACACAGCTGAAAGAAGCAGTGCAAAACCGAAAAACATGGAGGGAGCTCGTCTTTAGGGTCGCAGAGGGTCATGAATGACTAACAGCAGCAATACCCTCTTCTGCCTCCACTCAGTAATATTTCCCCTTTTCTCTGCATTCAATAATAATACCCTTTTAACAAATAATTCCCCCTTTCATAAATATTTCCCTCATTTGACCCCTCTGAATAGTAATACCCCCGTTTGCCTCATTAATAATGCCCACGTTTCTCTTGTTTGAACACCCCCCCGTAGCCCATCTGTCTGCCTCGCGGTTTCTAGATTGGTCCACCTGTCAGGTCTACGGGATGTCATCCATCCTCCTGGCCGAGTAACATCACCGTTCAGGTGCCGTGGTGGCGGCGCACTGTCGGCGCCGCAGTGGTTATATTGCTCTTCAATAGTTTTGCGCACAGCTGTGTCGCTCTGACACATATAATTGTACTTCTTGCCATCTTCCCGCCAAATTAACTGATTTGTGAGAGGACACAGCCATGGCTGTAGCCTCCTGCCTCATACTGACTAGTTCTATTCCCATCACTGGGCAGTCTATGTGAAAGAGAACCAACAAGCCCGCCGTCCCCGTGTGCAGCACCCCCTTCCCCCAGCTCTGGGGAGCCAGCGCCATTGTCTGCACCGAGCACTGCGTCAAAGCTCCCCGCACAGCGGCCGCCCTCCCCGCCAGGCGCGCCTGCCGCTCGCTCATTAGCATACACACCACGCCCCCACACCATCAATGGTCCTTGTGGTGACTCGGAGCCAGTGCCTGAGATGCGGCTGTCTCCACGGTAACCGCGTCACGTGCGGAGAGGTGGCGCAGCCGTTGTGGTCCAGTCCTGTTCCCGGCCGGCAGCACGCCATGCACCGCTCTGCTCACTGAGCTCCCCGCCCGGGTTACTAGGTAGAAGCGCTCGCACGTAGAGGAGACAGCATGGCGCTGACCGCGGTGTCCGAGCTCATCAATGACACGCTGCGGCTGTACAGCTGGAGCCTCAGCATCGCAGGTAAGGCCCGGCGACCCCCGCTGCTCTCAGCCCCCTCCTGCGGGGGATCAGGGTCACATTCACGGCCGTGCGTGTCGTCAGCGCCTGGAATAGATCCGGCCATTATGGCAGCAGCTTATGTTCTCCATTCCCAGCCCGGCTGCAATAGGCGGACGCCTTCTGACTGCTGCAGTGTAGGAAGGTGCAGCGGCTCTGTGCTCAGGCCGTCGGGCCCTACAGCCTGGGGGCCCCATCAATGAAGCATTAGAGTTGGGGGCTCTGGTGCAGATATTGCGCTGCCGCCCATCAGCACTATTAGATATCTACCCAGCAGATACAGGAGAGGTGGCCCAGAAAGTTCATGAAGAACGGCGGATCGCCATGCGACCAGTCCTCGTTCTCAGCAGCACAATCCGAGCTCATACTGACATCCAGGCGTCGCTGCGCAGCACATGGCCCTCGCAAGCAGCGCCTGCAAGAATGTACCAACTGCCAGATCTTCACTTCGATCGGCTTCAGACTGTGTGCACAATTGCGCACGCTGCAGTGCAACGTATTTACGCAGTGAGGGTTTAATCGCATGGGTGCATGCGCTAATTTATTTGCTGCTACGGATCCTGTTAGTTGATGAACCTAGCTTTTTTTTTTTTTTGATTATTCAAACTCTGCACTGTTGTGCGCGAGTTAAAAAAACGTGACGGTAGGTCCTGCCCTATCTTTTTTACTCGCATGTAGTATTAACGCGCAAAAATCCCAATAGACAAAATGATACTATTGAAAACAATGGTTTTATTTCGTCCTGTAATGTGGCTGCGATTTTTTACGGCTGCATGATGGGACAAAATCACGCCCGTCTGTTTAGGCCCCTAATGAGTTTGATTTGCGCCCATATCGATGCACAGTATTGTACTTATTGCACATGTTCACATTCGTGCACAAACACCCCCCACCCTGATTTAGAAGACTACTTGGCCTAATGAGGTCTAGATGTGTTTGTTTTTATTCCCCACAGAATTGCGCATCTCCCGTAGATTTCTATGGGGCTCCAAATACGCCAAAAAATAGAGCAGGTCCTACTTTTGTCTGCAGGCTCGAAACGTGCAAAATACAGATATGAGAATGGACCCATTGAAATGAGGGGGTTCTGTTCTCTGCGTTTTGCACACGCAAATATGGTTATCTAAAGGAGCCCTTACGTTTTAGGTAGAAATAGTAATTTCTGAGAGTGATAATAATCTTTATTTGTATAGCGCCAACATTTTCCGCAGCGCTTACAAAGACGGGGAATACAGAAAGACAAACATTACAGAACCACGGTTACATAGTAATCATTTGATGTAGACAATAGGGGTGAGGGTCCTGCTCCAACGAGCTTACATACTACAAGTAATGGGGTGATACAGAAGGTAAAGGGGCTGGAGATGTGCACGGTATGGCGAGGTGGAGAGTGAGGAATGCTATACACATAGACAATGGTCAGACATTTGGCCGCGTGACGGCAGAATCGGTATGAGTGCAGGGACAGTTGATGGTGGCTACTAGGGATTGCAGTCAGTAGGTCAGGGAGCATGTTATCAGGCAGCATACAAAAGGGTTTGGTTTAGGGGATGAGGTATGTTTTTAGAGCACGTCTGAAGAGTCCTGGATTGCCCGGATAGCCTTTGGTAGTGCGTTTCAGAGGACCGATGCTGCTCTCGAGAAGTCGTGGAGGCGGGAATGAGAAGTTGAAATTAAAGGGGCGCTCAGTCTGGTTTCGTTAGCAGGGAGCCTGGGCTGGGTGATGGATTGAGATGAGGGAGGCAATGTAGGGTGGCCTTTTTGAGAGGTTTAGTTTTGGTAGAGAGGACATAGTGTTAGAGACAGCGGACAGACAGGCGGTGATGTTTTGGAGGAGATGTGCAGAGATGTCACGGGAAGAGGTGTATAGCTGGGTGTTATCAGCATACAGGTGGTATTGGAGGCAAAATCTCCTGATGGTTTGTCCAATAGGGGCTGTGTAGATAGAGAAAAGGAGGGGGCCGAGGACCGAGCCCCGGGGAAGAGGAGAGGAGACACTGAATGAGCGGTCAGATAGGTAGGAGGAGAACCAGGAGAGAGCAGTGTCCTTTAGGCCGATGGAGTGAAGCATACTGAGGAGGAGTTGGTGGTCAACAGTGTCAAATGCTGCAAAGAGGTCGAGGAGGATCAGTAGGGAGTAATTGCCCCTTGATTTGGCCATCAGAAGGTCGTTTAACACCCTTGTAAGGGCGGTTTCTGTCGAGTTTAGGGGTCGGAAGCCAGACTGTAGGAGGTCGAGAAGAGAGTTTTCTGATAGATAGCTTACAAGGCGGGAGTAAACCAGACATTCTAATAGTTTGGAGATGAAGGGGGGATTGGAGATGGGTCGGTAGTTGGCAGCATCAGTCGTGATCTAAAGAATCGATAAGAAAATGTATCACTGTGCTAGAAAGTTCTCTCCTATCAAAGACCAACATTGGTAAATGGCGCGATGTTCTTTAGACTGGCTGCACATGAATATAACTCGCTCCTTGTAACATCACTGTGAAGGAAAACATCACTCGTGTGTATGACCCCATTTAAAAGAATGAAGTTCATCTTCATGCGAGTTTTGTGCATCTCGCAACGCACAAGATTCTCGCCTGTGTGAAACCAGCCTAAGACCAACTTCACACGGGTGACAAAATTGCACGAGATTTGTGCATTGTGACACTTACAAATATGAACCCCATTCATTTGAATGGGGTCATACAGACCAGCGATGTTTTCCCGCATGGCACCTCGATGTGATATGAGAAATGAATCGCAGCATGTTCTATCTCCCTGCGTGCTCTCGCATCACGGCCCCAATGTTCTCAATGGGGCCGGCGGCAGCAGCGCACCACATGCTAGGTGCATGCAATGCGCTGCGAGGTCTCCCGTTAAAAACATTAAGAGAAACTATGCGATGCGCGGCGGCGGCAGAGGCTCCCTGCATCCCCGGAGAGATGCAAGGCTGTTGTCACATGAATACGCCTCACATCCACAGGGATTTCCAAGGATGGCGAGTGCGATAAACAGGTGGGATTTACAGCCTCATATCGCCCTTGCCCGTGTAAAGTTAGCCAAAGGCCTAATGTCCACGGGTGGATTTGTATTGTGAAATCCACATGGGGCATCCGCGCGGATAATCCGCAGTTCAAGCTACCCATAGGAAAACATGGACGTCCACAACTGAATTAAAGTATGCAGATTTGATTTGCGGACCTTTTGGTCCGGAAAACAAATCGCAGCATGCTCCATTTCATTGAGGATCCCGTATGAAGTCAATAGAAGCCGTCCGCCTCACAGCCCGTCCGCAAATGACATCGTGGACGGGCCGCGGGAAAAGTAGACTTAAAGCAAAAACTCTGTACGGCTCATATCCGACGGTGAGCTGTGTAGTCCACCCGCAGTACAGATAACCCGGAAGAAGAGGAGTCAGCACGGCCACCTGCACGCTCGGGTAAGCAGGTATCCCGTCACGGTCCGGATTCCATGGAAATGAGGGCCTAGAGAGCACCTAGTGAGATAGTGACGCACACAACCCACAAACTCCAGGTGCCACTTATGGGGTTTTTCACATTTTTTAAAGGAGTTTTCTGGGATTTAGGAGAAACATTCTATGGCCTTGGACCGCGTAAAGAAATAAGCAATATTCGCCACTCTGTGTCCAGCGCTGTAGCCCGACTCCACTGCTCCGAGCCCAGGGACGGATCTGTCTGCGTCACGTGCCTCTTGTTGTGCACATGAGCACTGGGCCAATCACAGGCTTCAGCGGTCCCAGGTTATTTGACGGAAAATGGCCGCTGAAGGCAGTGACTAGATGAGGTAAATGTTGGCCGGTATGTATAAAGCAGTATTTTATCTTTTGGTTATCGCAGACACCACAATCTCTCCTCCAGGCCTTGTAATTCCAGAGAGCTGCTGAAGATACTTCACATCAGCTGTTAAGATCTAAAGCATTTCCTTCGGGCTGCAGATAATACCGTTCTATGCACTTCCTGTGGGAAATCAATTCTGGCCTTTTACCATCAGCCATAGCAAGACAATCTTACTGCTTATTAATGCTTGATGCTGCAGAGGATGGTACAACTAGAGCCGCTCATAGTGGATATGATGAATAACCATAGTCACATAGTATGTAAGGCTGAATAAAGACCCACCTCCATCCGGGTCAGCCTGTTACCCCCAATGTTCATCCAGACGAAGGCAAAAAACAATGAGAGAAAAGACAACTTTCCTCACTTTAGGCGAAAAATTACTTTCCAACTCCAATCTGGCAATCAGAATAATCCCAGGATCACCCACCCTTCTGAAGTAATTAGTGATTGTAATATACCCGATTTTATGAATAATAGTCATGGATTATACAAGGTGGGCTACAAAATTGAGCCCAGCACCACACTGTTATGGAAGCTGTCCAAAAGGAAATCTGTTACCAATAGCAACCAATCACAGCGCAGCTTTCATTTTACCTCCGCTGTATTAGGCCGCATGTCCACTTCCATGCACAGATTCCACTGCTGAATCCCGCATCCGTGTGCGCCCGCGGCAATGGAGAAGGAAAAGACATTTTTCTTACCTCTCCGGACGCTGCGGGACCCACCAATGTGCAGGCCGAATCTTCTTTCCGGCGAGCGGATGTGCTTGACACACCGGCAGCGTGCCGCGCGCATGCGCCACGCACAGTTTTTTTTAAAAATCTGCTCTTCCACGTATCCACGGCACAGCTGCGGACAGCTTCCATAGGCTTCGATGGAGACCCATCCGTGTGGCAGATCCGCAGGGAAATGGATCATGCTGCGATTTCTTCCCGTGCGTATGACCCGCACGTCGGGTAGAAATCCCATCCGCATGCTTTTAGCTGCCCTACGGATGCTAACGCATCCCTATGGGCAGCAAAACGCACGGGTCTGACCACCTTTGTACCCTCTCAAGCTCTGATATGTCCTTCTTGAGTACCGGTGCCCAAAACTGTACACAATATTCCATGTGTGGTCTGACCAGTGACTTGTAAGGAGGAAGAACAATGTTCTCATCATGTGCCCCTAGACATTTTTTTGATGCACTTGCCTTGGCAGCAGCTGCCTGACACTGGTTGCTCCAGTTAAGCTTACAGTTAAAGGGGTTGTCCCGCGCCGAAACGGGTTTTTTTTTTTTTTCAACCCCCCCCCCCCCCCCCCGTTCGGCGCGAGACAACCCCGATGCAGGGACGAAAAAAACACACCGCTCAGCGCTTACCTTAATCCCCGCGCTCCGGTGACTTCTATACTTACCGGTGAAGATGGCCGCCGGGATCCTCTTCCTCCGTGGACCGCAGCTCTTCTGTGCGGTCCATTGCCGATTCCAGCCTCCTGATTGGCTGGAATCGGCACGTGACGGGGCGGAGCTACACGGAGCCGGCATTCTGCACGAGCGGCCCCATTGAAGACAGGAGAAGACCCGGACTGCGCAAGTGCGGCTAATTTGGCCATCGGAGGCCGAAAATTAGTCGGCACCATGGAGACGAGGACGCCAGCAACGGAGCAGGTAAGTATAAAACTTTTGATAATTTCTGTATGGCTCATAATTAATGCACAATGTACATTACAAAGTGCATTAATATGGCCATACAGAAGTGTATAGACCCACTTGCTGCCGCGGGACAACCCCTTTAACTAAAATCCCCAAGTCCTTTTCCATGTCAATGCAGACAGCATAGTCAGCGGAAGCCAGAGGTCGGTACACAAGTCTATCTGTTTGCAGTACGGAGGAGGAGGCAGGTGGTGGAGCTTGACTCCAGGCTTGGGAGCACAATAATTACACAAGGATTGGAGGTGCTAGACCAGGTTATATGGGGTATGCAATCAGGGAAACGGATGGAGCAAATAAGGAAACAGGGACTAGATAAGAGCAAGGGACAAGAACAAGCGTTAGCAGGGAAGCTTGTCAGAGGGCTGGATATCTCAACAGGTAGAGCTGCCGCCTGGAACACAGGAGCTCCTGGGTTCGAGCCCTTACAAATGGTGACATGTATTTTCCCTCCCCATGTGCTTAACCCTATATTTATCAGTGATAAACCTCATTTGCTACTTTTCTGCCTCCAACTTATCCCAATCCGTTTGCATCCTCCATTGTGTTCATTACTTTACATAGTTTTGTATAATTTGCAAATATTAATGTTACTTAGGTTGGTTTCAAACTTGAGCCGTTTCATCGCAGGGATTACCCTTTCCTACTCCCTGAACGGAGCAGGAAAGGGGAATCCCTGCGGCCAAACGGCTCCATCTGTAAGCAGAACCGAACAGCACTGAATGGACCCAGTTGACTATAATGGGGTCCGCCTGCTTTCCACCCATCTGCCTAGCTTTTGGACGGACAAAAAGCACTGCAATGCTTTTTCTTCCAGTATTTTCAGACAGCTCTGCGACAGAACCTCCGACTGACGCAGATATGATCCCGCCCTTACAATCCCTCTACAGATTCATTAATATATTAACCCCTTAGTGACAAGCCTATTTTTTTGCCTTAAAGGGGTTGTCCCGTGATAGCAAGTGGGGTTAAGCACTTCTGTATGGCCATATTAATGCACTTTGTAATATACATCGTGCATTAAATATTGGCCATACAGAAGTTATACACTTAGCCCCTCTGGTGCTGGCGTCCCCGTCTCCATGGCGCCGACTAAAGCTGCCTTCTCCCAGGATTAGACGCGCTTGCACTGTCTCCCCTCTTCTGTCCGGCTCCGGCGTGCTCGCGCTGCAGAGGTCTTCTGCAGCGCGAGCACGCCGGAGCCGGACAGAAGAGGGCAGACAGCGCAAGCGCGTCTAATCGAGGGAGAAGAAGGCTTCGGTCGGCGCCATGGAGACGGGGACGCCAGCACCAGAGGGGCTAAGTGTATAACTTCTGTATGGCCAATATTTAATGCACGATGTATATTAACTTCTGTATGGCCAATATTTAATGCACGATGTATATTACAAAGTGCATTAATATGGCCATACAGAAGTGCTTAACCCCACTTGCTGTCACGGGACAACCCCTTTAAGGACCAAGTGGTTTTCATTGTCGCATTGGAAGATCCATAACTCATTGACATAGCCATATGATGCTTTGCTTTTTGTGGGAAGAGTTATATTTTTTAATGGCCCCACTCTAGGGTAATAAAATGCGTTGTATAGCTTTTATTAATTTTTTGGGGGGATTACATAGCCCCGCCCTGAAATCCTGCTATTGTTTTTGCGTTTTGTTTTTACAGCGGTCAACCTTCGGTAAAAATAACAATAACTTTCTTATGTGGATCAGCACGATTACTGCGATACTAAGTTTTTATATATATATATATATATATATATATAATTATTTTTTTTTCTTTTACTACTTTTGCACAATAAAAACATGTTTTTAAGGAGAAACAATTGAATCCGTATCACTACATTTTACAATCCATAGCATTTTAATTTTTCCAGCAACAGAGTTATGTGCGGTCTTGTGTTTGTGGGAAAAGATGTAGTTTTTATTGGAACCATTTTGAGGTACATATGATTTTTGGATTGCTTTTTATTGCACGATTTGGTAGGCCAAGAAAAGAAAAATAGTAATTTTGGCATTACTTATTGAAATTATTTTTGTGGTGTCCAACATGTGTGATTAACCAGACAAATATATTTTGCTATTTATTACAAACGCAATAATACTTATCGTATTGTTGTTTTAAAACTTTATTTTTGCATTTTATCAATTTAAAAATGGGTTTTTTTTTCCGTTTTTTTTTGTGGGGAAAAAATATGTATTTTTCAAACTAGATGTACAGGAACATCGTTCGTGGGATTTAAATGACGCTGTCAGAATTGACAGCGGCATTTAAAGGGTTAATAGCCGGCACCGGACGATTGCAGTTATTGCTCGCGGGTGTCAGCTGTGACCTCTCTTCATGCATAATGCCCTGACGCTCCAGGACGTAAATGTACGTCCTGGAGCGGGAAGGGGTTAAATTAAACTTCATTTAAAAAAATTTTGCCTCCATTTTTTTATAACCTCAGGCCGGCTTTACACGGGTGAGATTTGCGCATTGCAAGACGCACAAATATGAGCCCCATTGAATGGGGTCATATACATGAGCATTTTATTCTTTTTTACCCCCTAAGCCCTATCTTTGGGCGTGCCATCGCATTGTCCATTGTTCTCAATGGGGCTGGTGGCAGCATTGCACCACATGCTATGCAAGGTCTCCCCATTGAGAACAAAGGCAGACACTTCGCGATCCTCTGCAGTAGCTGACAGGATTGCTACTTCTCTGAATTGATTCAAGGCGGTTTTGATATAACGCCCCCACGTGATTCATGGGCCGATATCGTGCTCACCAACATGCGATTTCCCTGCAGATGTGAGACGTTTTTATATCGCACTTGCCTGTGTAAAGTTAGCCTCAAGGAGGCTTAACGATGCAATTTTTCAATCACTTGGATAGTACACAGCATTATCTATGTAGTGTATTCTACTAAGCCTATGACAGCACCCTATTATACTCCGCTGGAAGTGGGATCTAATAGGCTGACTTGCATGACAGACATGGAGGACTTTGTCAGGCTTTCATCTACCATGGAAACCCATTCATACCTTGCAATTGTATTGTGGGGTGCCAGAAGGAGCCCCCTTCCCCTGTCATCTGTCTACATGCTACAGTTGCTATTGATTGTGACGTGTAAGGGGTTAAACTGACTCATCTGAGCTTTCTGTAGTCAACCAAGCCACCACCTTTAAAAAAAATGTATGTGCAGGTTTAAATCCATTAATGAGGTCAGTAGAAAAGCATATTCACAGTTACTAAGGGGTTAAAAACAAGAAGAACCAATACCGACCCTGTGGTCCCCCACTAGTAACGGTGACCAAATCAGAGCATGTACCATTTATAACCCCCCCCTCTGGTTTCTATCACTGCGGGAGTTACTTACCCACTTACACACATTCTCACCCAGACCAAGCATTCTCATTTTATATCCCAACCTTTTATACGGCACAGTATCAGATGATTTGGAAAAGTCCAGATACACAAGATCCAGTGACTCTCCCCGGTCCAGTCTAGAACTTACCTCCTTGTAGAAGCTGATCAGGTTGGTTTGACAGGAGTGATCTCTCATAAACCCATGCTGACGCGGAGTTATACAGATGTACTATCCTGGAGTACCTCAAGGAAAATCTCTTAAAAAACCTTGTAAACATTTTACTCGCCCTATAAGTCAGACTTACTGCAAATCTCAGCATGCAGTTACATCTCAGGCAGATGTGCAAATGATTAGAGCTGTGGTGTGATTAGATGAACGGTCTTGCCACCTGAGGCCCTAAAAGTAGTTCCACCGTTGGCCTATAAAAGCCTCTCAGAGGCTCCTTGTGTGCAGTGACCTCTTTTTCCACTTGTGTAGAGCTTGTTGACCACCAGACACCTCTACAACGCAATTGAAAAGATTTCACCCAGTTAGCAGAGTTGAAGAGGGGGCACACTATTGGAATGTGAGAAGCTGGGCCTCATGTCCGCAGGCACTTACAAGCATGGAGCGTGTTGAACAGCAGTTCAGCGGCGTCTAGGAGCGCTCTGTGCTTGTAAGTGTGCCACTTATATATAAACTGTTGTAACTAAAGCCTGATTTAGACACCACTATTTTCGCTTACAAATTGCTCAAAGCCGTCTTTTGAGCGATAATCGTTGTGTCTAACTGCATTGTGCAGTTTTTGTTAAGCCGTCGCTGATCTGTCAGCATGCTGAAAGATCAGCGATCAGTTATCAGGAATTCACAGCGGGATACAGCTGATACTATTGTTTCAGCTGTATCCCGCTCCCTGAAAACAGGCTGGGTATGAAGAACAGAACGGTCCAGCTGTGTTCTCCATACCCCGCTTGGAGCGCTCGGCTGTATAACAGCTGGGCGCATTGAGCAGAGAACAGCTGGATGCAGAAGACAAGCAGGGCCACCCCACTTGTCTTCTGCATCCTCCGCTCGGAGTGCTTGGTGGGAAACATGGATGCAGAAGACAAGCAGCCCCGCGATCATCTTGTGCTGTAATAAGAACACGACGATCATCGCTCAATAATCACTCATAAGATTTTTTTTTGGAGCGATTATCATTGTCTAAACCATCCTTAAGTGATTATGCTTAAAAAGGCCCCCTTACGGCCGAAACGCGCTGCTTTTCTTCTGCTTTTATATGCTATTTTTACAATGAATAAATCCAGATACCGAAGTCCTTTTGAACTAAAAAGACAACTTCTTTCAGCCACAACAATGCTGTAGTGGGGACTCATGGAGAGATACCCCTTAGATAGTAAGTGCCATTTACACACTTTGTACATTTATGCAATTATATATAATTATTTTTATTTTTTGTGTGAAGCGGATTCCAACTTCCATTTGAGCATAAGGCCGCCTGCAGATGAGTGGGTCGGATCTGGCGTCGAGAATTCTCAACGCGGGACCCGACCCAAGCGCCTACAGAGACAAGCGCGTACTCACCCGTGCCCGGCGGCCCCGGCTCTTTCATGTGCCGGCTGCCGGGCCTCCGGCGCATGTGCAGACCGGAGCCGGCGGCCGGGTAAGTGACGTTTCTGTGCGGGGCTCGCAGAGCCCCGCACAGAAATAGGACATGCCGCAGTTTGTTTGCCGTGTGAGATTTTGCGCGGCCAAACCGCGGCCGTCTGCATAGGATTGCGTTTGTTAACGCAATCCTATGCAGGCTTTGAGCGGCGGAAATCCCGCCGCGGGACTTCCGCCCGTGTGCAGGTGGCCTGAGCGTCTTTCTTTTCTTACACATCTTTAAGATTTTTCTACACATTGATTGGAGTCACCTGTGGTAAATTCAGTTGATTGGACTTTAAAGACTCCCCTTGTCTATATAAGGTCTTACAGCTCACAACTCGTATTAGGGCCAAAACTAAGCAATGAGGAGGAAGCAACTGCCTGTAGAGACACAGATCTGGAGAAGGCAACAAAAAAAATTCTGCACTAGAAGCTTCCAAGAGCATAGCGGCCTCCATAATTCTTAAAGGGAAGGAATTTGGAACAAGGACACTAGCACTCTTTCTGGAGCTGGGCGACCCACCAAACTAAGTAATCAGGGGAGAAGGGCCTTGGTAAGCGAGGTGACCGATAACCTAATGGTCACTTTGGCTTAGCTCCAAAGATCCTGTGTTCACATGGGAGAAACTTCCAGAAGGTCAACAATCAATGCAGCACTCCACCAAACTGGGTTTTATGGCAGAGTGGTCAGAAAAAGCCTCTCCTATGTATGAGACCTAAAAGCCCGCCTAGAGTTCGCCAACAAGCACCTAAAGGACTTCCATATTAAAACAAGATTCTCTAGGCTAATGAAACCAAGATAAAACTTTTTGGCATCAGTTCTAAGCGTTTTGTGTGTAGGAAACCAGGAAATACTCATCAGCTGGCCAATACCATCCCTACCGTGAAGCCTGGTGATGGTAGTATCATGCTGTAGGGTGCTTTTTAGTGGCTGCGACAGAGAGACTGGTCAGGATTCATGAAAAGCTGAATGGAGCAAAGTACAGAAATATTCCTAATGAAAACTTGATGCAGATCACAAGTGACCTCAGACTGGGCAGAAGATTCACCTTCCAATCAGACAGTTACCCTAAGCACACAGCCAAGACAACACAGGAGAGGCTTAGGGACAACTCTGAATGTCCTTGAGTGGCCCAGCCAGAGCCTTGACTTGAACTGAGTGGAACATTTTTGAAGAGACCTGAAAATGGCATCATATCCAACCTGACAGTTTGAGAGGATCTGCAGAAAAGAATGTCAGAAAATCCCCAAATCCAGGTGTGCAAACCTTGTACCATCATATCCAAGAAGCTGTTATCGCTGCCAAAGGTGCTTCAACTAACTATTGAGTACAGGGTGTGAATACTTATGTCAATGAAATGTTCGATTTTCATTTAAAAAAAGAAAAGATTTCTAACATTCTATTGTCACTTTGTCCTTATGGAATATTGAGTGCAAAACGATGGGGGGGGGCATGATTTTTTCTTTTCTTTTTTTTTTTTAACAAAGCCATAGCATGACAAAATGTAAAAAAGTGAAAGGGTCTGAAGACTTTCCGAATGCATTGTATGCACAAAAGGACATAACTATAGTAAATAAGACAATAGTGATGATTCAGCTTATTTACCACACTATTCTTTCCTTTTTGTGAATACATATGTGAGTCCTCAGACTTTAGGTTAGACTGCGAAGAGACCTACTTATACTCAAACACTTGCTGTGCGTCATCATCTTTTTAGTTGGTGTATAAAAGGTAATGTAGGAATCGCACTTATTATCTTCCTATCTACTGACTAATGTCCCATTTGGATGGGATGACAGTTGGCTAAACAACCGCACAAGCAGGTGACGTCACTCCTAAGGTTGTTAGAGCTCATGCAGATCACTGCTGGATCGCCAGCTTCTCCCTCAGCGCTTTACCGTCTATGTGATACAGGGAGCGTTTACCCTCAGCGAGCCAGCAAAAAGTTCATGCAGGTTGAAAATGAGCAACCAGCTAACTGTATAAGGCACAATGACTGTGTATTTAGACGCTACGCTTATCGGGCAAATTCATTCATTTGAACCAATTTTGTGTGATCGTCCGTGTAAATGACCGTTGAGGTCTCTCTTACATTAGACAGCAGCAGCCATTTGACAAGTGTCAATCAAGGAGTGTTTATCTGGCCTTTACACAGGCTGATGCAGTTTGCTCCGGGAACGAACGATCCTTTGTCCCCAATCCAGTCTGATGAATGGGCGCTATTGCTTGTGTATTTATATATCCTATTGTTTGGACACACAGTATATGTATGTACTGCTTATCAAGTTTTATCTTCTTTTCATACATGAATCGTGAATTATAACTATTGCGCTTTGTTCTTTCTTAACAGATAAACGGGTTGAAAAATGGCCTCTGATGCAGTCCCCGTTACCGACGCTGGCCATCAGCACACTTTACATGCTCATTGTGTGGCTGGGTCCCAGATTCATGAAAAATCGAGAACCGTTTCAGTTACGTTACCTGCTGATTGGCTACAATTTTGGCATGGTTATTTTAAACTTCTTTATATTTAAGGAGGTTAGTATTTCTTGTTACCATACATTTATATTTCAGGTCACCGTACAGAACACCATTGATTAGGTTCCATTTTTAGACTGCTGTCTTATTTTTTTTGAAGGGATCTAAAATTGGATCTGCCAGCCAGATATGCCGGTCTATGTAAGGACAGCTCATTAATAATACAGAACCATACTTCTATTAGGGAAGATGGCTGTAATTGACAAGAATGTTGTGTATATACAGCAGCCTGTCAGTGACCGCTGTGAGCAGTATGGGGAGCGCTCCCTCCAACTACATATGATAGATTGGCTTTAAAATAACTGTCACATAAGGCCCCTCTTGGGTGGAGGTGTAATGGCCTATTCTCACAGGGGAGCTTTACATCTGAGTTCCGCCCAAGTTTGCAACTGACAGAACTCTGTCCCATTAAAGGACACTCTTTAACATGAATACAAAAATGGTTCCAGGGTGGCTTTACATCTCCCCTTGTGAATGGGGACACGTACAGATGACCAATTCCAGATCGTTTGTCCCCATAAGGTGATCACTTGCCGTGTGTGAACAACAGTAACGAGTGCCAATATCGATTGGCGTTTGTCTCAGTGGGACAATTCTCAGCCCATATAAAGGGGGCCGTAGTGATTTTTTTTTTTTTTTTTTTTTAAATCCTTTGTCTGCTCCCAGGGACATGGGCAGAAAGTGTACACAAATCTAGTTGGATTGGCTCCCCACGCTCTATCATAATGTGAATGAACTATTATTTTTATAAACGCCAGTACCTTTTGGTTATTCTCTGCCACAGCTAGGGCTACCCCCATTTCCTTTCTCCTACCAACTTGGTAGAAAGTGTCCCTACAGAGTCAGCCGTCAGCCATGGATAGCCACTGCTTATTGGATTCATTCAAGGGATTTTGTACCAGACTCTTGAGCTTTTCCGAACTGGCATCCGGTTGGAGTGCCACTTGACAATCACGACTGGTTGTCCCAAGGGAGGCACTAGGTAGGGATGGAAGCATCTGCTCCAGTTGCATGCCCTCTGAGTCTCTTAATTAGCCGCTAGGTGAAGGCTTTGCCTACTCTTGTTTTCACCAACACATATAAAAACCCTAGATTCGTGAGCAGTGTGTTTTGGGGTGAAGCTATCAGATGGGTATCTCTTTTTTTTTTTTTCCTCAAATTCACCACATTGCCCATATTTTCATGTTTGAGAAGTAGTTTAATTTTGAAAATCATTACTCAGTACCTTTTTTTTAATGATGCAGCCTTTTTTTGTTGTTTTTCCTCTCCACTTTCAAAAAATCAAATCTCTTTTATTTGTCCATTGGTGTAGATGTCTGAGGGCTTGTTTTATTTGGGATGAGTTGTATTTTTTTCATGGTAATATGCCGTATATTGTAATAAAAATGTTAAAAAAAAAATTCTCAATGTAGTAGAGGGAAAAAAATGCAATTCTGCTAACACAATGTGACAAAAATGACATGCTGACCAATAGAATAGTTATCATGATTCCGATGATGCCAAATATGATTTTAAAAAAAAATTTTTTTTGCTGTACTACTTTTAAAGCAGAAAATATCTTTGGCAAAAAATAGTATTTTTCTGCTGAGAGCTGTAGGTTTTTTATTTTTTGATTGATATTATTGTGCGAGGGCTTTTTTTTTTTTTTTTTTCAATTGGTACCATTTTGTAGCTCATATGACTTTTTTTGCTCAGCGTCTTGTTAAAAAAAAAATTCTAGGAGATGAGGTAAACAAAGAAGCGCAATTCTTGCGCCCTTTTTCCCTCCTTTTATCAGTGCAACTTATGCTGATATGACCCTATTGGATGCAAATAACAGATCCCCCATAGTTGGGTGTATTTAGCAAAGGCAACGCTCCTGGGATTGATACTAAAGATGGTATAACATTGTACGCGTGGACAGTGACTTACCCGGCGTGACTGGGTTCCCCTGGGTTAGAGCAGACTGTCACGCCTGACGTCCTAGTGAGCGATAATATAAGAATATACAGATATGTCCTCCCTGATCAGATGGGCATCCAAAAGTGAAGGAGAGCGTCAAATGGGGATTCCAGATCCAAATCTGGTGGAGAAAGCAAATGGACAGAAGATCTAAAAACCCCAGCGCTCCAGACCACATAGGGAGTATAAAAGCAAGGGAGATGACTGACTTCACTGGGGGTCTTAAATAAGAACACCCCTCCCCTAATCCTGGTAGGCAGTGGTTTGTAATAGTGCTCCCAATGGTGTTTGCTGAGGGAAAACCAGCATGGAGTGAATATCCAATATTATTACAGCTATATGGGCCGATAAACCCTACAATTTACATTGCAGTTATCAGGATAGGCAACACGTTTCTGTGTACTGTGACACCTTTATGTGCCATAGTTGGGTGTAATAGGCATTGAGTTGGGCAAGCGACCCTTCCTCCTGGAGATAGATATAATTTTCTTATCCAAACAGCTTATTTTGCATTTCTTTTTCTCTCTTTCTTCTTTCTCCAACTCCGTATGTCCCCCATTGTTTATTATTGACGAGATCTGTAATATCTACAGCCGGTCTCATTGACGGTCTATGAACATGAACAGTAGAATGTGGTTTTGTTCCACATCATTGACTTTTTGTTTGTTTGTTTGTCCTTTCAGCTATTCTTAGGAGCGAGAGCAGCTGGATACAGTTATATTTGTCAGACTGTAGACTATTCAGATGACGTTAATGAAGTCCGAGTAAGTATTTGATCTCTACGTATGGGTGCCGTATGCCGCGCAGAACTCCGCTTATTGCCAGCAGGCACCTGCACTTGGCATTGTCTGTCCAAGTACCACCCAGCAACCAGCAGAGAACTTGTAGAATGAACGTGGCAAGATACATTCCAACTCACAAAACCTTAATTAAACTTTGGCCACACATATGTGATTGATTGGTGCAGGAGTGGAAACTCCTCATCAGCGAGAGCAATCGATTCATAGCAAGAATAAAAAGCAGTACTGATGTTAGCTAAAGCCGAGCACTGGAGTACATGTGTTAGCTGAATCACTGGAGAACCACCCACGGTTGTGGCAGAGATCTGCATGGTGTACAGACACCCTAAGTGTACTAAGTGATAGATACACAAACTATGGAACTGCTGTTGGAGATTATTGAGCAAAAATACATTTATTAAAGAGACACACTCACTTCAGATCACCTGCTTAGCCACTGGCGTAACTATAGTGGGCGTGATTGCTCCAGTAGCCTTAGGGGGCCCATAAGGCCTCTCTCCTCCATATAGGGAGCCCAGTACTATGAATAAAGCATTATAGTTGGGGGCCCTGTTAGAGATTTTGCATTGGGGCCCAGGAGCTTCAAGTTACACCTCTGTCCCTAGCCTAAAGTAATGAGTGAATAGAATAAAGAACACAAATCTGTAATTTGTATACTTGCACTCCCTCCTGTTCCCCTGCTGTTTACCCACACACCATATGCCGATGCATAAGAGGGCTGGTCCTCTCTATTATGTTCCTTCGCTCAGCAGCCCCCTCTTTGCAGCGAATGGCTGTTTTGTTAAAGAACGGGAGTGACTATAAAGATAAAAACAACACATTTGAAATTTGTGTCCTTCATAGTATTTACTAATTAGTTTATGGAGGTGATCTGAGGTGACCCAAACCCTTTAAAGTTCTATTTTATGGAAATGCATAAATTTCCCTGATGTTGATCTGTAACTGAACCCTCTTGAGCAGAAGCTTCCTGATGGCTAGCGATGGCTTGTTGCATGGATTGTTTTATGACCATATAGGATCATTCACTTGTATAGAGGGAGCAGTTATTTAAATTCAAGGAATATGCACTTGCCTAATATTCTTAACCTAATAAACTACACATCTGTACTATTAGTGAAAATGGCAGCAGGTTATTGTGCCATTGGGAAGCTTGGAGCACTGAAAGGGTACACCTAGTGTTGCTGCCTTTCTGGATATCGGCGGTTATTGACTAGAGATGAGCGAGCACCAAAATGCTCGGGTGCTCGTTACTCGGGACGAAAATTTCGCGATGCTCGAGGGTTCGTTTCGAATAACGAACCCCATTGAAGTCAATGGGCGACCCGAGCATTTTTGTATTTCGCCGATGCTCGCTAAGGTTTCCATTTGTGAAAATCTGGGCAATTCAAGAAAGTGATGGGAACGACACAGCAACGGATAGGGCAGGCGAGGGGCTACATGTTGGGCTGCATCTCAAGTTCACAGGTCCCACTATTAAGCCACAATAGCGGCAAGAGTGGGCCCCCCCCCCCCCCTCCCAACAACTTTTACTTCTGAAAAGCCCTCATTAGCAATGCATACCTTAGCTAAGCACCACACTACCTCCAACAAAGCACAATCACTGCCTGCATGACACTCCGCTGCCACTTCTCCTGGGTTACATGCTGCCCAACCCCCCCGCACGACCCAGTGTCCACAGCACACACCAAAGTGTCCCTGCGCAGCCTTCAGCTGCCCTCATGCCACACCACCCTCATGTCTATTTATAAGTGCGTCTGCCATGAGGAGGAACCGCAGGCACACACTGCAGAGGGTTGGCACGGCTAGGCAGCGACCCTCTTTAAAAGGGGCGGGGCGATAGCCCACAATGCTGTACAGAAGCAATGAGAAATCCCATTCTGTGCCACCTCCATCAGGAGCTGCACACGTGGGCATAGCAGTGGGGAACCTATGTGCCACACACTATTCATTCTGTCAAGGTGTCTGCATGTCCCAGTCAGACCGCGGTTTTTTATAAATAGTCACAGGCAGGTACAACTCCGCAATGCGAATTCCGTGTGCACCCACAGCATAGGTAGCTCCCTGGAACCCACCGGCTGTACATAAATGTATCCCATTGCAGTTCCCATCACAGCTGAGGTAATGTCATGTTAAATGCAGGTGGGCTTCGGCCCACACTGCATGCCCCAGTCAGACTGGGGTTCTTTAGAAGTGGACACATGCAGTTACAACTCCGTGTGGACCGACAGCATGGGTGGGTGCCAGGAAGCCACCGGCGGTACATAAATATATCCCATTGCATTGCCCTGCACAGCTGAGGTAACGTCAGATAAAATACAGGTGGGCTTCGGCCCACACTGCATGCCCCAGTCAGACCGGGGTTTTTAATACATAGACACAGGCAGGTACAACTCCCTAATGTGAGGTCCGTGTGGACCGACAGCATGGGTGGCTCCCTGGAACCCACTGGCGGTACAAAAATATATCCCATTTCAGTGCCCTGGACAGCAAAGCTAACGTCTGATTAAATACAGGTGGGCTTCGCCCAAACTGCATGCCCCAGTCAGGCTCGAGTTTTTTTATAAGTATACACAGGCACGTACATCTCCCTAATGGGAAGTCCATGTGGACCGACAGCATGGGTGAGTCCCAGGAAGCCACCGGCGGTACATAAATATATCCCATTGCAGTGCCCAGCACAGCTGATGTAACGTCAGCTTTAATGCAGGTGGGCAAAAAATTAATTGGATTACACTGTAGGCGAGGGCCCAAAAAATTGGTGTACCAACAGTACTAATGTACCTCAGAAAAATTGCCCATGCCCAACCAAGAGGGCAGGTGAAACCCATTAATCGCTTTGGTTAATGTGGCTTAATTTGTAACTAGGCCTGGAGGCGGCTTAATTTGTAACTAGGCCTGGAGGCAGCCCAGTTAAAATAAAAATTGGTTCAGGTGCAAGTTTCAACGCTTTAATGAGCATTGAAACGTATAAAAATTGTTTACAAAAGTTATATGACTGAGCCTTGTGGGCCTAAGAAAAATTGCCCGTTCGGCGTGATTACGTGAGGTTTCAGGAGGAGGAGCAGGAGGAGGAGGAGGAATAGAATACACAGATTGATGAAGCTAAAAGGTCCCCGTTTTTGATGGTGATAGAGAACGATGCTTCCATCCGCGGGTGCAGCCTACGTATTGCTTAGGTATCGCTGCTGTCCGCTGGTGGAGAAGAGAAGTCTGGGGAAATCCAGGCTTTGTTCATCTTGATGAGTGTAAGCCTGTCGGCACTGTCGGTTGACAGGTGGGTACGCTTATCCGTGATGATTCCCCCAGCCGCACTAAACACCCTCTCTGACAAGACGCTAGCCGCAGGACAAGCAAGCACCTCCAGGGCATACAGCGCGAGTTCAGGCCACGTGTCCAGCTTCGACACCCAGTAGTTGTAGGGGACGGAGGCGTCACGGAGGACGGTCGTGCGATCGGCTACGTACTCCCTCACCATCCTTTTACAGTGCTCCCGCCGACTCAGCCTTGACTGGGGAGCGGTGACACAGTCTTGCTGGGGAGCCGGAAAGCTGTCAAAGGCCTTAGAGAGTGTTCCCCTGCCTGCGCTGTACATGCTGCCTGATCTCCGCACCTCCCCTGCTACCTGGCCCTCGGAACTGCGCCTTCGGCCACTAGCGCTGTCGGATGGGAATTTTACCATCAGTTTGTCCGCCAGGGTCCTGTGGTATAGCATCACTCTCGAACCCCTTTCCTCTTCGGGTATGAGAGTGGAAAGGTTCTCCTTATACCGTGGGTCGAGCAGTGTACACCCAGTAATCCGTAATGGCCAGAATGCGTGTAACGCGAGGGTCACGAGAAAGGCATCCTAACATGAAGTCAGCCATGTGTGCCAGGGTACCTGTACGCAACACATAGCTGTCCTCACTAGGAAGATCACTTTCAGGATCCTCCTCCTCCGGCCATAGACGCTGAAAGGATGACAGGCAAGCAGCATGGGTACCCTCAGCAGTGGACCAAGCTGTCTCTTCCCCCTCCTCCTCCTCATGCTCCTCCTCCTCCTCCTCCTCAACGCGCTGAGATATAGACAGGAGGGTGCTCTGACTATCCAGCGACATACTGTCTTCCCCCACCTCTGTTTCCGAGCGCAAAGCGTCTGCCTTTATGCTTTGCAGGGAACTTCTCAAGAGGCATAGCAGAGGAATGGTGACGCTAATGATTGCAGCATCGCCGCTCACCATCTGGGTAGACTCCTCAAAGTTTCCAAGGACCTGGCAGATGTCTGCCAACCAGGCCCACTCTTCTGTAAAGAATTGAGGAGGCTGACTCCCACTGCGCCGCTCATGTTGGAGTTGGTATTCCACTATAGCTCTACGCTGCTCATAGAGCCTAGCTAACATGTGGAGCGTAAAGTTCCACCGTGTGGGCACGTCGCACAGCAGTCGGTGCACTGGCAGATGAAACCGATGTTGCAGGGTGGCAGCGTCCGTGTGGGACTTGCGGAAATGTGCGCAGAGCCGACGCACCTTTCCGAACAGGTCTGACAAGCGTGGGTAGCTTTTCAGAAAGCGCTGAACCACCAAATTAAAGACGTAGGCCAGGCATGGCACGTGCGTGAGGCTGCAGAGCCGCCACCAGGTTACGGCCGTTGTCACACACGACCACGCCGGGTTGGAGGCTCAGCGGCGCAAGCCAGCGGTCGGTCTGCTCTGTCAGACCCTGCAGCAGTTCGTGGGCCGTGTGCCTCTACTCTCCTAAGCTGAGTAGTTTCAGCACGGCCTGCTGACGCTTGCTCACCGCTGTGCTGCCGTGCCGCGCGACACCGACTGCTGGCGACGTGCTGCTTCTGACACATCTTGATTGCGAGACAGAGGTTGCGTAGGAGGAGGAGGAGGGTGGTTTAGTGGAGGAAGCATACACCGCCGCAGATACCACCACCGAGCTGTGGCCCGCAATTCTGGGGATGGGTAGGACGTGAGCGGTCCCAGGCTCTGACTCTGTCCCAGCCTCCACTAAATTCACCCAATGTGCCGTCAGGGAGATATAGTGGCCCTGTCCGCCTGTGCTTGTCCACGTGTCCGTTGTTAAGTGGACCTTGGCAGTAACCGCGTTGGTGAGGGAGCGTACAATGTTGCGGGAGACGTGGTCGTGCAGGGCTGGGACGGCACATCGGGAAAAGTAGTGGCGACTGGGAACTGAGTAGCGCGGGGCCGCCACCGCCATCATACCTTTGAAAGCCTCCGTTTCCACAACCCTATACGGCAGCATCTCCAGGCTGAAAAATTTGGCTATGTGCACGTTTAACGCTTGAGCGTGCGGGTGCGTGGCCGCGTACTTGCGCTTGCGCTCAAACACTTGCGCTAGTGACGGCTGGACGGTGCGCTGACAGACATTGGTGGATGGGGCCGAGGACAGCGGAGGTGAGGGTGTGGGTGCAGGCCAGGAGACGGTAGTGCCTGTGTCCTGAGAGGGGGGTTGGATCTCAGTGGCAGGTTGGGGCACAGGTGGAGAGGCAGCGGTGCAAACCGGAGGCGGTGAACGGCCTTCGTCCCACCTTGTGGGGTGCTTGGCCATCATATGTCTGCGCATGCTGGTGGTGGTGGCTCCCCGGCTGATCTTGGCGCGACAAAGGTTGCACACCACTGTTCGTCGGTCGTCTGCACTCTCAGTGAAAAACTGCCAGACCTTTGAGCACCTCGGCCTCTGCAGGGTGGCATGGCGCGAGGGGGCGCTTTGGGAAACAGTTGGTGGATTATTCGGTCTGGCCCTGCCTCTACCCCTGGCCACCACACTTCCTCTTCCAACCTGCCCTGCTGCTGCACTTGCCTCCCCCTCTGAAGACCTGTCCTCAGTAGGCGTAGCAAACCAGGTGGGGTCAGTCACCTCATCGTCCTGCTGCTCTTCCTCCGAATCCTCTGTGCGCTCCTCCCTCGGACTTACTGCCCTTACTACTACCTCACTGATAGACAACTGTGTCTCATCGTCATCGTCCTCCTCACCCACTGAAAGCTCTTGAGACAGTTGCCGGAAGTCCCCAGCCTCATCCCCCGGACCCCGGGAACTTTCCAAAGGTTGGGCATCGGTCACGACAACCTCCTCCAGTGGGAGAGAATTCGGAACCATTGCTGCCCATTCTGGGCAGGGGCCCGAGAACAGTTCCTGGGAGTCTGCCTGCTCCTCAGAATGTGTCATTGTAATGGAGTGAGGAGGCTGGGAGGAAGGAGGAGCAGCAGCCAGAGGATTCAGAGTTGCAGCAGTGGACGGTGCAGAACTCTGGGTGGACGATAGATTGCTGGATGCACTTTCTGCCATCCACGACAGGACCTGCTCACACTGCTCATTTTCTATTAAAGGTCTACCGCGTGGACCCATTAATTGTGAGATGAATGTGGGGACGCCAGAAACGTGCCCCTCTCCTAATCCCGCAGCAGTCGGCTGCGATACACCTGGATCAGGAGCTCGGCCTGTGCCCACACCCTGACTTGGGCCTCCGCGTCCTTGCCCGCGTCCACGTCTACATCCTCTAGGCCTACCCCTACCCCTCAGTATGGTGTATTACCAGTAGTGCAGAAACAGAACGCTGTAATTAAATGTGCCGCTTATTGGCCTGTGGTTGGAGGCTGATTTCGCTTACGGAACGCACAGCAGAGCCAGGAAAGAATTTTGCGCAAGCCTGCTGTAACACTTAGCTGGCTGCGTCTTAATTAGGACTACTACCCCCAGCACAGACGCAGTACACTGAGGATGGTCACAGGCAGCCCAAATAGAAAGTTTTTTCCCAAATTTTTTTGGAAAAGCTCACTGCCTATATAGACAGTATACGTCTTTCACCTTTTTCACTGTCCCTGCCTCAGCACTACTGGCCCTATACTATGTAAAATTACTGCAGACTGTTTCCCTCTGGACAGGATGACAGCGGTGATGTAACGGGCAACGCAGAGCCAGGAAAGAATTTTGCGCAAGCCTGCTGTAACACTTATCTGGCTGCGTATTAATTAAGACTACTACCCCCAGCAGAGACGCAGTACACTCAGGACGGTCACAGGCAACCCAAATAGAATGTTTTTTCCCATATTATTTTGGAAAAGCCCACTGCCTATATAGACAGTATATGTCTTTCACCTTTTTCACTGTCCCTGCCTCAGCACTACTGGCCCTATACTATGTAAAATTACTGCAGACTGAGGACGCAATGCTCTGCACGGCCGATATACCAAAAAAAAAAAATGTGCAACACTAAAAAGTAGCCTCAACAGTACTGCACATGGTCAGATGTGGCCCTAAGAAGGACCGTTGGGGTTCTTGAAGCCTAAAATAACTCCTAACACTCTCCCTATAGCAACTCCAGCAAGACAGCACTTTCCCTGAACTATGTCAGAACGCATCTGTGGCGAGCCGCGGGAGGGGCCGATTTATATACTCGGGTGACACCTGATCTCGCCAGCCACTCACTGCAGGGCGGTGGTATAGGGCTTGAACGTCGCAGGGGGAAGTTGTAATGCCTTCCCTGTCTTTCTATTGGCCAGAAAAGCGCGCTAACGTCTCAGAGATGAAAGTGAAAGTAACTCGAACATCGCGTGGTGCTCGCCTCTAGTAACGAGCATCTCGAACACGCTAATACTCGAACGTTTATCAAGCTCGGACGAGTACGTTCACTCATCTCTATTATTGACAAAATCTCCTGTTAGGCAGGGGCGCTTTTTACATAAATACTCAATTTTTTTTGTAAGGGCGAAAAAAAGTTGTCTGCCTTTAAAGAGGACCTGTCACCACTCCTCACATGCCTGTTTTAATACCTGCTTGTATTCCTAATAATCCTGCATTGTTCTGTTCCTCTGGAATTCCTTCTAGGAATGTATGACTAAACTGACTACTGGGTGTTATTGTTTCCCTACACAGTCAGCACTGATTGGACAATGTCAGATTATGTAGAGACACACCCAACTGGCAACATCCAGTTGTCAACTTATAAACTTCTAAAAGGAGGGACAGAGGAACAACACAATGTAGAGTTATGAGAAAATAAGCTCCAGAATTGTTATTTCATATGGAATACAAGTATTTACTAAAACAGACAAGTTAGGAGTGCTGATAGGTTCTCTAGGAAACCTGTCACCAGGCTTTAATAACCAAACCGCAGTATTATGTGCGGGCAGGACATGCTGACAGAGTGTCTTCTATACTGTATTACCTTTTTATTGTGTAGACATCATGATCAAAATCATGCTATGGCACACTGCCGCTGCCTACTTCATTTACAGCTGCTGCTGGGGCCATGGTCGGGCGCCACCATCATACATGCGCTTCTTTCTTTACTCAATCCTCTACTGGCTTCCTGGTAGGCTCTCTCGCGTCCTAAAGGGTCAGTGTGTGCTCCCTACACCTGCTCCCCTTTAATCCCGTCGGAGCATCTGCTATATTAGGCATCCCTAGGGTGGATGCCTAAGTAATTTGGTCTCCTACTGCCATTTGTGAGTCCCAGTTTGTTTATTTTGTTTCTGACTCCTGTGCTCCCTGATCCTTGGCTCTGTTCACCGAACTGCGTTATTGCTCCCTGTCTGCCCAAACCTCCTGCTTGGACCTCATTATTACTACTGTGCCACCAGTCCTGATTATTGCTATGTTTCTGGATAAGTTCCTATTCACACCATCAAACACTGCACCTCAGCCCATTGCAGCATCTGCATTCACTCAACCGGGCCTATCTGTGCAAATGAGGGCTTGGGGGCCCCACAGTGAAAACCATATCCCATTTGGAAGGGTCAAAGATGAAAACCGATGTACCCAAAGTGCTGCCTCCTCAGACAGCACAAAGTAAAACTGGTATGTAGCAAGGCAGATCTTCATCCGCAGACCGAGTTGGCAGATGAGGGGGATGCCATTACAGAGCCAGCACCGCTGCAGCACGACATGCCCTCTGAACGCCAGGGAGCTGACTGCTCCAGTGAGATAGGGACGGAGAAAGGGCAGGCTAGACAGGTCCTAGTGGTGGGGGACTCAATTATAAGGGAGACAGACAAGGCAATCTGCCATAAAGACCTGGATCGTCGAACGGTGTGTTGTCTTCCTTGCGCTTGATTTCGAACATCGCGGATCGGATTGACAGATTACTGGGAGGGGCTGGTGAGGATCCAGCGGTCATGGTACACGTTGGCACGGATGAACAAATTAGAGGTCATTGGAGGGCCCTCAAAAATGATTTCAGGGACTTTGGGTCCAAGCTTAGGGCGAGGACCTACAAGGTAGTTTTCTCAGAAATACTCCCTGCACCTAAAGCCACACTAGAAAGGCAGCAGATCTTAGGGAGGTAAACAAGTGGCTCCGGAGTTGGTGTAAGAAGGAGGGATTTGGATTCCTGGAGAACTGGTCTGACTCTGCTGTCAGCTACAGGCTCTACCGTAGGGACAGGCTGCATCTTAATGGGGAGGGTGCAGCTGTGCATGGGAAGAAGATAGCTAGAAGGCTGGAGGAGTGTTTAAACTAAGGACTGGAGGGGAGGGCAAAAAGAGAAATAAGGGGGTAATCAGTGTAGCTAGCATCCTGGGTCTTAGCTCTGGGAATGGGGGTCAAACGGGGTGGGGTTAGTACAGTTAGAACTGTTAGATCAGCCAATAGTACCATTAGTAGCAAAATGAATTTAAAGAACAAAAAACTGTATAAATTGTATGACCACGAATGCAAGAAGTCTGATTGGTAAAGTGGGTGAGCTTGAAGCGAGAATGACTGATAAACTATAATATAGTTGGAATAACGGAATCATGGCTTGATGATAATTGCGATTGGGAGGCGAATTTACAGGGTTACAATCTCTTCAGAAGAGACCATGGAAACCAGAAAGGGGGAGGGGTATGTCTATACGTTAAATCGTACTTAGTGCTGAGGCTAAGGGAGGACATAAGGGCAGGAGGTGAACATGTGGAATCTCTGGGTAGAACTACAGGGAAAAAAAACAACAAAATCCTGATAGGAGTTTTCTATAGACCACCAAAAGCATCAGAAGAAGCCAAAATCTTACTACTTAAGGCAGATAGAAGTGGTGTCAAAGCGCAACGAAGTAATTATCAAGGGGAACTGTAATTGTCCGGATAAAAAATGGGAAAACGAAACCTGCAAATCTCATAGGTGTTATAAGTTCTTGAGAACAATTAAAGACAACTACCTTACCCAACTTGTGCGGGAACCAAGGAGAGGGAGGGCCATTCTGGACTTAGTACTTACTAACAAACGGGACCGAATAACGGGGGTACAGGCTGAGGGGCACTTGGGGGAACAGTGACCAAAATATAATCAACTTCCAGCTGTCATTCAATAAGAAGCCTTATCAGGGAGCAACAAATAAACTAAACTTTTAGTAAAGCAAAATTTGATCAGCTTAGAACTAGTATCGGTAACATTAATTGGGGCAACATCCTCAAAAATATCAGTACAGAGGACAAATGGGAAAAGTTCAAAAGGATCCTAATCACCTCATGTGAGCAGTTCATTCCCTTTAAAAATAAAAGAACTTCGAGTAAAAGGAAACCAATGTGGCTCGACAAGACTGTAAGGGGGGCAATAAACGAAAAAAAGAAAGCGTTCCAACTACTAAAGCAAGCAGGCAGCGAAGAAGCGCTAAAATCGTACAGGGAAAAAAACAAAATATGCAAAGATAAGATCAAAATTGCTAAGGAGGAGGCTGAAAGACTGATCGCCAAAGAGAGCAAAAACAACCCGAAACTTTTCTTCAACTATATTAACAGCAAAAGGATTTGCACTGAGAGCACTGGCCCTTTAACAAATAATGTAGGGGAAATCATTGAAGATGATGGAGGGAAGGCAAACTTATTAAATAGTTTCTTTTCAAGCGTATTCACAAACGAAAAGGAAATGCCATATGTGATGCAGGGGAATAAAATGAACCCCCCACAAAATATCTCACACCTAACGCAGGAGGAGGTGCGGATCAGGTTAAAAAAGACTAAAATCGATAAATCGCCAGGCCCAGATGGAATACACCCAAGGGTTCTAAGGGAACTAAGTGATGTGATAGCTAGACCACTATATCTAATATTTATGGATACTATCAAGACCTGGGTTGTACCATTTGGATTAGCGCATTGCCAATGTGGTTCCAATTTACAAAAAGGGGTCCAAAAGGGAGCCTGGTAACTACAGGCTGGTAAGTCTCACTTCAGTAACTGGAAAAATATTCAAGGGGTTTCTGAGAGATGCCATTGAAGAATAACTCCTCACCAGCATGGATTCATGAAGGGGTCGATCATGTCAGGCCAATCTGATCAGCTTCTATGATGAAGTAAGTTCTAAACTGGACCTGGGAGAGTCTATTGATCTTGTATATCTGGACTTCTCTAAAGTATTTGACACCGTGTCGCATAATAAGCTAATATATAAAATGAGACAGCTCGGTCTGGGCGAAAACGTGTGTATCTGGGTAAAGAATTAGCTCAGAGATAGAAAACAGAGGGTGGTAATAAATGGTTCATACTCTGATTGGGTCACCGTCGCTAGCAGGGTGCCACAGGGTTCAGTATTGGGCCCCATTCTGTTCAATATATTTATCAACGACCTGATAGAGGGACTGCACAGTAAAATATCAATATTTGCAGATGACACAAAATTATACAATATAATCAATGCAACGGAGGACAAGGCACGGCTACAAAGGGACCTAGATAAGCTGGGGGCTTGGGCAGAAAAATGGCAAATGAAGTTCAATGTTGATAAATGTAAGGTTATGCACATGGGCAGGAGAAACGGATGTCACCAATATACACTAAATGGGGTACTGCTAGGGAAAAGTGATCTGGAAAAAGACCTGGGGGTACTAGTGGATTATAGATTAAACTGGAGTAACCAATGCCAGTCAGCTTCTGCAAAGCTAATAGAGTCTTGGGGTGCATTAAAAGAGAACATTATCCTCCCACTATATAAGGCACTTGTCAGGCCTCACATGGAATACTGCGCACAGTTCTGGTCATCGGTGCTCAGGAAAGATGTTACAGTACTTGAGGGGGTTCAAAAAAGGGCAACTAAACTAATACATGGAATGAAGGGACTGGAATACCCAGAGAGGCTATCCAAATTGGGATTATTTACCTTGGAAAAAAGACAGCTAAGGGGTGATCAAATAACCATGTATAAGTACATGAGGGGACAATACAAGGATCTCTCCCACAATGTGCTTACACCCAGGACTGTGACGGTAACAAGAAGGCATCCGCTACGTCTAGAAGATAGCAGGTTTCATCGCCAACACAGAACAGGGTTCTTTACTGTAAGAGCAGTGAGACTGTGGAACTCTGCCTGAGGATGTAGTGATGGCAAAATCCATAGAGGAGTTTAACAGGGGACTTGATGTCTTTCTAGGGGAAGAAGGATATTACAGGATATAAATCTTAGGTTAATTGTTAATCCGGGTATACAGGCAAGTAGGAACTATTAGAGGTTGATCCAGGGATTAATCTGATTGCTATTAGGGAGTCGGGAAGGAATTTTCCCCCAAAAGGGGTAATTGGCTCCTGCCTCTTGTGGTTTTTGCCTTTCTCTGGATCAACAACATGGGAGGATTAATATGCTGAACTAGATGGACATTGTCTTCATTCGGCCTTACATACTACGTTACTATGTTGACCTGACACAAAACCTTTCCCACCAGGTATACTAATGAGTCAGTCGAGTCCTCTGTGCCGTTTCCAGCTGAGTTGAGTCCGGCGTATTCATGATTCAGTCCTGTAACCAATTCCCTTCTCTTTGGTTGATAGCCCTAGCAGATCCTACAAGGTGTGAGATTTGCATATGGGTTGCGGCACAGGTGTAGTTGGCAATCCCAGCACACCTCTTTGGTCCATTGTGCGTGTACTAGTGGAAGAGCAAGCCTTGGCAGCATAAAGTGATGTTAGAGAGGTCACGTCACTTGATGCTGCCAAGGTATCCTTCTCCAACAGCGCATTCACGATGGACTGAGGAAGTCTGCTGGGATCCTCAACTACGGCTGTGCCAGAAGGCATTGGGTTTACAGCGATATCTGCCAAAAGTGATTCAGGAACAGCCATGGGGTGTGTTTTTAGAAAAGAGAGCCTCCAAAGTCTTGGTGATTAGCACACCAGGCCAGAAAAGATTTGAATTTGATCATGATTTCTGCACAACAGGAAGGCAGTGCAGTATAGAAAACACATAGTCAGCATGTCCTGTACTGCGATATTGGCAACCTGAGTAGTAAAATCCTGGTGACAGGTTCCTTTTTAAAGGGGTATTATAAACTGGTCAAGCAGTATTAGAAAAAATCTATGGTTATAAAGTGACATCAGAAAATAGAATCCACTATTAAACGGATTATAAAAAGTGTTTCTGTATATATTTTTAATAAATAAAGTATAGTAAAAGTGACACACAAGTCTTTTTAGAAGTTTAGAAATTTAGAAAAGTGAAAATTATGTATTTTCCTGAGGTTGAAGAGTAGGAAAATAATCTGATCATATCTATAAAAGGTATGACTGTAGCCTCACCCAGAAAGTCTGAGCTTCCCTATTCATCAATACCAAAATCTAATGTATTTGCTAGAAGCAACAACCCTGAGTGGATCCCCTTAAAAGAAAACTTTTTTATTAATCACATATAAAATTTCACCAGGTCTGAACATATAGACTACCTGCCTCACTAAATACATTAGGTGTATATATAATTTATTAGGAACAGCGAAGCTAACGCTCACTCCACCAACTCCAGCACAATGGCTCACGCACATGGAGTAATAGAAACCAGTATAACCATCTGGACTAGTGCATATCAAAGTGTCAACGACCACTTGTCCGTCTGTCCATGTGTGAGAGTTACATGCAGAGCCTGACACCACCTGTAATGATGTCACCAACATGTAGTCCGTTATGGCTCTTAGCTCAACCCCCTGATCACATGACTCTGACGTCATCACAGGTCCTTTATCATTGTGCACTGAATGAGAGATTATGGGCAGACTACATATATATCATAATGAAAACAAAGGTTTGGTACCGTGTTAGCCAGTAGAGCAAAAGGTATCATATCTACAAGATTACGTGGTTTCTCTTGCTGGGAACAATCACATATATATCAGTAACAGGCGAGATCAATATCATCCCCACCACCAATCAGCTGAGTGAGAGACAGAGGGATCAACCAATAATGGCTCTAAGTGTAATGCACGGACATCGGTGTAAAAGCCAATAGGAGAAACAGTGTGTGGCAGCCAATAGAGGAACACCTAACATTTAGCCAATGGGGGAGACATTGCCAAAGCACTCCCAGTGTTCATCAGCCAGAGCATGCTCAGTATATCAGAATTGGCTAATAGAATAAAACGAGTTATGTCCACGACTACGAGAGAGAACGCCTTGTTTGTCTTTTGTGCGTTGTTTTCCCGTTCACAAAATACAAACTACTATGTGTAACAAAGTGAGATTTGTATTTAAAAGGGACTTGTTATTTGTATAGCGCCAACTTATTCCGCAGCGCTTTCAGGTAATTTATTGCCCTCCAGCAAACTGGGTGGTACTTTTAGTGATCTCAGAGGGATGAGTCAACCTTGAGCCGGCAACCTGAACCATGCGGGGATTGAACCTACAACCTTCAGGTCTTGAGTGAGAGCTTGGGACTGCATGCTGTTGCTGCCTTAACACTCTGCACCACACAAGGCCCCTATTTAGGCTGCCTGTCCACGCGTGGCAATAATCCAGCCGCGGGTAACGCAGTGAACGATTTCCATAGCGTTCTCCACTTGTGGGATCTAAATCGCGGCATGCCGTGATTTGATGCGATTCTCCGCGGTGAGCCGATCTGTCAGATAGGCTCATCGCAGAGAACTGACAGCTCTGCACCCCCGCGGCGGAATATCGCTGGCAATATTTTACAACAGCCGTGGATAGGGGGCCATAAAACAATAGAAGTGCACAATTTCTCCTGCATTTTCTCAGTTGTAAATAAATATGTATTTAATGAAATGTAACTTAAGAATTTTTAACCATTTCCCGCTTGAATACATTTCTAGCATTCCCATGTGTGTCACTGGTAATCTCCTGCATCTGCCACATATCCCATTCTCTGTCTTTCAGGTAGCATCCGCTCTGTGGTGGTATTATGTCTCTAAAGGAGTTGAATACTTTGATACAGTGTTTTTCATACTGAGAAAAAAATTTAATCAAATCAGTTTCCTGCATGTGTATCACCACTGCACAATGTTTACCTTATGGTGGATTGGAATCAAGTGGGTCGCTGGAGGACAGTGTATGTATCCGCTTTATTCTTCAATGTCTTTTTTTCCTTGTTTCAGGCTTATTTCTTAGGCTTATTGTATTTGGTATGTTTATCGTGAAGATTATGAATTCTTATGTGTCTGCTATGCAAAACGACAGTACAAATAAGAGCATCCATAAGCCCCCTCTGGTTCCTCCCAGAAGCAGAGGCTGTATACTGTGCCTGGCATCCAGCTGTAGAGAACATTTCAAAGGAGCGTTGTTAGGCAACAGGACTGGCCTCATAATCCTCCTCCAAAATGTCTTTTTCAGCTGGATGCCAGGCACTGGTAGCTGAATAATGGGACCACCCACTAATTTAACCCTTTGTGACCAGATTATAGAATATATCATGATAGTTTGTAAACAGATTCACAATTCTCCGTTTGTTCGAGTTGTTTTCATCCTCTTTGTGGCAGCTGGGGACAGAAGCGTACTTAGAGGGCCACCCCAGTGAATACACCTTTTTCATACCTGATTGCCTGTCTAACTCTTGACGTCTCTTCTGTGCATTGCAGTCACTTCCATGTAGTGCAGCCTCCTGTCTAATATTTATGAGGCACAAGCTTAATGCTGAGATTTCACCCTGCTCACTTTCTCTATGCTCTAACACTCCAATGATGCATCAGTACAACATAACCAGCTGGAGGCAATACCATCTCTACCTGCTGGAAGGACACTGCCAGTACCATCTGTAGTTTATTTAGATACTGCCAGATCATAAGTATACAGCCAGAAGGATTAGCTATTATCTCCTCTATTATAACTGTGTGACAGGAGACTCTAAGCATCACCAGTAACTGTGAAATGTAATATCACACAGGCTAATGTCTGACTGAAACATTGACTTGAGAGAACAAAAAGCTGAGTAAATCTCAGGTGGTCAGAGTTAGGTAACATGACCCACCTGAAGAGAAGAACTTCAGGAAGTTTGAGATAGAAAGCAATAACTAAACAAGATTACACTAGCCAACATACTGGAGACTAGTTACATTATGAATTAAAAGATAGTTTCAGCGGAGTGGCACTTAAAGCAACCTGTCAGATGAGTTACACTGTCCGTGCCACGGTCAGCATGAAATCCTGACCGGTACCCACGCTGTGATGCTTCGGAGAACGGGGGGGTGGGGGTGTGGGGGGTGAAGCTTGTCTGCAGCGCTATTTATTCTGTTAAAAAGGAAACCTAACAGATATAAGCAAGCTGAAAGCGTTACAGAAAGCCCATTGAAATCAATAGAGTCAAAACCAGAAATGTTTGTTTCTCTTTTAAGCCCGTTTTTCTGCTCCAAAAACGGAACAAATGAAAAGCCCTAACGCAGATGTGCATAAGCCCCACAAGCTAGCTATTTCCCAAGTTGCTCATTTCTGGACCATTAGGCCACCTGCAGACAGCCGGGTCGGATCCGGCTGCGAGAATTCTCGCAGCGGGACCCCACCCGAGCATCTGCAGAGAGCAGCGCAGGCACTAACCTCTCCCGCGGCCCTGGCTCTTTCATCTGCGCCTCCCCTCACAGAAATAGAGCATGCCGCGTGAGATTTCGCGCGGCCAAATCGCGGCTGTCTGCATAGGATTGCGGTTGTTAACGCAATCCTATGACAGCTTCCAGGGGCGGAAATTCCGCAGGAAATCCTGCCGCGGAATTTCCGCTCCTGTGCAGGCGGCCTTAAGTAGAGATGGTAAAACTATTTTGTAGCAGCTGATATGATTGAAGATACTTCGACATGGCTTTGTGGTTTCTGATATGTTTGTGCCTTATTACTTTCCAGCCTTCTTTGGCGCACATATGAACGCTGTGATCCATGTTGTGATGTACTTGTATTATGGCTTGGCTTCCTGTGGTCCACATCTTCAGAAGTATCTCTGGTGGAAACGATACTTGACAATTTTACAACTGGTAAAATATATATTTTGTTTCATTTTATACAAAAGGACAATTAATGACATAACTAAATAACATACAGTACATCTAGTGCAACATATTACTACTATGCTTGCCTATACATATGTGTGAGATAGCAATCTATTACTTTCTATGGTTGTGCTTAACCCCCCCCCCCCCCCCCCCTCCGGAAAGATTATCTCCCTGACTTCTCTATCATGAATGTCCACCTTCAGTATTTACTATTAGCATGATGGACATCATGAATGTGAGGCTATATCCTATATATAGAGAGATACAGGGAGGACAGTAGTATCTGTAGCTACTTCATTCTACAGAAGGATTTACTGCTCTTACACTGAAATCTAACAGAGATGGTTGTCACTTTACTGTCATTACGTTAGTTCATTCTGAATGTATATTCCAATAAACCCTAATCCGGTAGATGTGAATTATAATCTAGAGACGTGTGGTGAATTTATGAGATTTAAAGGGCTTGTTCGGGGATTTTATTATTGATTACTTATCCTGCGGATCGGGATTCCTAACAATCAGCTGTTCACCCGGGCTTTTGTAATTGGGAAGAGCACTGGAAGTAGATGGCACTATCAGTATTGCAATGGCCCAGGTTGGTATTACATGCACAGCTCAAGATTAATTCACTGGAAGCAATGCCTGCAGTACCTAACCGGGCCACTGCAGTATGCACAGCGCTATCTACTTCCATCACTCTCTAAGGATAGGTGATCAATAGTAAAAGTCCCATAATACCCCTTTAATAATGGTATACTCTGAAATTCTTTTGAGCGATAATCGTTGGATGTAAATGTGCCCATCTTTACTCTTCTGCCAAACGATGAATTTTTAGTTCTGCATGAAATCCATTATTAAGCAGAACAGCTGATAAGACAGACCGCATGCTGCGTTCTGCCCGGGGGAGCGCTGATTACATTCTCAGCTGTCACTCCCATGGCAGAACAAAGGGAATGTATTCAGTGAACAGCGGATGGTCTGTTCCCTGAATACAGCTATCCGTGGCTCGCACGCTACTAATTGGTACTAATAGGCATTAGTACCAAGTAGTAGTTTATGCAAAATGTTCGCTTAGAAGTCATCTTTTGGGCGATCATCTTTGTGGTGTAAATGCACCTTAAGACACAGGACCAAAATATGTGTTCACATATCATCCTTTATTACATAGTATCACAATAAAGCAAACCTAAGAAACATACATAAAAAGGACAGACCGCGTCCATACAAACAGCTATACATGGGTGCAAATCTATTCAGTCATAGTTGTGCTCCAAATAAGTAAATACATTTGTTCTTCTAAGGACATTCGGAGGCTCCGTCGTAGATCCGGCAAAAAATACAAGTCTTGGGTGCAGCGCTTTTTTGTCTGGTAGTCCAGACAGCTGAGTAGAAACAAATGGACCCCATTATAGTGAATGGGTTCGTTTGGTGCTGTTTGCTTCCATCATAGGACTGATTTGTTTTGGTCGGGGGATTTCCCTTTTCTTCTTCCATAAAGACAGGAAAACAGAACCCCTGAAGCAGATATGCAGCAGCCTAAATCACCCAATGGACTGAACAATAAATAAGGAAACCGTCAATGTAGATTGGCCTGCATGCCGCATTCTGCATGGCATATATTTGTACCCATGTATAGCTGTTTTTGTATGGACACTGTCCCTCCTTTTTGTGTATGTTTTATTGTGATACTATGTAATAAATACATTTATGATATTCGTAGGTATATTTTAGTCCTGTGCCTTTGGTAGTTGGTGCATTGTTGTACCATACACGCAGCGGTGATAACTCGGTGTATAAGCCCTACTATCGGCGTAATTGTGATTTCCTCCTAAATAGTGTAACGTTATTAGAACAAAAACTATTTGAAACAAAGCGCCTATAAAATGTAATTGAATAATTGTTTTTAAGGTCTTAAGACTTCGTAACAGAAATGAAGTGATACAAACATCCAATGTCTGTTCAGTGCCAGCTATCTAATGCTTCTCTGGTTTATTGCTTTCTAGGTACAGTTCCATGTCACTATTGGTCACACTGCCCTCTCTCTGTACATTGATTGTCCCTTCCCCAAATGGATGCATTGGGCACTGATTGTATATGCCATCACCTTCATTGTTCTCTTTGTAAACTTCTACTATCGGACATACAAGACACCAAAAGGGTCAGCGCGAAGCGGGAAGCCTATCCAAAATGGAAAATCTGTGGCGAATGGAGGAGCGGTCACTAATGGTGCACTGAACAAGCATGAGAACCACAAAGTGGGGGTGGAGAATGGAAGGAAAAAGAGGAAGGGGAAAGCCAAGCGAGAGTAATTAAACCCATGCCTTATTCTCTCTGATGACCTGGGTCCTCCACTCTTAAGGGAGTTGTCCCCTTTTGATTAGGTATTCGCAGTTGATCAAGTGCTATAAAGCTGTTTAGGTACATGTATTGACAGTTGGTATTATTTCCTTTCTATAATGGAGCTTGCTCTGTCCATAAATTAATCTTTCCAGCCTGGAGTGAACAAGCTAGCACTGCTGTGTTTTCCCTGTTTTTGGAGTTAGGAACGACACTGTTGGCTGAAGCGGCGGAGGGCGTTCCTAGTGAATAATATGTTGTAGCTGCACACTATTCTGGAACCAGTAATTCAGATGATTAAGGAGGAGGCAGAAATCACTGCAAGGAAAATAAACCAAGGGATCATTCTATTCTTATCGTTAGGCATGTCACAATATTATGGCACATTCTCCATGTTTAGCTGTTAGAATGATGTTATTATGTTTAATTGCTCCTAGAGTACAAAAACATGAGGGTGGAGCAGATCTGGAGCAGCTGCTAGGATACACTGGCTTCACGTAAATCACCTTCATGCAAATTCTAGATCCTCTTCCAGTTCACCTGGTTCAGGATTTACTTCATTCTGCCCAACTAGTTCCCAGCATCTTGGATTTTAAAGGGGTTTTCTGAGTTAATTATTTTTCTAATCTGCAGGCAATTGTGAAAAATAATAAAATGGTCTTTTACTTGCCTGCAATTCCCATTCTCCACGCTGACTCTGTTTACATCCCGCAGACAGCGACAGAACTACTGGGTGTGAATTTAACGTGGGTTTTGTGCTGAAAACTATGTTTTCCACATCTTATTTTTTTTTTCTATGGGAATCCACTCCGGAATTAATATAGTGGGGATTTTTCTGTGTGCAGATTGACCAACCAGATTTTTTTAAATGAATTTTAACTTCCCCCTCAGATTAATGCCATGAATTCCACTGCAGATACACGGCAGACTTGGCCATGAGAAGCATCTGCTGTATGAATGTATCTTTAAAATAGCATGTTATTTTTGCCGCACTTAATGCCATTAAAAGGGTCAGAATTGCTGGGGGGAGGGGAAGGGGGGGGGGTGGCTGCATCAGCTCCCAAAAATAGGAATGAAAGCTTATCAAAAAAGTCACATGTACCCTTAAGTGGTCCAAATAAAAACTATATAGCTCTTCTCCCCCCCCCCCCCCCCCCCAAAAACAAGCCATCACACAACTCCATCATCAGAAAAATACCAAATATGGCTTCCAAAACATAACACACAGAGCTGTTTAAAAGACAAAAAGGTTTGATTTTTGTAAAAATTTGGTATAGCCATAATCATACTGACCTGCAGAATAAAGTGAACACCATAAAATAGGACCCAAAAACAATCACAAAATATTCAATTGCTGTTTTTGTTTACTGTATATTCCCCAACATTTTTAAAGTGTTTCCCCGAACATTATATGACTGTCAATATGAGAGGTTACGTCTGGCTGCAGCTCAGAGGGATTAACACTTATTGGTTTGTGCAGGTCCCAATAAAGAGCCATGTGACTGAACCCCAAAGTATATAAATGAGGGGTAACCTATCGGCTATTTATTTATATCTGAACATCTCTAAAATTAGTATATACTTTTTGACACATTTTCCCATATTTCTAGCTTGGGTAACTAATATGCTGTTTAGATTTGCTAACATGGTAAGCAGCCAGGCTTTAGCCTGTGTCTTTCAGTTTGTTTTAGACTACACAATAAGCATGTGCTGATGCTGAGAACTGGTGCTGATTGATGGTATTCTAATCTGTAAGTTTATTAACATACAAATACTGGTTTCCCAGCTTCCCCTGATTGTGTTTCAATAAAAATCCATTGAATGTACAACTGTTCTTAAATTAATACCAAATTAAAGGCTACAAACACACTTGGGAGCAACTTTTTTCACTTAAACGCATTTATTTTTGGGGTGAAAAACAATTTTGTAATAGGGTTTCATTAATGCTTTTGCACTGTTTGTCTTCTGCAGCTTCTACATATCACTGTATATAGACACTGCAGTCTGTCTCCATAAGAAATCTGTCAGTGAAGCTGGACTAATGGCTTAGTTTTCATCTGCTCTCTCCTGTTCTTTACCTTCTTATCAGCTAATTTATGAACACAACATTATTTATTTTTGTTGTCTTCATAAATTAGCCGATAAAAAGTGCAGGAAAAAAGAGATGAGGGCGGAAAACCAAGAATTCTGTCCAGCCTCACTGATGGATCTCCTATTGAAACTATCCAATAACGTTGCAGGGAGGTGTGCACTCCAGCAGCCAGAACAAGAATCGCTGTGTGTAATAGCACACAATCATTCATACACTTAAGGGACTATTTGCAGTGACTATTCAGATGGAAGTTGTCCTGTGTGAAGCCACCCTTAGACTGCAGTGTCTATAGTTAGCGAATAACCCCTTCCCGCTATAGGACATACAGTTACGTTCTCTCTTCATACAGTGCAACGCTGGATGTTTAATACAACCCACACCCGGCGGCAACAGCTCCACTCAGCCACGTGGCTGATGGGAGCTATTAACCATTTAAATGCTCTGAATGATGTTCCAGAGTCCCGTTCTGAAATGCCCCAGGGCTGTCTTGGCAGAATGCCTATCAAGCCATCCCCATGGGGTTGCTTGATAGACTCCATACCCGACAGCAGTATGATGATCATACTGCAAGAGCGATCAAAGCACCGCTAGTGGTTGCCTATTTTAGGGACTAAAACAGAACAATAAAGTTTTACTAATTGTTGGGGGGGGGGGGGGAAAGTAATAAAAGTAATATTTACAATAAAATAATCTAAATTCTAAAACAAAAACACATATTTGGTATTGCTGCGTCTGTAAAAGTCTAATCAAAGTAACGCATTATTTACCCCACACAATGAACGTCGTCAGAACAAAAAATAAAGAAAGCCAGAAATTTTTTTGGTCACCCTGTCTCCAAGAAAAAATGCAATAAAAAGCGATCAAAAAATCATATGTATTCCTAAATGGTACCAACGCAAATTACGGGACATCCTGCAAAAAATGAGCCCCCACACAACTATGTCGATGAAAAAATAAAAGTTACTGCGTGCAGAAGATGGCGGCAGAAAATTTTAAAAAAACAAATGTCTTAAAAAAAAAAATGTATTACAGCAAAAAAAACTATATAAGTTTGGTATCGTAGCAGTCATGCTGACCCATAGAATAAAGTTATCAGGTCATTGTTGTTGCAGTTTGTGCGCCGTAGCAACAAAACGCACCAAAAGATGGTGGAAGTTCGTTTTTTATTTGTTTGTTTTGTTTTTGTTTTTTCTTTCATTTTACTCCACTTAGAATTTTTAAAAAATTTTGTAGGGCATTTAGGCTGAATGCCCACGGATGGATTATCGCTGCAGAATTCGTGGCCAGACTGCCGTCGCGAATGCTGCAGCAATGTCCGTCCATGGACATGCAATTGTAAATAATTCTCTCTTGCACACGAACGGAAATCAACTGTGATTTTTCTGCTCACAGAGGAGAATCGCAGCATGTTCTAATAGAGCGTAAAAATGTACGAATGGCTTCCATTGCAGTCAATGGAAGCCATCGGTCCCGCAATACTTACGCTGTGAGCACTGCAGAAGCATCGCGAGAATCTGCTTCACCACTCAGCGCCGGTGTGTCAGGCGCTGCACTGCACATGCGCACTTACTCGCTGGCCGAGACACGGCGGATCCGGGCAGGTGAATGTGTCTCTGGGGGGCGCCAGGTCTGATTCCACTGAGATTTTGCAGTCGGAATCCGACCCAGCCGTGGGCATGAGTCCTAAATGGTACCATTGAAAAATACAACCCGTCCTGCAAAAAGCAAGCCCTCATACACCTATGTCGATGGATCAATAAGAGTTATGATTTTTTTAAAAGGGAGGAGGAAAAGACAAATATGGGGTAAATAGAATTCTACAAGAAAAACATGATTGTCAAACCAAAATAAAGACATTTAAGTGAAAAGAATTGCCCCCAAAGGTGGCCATAGCCTTTAATTTTTTCTTATTCTTTCTACCGTTTTGATACAAGAGACCCAAAGTGGCTAAAGAAATAATCTGGGCAAGAATGAGTCTGACCGATACTAAGGGCACCCCCTGATTCGCTGGCAAGGAATACTTTGATGGGAGGGCTATCAAGCAAACCCAGTATTGCTTTAACTAGTACAACCCTACTCTGTAACTTGTAAAATTTTATTAGCAGCCAAATAGATAAGGGAAGCACAATTTCTCATAAAAAATGTAAGTGATGGGCCCAAGTTTTGGTCCCTCAAATGACACTAGGCCTACTTTGTTGCAGTCTCAATCAGTCACAGAGGCTTCTGATCCTTAGTGTCACAGGAAGATGTGTATTTTTAGGTTTAAGTGTTTTTATTGATTGGTTTTTAAATATCATAGTAATAACATTTAAGGGCATTTCAATATATCGTGCAATGGCCTAATGCTACAGGGCAGTGCAGATGTCCTAGAAATAAAAAAAGCAACAAGCTCAAAAATCTGGCGGAGATGGGGGGGGGGGGGGGGGATCCATAATCTCTAGATTTTAGAAGCGTCTTCCGCACTTGGATGTAGAGTCCTATAGAACAATGTGATATCATTGATTTTAAAAAAGATCACACATGACATGTCATATAAAAGGGAAGCTAAAATGAGATGTAAAGAAACTTGGTCTTTTGTCCTTGTCTCTTTTCCCTGTAGTGAAAACATTAGAGACATACTAAAACCAACAAATTAAACATACCAACCCAACTTGAATCTTGGTACACATTTTCTCTCGACAGTAAAAAAAAAAAAATATATATATATTATATATAGCTTCCGTTATCAATGCTCCTCACGGTCGAGCCAGACAGATTTTTGTGGCCACTCTCCCTGGCCATGTAGTCCAGTAGCTCAAGCTAATGAGATTGGTGGGTCTTGTAATTTTTTTTTTTTTCCTTAAGTCATGTAGTCAAATAAAAACAGTCCCTGATAGCCTCTCTGATTCATCTAGGTAGAGTAGCTATAAAGCTCCATCAACATTCAAAATAAGTTTAACCTGTGTTCATTTTTCAAGGGATAAGTCTGCCCAATCCATCCTCATGATAACTTTAAAAAAAAACAAAAACTGGCGAAATGGGGGAATATCTACATGTATGAAGTATCATCTTAATACCGGCGGCAGATAACATTTCTAGAAATTTTCTGCTTCCCACTGTACGTGTGGTAGTGGACACATCCACATGGCTGAAGACAGCCCATATAGGATTATAGGGAACAACATTCACTAAGCGTATTATAGTAAAGTCTGCTATTTTACACCACAAACAGTAAAATAAATCTGCTCCTTCTTGATTGCATTGGAAACATCCGTCCATCGAGTAAATCTCCGTCTTATAGCCCCTAATTGATGTGATGTAGACCCTGTGATAGTATTCAAGATTCATGTTTGTATAGATGTGTACTTTTAGGAGCTGAAAATAAATTTTTAGATGGAATATCCTATTTTTGGAATAGTCCTAATGACTAATATTAAATGGATACCTTTTTAGATGCATTTGGGGGGGCTGAAATGTATGTATTTTTGGTTAAAAATAATTTTTGCAATTGGATTTGCTAATAGAGGGCATTCTGCAGCTTGCTATACATAAAGCTATATAAACCAAAAGAAATGTTTTTAAGAAAACCCAATAACAAATATGATTTTTTGGGGGGCCAAAAATGCATCCATTCTTGTCTAAAAATTCCCCGAAGGTGTGTAAAGCCTTTAACTATTAGCTGTTTTTCATATCCTGCAGCATTAACACCTTTAGTGGCATACCTGGAAAACCTCCGGGGCTTGCTGCATTGACCATGCAGTTAAACCCCGGAAGATTTCAGTGGACAGCTCTAGTGCTGAAACGTGCAGAGCACTGAGCTGTCATTTGAAATCTTCCGGGGTTTTAATTGCATTGTTGACCCATTTAAAAAACCTGCCTTGTGGGCCATGACATGGTAATAATAAACCTGCCACTAAGGGGGTTAATGGTTTCCCACAGCATACGTATTTTCAGCCCTAGTAATAATTACAGTAAGGCTGATTTACACCACTTTTTTGTGTAGCTCTTTTATTGATATTTTTAATACTTTTTCTAGAAGTGTACAAACTAGTGAAAAACTATTTTTTGCCTGTCTTTTGACATACCACAAGCAATGTATTGCCTACCATAATTTCAATACTGTGAAGGTCTTCGTCTTTCCAAATGTTAGCTCACAGAGGTTATGAATTTAGTGGGGGTTTTTTTTCCTTTCCTTTCCTTATTGTGCAAAATTTTCCTAACCTATGTTACAGTTTCAGTACATTATCTGATGTAGTCTGTATAAACCTCTGATTCACCTCTCCACTTACATATATTCATGTAAATCTGGTGTCTTATGTGACATAAAATGTATTTTGTTATTGGCTAATGGTTTAGACTAATGGAAGTGGGTGTCAACCAGCAGACCTTGCTTTGATGCTCATCATGCTCTAATAGGGTATTGCTGTCCTCTGTGTCATTCTGTGCTATAGGCAGAATGGACATAATACATACTGTTTGTCCCATAAATTTTATAAGCAATTAATTGACAACACAGCACAACGTAAGATCTGGGGAGCAGGAGAGGGCATAATGCCAATAACGGTATCCTGTGGGGGGAAAGTACCTAATGGTAGGGGATGTTCACTTTCCATTTACATCCCGAGTTCATAGAATCATAGAATGGTAGAGTTGGAAGGGACCTCCAGGGTCATCTGGTCCAACCCCCTGCTCAGTTAATCCATTTACATTCCAAGTTAGTCTATTTATGTCATGGGGTTCTGTCCCCGGTTAGTCAGTTTATGTCCGGGGGTTCTGTCCCGGATTAGGTCTGAGAACCAGATTCAGATGGAACCATGAGCTTAAATTGCTCAAATGAATTCCAATACGGTCTCCGTTTTAGAAGTGTTCTGTTCATTTCCAGCATTTGCGCTGGAGAGAATAATAGGTTGACCATGTTATTCTGAAAGCTTCTCGAAGACCTTATTCTCCATTTGAGCAGTGAAAGCCTATGGTTCCAACCTAAAGTTCTGTCTGTATCCCGTATTCAAGGATTCAAACCTAACCCAAGATTTAAACGAAATGTGAACGACACTTTTAAGGGGTTTTCCCACAATTATGTCCCATCTACACTAGAATGGGGAACTTTGAATGAAGCAGAATAGTACAGGCTCAACCATTGCTCTTTTCGAAGTCTGTGGGGACTGACAGTCAAGTACAGCAGTCTGCTGTTTCGGTCAGTCTCATACACAGTGAATGGTCTGCTATTTTTCATATGGGGGCAGTAGGGTTTTACTGTAAGCAACTTATTGTGGCTCCTTTAAGTACAACAGTCTGCTGATGTGGTCCTGAGACCAAAAGTGGTTTTGCTTATTAAAGGAGTTGGCCACCTTATCTATAAGTGCATTGCAGTAGACATTGTGTGTAGTAAGTTGTGAACATACACAATATATACAGCCCTGTACTTATCTAATACATATATATACACATCTTTTGTGGTGTGGCTTGTTACCACTACACGCTATGGGCTCTCACTCATCACCACCATAGCATCTGCAACAAACATCATGCCTTACATCATCTACAGCCACACAAGTGGGGTGAAGCTACATCTCTCAAACACACAAGCCTACATCGTAAGATGTACACCTTTTCATCACCATCTGCTGAGGTTTCAAGATGATGAATTCACCAAGTCGCAAAATCTCCATTTAATAAATTCCAAACTTAAGTCCAGTGAAATCATGATATGTCCTCAAATATATAATAGTGAAGGGGAGCGCTGAGCAGTGCAAGCAGAGAGAATGAGACAACAAAGGGACCTCCACGTTGGTTTGTCCCAAGTATTGTGCCTGCCAGGAACAAGCTGCTCCTCCACACATTATTGTCTGGCTGACTACATATCTTCAGGGCTTAAGGCCATTGCGCCTGCCCTACGGCGATTGTGCCTGCCTTATGGCGATCGTGCCTATGGTGACCGTGTCTGCTTTGCAGACCTTCAGGTATTGTATTTTTGGCTTTTTCAGTGAATATGTGTTTTTTTCTTTTTCCTCACCTCTGTGATTTTTTGTCCCAAGTATTGTGGAGTCAAAATGGCTAACTCCTCTGCATTATAGCTATTATTTGTAATTCCACTGAATGGTTTTCCTGAACCTGGAGATTATACAATATTTCAGTCGCTGTCCTGGGACGGGCTTTTCTATTAGTCGTGTATTAGGTGGCCAACTCCTTTAGTAACTATTTCCCTATTAGCCAGGGAATACATAAAGCAAGCAGACCCTCCACTTCTGGGTATATTATCTGCTGTCTTGAATTATTATACACTATTGAAACATCTTGCCCTAATGTCCCCATTACTTTTTTTTAAAAAAACGTTAAGAGATTTTTAGAATAGAAGACAGAAATGTTCTATATGCTTTAAGTACAATATTAACATTTTATTTGGTGCTTTCAGTTAATTTTGAGATGAAAGATTTGAAAAACCATTTTCTCTCGTGATGACTATTGTGATTGGATAATACTTTGTACATGCATCAATTTGGGCCCAGATTTATGCAACCTTGAGGATATGAAATGAGCAGAGTGTAGTAAAGGGATTGAGCCATATGATGGCATCCATGTGTTCATGTCATAACTTCTAAGCACAGAGCATGAATTCTAAACAATATGGTCAAAGATGTATGGACTTTATTTCTTCTTCTCTCTGATGAAGTAATTTATTAATACATGTTCTGATGTGTGGGAAAGTAGGAAAAGTGTTGTACATTTAAATGTTATTTATTTTGCAAAAACTATCAGGGGCTTTTGAATGTCTTATCTAAGTTTTACCAGGAAGTCTGTCCATACATACATCGTTTTGGAATGTGATGATGTTCCAGCCCATATGGCATGCATGCGGATAGAGGAATAAGCATGGGCTTATATACAATCTAAGTAATCGTAGAGGATGCCACACATATAATAGGCTGTGTTTCTATGCTGGGCATGATTCCATGCTAGTATTAAATAATAAGGTCACCATATAATCCATGACAAGATCTCTAGTATGTACAAGTATACATACAGAAGGTGACTAGAGGAAAACTTTGTCCACATGATGTTTAACAATATGACATATGCAATATTGCTGTGCGACCACATCTGAAGAATTCACGGTGATCATAAGTGTAGGCTTGGTTTTGGACTAAACAGAACTTGAGCCATATTGGTCTTTTTTTTTTTTTTTTTCTTCTTACATGGGAAGAGAAATAATGTCAACGTTGAAGATGTAAACTTTAAAAAGGTTTCAATAAAATGTGTAATGCTGCGATTTTATTTTTCTTTTCTACTCTCAAAAAATATTGAAATCTATAATTCACAACACAAGCTATTAAAACTGCATCTTTATGAACATTAGATTCAGGGGATTGGTTGTGTTTTGATAACTAATTTGATGATGCCATTTTAGAAGGGATTTCTCCTGATCCACTCTTATCAGCCAAAATGGATAGCAGCGACCCAAAGCGGCTCTCATGCAGGTGGACAAGCTGGAGAGTTGTAGATCAGTACGAAAAAGAGATCAAATAGTTCTATACAAAGGCACTTCTTTCAGGACAGATAAAGGCCCATTTACACATAACAATTATTGCTCAAAATTAGTTCAAACAAATGAATTTGAGCAATAATCGTTCAATGTGAATGTGAAAAAAAAATCACTCATTCGTGGATGTTTAAGCTAACTTTCCTGTCAACTTAAAAAAACTTTGTTGGCTCGCTGGCTTCTCATCCTGTGTAAATGCTCAGCGCTTCCCATAGGAGGTGAAGCACTGAGCGAGAAGCCCGCAACTGGCAGCAAGTCTTTCAGTCTTACTTAGTCTTAGCATTAACCCCTTGAGTGGCGGATTTCCTACCCCCTGTCGTGCCCATCAGGGCAGGTTTTTTAAATGGGCCAATCATTTAATTTCAACTAATTTTGCAGTCGCGTTCCAAGAGCCGTAACTTTTTCATTTTTCCATTGACACGGCCATATGAGGGCTTGTTTTTTGCTGGAGACGTTGTACTTTTTGATGGCATCATTTTTGGGTATATATAATGTATTGCATAACTTTTGTGAAAAAATTTGTAGGGAGATTAGGGAAAAAAAGTAATACAAGTTAAATCACCCTCCTTTTGCCATATCTGTAATAAAAAAATCTAAATCATAAAAGAAAAATACATATTTGGTATCGCCGCGTCCGTAAATGTCTGATCTATCAAAATAGTGCATTATTTACCCCCCACAGTGAACGTAATCTGAAAAAAAAAATAAAGAACGCCAGAAATGCACTTTTTCAGTCACCCTGTCTCCCAGAAAAAAAATGCAATAAAAAGCTATCAAAAAGTCGTATGTATTCCAAAATGGTACCATTGTTAACTACAGGACGTTCTGCAAAAAAAGAGCCCTTGCTCAAGTACGTCGATGGAAAAATAAAGTTATTGCGCGCACAAGATGCAAAAAAGTATACACATTTGGTATCGTAGTAATCATACTGATCCATAGAATAAAGTTATCATGTCATTTTTGTTGCAGTTTGTGTGCTGTAGAAACAAAACGCACTGAAGGATGGTGGAAGGTCATTTTTCTTTCATTTTACTCCACTTAGAGTTTTGTAAAAGTTTTTCAGTACATTATATGGTACTTTAAATGGCACCATTGAAAAATATAACTCATTCCACAAAAAACAAGCCCTCATGCAGCGACGTCGATGGATAAATAAAGGAGTTATGATTTTTTAAACGGGGGGAGGAAAAAAAGAAATGGGGAAAGAAGAAAAAAAGGGACCGTGTCATTAAGGGGTTAAATGTACTAACTTGCTTCTCTGGGTCATTACGACGCAGGGATACCACGTGTCATTTTATTTTTAATTTTTCACTAAGTAAAGAGAGAAGTGTTGTTTTTAATTTAATTTTTTTTTTTTTTAAATGTTTTACTTTTTTTAAACTTTTTTTTATTTTTGTCCCTTTAGGGGACTTCCACAGAGACCCATCAGGACTCCCTGATCACATTCTGGGGGGGTCCCATAGTGACAGCCCTTTACATGCTGCAGTCACATAGACTGCAGCATGTAAAGGGTTAACACAGCAGAGATCAGAGGTTTTCTCGGATCTCTGCTGTAAGAGCTGGTACCTAACTGTCCTCTGACAGCCACGCACCAGCTCTCACTGCCACAGAGATCTTCGGCTTGCTTCTGACAAGCCGATGGTCTCTATAGCAACCTGTAAACAAAGCAGGACATTAGAAGCAGGAGATTGCCGGCATATCGGCAATATCTTCCTGCTTCTCAATGTCCTGCTTTGTTCTCTGTGGGTCTGTGTAGGCAGAGCACAATGTACAGCTTGTGGCATTGTGCTCTGCAGCTCCCATAGTGATACATAGCCCGGAAATCTTCTGGGCTATATCACTATGGGCAGTGGAGCTCGTCCGGGAAAATTTTGCGGGCGTGCCACTCAAGGGGTTAAAGGGGCCTTAAGCAAGCAGAAGCTCAGGGCATTCATCAAATAGAAATGAGGCCAGAAGTAAAGCCAAGTAAAAAGAGATGCACTATAGCCGTTAAAACCTTTTGGAGTACTAGTAGCTAAAGGATTTATTCCTTAGTTGTAGGAAAGAGACCTGGAGATTCAAATTAATTGAATTTGCTTTGTGCTGACCTTTTAAAGGGGTCGTCCAGTTATAAAATTCCTTTTGAAAATTAGATCTAAATGACTCAAAACAAAAAAGACTGTACTTTCCTGTCTTCAGCTCCCCTGTACTTTCGATCTGTGTTGTCAGCAGAAGTCAGTGACCACTGCCTGCCAATCAGAGGCCATCGCGTGGCTGAACTCCTGGCATCACAGCACTCAGGATGTGAACGCTGGTGGCAAGAGAATGGTTGGCGACGCTGCAGCCTCTGATTGACTACAATGGTCATCTGACTTCTGCTGTCAACACAAACTGGGAGGATCACAGGTATGCAGCGCCGGGGCTGAGGACAGGCAAGTACCATTTGTGTTATTGTTTTAAGTCCTTTGGATCTAGTTTTAAAAAGTAATTTGGTAACAGGATAACATATTGTATGTTGCTGGGCACAGAGCATATATACTACAGCAGAAGCCAGGCAGCAAAGAGATGAATTACATGTCTAGTATCTGGTTCTAGTTAGGGCTAGGAGGAGTGGTGGTGCACATGAGTTACCACTACTTCATTCACTGGCTATGAAGATAGCCTAGCGCTGTGCTCATTTATCTATATCGGCCACAAAGGTGAATGGAGTGGTGATCATACGTGCACACTGTCACTCCATTCACTCAAGGGCTGTCATTCTCACGATCCTTGGGAGTTCCAGTAGTTGGACCGTGGCAGTGAATCATTTATCATCTAGGTTTTGTGGAGAAGCCTCTTTAACCCTTTCCAATCCATTTATTTTTTCTCACCCATTCTCCCCAGCTCCAAATAAATTCCCTGCACCCTCCTGAACTGACAGAGTTCAGGAGGGTGCAGGGAGGGACCTGCTTACCTGTCCGGTGTCTTCCGCATTCTCCTTCTGCCTCCCGGCCCGGCGATCATGTGACCACTGGGGTCAGGTGGCACCTGACGGTCACATGATCGCCGGGCCGGGAGGCAGAAGGAGAATGCGCAAGACTCCTGTCAGGTAAGCAGGTCCTCCCATGGTGCAGGCTCCCAGCTCGGCGTTCATGTGACCGCAGAGGGTCAGGTAACACTGGCGGTCACATGATCGCCGGCCGGAATCTATGCATTACATAGCGCTAATTGAGCGCTATGTAATGTGTAAAGGAGAAGGCAGAAAGGGTTAAAAACCCTTTCTGCCTTCTCCTCGGGGGTCCTCGATGAGGACCAGTGCAGGAGTGCATCTGCACCCGATGTGTCTGATGATCGGGTGCAGATGCACTCCTGCACTGCAGTGTCGGGCCTGTCCCGACATCAGAGCTGTAGAGGGAAATGATGATGTCAGGGCAGGCCCGACATTGGATTGGAAAGGGTTAAGGCCGGTTTCACACAAGCAATGTGTTTTTGCCTGAAAATCGCCTCGCGTCCTCTGGTAAAACACATGGTCCCGAGAACTATTTTGGCCCGAGTTTCTTGACCAAATATTGCACTCACCCCAGTGTAGTTAGCCTAACATAAAATATTTACAAGCAGCTTATTTCAACTTTCACAAGACACTGGCTGTTCAGGCCCCATATTTAATTACACTGTACTTTATAGTGCAAGAGATTCACCACATGTGAACTTGATCAAATGTCATTCAAAAGCAAGAAAACTACATGCCATGAAATACAGTTGCAAAATTAATTAGGCCTCCTGCAGACAGCTGGGTCGGATCCCGCTGCGAGAATTCTCGCAGCGGGATGCGAGCCATGCCCCTGCAGTGACCACCACAGCTCAGCTCCTCCCGGTGTCTTCTCAGCTCTGCTATGTTCCGGCTGCAGCCCAACCGTCACCTGAGCAGAGCGTTTCTGTGTGGACCTCTGCAATCTAATACAATCCTATGGCAGCGGGCACGGGTGGAAATTCTGCGGGAAATCCCGCTGCAGAATTTCCACCTGTGTGCAGGAGGCCTTAACCTAATTTGAAAAGAGGGGGTTGATTTTCAAAATTTACAAACTTTCAGCTCTTTCAAAAAAAATATCAAACAAGAACAATTTAACCCTTTCCAGTCCAATGTCGGGCCTGCCCCGACATCATAATTTCCCTCCACAGCTCCGATGTCGGGGCAGGCCCGACACTGCAGTGCAGGAGTGGATCTGCACCCGATCGTCAGACACATCGGGTGCAGATACACTCCTGCACTGGTCCTCATCGAGGACCCCCGAGGAGAAGGCAGAAAGGGTTTTCAACCCTTTCTGCCTTCTCCTTTACACATTACATAGCGCTCAATTAGCTCTATGCAATGCATAGAGATTCCGGACGGCGATCATGTGACCGCCGGTGTCACCAGACCCCTAGCTGTTACATGATCGCCGAGCTGGGGGCTTGCACCGTGGGGGGGGGGGGGCTGCTTACCTGTCCGGTGTCTTCCGCATTCTCCCTTCTTTCTCCGGGCTCGGCGATCATGTGACCCCTGGATGCCGGACAGGTAAGCAGGGTCCCCCCACAGTGCAGTGAGCACCTGTCAGTTCAGGAGGGTGCAGGGAAATGTATTTTTTTCTCACCCATTCTCCCCAGCTCCAATTTATTTGGAGCTGGGGAGAATGGGTGAGAAAAAATAAATGGATTGGAAAGGGTTAAATAATGCAACCCAACTAATATAACAAGGGGTTTCTCCAAAGTCAAAACAAAGTACCACTTTTTTATTGACTTCTTTAGTCTCAGAATTATTAAACCATCTGAATAGAATTCTTTATAAGAGCAACCATTTACAAATCAGATGTTGTCTCAAGCACACCTGGTACTACTAAAGTCCCTTTTAAATGGAATGATTGTTGGTTAAAAAAATTGTTGATTGTGCAACTTTGAACAATATATGTCAGTGTAAATATAGCCAACGATTGAATGTAACATAGTATGTTCGGCTGAAGGGAGACGATGTTCATCTAGTTCAGCCTGTTTCCACCCCCCGTTGTTGATCCAGAAGAAGGCAAAAAAAAAACCCCAGTGAGGCAGAAGCCAATTTATCCCAGTTGAGGGGGAAAAAATTCCTTCTAGACTCCATAATGGCAGTCAGAATAATCCCTGCATCAGCCTTTCAAAGTTCCTACCTCACTCCAAGACCTGGACCACACCCTCCCCCCCCCCCCGCTGGTTGTTTAATGTCTATATCCTGTAATGTCATAGCTCTCTAGAAAGGCATCTAGTCCCCTCTTGAACTCCTCTATGGAGTTTGCCATCACCACATCCTCAGGCAGAGAGTTCCACAGTCTTGCTGCTCTTACGGTAAAGAACCCACTTCTATGTTGGTAGACGTAGCGGATGCCCTCTTGTTACCTTCACAGTGCTGGGTATAAACAGATCATGGCAGAGATCCTTGTATTGTCCCCTCATGTATTTATACATAGTTATTTGATCGCCCCTTTGCAGTCTTTTTTCCAGGATGAATAATCCCAATTTTGGGTATTCCCCCTGGGTATTCCAGTCCTCCCATTCTGTTTATTAATTTAGTTGCCCTTCTTTGAACCCTCTCAAGCACTGTAACATCTTTCCTGAGCTCCGGTGTCCAGAACTGTACACAGTATTCCATTCGAGGCCTTACAAGTGCCTTATATAGTGGAGGAATAATGTTCTCGCCCCTATACCTCTTTTAATGCACCCCAGTTGCTCCAGTTAGGTCTACAGTCTGCTAGTACCCCCAGGCCTTTTTCCATATCACTTTTCCCTAGCAATACCCCATTTAGTGTATATTGGTGACATCCGTTTCTCCTGCCCATGTGCATAACCTTACATTTATCAATACTGAACTTCATTTGTCATTTTTCTACCCAAGCCCCCAGTTTATCTAGGTCTATTTGCAGCCGTACATTATCCTCCATTGTTTTAATTACCTTTGTATAATTTTGCATTGTCTGCAAATCTTGATATTTTGCTGTGCAGCCCCTCTATCAGGTCATTGATAAATATATTGAACAGAATGGGGCCTAATACTGAACCCCGTGGCACCCCACTAGCAACGGTGGCCCAATCAGAGTACGAACCATTTACTACCACCCTCTGTTTTCTATCTGAGCGAGTTCTTTACTCAGATACACGCATTTTCACCCAGCCCGAGCGGCCTCATTTTATATATCAACCTATTATGGGGCACGGTGTCAGATGCTTTAGAGAAATCCAGATGTACAAGATCAATAGACTCTCTCAGGTCCAGCCTAGAACGTCCTTCATTGTAGAAGCTGATCAAATTGGCCTGACATGACTGACCCCTCATGAACCCATGCTGATGAGTTATACCATTGCTTTCCTTGAGGTATTCCAGGATGGCATCTCTCATAAACCCCTCAAATATTTTTCCAATTATCGAAGTGAGACTTCGCAGACTGTAGTTACCAGGCTCCCTTCTTGACCCCTTTTTGGATATTGAGGTGTATTCCATCTGGGCCTGGCAATTTCGTTTGGGAATTTGTTTGCTTCTTGGTCGTCGTTTATTTTATGCATTGCAATAAAATGGACCCAGTAAAATCCCCATTGACCCAGTTTGTTCCCTCTTTTTTTTTTTTTAACGGAAAGTAAAGATTGAAGTGTAGAAGTTTTTTCTGTCCAAAAAATAAAAACTGTCCGATAGGAGTTTTTATCTGTTCTATTTCTTCAACGGTAGTGTGTGGAGTGAGAGTGCCGGTAGCATGACGGTACCTTCAACCCTCATGTGGTGAAGAATGGAAGAAAGGTTCCCGGATGACTTAACCCCTGGAACCCTATCCTAGGGGGGAGAAAGAGAAGGAGCCTGCCGTGCAGAGTTCAGACACCTAGTGACCTTGTTCGCCTCAGAACTTGCACAAGTGATTTGATAAATTCCCCCATAGTTTTTGACATAAGCAACTGTACAAAATGTTCATTAAAGAGTAGTTTTTATTTTGTAACTCCAGATCTGGTTACATGCATCAACCTAATTCAGTGTAACTTAATTATGTATATTACTCGCATTTATTATTACTTTGGCTGCAGAATGGAAAATTCCTCAAAATGGATGTATTGTTGCTTTCATACCCCTCAGAGCCCACCTAGAACCATCAATATTTTCTTTGTAAATACCTAAAGTGAACACTGGCTCCCTTATAGAGGTCAATGAAAAGTACACCGGACACAGGTATGGATCTGTTTTTTGGGTATCTTGAATCCCAGACTTTTCTGATGTAGGCAAACACTGCAGGTGAATAACCGGTAAGATATTGAGACTATTCTTTGGAGGGGAATCCACAATCTCACCATCAGTCTTGTTCCAGTGCACACCCCAAAGATGGACTCCGTGTATAAAAATTCCTTCATGAGGTGGATCTCTGATCTAAAAAAAAAATATTCACAATCCATCAAAACATAATATTTTTCTGAACACTCCAGAAATGTTGCATTGTATACAAAACTTGCCTAGGGTTTGATTCATACATCACAACATGCCTTCAAAAATGCAAGTGTGTATTAAAAAAATACATTGTATTTTTTTTTTTCAAGCCTCAAAAAAATCCACCAAAAAGTGTAAAGGAAACCTTAAAGGCATATTCTTATCAAAACAAAGAAGTGTTCACTGAAACAGAGCCCAAAAGAACTAAACAAACTCAAGTCCCTATTTGTCACATGCGCCATTTTTGTTTGTCCAAGTAAGCCTTGGTAATAACATTGGCTTATATGATTATGTCTGATAACCATGACACAATAAGATCTCATCACACTATGTACACTCCTGGTTTTGGCTTACAAATACGGATTCTAAATCCTGCCATGTGGATGAGGATCGTAGCTACAGCTCGTTTGCTGTGGAGCCTATTCCTGCGAGTGGATAGTGACTGCACATACACGACCGCATCTACATTAAAAACTAAATCAAACTGGGACATTTTCTAGATAGAATATGGTCTGAAATACGAGAACCACCAGTCTCCCTTTGTGGCATGTCTGATTAATGTCATGAAAACTGATTTTGGATAACCCAATTAAGCTAAAAAAAAACCAATTACTTACATGTTCCTTGTCTCTTTGTGTTATTTCTGTTTTAAACTCTATGGCGTCCACATTTCCAGTTCTCTCTGAGTATCTGTGAATTGCCTCTTGTTTCAGTACAGACAGTAGGCCTTTTGGATTGTGAAATGCTCCAAGCCAATATATTGGCATTTTTTCACAACCCTGTTTATGTGAAGTAAAAATAAGTTTCAATAGAAGCTATTCTATTAGGAAGAGCAAAGTTCACTAGAAACGCAACACTTTGTAGCCTTTTGACTTTGATTCACACAACATAGTTATAAATGAAGATGAGCTTATACCGTAAATTGAACAAAGAGCAGAACTCCTTTGCAAATATTGCATCTTAAGTCTCATTTATACATAACGATTATCGTTCAAAATAAGTTCAAGTGACCAAAAATGAGCGATAATTCATTACATGTAAACGCGGCCATCATGCACTTTTCGTCTGGACGATGATTTTAAGGTGAACTTAAAATCCATCGTTCAGCCTCAGAAATATAAAGTATCTCTCAACAGGCCACATGTTGTATTCTTCCGGGAGCCATGTGAAGAACAAGGCAGCTGTGCGCACAGCTGGGCGTGTGATTAGTCACATGCGCTGCTCTGCAGACAGCTCCTGGAGGCCAATTTACATGTAAATGAAGATGATAAAGTGTTAATGAGCATTACTGGCCTTTAACACTTTATTCAAAATGATCGTTAAAACTTTCCATCATTTGAAAGATTATCTTTGCATGTAAATGGGCTTTTAGGGAAGACATTCCTGATAAGCAAACCCGACTGCAGTTATTGAGAGAAAACTGAATATAATTGTAGAAGATGATTATAAACAATTAGGACTAAAATGCTTGATTTTCTATTAGTTGTAATTGATTTTCTTCAGCTATAAGACAAGACTATCCAAATGTAATAATAAGTATAAAATATTTTCAACAACAGGACTAAGGCTCTTTTAACATAGAGCGATAAAATATTTGAATGTGCAAACGATGACAGAGTTCACTCATGCAGCCTATTTATACAGGCAGATAAGGCTAACTTCATACGGGCGAGCGTGATATGGTTCCCCATATCGTGCTTACCATTCATATGAAAGCCCTGAGGATGCAAGAAAACAGCCTCACGTCACTTTGGGGATGAAGGGAATCCTGTCAGTCGCGGTAGGGGATGGCAGAGTTTCTCCCATTGTTTTCAATGGGAGATCTCGCATTGTGTGCACCTAGTACATGGTGCGATGCTGCCGCCGGCCCCATTAACAACAATGGGCGGTGCGATGCGAGAGTACACAGCGTGATAGAACATGCTGCGATTTGTTTCCCACATTGCGGTGCCTTGCAGGGAAACATCGGTCATGTGCAGGACCCCATTCAAAAGAGTGAGTGTGAGCGACTGAGCAATCGCTGTTTACATCCAACAACATGTAAACTAGTGAATAATGATGTTTATTTCTGCATAAATTGAAGGAGAAGCGAATGAATTCTTCATCATTCAATCATTGCCTGTGTTTACACTGAACAATTATCATTCAAATTCACACAATTTAACATTTTTTTGAATGATTGTACTGTGTAAAAGAGGCCTTATATGCATAATGAAAATCAGTCTCGATATTGCAGATATTTTGCCATTCGTCCATGTTAAACAATAGCCCATGTGCATACACTCAGTCAAATGAGTAGGTGCGATTTCCTTTTGATTTTCAGACCAATTTTTTGGTTCAAAAATTGGACAGAAAAAAAGCCTTCATTTACCATTAATGCTACAGGAGGTAAGATTACGTTTTGGCTGCGATGTACTTAATGCAACATTCTTTTGTTTTCAGGGTGACAGAGCCACTGCCAGAGATGTCTAAAGCTGCCTTCTCACCTTTCTACGTTCCAAACACATACACGCTCATCCGACATTCATACATGTATAAGGCTGCCAGCGACCTAGTTATTGGTTATGCGAGCGTTTGCAGGCAGCTATCTACTGTGTATGACCTATATAAGAGTCTTTATTAGAATATCCCAAAGAGAATATACAGTACTGTGCAATAACCAGAACATGACAGAAGGGAAGAATGGCCTAATGTGCCTTTACGTACCAGCTGAAGTAGCTTCTCAAAGTGTGTTACTCTCTGTTGTAAATCTTGTATAAAGTATGCGACAGAGCAATCAGATGGGCAAGATAAATTCCATGCCATGTTACACCAGCGTGCTGGAGGTCTTCTCTTACACAATTCATGAATTATGGGAATCATGTTAGAATCTGAAAGTTGATCTCCTAAAATGTCAGGTGATTCCAAGGAATTTTTTATAATCTTCATAAATGGAGAGAAAAAAAACAGTTGTCAAATTGCTGAATTTGAAAATTGGGGAAGATTTATGAAAACTAAAAAAAACCAAAACTGTTTTTGTTGCCCATAGCAACCAATCACAGCGCATGCTTCATTTTCCAAAAGCACTATAAGAAATGTCATAGTAAATAAACTTTTATACTCAAGAATGTGTATCACAGTGCCCTTAAGGCCCTTTTACATGGGGCGACTCTCGGGTACAGAAGTGCCCAACGGTCATCCCAGTAATATCATTCTGTGCTTTTACACAGGAGCGATCATTGTTCAGTGAACGGAGACAAAGTGGTATGGAAATTGCTTGATCGACAGGGGAAGACTGGCCATTGAATCCTCCTAAAAAATCACGGTGGGTCAGTTGGATGGGGAGATTGTGCAGTGGTCTGGAAAACGAATGCCGGTGGCTGAAGAACTGATGACTCAAAAATGTCTGTGTGTCAAACTCTGCAGATGGAGAAGTAAAGGGAAAATAAACGACCCCAGTCATAGGTGACATCCCCAGTGATTACTATATGTAACTGGACTATGTGTACTGAAACAGTGTGCTGGTCTCTTCTGCTGTATGGTCACTGTATGAGGGTAATATTGGCCTTTGTGTACATTTTGCAGTAACACTTGAGGGATATTTATGTAGTCATAGTCTGTGGGTAATATTTGGCTCATATACATTTGTATTGGTAACATTATATATTTTTTAAACCTTCCCTAAGGCTTTTTGGATCCTGGTTACTTATCTGGGACTCAAGCACCTGACATTATTGGGTTTGCTCTACGCCTTTCCTTTCTCTCACTGAAAAACAAAAGGGCAGTGCCGCCACTCTCAGCTACTACTAGCTGCAGCAGCAGCAACATTAGGCCCACAGTTAAGTCTGCTCACAGGACTTGTGCAGCCTGAGCATTCTTTAAAACTGCAGGTGTTGACAGAAGAGTGCTCATCAGTAAGATCTGTGGTAAGTGTTTAAAATATGGCAAGAACATAAACAACCTCAACACAACGTGTATAAACAGCCACATGAACTCCCACCACCCACTGCTTTGGGAAGCCCACCTGGGCCAGAGGACAAAGAGTCAGCCTCATCCTTCATCCTCCTCTCTATTCACGCAGTAGCCTCTGAGCACAGAGAGGCAGTTTTGTGTAGGGGCAGTAGTACACCTACATCCGGCCTCTCCTCTGCAACTGATGACCTGGAGCCTTCAAAGCCAGAAGTAGGAAATGGAGAGCAAAAGTTGATCCACCACTATCACCACCACTTTCACTGACATTGACATCTACCCCATATTCCAGCATGTCCCAGTTCAGCTGCCCACCCTCCATCCCCCACCTACAGGAACAAAAAGAAAATCCTAACCATCCATAAGTACGGAGCCTAAGCAGAAGCATTACATAGCTCCTTGCAACGGAAATGCTGCTCTTTGGGCTAGTGGACACAGACACCTTCTGCAACGTGATGCTCCATGCTAACCCACAGTACCAAATTCCCAGTTGCCATTTTTTTGCGCAAAAAGCCATCCCTGCCTCACACCGCCATGTGAGTAATAACATGTCCCTGGCATTACAGAACACAGTCAGTGGCAGGGTGCACCTGACTACAGACACATGGTCCAGCAAGAATGGCCAGGAACATGTTATATCTTTAATTGCACACTAGGTCAATGTCCTGTAGGTGGAACATGAAACGAAAAGTGGTGGTTCATGGTAGCCCCAAGACTCATGGAACATTCATCTGTGTCTGTTCCCTTGTCACCCCCTTCTTCTCCTCCTTCTTTTCCTCCACCTCTTCCTACCACCTTTCAACACCCTCCACACCCGGCAGATATCCGTATGTGAAAAAACCCGGCATCCATGTAGCGCTGCAAGTGGTAAACGCCAACATGCTGTCCTAAAACTAATATGTCTAGGGGAGCATAGCCATATGGCTGAAGAGCTGTTGATGGCTCTGCAGGCCCAGGTTGACACATGGCTAACACTGCACATAGGAAACTCTGCTGGCATTTTCAGCATTCACACACAGCTACCTCTTGTCTGGCAGAGGTGCAGTGACAGTTTGGGCCACCACCCAAATGCCTCATCTGTGACGTGCCTACATAAGAATGAAACAGGCGTAGATTACACCTGATGTAGCAGATTCCACTGGTTAGTCAGCATGCTGGCAATTTTTTTTATCAGATGTGACTGAGTAAAGATTTATATCAAAGACCACACTCTGCCCTCAAGCTGCTGCTGCTGATGGTGGAGTAAGAAATGTTGCTGCTCTCCTTCTCCTGCTTCCGCCATGTTTCCACCTTATACCTCCCCCCTCCCAAATGCAAAATGCGGAGCTACAGCTCTCATGTTTCCACAAGGAACACACTCTGTCCTCAAGGTCCTGTTGCTGCTGGTCTTCTTATCCTGCTTTCGCCATGTTTCCTCCTCTTTCTCCTTCACCCAAAATGAAAACTTTCTAAATCACAAGAAAAAGCTACAGCTCTACAGCTTTTTCCTGGAGAAGGTCTGTGCTCGGCTGTTCTGTTCACCTGGTAGAATTTGTTCCACCGTGTACTCCAGTGTTTTTTTCAGACACGATAAACATATTACATAACTAAATAATCAAGGAATATTAAAACTTAATAACCTACACTGATACTCACCAGCAGATTGTTTCTAATTTCAGATATCAGTGACATAAGGTGACTAAGTTCTTTCTTTAAAAACAGATTAAATGGCGTGTCTCCTCCCAGTTTTTTTATGCGGTCATTGATAAAATCCTTGTAGCAGAAAAAATAATTAGAAATAAATAATTATATATATTGCTAGTGTGGTCTATAAAAATATACTAGTGTCACAGGTATATTATAATTGTATTTGTCAAGAGAGCTGTCAAAATTATTGTAAAATGCATAATTTTGTCAACTCCACTAAGCAAGCAACTAATAACACTATTGAAAAATTCCCCAATATCCTTCAACTTTTTAACTGATCTAAGTGAGGCAAATACAGATTTTAGGCAGTGCAGTCTCTGATACTTAGCAGACATCATCCTGATTTATAGAATTATTCCTGTTTTCTCTTCTTCTATGTGTGCTAGCAATCCCATGATGCATTAGCATTGCATTACATGACCAGCTAGAGCCAATACCATTTCTGCCTGCTGAGAGGATAGTGTGATAAGTGAGCTAAAGACCCTAAGAGTACTTACACATGGACCAGAATAGTCTGCTTGGAAGTTATCCATACCAAGATCCGCATGTCTAACATGTGGATGTTGCAATGGATTTGCAATCGTGACATTGCAGCATTTCTGCCTCATGTCCGCATCAAAATACAGATCTTAGACATGAAGATTTTCGTGCAGATAGCTTTCACCTGGACTATTCCGGTCTGTGTGAAAGCACCCTATGTATACAGTTAGGGAGGATGAACTATAATCTCCATTATAACACAGTCACAGGAGCCTCTAATATCGTCATCAGTAGCTATGATAGGAGTTTGTCTCCCTCCATGAAAAGCCTGTCTGGTACAGTCCATTCCATTTCATAATACAGGAAGTTCTGGTGAAGGAAATAGTAACTTCTTGAGAGAACATTATTCAACTTGACCCAAGTTCCAGGAATGTTCAAATAGAAAAGAATAACTAATCAAGATAATACTAGCTGACTTATATCTACTGGAGGACTAGTTACATAATGAAAGAATAAAAACTTCCACAGGAATGGCCCTTTAAATATATTTCGCCTTTGATCCTATACTCTAGCTACAATTATTAGAATCTCAGTGAGCATTATTTACACAAATTAGAAAAAGACATATTTACCCGACTCCATCCTCGTGGTAGTTTGGACAAAATGGAAGCACAGAGGTCATATATCTCTGTCAGCCTGGGGGTATATATATCAGCAGAGTTGGGCAAAATCTCTGGTAGAGTCAATGTTAAGGAACGAGGTCTTGGAGATGTAACCGGTTTTACACCTTATCAAAAAGCACATAAAATGTATTATTAGTCATTACATAACTATTGACATGTTATGTAGTAAGAATGGTATTATGCATTTTATAGGGTATGTATGTAAGAATATTAGAGAATATCTGTGGTGTTCTTCATTAATGGAACCAAAAATACATGCAGTTTTATAATTGTAACTTACTTCGTCCCTCATCTTCAGCTGAATGAAGGCTCTTTTACACATAATGAGTGTTGGGCAAGCAATGCCTGACATTCGTCCCACTGCATACTCTCTCCTGTGCTGTTACACAGGAGCGAGTATCGCTGAATCGCTTATAGCATGGCCAGCAGAGGAAGGGGGAGTGTGTGGCTGGAGGAGAGTTTTTTCCTCGCTCTCCCCGCCCCTCTCCATTCACTGTAATCATAAATGGCTGACATAAAACTGGAAGAAGTGGGGTACCACAAGGCTATCTCCTAGGCCCAGTGTTGTTCAACATTTTTATAAATGATTCAGAGGAGGGAATTGATCAAATTTGCTGACAACACAAAGCTTGGAGGGATAGCTAACACTGGAAAAGAAAGAGAGAGGATTCGAAAAATCTAGACAAGGTGGTGAGTTCTCCTTCAATGGAAGTGTTCAAACAGAGGGTGGACAGACGTGGTCCTGTATTGAGCAGGTGGTTAGACCCAATGACCCTGGAGGTCCCTTCACACTCTATGATTCTGTGAGAATGTGGAACTACAACAGTTGTAAATGCCAATCTGTGGCAGAAATCTAAAGCTCAGCTCTGAGATTTTTTCCATTGATTATGTGGTGGAACCACATCATTATTTTTCAATGCAGAAAATCCACATTTCCTATACTAGGTGTGGATTTGTTGCAAAATTGCTGCAGATTATGCCCTTTACACTTTAACCCCTTAAAGGGGTTGTCCCGCGAAAGCAAGTGGGGTTATACACTTCTGTATGGCCATATTAATGCACTTTGTAATATACATCGTGTATGAAATATGTGCCATACAGAAGTTATATACTCACCTTCCCTGCGCTGGCGTCCCCGTCTCCATGGTGCCATCTAATTTCAGCGTCTAATCGCCCGATTAGACGCGCTTGCGCAGAAGGGTCTTCTCCCTTCTGGTCGGTCCAGGGACAAGCGGCGTTCTGGCTCCGCCCCGTCACGTGTGCCGATTCCAGCCAATCAGGAGGCAGGAATCGGCAATGGACCGCGCAGAGCCCACGGTGCACCATGGGAGAAGACCCGCGGTGCATCGTGGGTGAAGATCCCGGTGGCCATCTTGGAGGAAAAGAAGGAAGAAGTTGCAGAGAGGGGATTCGGGTAAGTAAAATTTTTTTTTTTAATTTCAACACATCCCTTGGGTTTGTCCTGCGCTGAACGGGGGGCCTATGCAAAAAAAAAACAACCCTGTTTCGGCGCGGGACAACCCCTTTAAGGACATGGCCTATTTTGGCGTTGAGGACCAAGCGATTTTTGGTATTTTTCCATCTCCATTTTTCAAAAGCCATAACTTTTTTATTTTTCCGGCAACGCGGCCGTATAAGGGCTTGTTTTTTGCGTGGCGAGCTGTAGGTTTATCGGTGCCACTTTTAAGTACATAGACTACATTGTAAAACTTTTATTATTTTTTTTATGATAAACAGGGAGAGAAAACGGATCAATTATGCCATAGATTTTTTTTTTTACAGCGTTAATCATGCAGCATAAATGACACAATACATATTTTCTGCGGGTCGGTACGATTACGATACCAAAATTCTTATATTTTGTTAGGTTTCTCCACTTTTTTGCAATAAAAACCCCCTTATTTTGGAAATCTTTTTTTTTCTCTATCGCTGCATTCAAAGTCCTGTAACTTTTTTATTGTTTTATTTATTCTATGTACGGAGCTCTATGAGCGCGCTCCCTCTGTTGCAGCGGGAGGCCGGCTATCACTGACAGCCGGCTCCCGCTGCGGGATAGTGCGAGATCAGTCATGATCTCGCGCTATCCCGATGACGTAAGGGTACGTAATTTTACGAGAATTACCAGCCTGCCATGACGTACCCTTACGTCATAGGGCGGAAAGGGGCTAAAGACTGAAAGGTGCAGCAATTCAATAACAAATCCGAATCAAAATCTGCCTTGTGTAAATCCACCCTTAATTGTCTAAAGTAACATAGAGTTTATATGTCCTCTTCTAAGATGATCACGACCGAAAGTGTATCCAGGAAATGTAGTAATATTATGTAGGACTTCTTGTACTCTGCTGATCTGAGTCTTTAGACAAACAATAAATAATTGAAAGACGCATTTCTTAAGCCGCTTTCACGCAGCCAAGAAAATCACGCAGTTTGTGTGTTGCGAGACGCATATGAACCCTATTCTTTTAAATGGGGTCATATACATGAACAAATTTTTCCAGCATCACAGTGCGGTAAAAAATTGCTGCATGTCCAATCTTTATGCGTTCCTTGGAACACAATATGATTGTTCCCAGCAAGAGAAACCACGTAATCTTGTAGATATGATACCTTTTAATGGCTAACAAAAATACATGATATATTTGTATTTTTGTTAGCCATTAAAAGGTATCATATCTACAAGATTACGTGTTTTCTCTTGCTGGGAACAATCACATTTTGCTCTATTGGCTAACAGCGTACCAAACCTTTGTTTTCATTGTACCTTGGAACACCTCACCCATTGTTTTCAATTGAGCTGGAAAACACATCAAACGGCGTGCGCTGTGCACGCGAGTGAGATGCAAGGTTTCCCATTGAAAACAATCGCAACTGTACTGAATAAGAGGCGTGTTTGACCCAAAAATGTCTTGCATCTGCGGGGACATCTCTCGTGCACGAGCATAATATCGGGCTGAGTTTCATGGCCCGATATTGCGCTTGGGCATGTGAAACTAGTCTTACAGTGTATTTAGACAAGCGAGTTTCACACACGCATTTAGTCAGTTTGCAATATGAACAGAATATCTGTTTATTCACATCAGCGTCTTTTCTCTCGGACCAATGCTCCAAGATAGGAAGGTGGCTGCATTTTTGGGTGATTCGTACTTTAGATCTGCCCACTAATTCCTATGGTAGAAAAAAAAAATCACAGTGCACTCACATACAGATGCGCTTTGCATGCGAGATACAACTTTTACCATTTTAAGGCTAGTTTTACACAGGCAATCGCAATTTTGCCATAAAAAGGAGGTTTCTTAGAGACACATGGGAGATAAAAAAAAGAGCATGCCACCATTCTTTAGGCCTCCTTCCCACGAACGGATTTACGCTGCGTAAATTCGCGGCAAAAATCCGCTGCGTTGCCCCCTGCTATTAGGTTCTATTGAACCTAATAGCACAATGCTCACGGTGCGGAATTCCATCGGGGAATTACGCACCGTGAAATCTCCCGTTCTTACCCGCAGCATGTTCTGTTTGCCGCGGGTGTACGCGCTGACGGCTTCCATTGCAGTCAATGGAAGCCATCCGCTCACGCTATCTCCCGCTGCAACCAGCGGAAGATAGCGTGAAAAAACGCTTCCCCGCCTACCGCCGCGCGTCATATGACGCGGCCGGCGCGTCACGTGACACGGCCGGCCGCGTCATGTGACGCGGTGGGCGTGTCACATGACGCGACGGCGGTGGGCGGGGAAGCGTCTTTACGCTATCTTCCGCTGGTAAGTATGGGGTCTCTGGGGGGCGCCGTGACGGGCTTCACTGCGGAATATTACGCGGCGGAGCCCGTCACGCTCGTGTGAAGCCGGCCTTACTCTCATAACATCACATGAGTGAAAAAAATCGCTATAGGAAGGAAACCATTGTAAATCATTGGTTTCTTAATCTGCTTTTTTACTGACTCCGCATCCCAAGAAAATTGCACGATTTTCTCGCTCGTGTGAAACTACCCTAATTATTGGAAGCACGTGGCGTTTTTTCACGCATATGAAAGCGCTTCTACATAGATGCAATGCATTTTTTAATGCCAACCTGTATTGCAATCGCTGAAAAATCACAGTTAAATACAGTAAGAGGTAGGTCAGATTTTCTTGGACCTACGTCACACTTGCCCATGTGAATGCACCCTTATTTGGAGGGGAGCAAACATGGTTAAGTTTCTTTGAGCACAAAACTCCTAAACACCTTTTACAGAGAGAGCATTGTAGACCCACAGTGGCGAGTGTTCCACATTACAATGGTCTTCTCCCTACTCATCTACAGCGTACATGGCTTTAAGGATCAGCTACTTATAACAAAATACATACAAGGAAATACTGATAGCAACTATTATCTAAATGCTTAGATTGTGTACAAAAAACACTGTAGACATGTACCTTTCTGAAATGTTGGTGAGGATTTTTCACCATATCGCCAGAGCCCTTGTTTAAATCCATAAAGTTGGCTGAGTTTTGAGATGACATAACCTTGTTCACTGAATGGAACCTGAATAAGAAGTACAGGCATGAATGCAGAAGATGTATTGCTGTATAGTGTGATACTGTATGCGGTGCAGTTATATTACCACTGGAGAGGGGTGCATATGGAAAGCTTCTGGAGTATCTAGTGAATACTGGGGTATGGATTCCAGTGCTTGCATCAGCAAAGCGAGGTTTGCATCCGGATCAAAGAAAGGGGATGGAATTCTGCATTTTACTGCAAAACAATATAAAAGGAATTAATGACAATTCACAACTTTATCGCTGTAGTTGCTAAAATCAGTTGTGCATCCGCAGCTGATTCTTGGATTCTGCGGATCTTGACGGATTTCTTATGTAGAAGTGCTGTGGAATTCTCCGCTATGGAAATTTTGCAGGATTTCCGTCCCATGAGAACATACCCGTTCATGCCCAGATTTACATTATTGAAAGAATACTCTGGGCAGAGTGATACACTGTGTTATACATAATGCAGAGGAGGTGGTGTAGGACACAGGGATTATCTCTGAAGTTCATTTAATTAACCTCGAGCGCTGCATTAAGGCCCTTTTACATGGTTCAATTATCGTTAGATGGAGCGGTTTGCTTAATAACTCTGAAATGTAAACACATGCAGTGAGAAAACGATCAATGATAAAACATTGATCGAATCTTTCAAGCAGACGTAAAGATCACCGCTGGTCTGCCGCTGCATTGTTCTGTCCAAACAGATGAACGACTACCTGTTTACTGTAGATGCAGATGGCTGGGCAGGACAGAATTATTTCCAGCTTACTCTACTTCACTAAGCGATGATTGCTCCTGTGTAAAAGTGCCCAAAAGTCTTTCCATTTAAAAGGGCCTTTAGATGTATACTGTAGCACAGTGTATTTATTTTGGCTGGGGTGTCCCTTTAAATAGGTATTTGAAATAGGTTATAATCACATACATTTAGTGAGGTCACTGTCCTTCTTTGTAGCGTTAGCGTTGATCCAGTAATCAATCATTGATGTCAAAACTGTCATGTCAAATTTATCTCCAACATTGCACCCATAAATTGTCTACAAGAAAAGACCATACATTGGACAATTAGGCACAGTTACCAATGACATTACTTCTGCACAATGTAACTGCCAATATGGACCTAGTAATAATTAGCTTTTGCCAAGGTACATAAGAGCAAAAAGAAATATCACTGAACAATACTGGCATAAAGCCTAACCTGTACTGAAAATAAGTCAAATCAAGATAGTTAAATGGAATACAGAAGGGTAAAAAATGTCATGACATGAACAAAGAAGATGGCGCAGGGGACATCATCCTGTTAGTCCTCACAGGAAAGACAGAGTATTTGTTCTGAAAAGGGTGACACTGTACTGGTACTTAACCCTGTTACACTCATATTTACACCCTATTATCCTAAGGCTTTCACACGACGCACAAATCTCGCACTAAGATAAACCCCATTTAAACCCCATTCAAGTCATATACACAAGCGATGGCTCACCGTGGCCATCGGTCACTGCTCCAAGCTTAAGGCTACCCTTAGTAGCCAGGAGTAAGGAAATTTTAAATTTCCCGGGCCCTCCCCAGCTTCTGCTCTTATGTCCACCATTTTACCGATGGGTGCATGTGCCGAAGTTGGGGAAAGGTCCACGGATAAAGATCCCATCAGGGGACATCGCCAAAGGCCTTAGGTAAGTAATTTCACCTCCCCTCATAAATTGGATCCGTGATGGGATATAAAATTTTAACTTGCTTTTTTTATTTTTACGTGATCGCCATTATCCATTGAATAGCAGCGGTCACGTGACCAGGGACCGCGTACCACAGCCCCCGTGAAATCTCCAGGCTCTCAGCTAAGTTTGGTAGCCAGGAGCAGGGAGATTTTAAATTACCCGGGCAATCCACAACTTTTGTGCATGCGTCCGCTATTTTGACGACAGGAGCATGCACAGAAGCATGTACGTAATTTCATCCTCCCTCACGAATATGATTCATGAGGGGAGATGAAACTTCAACTTTTTTATTTACACTTTTTTTTTTAACTTTTTCTTTACTTTAAATGATTGTTGTTATCCATTGGATAACAGTGATCATGTGATCGGGAACCGCATACAGCGGTCCCCAGTCATATCTCTCTGTCCCCGGCTGCAAATGTTAGCTGGGAGCAGAGGGATTTTAAATCTCCTGGGATGCGAGCCCTTCTGTGCATGTGCAGAAGGTGACGTAAGATCCTAGAGAAACCATATTACCGTGGGACATCGTGTAGGACGGGGGTGAGTATTTTCACCTCCCCTCATGGATACGATCCCCCCATGACAGCTCCAGGTTATCGGCTACCTCCGTCAGCCATCAGCATGGAGCTGTCACGTCCTCAGCCCACGTAGCTCCAATGCATTATTTTACCCGCACGATGATGAACGTTGTCCGAAAAAGAAAATAAACAACGCCAAAATTGCTTTTTTGGTCACCCTGTCTTCAAGAAAAAATGTAATAAAAAGCAATCAAAAAGTCATATGTATTCAAAAATGGTACCAACAGAAACTACAGGACGTCCCGCACAAAATGAGCCCCACACAACTACGTCGACAGAAAAATAAAAAAGTTATAGCAGTCAGAAGATGGAGACAGAAAATAATTTTAAAAATTTAAATATCTTTCAAAATATATATATAAGTAGTACAGCAAAAAAAAAAAACTATATAAGTTTAGTATCGTATTTGTTGCAGTTTGTGTGCCGTAGAAGCAAGACACACCAAATGTCGTTTTTTTTTTCCATTTCTCTCCACTTAGAATTTTGTTAAAGTTTTTCAGTACATTCTATGGTACATTAAACAAGCCCTCATAAAGTTAGATCGATGGATAAATAAATGAGTTAAGATGTTTTAAAAGGGGGGAGGAAAAAACAAAAATAGAAAAAAAACAACAAAGCTTGGTCACTAATCCTCAGAGGAAGCATGTTTTTATGTCCCTGAGGATTAAAGCCCACTTAGCTAGAACATAAAAAGGCAATGGGGCTGTCACTAAGGGGATCATTTATATTTGCCTTGTCCTTTTAGAACAAGCCAAAATATCTGAAGCAAAAAAATAATCACATACTTCTGATAGTAGGTATCTCACAGCAGTCCAAGATGGAAGCTTTCCTTCATTCACAAGGTCTTCTTTAAATTCATTCTTTAAGACTTCAATGCTTTCCTAGATATAATAAGAAAATGTAAAAAAGTATTAATTGCTTCAAAGATTTTCTATAAAAGAAGTTGAGTTTGTATAAGTGCTTCTGGACTGCCCGTGTCTTTAGATGTCTGGCTGGTCTGTGTATAGCACTGCGGAGAACATGGCTGCATGTAATTTGCATAGCTTCATGAAAACAGATCTAGCTTTCAGCTGGACTCTCTATAGAAACTCCAGAGAAGTTATATCAACATCTCTACCCTAATAAGCACCATGTATACAGATCAATACTTGGCAATGTTGCTTACTAAGCAAGCCACGGCAATCAGCTGGTCACTATGTGCCCTGTAACTGTAGGAGTTGCTAGGTCTTTCCTTCAGACCAGCTCTACAGTGCATATCAAAAGACTGGATTTCCCTTGTAGGTAAAGGTAAAGTCCCCTGGTGCAAGCACCAATCATGACGGACTCTTCTGGTGACAACACAACTTAAAGGGGTTGTCCCGTCGTTAATGTAATGACTTCTGTATGGCCATTACAATGCACTTTGTAATATACATTGTGCATTGTAAATTGGCCATACAGAAGTTATATACTTACCTACAGGGGTGCCCCTCCCTGTGTTGATGATTTCGTTACCCTTGGATCTGACTTTTGCGTTCTTTTTTCTGCATTCATCGAGCATGCGCAGATCGGGTCCCAGGTCTGTGGACGAGCCTTTGGATCGTCGCGCATGTGCAGTAGCGCTGCTCGGGCTGTGGGTGCGCGTCTGTTACTTCACGCATGCGCAGTAGCACCTACGGGCTCTGGAACGCACAGCGATCTGGCAGGAGGGTGAAGCCAATCCGGAGGGAGGGTGAGTATAGCACTTGGGGGGGAAGGAGGTGTGTACTGTCAATTTACTTGCGGGAAGGGGGTGGGGGAAGGGGCGTGGTCTGTTAATTTACTTGCGGGGTGTGGGAGTGGGGCGTGGGCTGTCAATTTACTTGTGGGTGGGTGGGGAAGGGTGCAGGCTATCAATTTACTTGTGGGTGCACGGGCTGTCAATTTACTTGCGGGGGCGGGTGGTGGGCCGTGGGCAGTCAATTCACTTGCAGGGGATGCGAGCTGTCAATTTACTTGCAGGGGGTGGGGGGGGCAGGGCACACTATCAATGTACTTTAAGGGGGGATGTTGACAAGTAGTCGCCACAGGGGAGGAGGGGTGCTGACAAGTAGTCGCCGCAGGGGGGAAAAGGGTGCTAACAGGTAGTCGCCGTGGGGGGGGGGTCAAGCTGTCACTGGTCCTGCAAGGGTGAGGGTAGGTGCTGTCACATTATACTTTGGCAGGGGGGTTGAGGGGTTGGTGCTGTCACATAACAGTTGGTAGAGTGCTGTCACATAGACTTGTCGGCGGAGGTGGGGGTGCTGTCACATAGACTTGTCGCCGGGGGCGAGGGTGCTGTCACATAGACTTGTCTCTGTAGGGTGCTGTCACATAGATTTGTCGCCGGGGGTGGGGGTGCTGTCACATAGACTTTTCGCCGGGGGTGGGGGGGGGGTGCTGTCACATAGTCTTGTCGTCGTGGGGTGCTGTCACAAAGTCTTGTTGCTGGGGGTGGGGGTGCTGTCACATAGACTTGTCACCGGGGGGGGGTTGGTGGGGTTCTGTCATATAGACTTGTCACCGGGGTTGGGGGTGCTGTCACATAGACTTGTCGCCGGGGGCGAGGGTGCTGTCACATAGACTTGTCTCTGTAGGGTGCTGTCACATAGATTTGTCACCGGGGGTGGGGGTGCTGTCACATAGACTTTTCGCCGGGGGTGGGGGGTGCTGTCACATAGTCTTGTCGTCGTGGGGTGCTGTCACATAGACTTGTTGCTGGGGGTGGGGGGGGTGCTGTCACATAGACTTGTCACCGGGGGCGGGGGGGTTGGTGGGGTTCTGTCATATAGACTTGTCGCCGGGGTTGGGGGTGCTGTCATATTGACTCGTCACCGTGGGGTGCTGGTACATAGACTTGTCACCGGGGGTGGGGGTGCTGTCACATAGACTTGTCACTGTGGGGTGCTGTCACATAGACTTGTTGCTGCGGGTGCCCTCACAGACTTGTTGCTGGGGGTGTGTGTGCTGTCACATAGGTGGTGTGTGTGTGCTTGTCGCTATGGGGTGCTGTAACATAGACTTGTCACTGTGGGGTGCTGTCACATAGACTTGTCACCGGGGGTGGGGGGTGCTGTCACATAGACTTGTCGCCGGGGCTGGGGGTGCTGTCACATAGACTTGTTGCCGGGGGTGGGGGTGCTGTCACATAGACCTGTTGGTGTGGGGTGCCATCACATAAACTTAGGGAGAGCACTGTGGGGAGGGGCACTGTGGGGGGGCATGTGTGTGGGAGCATGTTTGGTATTACTTTCACTTTTAATTACTTTCAATGGCAGTGGATTGCGATCCTCTGCCATTTAAAGTAATGATAGAGATCGCGATCTCCTGCTACTGCACTGACAGCTGTAGCAGGAGATTCCTTAATCTCCCCAGCGTGTCCCCTCATCACTGGACACTGACAGCACTGTCACAGCAGTAGCAGGAGATTGCACTGCTCTCCCATTGCTTTGAATGCGGCCGGGCGGCTGCTGGCTCCATTGAGAGCAATGGGGGCTCGCACGGAGAGAGAGCCATAGCGGGCTATCACTCACAACCTGATATCGCTCTCCCCATCACAGTGTGCATCTCCCATAATGACGCTAGTCTTCCAGTCATGTGACCGGCGTCATTGGGAGTGTGCACACTGAGGAGAGAGAGCAATGTATCATGGAAACTACCCGGGCGCCGCCACCTTTGAAAACTTTTGCAGGTCAGCTTTACAAGGAGAAGATAAGGAATAAAAAAGTTAACAAAATATCGATTTTTATGTTTAATGCTGTATTGTATGATGCTTTTACTTTACAGGGCATTAATGGAAAAAAAAATTTCTTGGCAGACTGTTTTTGCGGGGTGTTTTGCCATTGCCTTCTCCAGTCATCTTTTACCCCTCAACAAGCTGGGTACTCATTTTACAGACCTACATGCGCACAAAACTGCATCTATTAGAACCATTGGTTCTTTATAGTGTTCACATCTCCGTCTTTTGCGGGCGTGTAAATTCACGCACCTTCAAAAGATAGGACATCTGCGCGCCAGGAAGGTCTGCGTGTAAATATTCCCTGTGGGGAGTATCCTCATCACTGAACACTGTGACAGCACTGTCACAGGATTTTGTGATGATGGCACTCCCCGCTGGGAGTAAAGAATGCCCTCCCACAGCGGTCACAGCTGTGGCAGAGGATCGCAATGTTCTCCTATTGAAAGCAATGGTATGCAGGCAACCACTGCAGTGATTTTCGAGGAAGGGCTTCAAATATTAGCCCCTCCATGTAAATCATCCCTGGCTTGTGTACAAAATAAAAGTTCTTTCAGCAGGCGGGGATTTAAAAAACCTCGCCTCCTGAAAGGGCTGTGTGTGATTGGCTGAGCTTTTGGCCAATCAAAGGTAGCACTCTGCCATTGAATGACAGCTGAGCGCTCAGCCAATCACAGGCAGCGCAAAGACACAGCGCACAGATACAGTCCCCTCATCACTGAACACTGTGACAGTGCTGTCACAGTATTCAGTGATGAGGGAACCTTCGTGGAGCAGCTGCTCCAGTGTATGGGCAAAGTTTCATGCGTAAACTCTGCCTGTTCACGCGTCTACCAAGGAGCACATTTTTTTTGCTGTGCTAATTCAGGTATGTGAAGGCCTCGGTCCTGAAAGGGTTAAATTAAAAAACATACGGAGAATGTGGCTTTTCAAAAAACAGAAAGCAAACAGAATTAAAACTGAAATAAATTGATCAGTTTTTTTTTTTGCTTTTCTCTGCTCAGAAAATGGGGAGATAGAATTATATTTGAAAGGCAAAAACACAGATGTGAATGTTCTCTAAATGTGTTCGGTGCATTAAGCCATACCATTAATTCTGCACATCCAAATCGCATTACATCTGGACAATTCCATCCTTCTGAGGCTCCATACAATGTCCTGAAGCGAATGGCACAATGCAAGAAACAAAGATTGTGTAGAAGAGCAAGCCATTCTGGGCGGGAACTTGGAGCTAGCATTTCATGGTTAACAAACTTCCAAGAATGAATAATACCACGCCTTATATTCTGTAACATAAGAAAACACAGAAAAGCTCAGACTAGAGCAGCTAAAATGTTAGGAAATGCATAAAAGGAGTCCTTAAAGGGGTTTATCCATCCAGGACTAGAAATAAAGATCTCCTGCTGTTTTCCCAGAGAAAGCGCTATGTCTGTCAATGGGCTGTGTCTGGTATTGTATCTCATCCCCATTCAAGTGAATGGAGCTGAACTGTAATACCAGACACGGCTCACAGACAGACGGGGCTATTTCTTTCTACACAAGCCCATTTAATTTCTATATAGTATATGAGGCCTCTGCTGTGCGCAGACAAGCCTATTCCTTAATATACAGTGGATATAAAAAGGCTAAATGCCTGTTAAACTGCTATGTTTTTTTCATGTTAAAAAGATGAATAATTTTAGATTTATTTATGCCTTAAATGTGACCCATTATATCTACAATCCCATTGGAAAAAAAAAACTAAAATCTTTTAGGACTTAAACATTTAAATAAAAACCTCAAATAATGTGGTTGAATAAGTGTAAACACCCTTTTATATTTGGGGATGTGATTGTGTTCACAACTAGCCAATCAGATTTAAACTCATCCAAGATAGTAGTCAGCACCTCGCTGCTATTATTTAAAGTGATTTTGATTCACCCCATATAAAGTAAAGCTGTTCTTAGCAAATGCCATGGTCTACTTTACCGAGAAATGCTGCAAAGTGGTGAACAGGTAAGCAGAGTTTGCTCGCTCAAACCTTCCTGCAACCCAAGGTGAGAAATGCTCATGAAATAACTACAGCTGTATTTGCCTCCTCAGATGGGACTTTTAATATGTTAACTCACTCCTTATCCTCTTAAAGCTAAAAGGAAGTAAGTTTACTTCCTGTCTGTGCGGTACTTAATGCAACAGGATGCAAACTAATTTCATGTAGATGACGTGGGATCAGATGTAGAGCCCACACAGTCCTGCCACGGGAGCCTGCTGTTACTAATAGCAACAGCAGGGATACATAAGGACAGCGATCCCGCTATTAACTCCCTACATGCCACAATCTATATAGGTCGCGGCATGTAAAGGGTTCACGCTATATCCGACAATTAATAATAATCTTAATTTCTATAGCGCCAACATATTCCGCAGGGTTTACAAGACAGGGGGAACAGAAACAAAACCACGGTTATATGAAGTAATCATTTGATGGAAACAGAAGGGGTGAGCGTCCTGCTAGAATGACCTTACATACTACAGATAATGGGGTGATACAGAAAGTAAAGGGGCTGAAGATGTGCAGGGTGTGGTGAGGTGGAGTGTGAGGGATGCTATACACATAGACAATGGTCAAATTGAGCCATGTAGTGGCCAAGTCGGTATGACTACAGGGGGCGGTTGATTGGACTCCCTGCTAGCCGCAATCAGTAGGACAGGAAGTATGTTATCAGGTGGAGTACAGAGGGGGTTGGTTTAGGAGATATTTTATGCCTCCCTGAAGAGGTGCGATACTTTAATGATCAAATTATGGAATAAATTTAAGCAGATTTTACAACTAGATGAATTAACTATATACACTTCCCTTTGGAAAATACCCTGAATTGCCAGAGCATTTTAGGTTGGAGGGGTTTTTCACCGTGGGACAAGAAAGATGTAATCTTTTTGGAAAAGGTAAATTCTGGGGGTCTTTTTTATAGTTTTGAACAATTTAGAGAGCTCTATGATTTTCCCCATAGCTACTTTTTCCAGTTCCTTCATCTGCCAAGGCTGGGTCAGTGTCTATGCTCACCGTCTAACACCCATCGGTGAATTTTCTTGGGTGTTCTGGCGTTATGAAGGATGTAGTATCTTATATAGAGAAAGACGTTTTCCTATTATTTACAACAATTCCCAATAAAGGTCAAAGAAAAATGGGTAAAAAACAGGCCAAATTAGTGATGATAAATGGGCCACAGTGTTGCTTATGATTCACATGATATCTCTATCTGAATGTCAACGGGTATCGTAATTATATTTGTGCACAGAGTTTATCATGCTCCATTAAAGTTGTTTTCTTTACCAGAGGAGTGTCCACAATGGTTTTTACAGTGTAATGAAGCACTGGTGGTGGTAGATCTTCTCTGGCTTGAACAGAAAGCCATAGTCGGAAGTTTTTGTCTGGGTTCTTCTTAGACTTTAGAATTTCTCCAAGTGACATCATTAATTTGTCAGAATTATGGATGTTCTCTATTAGCACCCAACTACCCTGTATGATAAAGAATTCGAGTGTTAATTTATTTTATACTATACAATATTGCACAATGGTAAATCTATCAAGCTACCAATATAAAAATGTTCTAGTGGCAGTTAGCTCTGAACCCAGACATTGCATCAGGGTGTAAGCTGTATGTTTCTGTAACACTTCTCTGCTTAGAAAATCTTGGAAAACACCACCCAGTCCAACACATCTACTATGACATACTGATAAGAAATATAAGAAAAACTAAAAATACACTTAACTTTTCAGACTACTTAGATAAATTGAGAATAAATACCTCAGACATTGCTTGAATCAAGACATCCTTTGCTTTGTATTCAGGGAAAGTAATGGGGAGAACAGTAATTTTTTGGTTCTTTGTTTCTGCAAAGTCCTCAATTAGGATGCGTGGCAAATTACAGTCTGCACCATAAATTAGTAACCCTGGCTCATGTGGTGTCATCCATGACAGAGTTGCCTGAATATCAGTAAGTACATCTAATGCATACCTGTAATTATTTCATATTAGTTAATAACATTTCTCATATATGGACATATTCTACTGGTTGCACTATATAACAGTGTTTGTAGACAAAGTAATATTTCTGTGATTAGTTGCTGTCACTACAAATGGAGTGTTTAACAATAACCATTACAATAATAGTGATGGTGAAGAGAATAATCAATGCCAATTGTCAGTATAGCTTTTCTTTTTCTTAATTGGCAATATATTGTGAACTTGACATTCTGTAATTGGGCCTTTATATGCCGGTTTGCCATTTAGCCTATGTCGGTAGTCATTGTGTGTGATTTGGGTTATTTAATGAAAACAAAGTATACAGTAGTCCTGTAAATTCAAAGTTTTTCTATTTGGTTTGAAACAGCTCTAACCAAACCAATCAAACAATGTGACTAAGAATATGTTAATATAATTAACTCATAAATGTGTGGACCAATCAATATGTGACCGTGTGAAGTTAGCCTAAATGGGACTTTGGGACTAGGTTGGGCCTAAGGCCTCATGTCCATGGGGAAAATCAGGCCCGCTATGGATTCTACATGGAGAATCTGTAGCGGGTCCATCCTGCCCCACGGACAGGAGCGCTTAAAATAAGAATTTAAAAGGATTAACTCACCCGCAGTGGGCCGGGCACGTCTTCTCTTCCTCACGGCCAGATCTTCTTTCTTTGGCCGGCGGATGAACCCGGCACGCCGGCGGCGTGCCGCGCGTGCGCCAGGCACATCCGCCGAGCCAAAGCAAGAAAGATCCGGTCCTGAGGAAGAGAAGATGTGCCCGGCTCGCTGCGGGTAAGTTAGTCTTATGTTAGGTCTCCCTTCAATAGAAGCCTGCGGGAGCCGTCCGCGCGGGAGACCCGCACGAAAATGGAGCATGTCGCGTTTTTTTACATGCTCTATTTTTTTTAAATTCACTTTTATTGACCATTTGCGGGTATTTATCTACCCACGGGTGGTCAATGCATCCCTATGGGGTGCGGATCCGCGGGCGGGAGAAGAGTTAAAATCCGCTGCGGATTTTAATTCTTCTTTTGCCCGTGGACATGAGGCCTAAGGCCTAAACTAAAGTGGTCTGTTCTGGTTATAGATTCCCTTTAAGGGTATGTTCAAATGTGGCAGATTTATTGCTATGACTGTCCTAATCATCTGAATGGGGCTTGCTGAAATCTATGCACAGCTTACTAAAACAACCTCTTTGGCATGTATGGAATGGATTTTCAGTCATATACATTGCAACAAATCTGCCACACATGAACAAAACCTCAGATTCCATGGTAATAGAAGGCAACCTTCATGATAGAAAGTGACAGTGTATAACTGTATCTATATACTCCATGTCACAGTATTCTCACAGATTACATACATTTTCCCCAGTACAGCACTTATATAGCTGGAGGCTGATGGTAGTATTCTGTCCATCCTCACTGCTCGCAAAATCATGAATTTTTGAAGTGGATTTAGTGCTTCCATTCCTTCAGGCCATTTAACCTGAAAATAGCATAAAAAACATTAATGACTTCAATATAACTTAAATAAATATATCACTTAAATATATAATTACAATTACTTAATACAGGGCTGTAACTAGTGAAGGGAGGTAGATGGGGCGTATCCCCCAGGTGCCGTTAAGATGGAGGGATGGGCGGCACCGACTTGTGTCAGGCTGCTGTAACGATCAGCCATTTCCATGAACTGACTCCCGCTCTGTCTGATACAAGAAAACAGGTGATAGCTGCATGAAGTGCAGCTTGTCTATTTACGCCAGATGTTAGTGTGCTTGGTGACTACGGCAAGGACTGGGGCTGAATTACGGATTGGCCACAGAAGACTGGAGAGCAGGAACAGCCAGTAATTGACTCTGCCCTCCATAACTTCTGCTCTGATTATGCCTACACTGCCCTGTCTATCAGCATCATAGACTCTACACTGAGTGTGTCTGCTGCCCTCTGAGATGTTACATCTATTCGCCGCTCAGTCCTGCCACTGCCTCCTCAATTTTCCTGGAACTGTCGGATCTTGAGCTTTCTTCTTGTTTATCAATAAGAAAGGCTATGCAACAGTTTTTTCAAAGCTGCTCACAAAGCTGTAATAAATACAATAAACAATACTCACCTGATCCCTCACCAATCCCGTTTTGCTGATGCCTGGCCCCCGTTGGTCTTAAAGGGGTTGTCTCGCGAAATCAAGTGGGGTTATACACTTCTGTATGGCCATATTAATGCACTTTGTAATATACATCGTGCATTAAATATGAGCCATACAGAAGTTATTCACTTACCTGCTCTGTTGCTAGCGTCCCTGTCGCCATGGTTCCGTCTAATTTCGGTGTCTTCTTGCTTTTTTAGACTCGCTTGCGCAGATCCGTCTTCTCCCTTCGGCTCCGCTCGGCAGCATCGGCGTTTTGGCTCCGCCCCTTGTACGCGTCATCGCGTAGCTCCGCCCCGTCACGTGCCGATTCCAGCCAATCAGGAGGCTGGAACCGGAACACGTCATGGGGCGGAGCTACGCAAGACCCTTCTGCGCAAGCGCGTCTAATCGGGCGATTAGACGCTGAAGTTAGACAGAGCCATAGAGACGGGGACGCCAGCGCAGGGAAGGTAAGTGAATAACTTCTGTATGGCTCATATTTAATGCACGATGTATATTACAAAGTGCATTAATATGGCCATACAGAAGTGCTTAACCCCACTTGCTTTCGCGAGACAACCCCTTTAAGCTTTCATTTTTGGGGGCACCAAAGTGAATCTTTGCCCTGGGTGAATGAAGGCCTACTGTAGCTATGCCTTTTCTTAATGTTAATGAAAACAAGAACTAATGTATCATGTATCACAGTTAGACATGAGCGAACGTACTCGTCCGAGCTTGATACTCGTTCGAGTATTAGCGTGTTCGAGATGCTCGTTACTCGAGACGAGTACCACGCGATGTTCGAGTTACTTTCAGTTTCATCTCTGAGACGTTAGCGTGCTTTTCTGGCCAATAGAAAGACAGGGAAGGCATTACAACTTCCCCCTGTGACGTTCAAGCCCTATACCACCCCCCTGCAGTGAGTGGCTGGCGAGATCAGGTGTCACCCGAGTATAAAAATCGGCCCCTCCTGCGGCTCGCCACAGATTTATTCTGACATAGAGGAGGGAAAGTGCTGTTGGTGCCGGAGCTGCTATAGGGAGAGTGTTAGGAGTATTTTAGGCTTCAAGAACCCCAACGGTCCTTCTTAGGGCCACATTTAACCGTGTGCAGTAGTGTTGAGGCTGCTGTGAGCAGTGTTGCACATTTTTTTTTTTTTGTATATCGGCCGTGCAGAGCATTGCGCCCTGCAGTAATTATACATACTCCAGGGCCAGTAGTGGTGGTGAGGCAGGGACAGAAGACATATATTTATTGAATATAGGCAGTGGGCCTTTCCAAAAACATTTGGGAAAAAAAATCTATTTGGGTTGCCTGTGACTGTCCTCAGTGTACTGGGTCTGTGCTGGGTGTAGTTGTCCTCCTAATTCATACGCAGCCAGCTAAGTGTTACAGCAGGCTTGCGCAAAATTATTTCCTGGCTCTGTGTTGGCTGTTACATCACCGCTGTATTCCTGTCCACAGTGCAACAGTCTGCAGTTATTTTACATACTCCAGGGCCAGTAGCGGTGAGGCAGGGACAGAAGACATATATTTACTGAATATAGGCAGTGGGCCTTTCCAAAAACATTTGGGAAAAAAAATCTATTTGGGCTGCCTGTGACTGTCCTCAGTGTACTGGGTCTGTGCTGGGTGTAGTTGTCCTCCTAATTCATACGCAGCCAGCTAAGTGTTACAGCAGGCTTGCGCAAAATTATTTCCTGGCGTTCCGTAAGCCAAGTCAGCCTCCAACCACAGGCCAATAAGCGGCACATTTAATTACAGCGTTCTGTTTCTGCACTACTGGTAATACATCATGCTGAGGGGTAGGGGTAGGCCTAGAGGACGTGGACGCGGGTGAGGACGCGGAGGCCCAAGTCAGGTGTGGGCACAGGCCGAGCTCCTGATCCAGCTGTATCGCAGCCGAATGCTGCGGGATTAGGAGAGAGGCACGTTTCTGGCGTCCCCACATTTATCTCACAATTAATGGGTCCACGCGGTAGACCTTTATTAGAAAATGAGCAGTGTGAGCAGGTCCTGTCGTGGATGGCAGAAACTGCATCCAGCAATCTATCGAACACCCAGAGTTCTGCGCCGTCCACTGCTGCAACTCTGAATCCTCTGGCTGCTGCTCCTCCTTCCTCCCAGCCTCCTCACTCCATTACAATGACACATTCTGAGGAGCAGGCAGACTCCCAGGAACTGTTCCCGGGCCCCTGCCGAGAATGGGCAGCAAAGGTTCCGAATCCTCTCCCACTGGAGGAGTTTGTCGTGACCGATGCCCAACCTTTGGAAAGTTCCCGGGGTCCGGGGGATGAGGCTGGGGACTTCCGGCAACTGTCTCAAGACCTTTCAGTGGGTGAGGAGGACGATGACGATGAGACACAGTTGTCTATCAGTGAGGTAGTAGTAAGGGCAGTAAGTCCGAGGGAGGAGCGCACAGAGGATTCGGAGGAAGAGCAGCAGGATGATGAGGTGACTGACCCTACCTGGTTTGCTACGCCTACTGAGGACAGGTCTTCACAGGGGGAGGCAAGGGCAGCAGCAGGGCAGGTTGCAAGAGGCAGTGCGGTGTCCAGGGGTAGAGGCAGGGCCAGACCGAATAATCCACCAACTGTTTCCCAAAGCGCCCCCTCGCGCCATGCCACCCTGCAGAGGCCGAGGTGCTCAAAGGTCTGGCAGTTTTTCACTGAGAGTGCAGACGACCGACGAACACTGGTGTGCAACCTTAGTCGCGGCAAGATCAGCCGGGGAGCCACCACCACCAGCATGCGCAGACATATGATGGCCAAGCACCCCATAAGGTTGGACGAAGGCCGTTCACCGCCTCCGGTTTGCACCGCTGCCTCTCCCCCTGTGCCCCAACCTGCCACTGAGATCCAACCCCCCTCTCAGGGCACAGGCACTACCGTCTCCTGGCCTGCACCCACACCCTCACCTCCGCTGTCCTCGGCCCCATCCACCAATGTCTGTCAGCGCACCGTCCAGCCGTCGCTAGCGCAAGTGTTGGAGTGCAAGCGCAAGTACGCCGCCACGCACCCGCACGCTCAAGCGTTAAACGTGCACATAGCCAAATTTATCAGCCTGGAGATGCTGCCGTATAGGGTTGTGGAAACGGAGGCTTTCAAAAGTGTGATGGCGGCGGCGGCCCCACGCTACTCAGTTCCCAGTCGCCACTACTTTTCCCGATGTGCCGTCCCAGCCCTGCACGACCACGTCTCCCGCAACATTGTACGCGCCCTCACCAATGCGGTTACTGCCAAGGTCCACTTAACAACGGACACGTGGACAAGCACAGGCGGGCAGGGCCACTATATCTCCCTGACGGCACATTGGGTGAATTTAGTGGAGGCTGGGACAGAGTCAGAGCCTGGGACCGCTCACGTCCTACCCACCCCCAGAATTGCGGGCCCCAGCTCGGTGGTGGTATCTGCGGAGGTGTATGCTTCCTCCACTAAACCACCCTCCTCCTCCTCCTCCTACGCAACCTCTGTCTCGCAATCAAGATGTGTCAGCAGCAGCACGTCGCCAGCAGTCGGTGTCGCGCGGCACGGCAGCACAGCGGTGGGCAAGCGTCAGCAGGCCGTGCTGAAACTACTCAGCTTAGGAGATAAGAGGCACACGGCCCACGAACTGCTGCAGGGTCTGACAGAGCAGACCGACCGCTGGGCGGCGCAGTCGGAGTCAGCCTCCTCAATTCTTTACAGAAGAGTGGGCCTGGTTGGCAGACATCTGCCAGGTCCTTGGAAACTTTGAGGAGTCTACCCAGATGGTGAGCGGCAATGCTGCAATCATTAGCGTCACCATTCCTCTGCTATGCCTCTTGAGAAGTTCCCTGCAAAGCATAAAGGCAGACGCTTTGCGCTCGGAAACAGAGGCGGGGGAAGACAGTATGTCGCTGGATAGTCAGAGCACCCTCCTGTCTAAATCTCAGCGCGTTGAGGAGGAGGAGGAGGAGCATGAGGAGGATGAGGAGCAGGGGGAAGAGACAGCTTGGCCCACTGCTGAGGGTACCCATGCTGCTTGCCTGTCATCCTTTCAGCGTGTATGGCCTGAGGAGGAGGAGGAGGTGGAGGAGGAGGATCCTGAAAGTGATCTTCCTAGTGAGGACAGCCATGTGTTGCATACAGGTACCCTGGCACACATGGCTGACTTCATGTTAGGATGCCTTTCTCGTGACCCTCGCGTTACACGCATTCTGGCCACTACGGATTACTGGGTGTACACACTGCTCGACCCACGGTATAAGGAGAACCTTTCCACTCTCATACCCGAAGAGGAAAGGGGTTTGAGAGTGATGCTATACCACAGGACCCTGGCGGACAAACTGATGGTAAAATTGCCATCCGACAGCGCTAGTGGCCGAAGGCGCAGTTCCGAGGGCCAGGTAGCAGGGGAGGCACAGAGATCAGGCAGCATGTACAGCAAAGGCAGGGGAACACTCTCCAAGGCCTTTGACAGCTTTCTGGCTCCCCAGCAAGACTGTGTCACGGCTCCCCAGTCAAGGCTGAGTCAGCGGGAGCACTGTAAAAGGATGGTGAGGGAGTACGTAGCCGATCGCACGACCGTCCTCCGTGACGCCTCTGCCCCCTACAATTACTGGGTGTCGAAGCTGGACACGTGGCCTGAACTCGCGCTGTATGCCCTGGAGGTGCTTGCTTGTCCTGCGGCTAGCGTCTTGTCAGAGAGGGTGTTTAGTGCGGCTGGGGGAATCATCACAGATAAGCGTACCCGCCTGTCAACCAACAGTGCTGACAGGCTTACACTCATCACGATGAACAAAGCCTGGATTTCCCCAGATTTCTCTTCTCCACCAGCGGACAGCAGCGATACCTAAACAATACGTAGGCTGCACCCGCGGATGGAAGCATTGTTCTCTATCACCATCAAAAACGTGGACCTTTTAGCTTCATCAATGTGTGTATAATATTCATCCTCCTCCTCCTGCTCCTCCTCCTGAAACCTCACGTAATCACGCCGAACGGGCAATTTTTCTTAGGCCCACAAGGCTCAGTCATATAATTTTTGTAAACAATTTTTATACGTTTCAATGCTCATTAAAGCGTTGAAACTTTCACCTGAACCAATTTTTATTTTAACTGGGCTGCCTCCAGGCCTAGTTACAAATTAAGCCACATTAACCAAAGCGATTAATGGGTTTCACCTGCCCTCTTGGTTGGGCATGGGCAATTTTTCTGACGTACATTAGTACTGTTGGTACACCAATTTTTTGGAGCCCTCGCCTACAGTGTAATCCAATTAATTTTTTGCCCACCTGCATAAAAGCTGACGTTACATCAGCTGTGTTGGGCACTGCAATGGGATATATTTATGTACCGCCGGTGGGTTCCAGGGAGCCACCCATGCTGTGGGTCCACAGGGAGTTGTAACTGCATGTGTCTACTTCTAAAGAACCCCAGTCTGACTGGGGCATGCAGTGTGGGCCGAAGCCCACCTGCATTAAACATGACATTACCTCAGCTGTGATGGGCAATGCAATGGGATATATTTATGTACCGCCGGTGGGTTCCAGGGAGCCACCCATGCTGTGGGTCCACAGGGTGTTGTAACTGCATGTGTCTACTTCTAAAGAACCCCAGTCTGACTGGGGCATGCCGTGTGGGCCGAAGCCCACCTGCATTAAACATGACATTACCTCAGCTGTGATGGGCAATGCAATGGGATATATTTATGTACCGCCGGTGGGTTCCAGGGAGCCACCCATGCTGTGGGTCCACAGGGAGTTGTAACTGCATGTGTCCACTTCTAAAGAACCCCAGTCTGATTGGGGCATGCAGTGTGGGCCGAAGCCCACCTGCATTTAATCGGACGTTACCTCAGCTGTGATGGGCACTGCAATGGGATACATTTATGTACAGCCGGTGGGTTCCAGGGAGCCACCCATGCTGTGGGTGCACACGGAATTCGCATTGCGGAGTTGTACCTGCCTGTGACTATTTATAAAAAACCGCGGTCTGACTGGGGCATGCAGACACCTTGACAGAATGAATAGTGTGTGGCACATAGGTTCCCCATTGCTATGCCCACGTGTGCAGCTCCTGATGCCGATGGCACAGGATTATATTTCTCATTGCTTCTGTACAGCATTGTGGGCTATCGCCCCGCCCCTTTTAAAGAGGGTCGCTGCCTAGCCATGCCAACCCTCTGCAGTGTGTGCCTGCGGTTCCTCCTCATGGCAGGCGCACTTATAAATAGACATGAGGGTGGTGTGGCATGAGTGCAGCTGAAGGCTGCGCAGGGACACTTTGGTGTGCGCTGTGGACACTGGGTCGTGCGGGGGGGTTGGGCAGCATGTAACCCAGGAGAAGTGGCAGCGGAGTGTCATGCAGGTAGTGATTGTGCTTTGTTGGAGGTAGTGTGGTGCTTAGCTAAGGTGTGCATGCTAATGAGGGCTTTTCAGAAGTAAAAGTTGTTGGGGGGGGGGCCCACTCTTGCCGCTATTGTGGCTTAATAGTGGGACCTGGGAACTTGAGATGCAGCCCAACATGTAGCCCCTCGCCTGCCCTATCCATTGCTGTGTCGTTCCCATCACTTTCTTGAATTGCCCAGATTTTCACAAATGAAAACCTTAGCGAGCATCGGCGATATACAAAAATGCTCGGGTCGCCCATTGACTTCAATGGGTTTCGTTACTCGAAACGAACCCTCGAGCATCGCGATAATTTCGTCCCGAGTAACGAGCACCCGAGCATTTTGGTGCTCGCTCATCTCTAATCACAGTTATTAAACCAACAGTTTAGAAAGGAACAATTGCAAACGATACATGGGTTGCAGTTTTATTACTTGTTCATTTAAAGGGGTTGTCCCGCGGCAGCAAGTGGGTCTATACACTTCTGTATGGCCATATTAATGCACTTTGTAATATACATTGTGCATTAATTATGAGCCATACAGAAGTTATAAAAAGTTTTTTACTTACCTGCTCCGTTGCTGGCGTCCTCGTCTCCATGGTGCCGACTAATTTTCGCCCTCCGATGGCCAAATTAGCCGCGCTTGCGCAGTCCGGGTCTTCTGCTTTCTTCTATGGAGCCTTTCGTGCAGGATGCCGGCTCCGTGTAGCTCTGCCCCGTCACGTGCCGATTCCAGCCAATCAGGAGGCTGGAATCGGCAATGGACCGCACAGAAGAGCTGCGGTCCACGGAGGAAGAGGATTCCGGCGGCCATCTTCACAGGTAAGTATAGAAGTCACCGGAGCGTGGGGATTAAGGTAAGCGCTCCGGTAAGCTTTCTGTACGTCCCTGCATCGGGGTTGTCTCGCGCCGAACGGGGGGGGTGGGGGGGGGGTTGAAAAAAAAAAAAACCCGTTTCGGCGCGGGACAACCCCTTTAAGTAAATGGAATGCCAAAAAACCTGATTCCTCATAATAGACAAAGAAAAAAGTAACTGCACATAAAAGGGTGGAAAACTGATGTTGCCAATTGAGCAAAAACTTTGACAAAAAGTGCATGCTGGATGCTTCGTTTCCCCTGGCTTACCTTTTTTGGACTACTTTTTGTAGATACTGTGAGGGTTATGAACGTGGGGCTTGATGGAACAAGAGGACCACCTACACCTCGAACCCCCCCCGGACCCAGATGGGATAAGGAGCCACTCGGAACCACGGATTGACAAAAACTGCGCAGTAAGGTAAGGTTTTATCTTGCCACAATCTATCCGTGCTTCCTGGCTGCTCCTTTCCTGTCCGAGGGGTAAGAAGTGCATGCCTCTTATAAATCTTCAAGCTTTTAAGAATCCATATGGTGGGCTGAATATGCTGTGCGGGTGTTTAACTGTTATTGTCTTTTTTTGTTACTTTGCATGGTCAGTGTACAGAATATGAAACCCTCTTGCCGATCTCTGGAAGGCATGGTATAAATTGTACCAGGGAAGCCTAAAATTTTCAGGTGATAAAATCCCTGATGGGAGCCTCTTATAGGTATAAGAGAAGAAGTTGAGACGGGGGGAAATAAGCAGGGTTGGGAAGTACCGACACTTTTAGACAAGTGAGGAAGTACTGACACTTAAAAAGTAGTAACTGACATGCAAATGTTTTTGTCTTTATGTGTGTGTATAAATGGAAGGACCTGTATGAGAGTTAGACTGTGTTATATGGTGTATACTGTCCGGTAACCAGAAACGAAATGAAGCAAAAATGACCAAACGCTGAGCCAGACCACAGGGGGTGGAGCTAGATGATGTAAGGAGATGGGAGGGAAGAACAATAGGAACAGGTCTTGCTCCACCCTCCACACAGTCCAGCCTAGGTGAAAAGTGTGTCTCCATTTTAAGTGGATGTTGGTGTATATATATGTATATTGTGGTAATGTATAGAGTGAAGGTCACTCTTAGACTCCATGTTAAGTCTCTCACTTGAACAAATGGAGTGACCAAAGGAGGGGCATCTAATTTTATTCCTGAGACTAGTTGTGTGAGATAATAGCCCAGGATTACCACAGTGTATATATGTATATACAGATTCGTGGAATATGTGGAATTCAAAAATATTGAGTTGTGTTAATTTGAATATTATTGAATTAAGATATTAATATGAGATAATTGTGTACTTGAAACACCTGATAAGTACTTTAGTCAAATTAATAACAAAAGTTCTATTTAAAGTGTAATTCATTTTCAATTAACAACAGTATTTTATTTGAAGAGTGTACAAAGAAAATAATAATAAAAATAATAAGCCTCTTGGTGTACATAAGCCGCCAGCCATTGGCCATACTGCTGGTAAAGAGGATAAGGTGTAAAAGACTGCACAGAAAATAGTGAAACAAACAATTGTTTTACGTGTGTGAAAGAATAAAAACAATAAGCCTCTTGGTGTACATAAACCGCCAGCCATGGGCAATACTGCTGGTAAAGAGGATAAGGTGTGAAAGATAGCTAAAGAAATTGGCAAATGAATATTGGTCCCCATCCCACTTATTAGGGTCCCAATCAACTACAGTATGAACCTTTTATAGTGTCCAACTCTCTTTAAAGCGTAATTTGAACTAAGTCTTGCTCCTTGCAACAATACATTAATAGCGCTGTGAACAGGATTACGCAGAGAGTAATACACTAGTTTGTTTTAAAGGAAAATTTTGATAAACTGATAGTTGAAGAATTTCTTGTGATAATCTGGCATAATGTGAAAATGTCGCCTTTTAAGAAAATCCGCAATAGTATGAAAATGTCGGTAGCTAAGAACAAAGAAGTGTCCGATGAATTGTTAATTATGCCAGGGTGGAATAAAGCCCCCTATAATATATTGGCCGCTGAGTGGTCGCAGTGTGGTGAATATCAGTATGTGGGTAGAAATGGGCATAAGTTGTATTGTGTTTGTCATTGGGTAGCCTATTCTGGGCGAATTGTGTAAAAACCGCGGTACTAAGAGTTTTTCTTATCTATACATAATTCGCTCATTATTGGAAGTCTGGTGTACAGTAAATACAATCCCAATTTCTACTTCACATATTATCAGTCCGTATAGGAATGAATAAAACCCCCTTAGTGAGTGTGAATTTGCAGTTTAGAAGATGTTTACAGGCAGTGGAACCTGTTATACAGCTTTTGCTATCTGTCTGGAGAAGTTTCTCTGTAGACTGGAGGGCCTACTTGTCTTTGCAAAGAAATGTGAATTGAGAATTGGTTATATTTGGCTGCACAGGAAAAAGCCCCTATGTTGTATTATATTAAATATATATATACTGTTCAATAGCTAAAAATGAAATGAGAAAAGAATTCAAAGCACAGGTATATAATGTTCTCTCATTGTGGGGTCAGTTCCCTCTTCCATCTTCACCCCCTCCTTCATCTCAATTCCAACCGTCTCCTCCTCACCCTATGCCAAGTCATCCACTCCAAGGTCAAACATTGGACTGGAGGGATGGACCTGCTGGCATTGAGTGAAAGCATGAGAAGGAGGACAAGGAGGAGATGCAGGAGTATATGTAAAACAGGGAAGGCAGCGGGAACTATAATCTAAAATTATGTGAAAGACTATTGTGGCACAGATTGGGATAAAATTAAACATAGAGAATTGAGAAGTGGTAAAATATTTTTAATTTGTCTGAAACATTGGGGAAAAAGAAAAAAAATTGAGAGAATCCTCCTTGTCTCTTTCTAATATCACACAAAGAGAAGGAAGAAAGTGTAAAACAATTCTATGCCCCCCTTCAACAACGTTTGTCAGATCTGGGATATAGGGGCATAGAAGAGATGGGTAAACATGTACTTAGTATGGCCTTTGTAGAAGGTCTATTGAAATCCCTAAGGTCATAGATAATAAGCCAGAGTGGAGACAGTCTGAATCTCCGGCCCTTTTTTTCAGACAAAAGGGCATTTATGTAAAGCTATAAAAAAAAAAATAAAAAATAAAAAAAATGCTTGGACAAGTTCTGGCACCAAGGGTGCGCAGAATTCTCCAAACATGTACAACCAGGCATTCCAGTCTGTCCTGCAGGCTTGGACTCCGCCTGAGGGGACTGTGCTGTTGCAATATGTTAATGACCTTCCGCTTTGTGCTGAGGATCTGAAAACATGTCAATCTGCATCCATTTCTCTTCTAAAAAATTTTTTTAGCAGAAAATGGCTGCAAGGCTTAAAAAGGAAAAATTACAGCTTTGTAAACAAAAGGTTGTTGTCTAGCTCAAGAAGGCAGACATCTCACAGAACGACGCAGGGCTGCAGTTCAAGCCATTTCTGTATCTTCTTCTGCTGCCAAAGCTTCGCACCTTTTTGGGACTTGTCTCATACTGCCGTCCCTGGCCTTTCATGCGACAGCAGTATTGACGCAAAAACATGGAGGACGTCCACGGTCACTTGGGTATTACTCCATGAGATTGGATCCGGTAGCCCGAGGAGCCCCCTCCTGTGTCTGTGCAGTGGCAGCAGTAAAAGTAATGGTTGACAAGTCTTCTGAGTTGGTCCTGAACTACCCCCCCTAGTGGTTCTCACCCCTCATGACATCCAGAGTATAGTCACTCAAGTACAACCTAAACATTTGTCTCTAGCTCGTCAAATAAGGTTGCAATGTGCTTTGCTCATGCCCCCCCCCTAATATTTCGTTTCAATGGTGAACCCAGCTACTCTTCTTCCAATCGAGTATCCTGTTTCAAATGGGGGAGGGGGAGGCATAGGTGATCAAATGGGGGAGGGGGATGCATAGGTGATCTATGTATTACAGATCAGCTATTTTTAAAAATTTTTGCAAATAAGAACGTTATCTATTTGGAATAGAATATCAGCATGATTGTCTAGCATTGATGCAACAAGAAAGTTTAAGTTTTAAAGAGTTACTGAAACCCCTTGTTAATACATATTTTGAGTTGTTTTTTTTTATAGATGGTACCAGGGTGATTGACAACTCCACACCAGATATGCAGTGTTCACACAACAAGATCTCTAAAAGCAGAATGCCTCCGCATGTCTCAGCACAAGAAGCGGAACTGAAGGCCCTCACTGAGGCGTGTAGAGTGACAGAAAGTAACCATTTACACTGACTCCTGGTATGTATTCGGCATAGATCATGGTTACGGCCCAATATGGAAGGCCAGACACTTTTAAACTTCTGTAGGACAACCCATTAAGAATGGTGTAGCAGTACAGAACCTTATGAAAGCCCTACTCCTACCAGATAAAGTAGCAATCCTAAAGGTGAAAGCTCATACTAAAGCCAACACTGCAGAAGCAAAAGGCAACGCCCTCGCAGACTTCACAGCAAAAGCAGCGGTCCTTAAGCTGAGAAAGAAAGAAGAAAAGAAGATACTGACCAGACAAGTCAGAGACTATGATTTGGACTTTGATAAAAATTTGAACATTGACAGTCACAAGCCAGCAAAGAAGAAAAAGATAAATGGACTAATATGGGAGCAGTAGAACAGGGTGGCGTATGGCAAACAGTCAGTAACTTGCCTACCACGATCCCTGTACCCCATGATGGCCCAGCTGATCCATAGAAAGACTCACCTATCGAAGGCAGCTATGCTACTGACGCTTGAGAGAGAAAGGGTTGCCCCCTGGATTCTCTGTAGCTGCTACATCATTTGTCCAATTTTGCATGAGCTATGCCGTAAGCAACAGGGTAGAAGTAAATTGACCACAAAGGCACTTGCCAGGACCACTCTACCCATTTCAGGGATTGCAAATTGCCGACATTCAGCTCCCACGTGTTGGGAAGTATGAATATGTGCTTGTTGTTGTTGATGTTTTTCAGGTTGGAGGCGTACCCTGTTACAAAAGTAAATGAGCAGGTAACCGAAAAGAAGCTCATGAATAAGGTAATCTGCAGATACGGGGTACCAGAGGTAATCGAGTCAGATAGAGGTACACATTTCACAGGTGAAATAATGCAACACTTCATGTCTGCCCTGGGTAACTCCCAGGCATTTGACACCCCTTATCATCCACAAAGAGCCAGAAAACCATTGTGCATTATAATATTTCTCTTCAGGCAATGAAACCCTGCACCAGAGGAAAACGAAAATGGTATGATACCCTATTAGGGGGAATTGGTACAGGTGTAGGGGTTCTGAACTCTATAGATTTAGAGGTGATGAAGAATAAAATGGCTGGGGTAGGACAGGATGTTTCTAGATTGATAAATGTTCAGGCACAATGCATGCCTTCCTTTTTCCTCCCCCGATGTCTTGCATTAGGATATGATAAGGATGTATTAACGCTTTTTAATCTGGTTTTGCGGTTTAAAAGGATTTGTTTGTAAATATGAGTAAATTCATGAACTATACACAATGTAGCCTGCAATATGTATATATGATTCACGAGAGGGACAAAGCAGTCAGATGTGATGACAAATAATGAAAAATTGTGGAGAAATATTCTCAATAATGTAATTCCAGTAGCATCCTGGATACGGCCCGGGGCTGATGGTGTAGAATGCTCTGATGAGTATAGCACTGGGGAAATGATTTTATGATGTAAAGGACACAAGCCTGATGTGTAAGTTTGTAGTACTACCTGTGGTGTTCGGACCGCCTCTATATGCTTTACAATATTGGTTGCCCAAGTTCACAGGTATGATGATTTATAGTGAAAATAAAACCCATGGCATAGAGAACTGTGAAGAAACACTGGATGGCCTAGTATGCGGACGGAGTACAGCCGCATATGAGCCATGTTTCCTGCAGCCTTCAGTCAGCATATGTGATTGGACGGTGTTACCTGCTTCATCTATATGCTGATAGAAGTTGGCCCCCAATATATATGCTTTGTTACCAACCAAACTAAAACCACCAGTATGTATAATCTCACCACTCCATTGTCTGGATGTATACAGAACATGTCGGTGATACATTGGTTTACAGAAACTTACACCTTTTTGCCAGATGCTGAAGCAACATTAAGGTACTACTGGCACCCAGATGCTATCCCTATGACAACTCTGACTGTATCCTTGGGTAGAATTGTAAGACTAATGAAAGACACTGAACACCTTTAAAAGAATTTGGATGTTACTAACCTCTCCCTTATGGAATTAGAAAAACATGTATGGGTAGGAGATAAGTTGGTCAGCATAGGTACTAAGATCCAGGTAGACACAGAGTATAACTTGTATGATATTTTTACTGGATGGTCACCTACAGCAGGAAAGATGATGGATTTTATGTTTCACCCGTTACTAATACTGTTTCTTTTGTTCATTCTTTTGAGTGTTTGCAATTTATGGACATTCTGTGGGATACGGAGACAAGCAAATTATCTGGAATCGCTCCCTCTACGATATCGTTAAAACAGTCATACGTAAAAGAGCAACAACAGTGGGGATCCGGGGAAGAGGATAGAAAGACCGGCAAGGGTGGCTTAGCACCCCTGATAGTACCACAACAAAGGCTCTTTTCAAGATGGACTGTTTCAAATGGGGGATTGTGAGGGTTATGAACATATTAATTTATATATGTATGTATCTTTGATATATGTTTCCGGAGGCTGTAGGCCTAAATTGTACACTCTATTCTGTGTCCTATGAAAAGCTCTGCTAAATGCTTGTACATTTAGGTTAGTACTTAATTACATTAAGTAGAGGTGTAATCTTAAATGTCCATCATGTCTCCAAGATCTTGTTTATCTCGTTACACTGATCAAAAGGTTGTGTGGAATGCTTTGTTCTTGACGGCTGTCTAGGTAGGGCATGAGATTAAAATGTAGATTGGAATCAAGGATACCAGACAGGGAGTCTACATTCAAATAAATAAAGCATTGTTTATTGAGAAAACGCAATTATTCACCACCTTAGTACTTTGACCTCAGTATAACAGATTCAACCTCTGTAACACTAGCCTTTGATTCGGACGACACTTGGATACGCCTACTTATTTTTGTATAAGAATAAGGCAATGTACACAATAAACTCAGATTGCTCTAAGACACGATCGTGATGCCTGTGTCTATTGCTTTCTCACGGTGGCCGCCATAACCACCTCTGATTTGGAGCCCCACAGCATATTAACGTAACATGGATTTATCCCTAACAATACTAACCACCAATTTTTTCAACACATTAGCAAGAGTATAATTAAAAATCAATTTTCTCTGGAGCAAATCAACATTTTTGTCAAAATACTTTTCTCAAACTTACTTACCAGCTCATTGCTAACATATTTAAAATAGTGTTTAAATGAATCCTTTTCTTTATGGAGAACTTAAACCTGTGACAAAAGATTTACCTTTGAAGGATTTTCTGGCTGCTTGCTTTCACAAAATGTTTTCCATGTAAGGTCTTTGCTGTCTTTGTACATTCGATCAAAGAGCTCACCAAACCAGTCGAAGTACATGGCAAGAATCTTTAATAATTGTAAGACACATTGAGAAAGAAAAAATTACTTCCAATGATACTTGTATCAAAACAGCATCCGAATACATACAGCATCAAAAATGATCTTTTTTTATTCACCCCTTCCCAGTATCTCATGTACATGTAAGTCACATGTTGCAAAACAATGAATGAAGTGGTCTTAGGATCCAATGCTAGTCATTTCATGGTGGGTGCTGGCTGTGTTACACAGCTGATATACACATGCAATGGCTGTGATTGGCGATAACTCCAATCCTAGTCATTAAACCACTTAGCTGTCATGATCAATAGTGAGCACAGTATCCAGGCCATTAGATGAAGGGAGTACTCCTTCCATCACCTCATGCCCCCTATGCATGATGAAATCGCAAGGCGCCAAAGACTAATCATGGCAGCCAGGAACCTAGCTAATGCCTGCAAGTCTGCCATGCTAGTACTCCTATCACACCCTGCAAATGCATTTAATTCCTGAGCCTAATGGTGTAAACAAGCAATACGCTTTTAGTAACTCCTGTGAAATTTCAATGATATTAAAAAAATGTTATGAGCTATGTGCTACATTACAAATAATTACCACCAAGGTAAGTCAATGCAATCTATTTATTGCTTATAAAGCATGTACAACATTAGACACAGGGGCGTACCTAAAGGCTCAGGGGCCCGGGTGCAAAAGTTCAGCTCGGGGCCCCCCACCCCGGCCCTCTACCCCACACGCCCCCGTACCCATACCTAGATCGTGCTGCATACATGATCTGCCCCTTGGCGTAATCTTTCCAAACATGACGCATTTCCTGCACTACATGAATATTTGTTTGTAGCCCCGCAGGCCACTCTCACACACACCTCTTTTTACTGCTATTAGCACAGCGCCCCGAGTGCCGTACTAACCGCGGTACAACACTCCCTTAGATTTCGATGAGGTTACTCAAATCTGCGCTCGAACATGGTGTTTCTAACGCTGTGATTTTCGAGAGCTGTCTGTTCTGTTCCTGCATTTTTGTGGTTTTTAACACACCTCCTCACCCATCACAATGATGGGGTGCATTGAAGAGCGCTGCCAAACGCTGTAACCTGTGTTCAAAAACGCTGCTCGAAATTCTGGTAAAAATGCCACGATTTTGAGCTGCGTTTTCTGAACATGTGTGAGAGCGGCCTCAGGGGGGTCGTGTTTATGTTGCACTTTAGAACCACAATTAAGACACATAAAAACCTGCATGCAGTATTTAAAGACCGCGTACGGTATTAGGGTGACTGCCCACTACAGGTTTTTTTCACGACGAAACTTGCAGCGTTTTTTTTTCTGCAGGGGTCTATGGGACTTGTAATGTTAAAATCACGATCGCGCAAAACTGCGATTTCGCGGTAAATTGCGATTTTGCGCGATCATTATTTTAGCATTACAAGTCCCATAGACCCCTGCAGAAAAAAAAAACGCTGCAAATTTCGCCGTGAAAAAAAAATGTAGTGGGTAGTCACCCTAAAGGAGCTGCAGACACTATTAATAACAGCATGCGGTTTTGATGCGGTTTTTAATTGCGTGTAAAGGGTGCAAATAAATACAGTAAATCCAGGGAGAAGGAGAGGGAGAGAGAGAGATACACACACAGAGACACACACACACACAGATATACACACACACACAGATATACACACACACACACACAGATATACACACACACACACACACAGATATACACACACAGATATACACACACACACAGATATACACACACAGATATACACACACACACACACACAGATATACACACACACACAGATATACACACACACACACACACAGATATACACACACACACAGATACACACACACACAGATAGACACTTACCCCAGGGCTTGGTCCACTTCTCCTCCATGTGACAGCAGCAGCAGGAGAGGTAAACTCAGAAGCTTCCCCGTTCAGCAGGAAGCAGGGGGGGCAGCACATGATCCCTGTGCCCTGCCGTCTTATGTGACCTCCTCCCCTGCCGTCTCATGTGACCTCCTCCCCTGCCGTCCCATGTGACCTCCTCCCTCCTCCCCTGCCGGCCCATGTAAGTACCTCCCTGCTTTTCCTCTCAGGCTGGCTGTTCTGACTGCCGCATCATGCGGGGGAAAGAACGGTCAGCCATTAATGCACTGAATGTGCATGGGGGTATGTCGGAGGGCGGCTCCGGGGCCCCCTGAGCTCATGGGCCGGGTCGCCATGGCGACCCCAGCACCCCCTGACGCTACGCCTATGATTAGACATATTGTTTGGAACTCCGTCAGTCCATAGCAGTTAAAGGGGTTTTCTGGGACTTTTAAAAACTGGCTAAGGACAGGAGATAAACTCTCTAGCACTCTCCATTTAATGCCCTGTTGCTCCAGTGCAACTGCTCCAGTCCCAAGAGCTCCTGCAGTTGTCATGTATTAGTTATCATTCATGTGATCGCTGCAGTCAATCAGGGGCCTCAGTGATCACATGCTGTGCATTGAAGCTTCACTGCTTAAGCCAGTGATTGCCTGCAGCAGTTATGTAAACAGAGCTGCATCGACTAGCCCAGCTGTGCTGCAGCAGCAAGGCATTTAAAGGGGTTGTCCCACGAAACAAAGTGGGTCTATACACTTCTGTATGGCCATATTAATGCACTTTGTAATGTACATTGTGCATTAATTATGAGCCATACAGAAGTTATCAGAAATTTTTCACTTACCTGTTCCGTTGCTAGCGTCCTCGTTTCCATGGAGCCGTCTAATTTTCAGCGTCTAATCGCCAGATTAGACGCGCTTGCGCAATCCGGGTCTTCTTCTTTTCTGAATGGGGCCGCTCGTGCCGGAGAGCGACTCTTTGTAGCTCCGCCCCGTCACGTGCCGATTCCAGCCAATCAGGAGGCTGGAATCGGCAATGGACCGCACAGAAGCCCTGCGGTCCACCGAGGGAGAAGATCCCGGCGGCCATCTTCAGCAGGTAAGTAAGAAGTCACCGGAGCGCGGGGATTCAGGTAAGCGCTGTCCGGTGTTCTTGTTTAACCCCTGCATCAGGGTTGTCTCGCGCCGAACGGGGGGGCTGTTGAAAAAAAAAAAAAACAGTTTCGGCGTGGGACAACCCCTTTAACAAGTACTGGATAGTTTATTATTCCATTCTTTAGCCATTTTTTTTTAAGTCCTAGAAAACCCCTCTAAGCAGAGCTCTGTGTAACCTCTTGAATCCAGCTTTTTTTTAAAGCAACGTGAATATGCTGGTTTACTTATGGTGTCTTTACTTGAAAAACAAATGCAAGGGAAGATGAGATAAGGAATTAAGTCTGTGGGTGTAGATCCTAAACATGGTGAGGTAGAACAGTTCCTTTATACATCCATCTACCATACGAAAATACCATCAGGCTTTCTTTACCTGCACATTTTTAAACTGCTGTTCACTCATCCAGTCAAATGGGCTTTTTGCCTGCTGATATGACTCAGAAGTCTTACTATTCATTCCCTGTAGCACAGTGACGCAAAGCTCTGGTGAGAAGATGAATTCTCTCTCCCCTGGTTTAATTCTTCCTAGTGAGCCTTCCACCTAGATCAAGCATACACAGCATGTTATCAGAATATTGTTTGAACATAAAGTAAAGTGTATTCTTTTTTAAGCGATGTTTACCTCAAATGCTACAAGTAAGGCATAAACCATTCTATCCTTTTCCAGCAAGGATCTTGATGTATATGAGAATATGTTACTTGTCATACACGCCACTATTCCTTTGAGTGAATACCTAGGATAGCAATTCAGAACAGTATAAGCATCTCACTACATAATATATTAGAGGATTCTTTGGTTTTATAATATATATTTTGGTGGATTTTGAAAACTCAATTGTATAGCAATGAGATATTTTATGTATGTTTTCTCTACTTTATGTAGCTGTGTAAGGACACTCTCACAGATGCGCTCGGCATTTTACTTACGTGTATTGACACTGGTTGGCTTTGAAGTCAGTTTACAGTGCCTTTGACTTTTTAACACCATGCCATTTTGAGGTCCAATATTCTGTACCGATTAATTTCACAGTACGTCTTTATAGTGACTACAGCTCATTGTCCTCTAATACATAGATCTACAGTAAATGCCCTGCATTGTCATACACTTAAAGATGTTATCCCACAATCTAACATTATTGTTAAACGTCCAGTACCTTCCTAACATCATTAAAGGGGTTCTGTCATTACAAAACAAAAATTCTATACTTAGCTATTCCTCCCCCGGCAGCCTTCTTGCCGGATGTTCTCCCCGCCAATCTTCACCTGTCACCTGCAGTCCCCCCTGGTCATATCACCTTCAGCCGGCGGATTCTTTGTCTTCCGATGACGAAGCGTCCATTGCTAGCATTTTCCTTCCTACAGGTCAATGTACACTACGTCAATAGTGATGTAGCGTTCATAGCCTAGTAGGGAGGGCTGAGCTATTGCCGAGACTCCGCATGCGTGCTGTCTCTCTGCAACAGTATATGAACTCTTGCGGTGAGACAGCGCACATGCGCAATAGATTGGCATTCCTTCCTAGGCAGTTAACGTTACGTCATTAGTGACGTAACCTACACTAACCTGCTGCTGCGGTGAGGTGACCCGGGGGACTGGAGAAGTTCAGTGAGGAGAAGATGCGGTAAGAAGACTGCCTGAGGAGGAATAGGAAGGTATTGATTTTTTTTTTTTTAAATGACAAAACCCCTCTAAATAGAATGCCACATACCAAGATGAGCTTACTATATGCCTCCCTTCTACGTATGTAGAGTCTGATACTCCTGTTGGTGAAGGATTCTTCACTGAGCAAACAGGGTAGTCCTTCTCCTCAGTCACATATCCAGTGTTTCTAACTGGGAAACTACAGTTCCCAGGAGGACCTGCACCTCCTTCTACTATGCATTTGCCTGTAACACTACTCTGCCTGTGCATTGAAAGAGTTGAGTGAAACAGATTAACCCTTTGTCCTCTCCCTGAGCTTTATTTACATATTGTGAATAGAGGAAAGGTATGGAGCACTGCAAAATATCTCACAGTCCTGATAATATCAACAGAACTGTACCTGTGCTGCTAAATGTTTATCTTTTTGTCATAGAAGGGGCTGAGCTTACTGAATATGCAGGGGAAGGAGAGCAAAACCACAATGTCTGCCCAGCCTATGCTCACCCTGGGAAAGAGCAAGTACATAAGAGTGAACACAGGATGAACTGAGCATGCTCAACCAGAATAGAGAATTACTAGAGGGCATGTCCAGGAACAGTCAAAGGTAAATAGAGAGTGTGGATGGGTTATTTGGGAGGAGGGGGAGTGAGAAGTCAGGGCTAGTACATTTTCCAAAAATGGGTGCATTTGCAAACATTAATAATTTTAAATGTACAACACACTGAGCAGCCAATGGGATTTTGGGAATACCCCTTTAAGTAGAATGGGGAATTTCCACCTCCAGCACTGATTATTCCCTCTGAATTTACTTATAAAACCTATTGTCAGAGAGATCTGATTTCAGCTACAGTCCATATAAGTTTATGAAGATATGGGGGAAGACTGAGAGGAGGATGGAGGGAGACAGGAAGAAAGACAAACATACAAAAAGGGTATATAACAGCACACTGCCATGAACTATGCTAAAATTGAATACATGAATTTTAAATTGCATTATTACTATATTTACTATGCATATAATTTGAGGTTCTTAGCGCACATTTTGTTCGGATTGTGAGAGCACATCTACTAACGACAAAGCAGAAAGATACACACAATTTGGCTGCAGCTTCTAGTAAGTGTTTTTTCCCACCCTAATCCTAGATTCACAGTTACATTGCTCAGTACTGCTGTATAATGTCCTCTATGGTGCTGAATCTGTTTTTGAGGGTGGATTATAAGAGATACAAAACAAGAAACCTTGCTCCCCCATGTGTGCAGTGTATGAAGACATAATAGTAACTAGTCTCTACCACTCCTAGAATTCAGGTGAAACTGCCAATTAGAAATTGAGCCTATGAGATGGGAAAACGACTACAGAATTCAAGTCCTATAATGGTCAAAAATAGTGCTATTGCTCATGTAGACATATGAAAACGTATTCTGAAAAGCCGCCTGAAAGTTTTGTTACACTTTATAGTATTATTAGAATTTTAACCTGGCTATTTAGCCTTTCACCTGATATTTTCTCAGTTTGAGTGAAGCTCTGTTTGCCTTGAAGTTGCTAATCATACTGTGCATAGCTCCACATTTTTTGGAACTCACCTCTCTGAATGTGCCACAGAGACATCAAACAGTTGCAGCAGCTGTTTATAGCTGGTGTCATACATTCTGTTTAGCTGTTGAAGTATTCTAACAGTATCAAACATCACAGCACCACGTACAGCAATCTGACGGAAACCTCCACTGGCCAGTAGTAAGCTGTCTTCTGAGGCAATACTCTTCATATACCTTTGAAATCAATGGTTATAGTGAATTTGATGACCGAATTACCACATCAATCCAACAGCAAAGCATTTTGTGGCCTTTTCCTGCAACGCAGTTTTCATACTTTGCAACGTGGTGTCATGTATTACGAATGGCTTTGGGTTAGAGGTTAGGATATAGAAAATGGATATATTTAACAAAGGATATACACATCGCTTGTAAAAACACACCATGTAGAGTAAGCAGGCCATTCCATAAAGTGGAAAGACAGAAAGAGCCCTTGAGATTTCTACATCATAAGATCCAAGTTAAAGGTGTTTTCTCGTTGCAAAATTAATTTTAGAAAATGGGCTCTCATGCTTTCTTTGCCAAACAATGGCACAGTGGCTATTAAATTCTCCCGTAAAAACCCTGGTGGGCCGGTCAGGTTCTAGGGCCAGTGCAGGGGCATATACTTTTATTTTTATTTTTTTGCTGCAAAAGTGGAAAAAGAAACCTCATAAAGTCACCCATGACTCTCCTCCTGGCTCCCAGCCTCTGCACTAAGTGCCACATGGTCACAAGCTGGCTTCTGCATTGTGCAATCACATGATAGCATATACATAAGCATGGCGCAACCATTGTTGTACCATAATTTTACATGGTGAATATCATCGGCACCTCTATTGCCTGACTGTGAAATTCCTCATATGGAGAGGCATAGTACGATTGGGCATTTGTATGATGGTACTCTAATAATGCACGCTCTTTGGTATATCTGGATCAGAGATGATATCGGATATTAAATGGTAATCTGATCAGATAATAATGCTTTTGGTGATAAGTTGTGCTGTATGTTTTTGTCTTCTAGTGTTTTGTGCATCCAGAGATTTTTTATCATTGTAGAAATAATAAAAGTTATGTTTTATATACCGTAGAAATCAGAACCGTGAAAGATTATTATTGCTAAACACAGACCAGGAGGGGCATAACTATTACTAAATGGGGTCAGGAGATGTATTTATACTTAAAGGAGGCCATGAGGGGCATTATTACTGATAGTAGTGATTTTTAGTTTCTAAAGTTTTTATTTGCTTTTTATATATCTTTACACAATAAAAAGCTGAATACCCCTCGCAGGGGGGACTTTAGTAAAAGCAATCTTAAGACTGTAAATGTTAAACAACTAAACAAATAAACATGAAACATATGATATAGGTTTCCACTCATTATTGTATCTGTAAGCAAAATTTTCCCATTTGTATATAGGATGTTATTGGCATCATTATCTGGTGTGTCTCAGGAGATTTACTTATTTGGGACATTTAGCCCAGACTATGGTTGCCCTCCATAGAATCATCCCTCATTGCAGACAGCTTTTCACAGATCATTATTTTGGAGATCCTAGGTATAATGTGGTTCAGAATAGGGGATGGTTTCAACCACTGGGTTGCTATGTAGATGCTTGCCGCCATACATAAAAACTGGTTTGTGTCGTTGATTATTATACCTGGTCGGTTTGTCCATCAGCATGCAAACCGAGGGGGCGAGTGGTAATGTCTTGCCCAAAACTCTCCAAACCAGACTGTTTCCACCTGCCTCCACAGGGATCTCACCGCTGGGCATGTCCACCAGAACCCAGTGTTCCGCAACCTCTAAAGCAATTAGGAGAGGTAGTAGGGGAAAACTTGTGTATCATTGTGAAGACGTAGTGTGACCTATGTAGTATCTTGTAGGAGCTTTCGGCCAATGTCACCCGATGGCTGTCCTTGGCAACAAATGCACAGCCGTGCATTTTGCCCTTGAGAGTGATATGTTCAGGTCCTTCCCTGAGCATCTTATGAATTTGAACTTGTCTTTATGTGAGGGCTGGTTCATATTATATTACATAGGAGACAGATCGTCCCAGGCTGAAGGGGGGACCAGACGCACAGCCTCTCAAATGGCATATTGGGTATTTGAGATGGGAGTTAGGAAATATCGTCTGCGTGTTTCCAGCCACAAGTGGTCTGGAGCTGAGTATTTTTCTAAGATTTGTTGAATAGTAGGTGGTCTATTTAGTGTGCTAAAATGTTGTAGTGAGATCAGTCCTCTACTTCGCCACCAAGCAAAACTATTTGTTAGCAGGCTGTGAGGAAAAGCGTGGTTTGGAATAATGGGGAGCACTGGTGGATGGTCTGAGATTAAGGAGTGTTTGAGTCTATTTAATTTCCAAACTATAAGGAGGTGTAGGGTGAGAGGAGTTGTATTTTAAATGTGTTGAATTTTTTGTCCCAAAACATAGCTTTCAGGCCAAAGGGGACACTAGGGAGGCCTCCAGCTCCACCCAGAGGGGAGCTCCTGGGCCTGCAAACATGGGGGGGATCTGGGCCATCTGTGCTGCATAGTAATATTTTTGTAGATTAGGTACGGATAGTCCACCTTTTCTTCTGTGAAAGTATATTATTTTCTGTTTAATCCGGGGTCTCTTGTTGTTCCAAATAAATTGTGAGATGACCTGTTGCATAGCTTTCATGTCTGGTGGGGGATGTTAATTGGGAGGCACCTAAATAGATAGGGGAGTCGTGGCAGGATGTTCATTTTAACTGAGTTTATGCTCCCTACCCAGGAGAGGGGGTGCACTTGTTCCATTTTTTCATTTCTAGTTTGAGTGTAGTGATTTTTATTCAGTAATAGTACGGTGGTGTTATTTAATCACTATGTCATGGTTATATGTGATTATGGTTTGCCATATAATTTGGTTCGCATATAGTGTTATTTTTCGTAATGTTGATCTTTATTTAGTAACAGTATTGGGGTATTATACCATCAGGATGTGGTGGTAATATGTTATCATGGTGTGGTGGTATTATTTGGCCCTTATATACTTCTATTACTGGTAATGTTAGTCTTGGTATAGTTGGATTTATACAATGACAGTATGTAGGTAATTATTTGGGTCATAAACATTACAGTGATATTGTGTATGTATTTTTATACTTTTACTAAATAAAACTAAATTTTTTTTATTTTTTTTAACTCTACTTGTTTAATAAACTTTATTAATATTTATTCAGTTACTTATTCGCATCAGAGACATCACAATGTAATCATTTGAATCCTTTTATAATGCTTGGGTATATTCAGCATAACAAAGAATAATTCCCTGTGAGCCTAAAGGTCCATTTACACGGAAAGATGATCGCTCAAAATTCGTTCAAAAGATAATTTGAACAGCAGTTTTGAGCGATCATTTTGCATAAACTACTAAGTAGCTATTCAGCTACTTAGTAGCTTATTAGCGTGCAAATAAAGCCTTTGGCTGAATGCAGATAACACCTGGAGATCTCTTATCTGCATTCAGCTCCATTGTTCTCCAACAGAACTACAGCTGAAAGAATACTATCAGTGCTATCCCGCAGAGAACTCAATGTGTGATCTGATAAAACTGCACAATGATTTTCAAGGTGGCTTGAAGTCAGTGATAAAGTGCACAAAAAGTGCACGATGGCTACGCACTTAGACACAGCGATTATCACTCAAAAGATGGCTTTTGAGTGAAGTTTGAGCGATAATCTTGCGTCTAAATGGGCCTTAAAACGGCAAAGCAAGATATGAAGCTGTGCTGCCTAATTAGCATACAACAGTAGATTGTCTGGAGGCCTTTCCAAGGTCTATGACTGCTAAGGCTACCCATCAGCATCCTGTGATTGCATATGCAAGGGGTTGATGGAGACAGATAGAGCCCCATCTCTCTGTTTAACTTGCTAGATGCAGGTGTCGCTATTGACCACGGCATCTAGGGAGTTAAATGATCAGAATTGGGGGGTTCTCTAATCCTCACAATTACAACGAGAGAAATTGCTGTGATTATGCATGTGTAAGACCTAGGGCATAAATGTCTGTCATGGAGGCTTAAGACAAGCCAGTCTTTGATGTTAATTTATGTTATAGAGTCTTAACTGGTTAAGGCCTTAGTCAGACGGGCGTTTTTTCGCGCGATTTGCGGATCGCATGACGGATGCGCATCCGCAAATCGCGTGACTGGTGCGCGCAAGTCGCCCGCAAATCGCCCGAAAATCTGCTCCTAGCCGCGTTTCATTAGAAACGGGCCGGAGCTGTCCAGCGCATTGCATTCAATGGAGACGGCAATACAGCCGTCTCCATTGAAAGCAATGCGCTGCGGGCGAGCCCGGGATGAATTGTCGGTAAGGGCTTAAATATATAAGCCCTTACCTGCAATTCATCCTAAAATGTGTAAAAATAAAAAAAAATTGTATACTCACCTTCTGCCGGCAGCCGGGGCTCCGTGCGGCCGTCCTGCAGTGGGTGTGAAGGGGGTGTGAGTCAGACCTGCCCCCTGATTGGCTCAGCGCTGAGCCAATCAGAGGCATGCCTCACTCACACCCATTCATGAATTCATGAATGGATGTGAGTCAGACCTGCCCCTGATTGGCCCAGCGCTGAGAGGCAGCAGTCACTCACCCATTCATGAATGGGTGTGTGTGTTTTCAGCCTCTGATTGGTCAGGGCTGTGACCAATCAGAGGCAGATCATTCAGCAGGCGGGGATTTTAAAGCCCCGCCGGCTGAATAGTGCCAAGAAGCAGTTCAGGAGAACTGACAGCGGCCGCGGCTGGACTCCGGCTGCAGCGGAAAGGTGAGTATACAATTTTTTTTGTATTTTAACACATTTTAGGATGAATTGCAGGGAAGGGTTTATATATTTAACCCCTTCCCGACAATTCACCCCGCGCACGCCGGCAGCCCATTGCTTTCAATAGAGCGGCTGTATTGCCGCTCCATTGAATTCAATGGGCAAACATCGTTCTTCTCTGCCACAGCTGTTACAGCTGTGGCAGAGAAGAATGATTTGTCTTCTATATGTTCTCAATGGGGTCGGCGCTGCTGCCGCCGGCCCCATTGAGCGCATATACAGAAGAGAACAGGAATCGCAGATCGCAGATTGGTGCGATCTGCGATTTTTTGTTCTATAATTTATCGGACGAGCGCATCAAAAGCGCTCATGTGTCCGATACCATTGCAAAGCAATGGTTTTAAAAAATCGCCGGACGCATGCGCAAATCGCGGCTAAAAACGCCCGTCTGACTAAGGCCTAAAAATAGGTGGCACCTTAATGTATACCTCCAGTTCTAACCTGTTCTGTGCTTCATAGAAAATCAGCTCAAGTGAGCTATGTATGTCGCATAGGCTTCACCCCTCCTACAGTTAACATAGCTGCAGTCAGGAGTTTGCTTACCCCTGCCTTGTTGCGTTTGCCCCACTTGCTGTTGGTTTGGACCCAGTTACAGAATGGGGCCAATTTGTAATTTTTTTTCAGGGCCACTTTGGGTTCCCAATCCACCCTTGCTCACAAAGCCTCCTAGATATCTGTTGATGTTATTCGCTACTCCCCTTAACCCCTTAGTGATGAAGCCTGTTTGTGCCTTAATAAACAACTAGTTATTTTCATCATCGTATTCCTAGAGCCATAACTTTTTAGTTTTTCTGTCAACATAGGCATTTGAGAGTTTATTGTTTGCGGGAAAAGCTGTATGTTTTAATGACAATGTTTGGGAGTGTATATACTGTACTGTATAACCTTTAGTAATGTTTTTAGAGGGAAGGGAAAAAATAAATTCCACCATTTGTTTTTTGCACTTTATGTTTACAACGTTCATCAAGCAAAATAAATGTGATATAATTATTCTCAGGGTCAGCGCGATTTGGCAATACCAAGTTTATACAGTTGTTTTATGTTTTGCTATGTTTGTACATTAAAAACACTTTTTTTTCAAGATTTGCTTTTGTTGTTTCCAAGTGCCATAGTACTTTTAGTTTTCCATCAATGGAGCTCTATAAGGGCTTGTTTTTTGCGGGACATGCTGTAATCTTCATTTACCCAATTTTTGGGAGCAGATAACCCTTTGGTTACCTTTTATTCCTATTTTTTCTAGAGGTAAGACTTACAAAGTCTGCAATTCTGGCATATTTTTTTTATATTTATTTCAAATGGCGTTCATCCTGCAGTATGTACAATATGTTAAATTAGTTATGCAGATCACGTCAATACCAAATTCATATAGGGTTTTTTGGCAACTTTTTTACACTTTTTAAACAAATTTAGTTTTTTTTATCACTGCATTCATGGAACCCTAACATTTTTCTCTTTTTGTCAATGGTGCTGTGTCAGGGTTTTTTTGTGGGATGAGTGGTACTCTTTAATGCTACCATTTGTTGATCCATACAATGTTTTGATTGCTTTCTATTCCTTTTTTTGTAAGACAAAACAGGCAAAATTAGCTATTTTTGCCATGTTTTTGAATTCTTTTATGGCATGCACCGTGTGTGTTAAATAATATACTTTTTTTCTCTGGGTCATTACAACATGGCAATACCAGATTTGGGATTTAATAAAAAAATTTTTTTTACATAGTAAAAGGGGAAAGGTTGGGTTTAGAGATGAGCGAGTGTACTTGCTAAGGCAAACTATTCGAGTGAGTAGTGCCTTATGCGAGTACCTGCCTGCTCGTCTCTATAGATTCGGGTGCCGGTGGGGGAGAGCGGTGAGTTGTGGGAGTGAGCAGGGGGGTGCAGGGGGAGAGAGAGATCTCCCCCCCGTTCCTCCCGCTCTCCCCCGTCACTCCCCGCCCCCCGCCGGCATCCGAATCTTTTGAGATGAGCGGGCAGGTACTCGCATAAGGCACTACTCGCTCGAGTAGCTTGCCTTAGCAAGTATGCATGCTCATCTCTAGTTGGGTTTTGACTTTTTCATTTTTCTATTTTTTTTTTTACTTTTTATTTTTATCTCACTAGGAAACTTGAATATCATCATTTTTTAGCATTCTTATAATACATTGCTATTATTCAGTACACCGGTGTGTTATAAAGCCAAAGGCTGAGCCTCATAGGCCACCATAATTGGCAGTCTCGGAGGCCATATTCAAATTTCCAGGTGTCATAGCAACACATCAGGACCAGATTGCAGGGGTCCAATGGGTGACAGAGGAAATCCTCTCCTTCTGTCAGTCTATTACATGCCGTGGTCACATTGGCTGCGGAATGTAAAGAGTTAAACACCAGGGATCAGCATTTTCTCTGGCCCCCGCTGGTTGAGCAAGTGCAAGGTTGTCATCTGACAGCCTAGCACCTGCTGCCCCTAGCATGGGAGATTCGTACCTGGCTTCTGATGCAGCGCCGTAAAAAGGTGATTGCATCAGAATAAAGCCCTCTGATGGCCCTGCTCAAAGGGCATATGGTTGGTCATTAAGGAGTTAAATTTACTGCTACTCAGCCAGCTTTTCTCGATTTTCCAGTTCAATCACTATAATACCTTGCTCTGGCTTTTTGAACACTGAAAGAACCAATCAGATAGGCAGCCTCCGGTCCCATCATTCCATCCCAGTAATTTAAATAGCAGCTGACATCACGGCAAGATGGACTGGGCCAGAAGACGGCTACAGATTGCAGTGGACGTGACGTCAGTGGAAGTGTGTATGGGACCATGTAGCTGGATGGAAAAGAGGTCAATTGGCATGACCGGATATTAACAGTAGCCTGGGACAATAATACATTTTCAGTTTTTCTCTATAGATATACTTTTTACCTTACTGAAATCCAACCATTTTAATGTTCCCTTGAAAGGCTTCCAATAAAAAGCTGAACCACGTCCACTTGTGCAAAGTGTAGAAATTAGTGGCAAGAATGCATAGACTTCTTTACTATCCCAGAGCACTAATGCAGAGCTGATGCTAAATTTATGAAGTTTGGTAACAATTAGACCTATATTTTACCAAGAAGTATTAGAGATATTTCCCAACTTTACCAGCAGACTTAAGTTTACTAAACATACATTTCTGTGGCTTCTTCATGTTGCAGTATCAGGTCTCCCAACTTCTTAGTTACAGATAAACTGTGCAAGAGTGAGTCATGACTTTGCAGTGTTGCTATAATTTTTTCTTCCAAAGCTGACAGTGTTATCATACTGTTCAAGCACTCCTGATGAAAGATGGGAGAGGGTGTTTAGTCTTTTTTTAAATAATTTATTTTTATAACAAAGCACAAATAGATAATTCTCAAAAATGACCTGTTTGACTTGTAATTGTTCATTTTTTAGTCTAGGCTTTTCCAGTACAACAAATCTGTCCAACAGCTGTTCTTCTAATCCTGCTCTGTCTTGGCAGAAATACAATATGGTACAAAAAGAGGCTATTTCTGGAGGTATTTCTTCTGGCATTTCGGTTGTATGTAGGTAAAGACGGAAAGAAGGATGGCATTCGACTTCATGTTCTCCGACCTGTAAAAAGGAGGAGACAATACAAGTCCTGTGTCATTAGTTGTTATACATTTGTGTCCGTTTAATATGATATTGCAATCTCTGTAGACATTTAGTGACATTACATGACATATGAAGATACATACCATCATTTTGAATGGCACATTATGCTGCAGAAATTCTCTTTTGGAACGGAGAATCTGGCTAAGGCGGACATCACGAGATAGGTTTTGTATTTCACAATAAGTCAGCAAAAGAGAATGTCCAACTGTCAGGCATGTATCCATCTCAGTGAGCTGAGCCTGAAATGATTCAATCACTGCTATTTACATTTGAAAACAAAGTTTAATATCTGTACCAACGCTATGCTCACTTTACATGAATTCTGATGTTGTTTATGTAAAGCAACATCTGGAGACCAAAGAATGGATAAATCATGATGCAATGAGATATTCAGGTATGAACAAATGGTAAAGTTACACAAAGCAACATTTCAGAACCTTTCATGAGACATCTCTAATGGATAAACTAGAGGATACCCACTGTACAGCCCCATGAATTGGATTCTTGGAGATCTACACTGCTTTCTGACAGGCAGAATGGGGAGCTATGTATAGATACAATCCATTGTAGCTGAGAAGGTGTTGAATATTCTTCAAAAATGATAGGCACCATGTTGGTGAATATGGCACACTACAATTCCATACTGGTGTGCTGCTTAAGAGTAGTAAATATGCATCATTTTATTAGAAATTAACTTTGCAACAGATACATTTTTCAACATTTCTGCATAAGTCAAATATTTTTTTTTTGCTTACATTGTACATTATTTCAAATACATCTTCAGGTAAGTAGGCTTTAATCCAATCAATAGCTTGTCCTGTGGGATCACTCACTAAGACCCAAGAATTACTGGCCATTGTATTAGAAAATATATATGAGTTATCCAAAGCAAGAGGGTTTGTTGGAAGTCCCCGGTTCTCCAAGGTCTTGATTTCAATCTAGAAAATATATAAAAAAGGGATGTGTTGTTGGCAACATTTTTACTGGACGTTTTAACACACAATGTACGTATGACCCAACCGTAAGTGCATTACCGGAGTCTGCATAAACTGAATGAGAGGAAGGTTCTTCAGAAGAGCTTTTTGTGGAAGCGGAAGACCACAACTCTCACATATTTTAAAAAGTAAATCTGTAACTTTCCTCCTAAATAAAACACAGCATGTCAGGAATATTGTTTACTATATTATTGTATAATATGTGTATCATTACTATTACTACAGCTTGTTAAAAGTCTTTTAAACATAATGTGTAACTTCTCACCTCCCATTCACACTGAGAGCAGGGCAATATGTGATAAAGGCTGCAGCTAGCACACAGTTTGTGAGTAGATCGCTAACATTACTTTGGTTCAGTTTCTCTCGCCATTCTCGTTCTTGTACCTCCAATCTTGAAAACATTAATGAAATCATATAGTTATTAAGTGTCCAGCTGACGGGTACACTATGTATCATATAATGATATGTAAATATTAACTGAAGTCTAATGAATTGCATAATTTATACTTTGAAATGATAAACTAATAACTAACCTGTCCAGCATGTTTACTGCTGCCTGTAGCTTCTCCTTCTGTGACTGCAATTCATCCTCAAGTTGATGTTTATGACTGACAGCAGTGTCATACTCTTCGTGGAGCTGTGTCATCTATCATCGGAAATAAATATTCAATTAAAAATGGATGTTTCAAGTAGCCTATGTACAGTACAAACCCCATGAAGCCTACAAAGTATCTTTAAAGGCCATCCAATGAGCCTGCACACGAAGAAAGCGCTAATAATTAGTAGGGTGTGCACAGTCCGCATTCCACACAACCAAGAATTTTATTGCGATATCTGATCTTGTGCGTTTTCCATATTTTTAATATATCTATCAAATAACAATATTATAAAGTCATGGCTTTAAATGTGACTACTAGAGATGAGCGAACACCAAAATGTTCGGGTGCTCGTTATTCGGAACGAACTTCCCGCGATGCTCGAGGGTTCGTTTCGAACAACGAACCCCATTGAAGTCAATGGGCGACCAGAACATTTTTGTATTTCGCCGATGCTCGCTAAGGTTTTCATGTGTGAAAATCTGGGCAATTCAAGAAAGTGATGGGGACAACACAGCAACGGATAGGGCAGGCGAGGGGCTACATGTTGGGCTGCATCTCAAGTTCACAGGTCCCACTATTAAGCCACAATAGCGGCAAGAGTGGGCCCCCCCCCTCCCAACAACTTTTACTTCTGAAAAGCCCTCATTAGCATGGCATACCTTTGCTAAGCACCACACTAGCTACAACAAAGCACAATCACTGCCTGCATGACACTCCACTGACACTTCTCCTGGGTTACATGCTGCCCAACCGCACCCCCTCCCCCCCACAGCGCACACCAAAGTGTCCCTGGGCAGCCTTCAGCTGCCCTCATGCCACACCACCCTCATGTCTATTTAGAATTGCGTCTGCCATGACGAGGGACCGCAGGCACACACTGCAGAGGTTGGCACGGCTAGGCAGCGACCCTCTTTAAACGTGGCGGAGCGATAGCCCACAATGCTGTACAGAAGCAATGAGAAATAGAATCCTGTGCCACCGCCATCAGGAGCTGCACACGTGGGCATAGCAATGGGGAACCTATGTGCCACACACTATTCATTCTGTCAAGGTGTCTGCATGCCCCAGTCAGACCGGGCTTTTTAATTCATAGACACAGGCAGGTACAACTCCCTATTGTGAAGTCCCTGTCGACCCACAGCATGGGTGGCTCCCTGGAACCCACCGGCGGTACACAGAAATATCCCATTGCATTGCCCAACACAGCTGAGGTAGTAATGTCGTGCTTAATGCAGGTGGGCTTCGGCCCACACTGCATGCCCCAGTCTGACTGGGGTTCTTTATAAGTGTACAGATGTAGTAAAAACTCCGTGTGCACCTACAGCATGGGTGGGTGCCAGGAAGCCACCGGCGGTACATAGAAATATCCCATTGCATTGCCCAACACAGCTGAGGTAGTAATGTTGTGCTTAACCCTTTCCAATCCAATTTGTATATGGTTTTCCTAGGGGGCTTACTCTTTTTCTGCCGTTATACAACGGCGCTGTATGCTGGCTAAAGCCAGTACTGCATGAGCTGACACGTAGGATAGGCTCCGACAGCAGAGAGGCTGGCAATATACAGTAAGAGAACCCCGACGGACGTCTACCAACAACGGAGCTGTACAGCCTTAAACCCTAATGTCTTCACAGGTCACACAGTGGACTGGAAAGGGTTAATGCAGGTGGGTTTCGGCCCACACTGCATGCCCCAGTCAGACTGGGTTTCTTTATAAGTGGAAACAGATGCATTTATAATTCCCTGTGGACCCACAGCATGGGTGGGTGCCAGGAAGCCACCGGCGGTACATAGAAATATCCCATTGCATTGCCCAACACAGCTGAGGTAGTAATGTCGTGCGTAATACAGGTGGGCTTCGGCCCACACTGCATGCCCCAGTCAGACTGGGGTTCTTTAGAAGTGTACAGATGTATTAAAAACTCCGTGTGCACCTACAGCATGGGTGGCTCCCTGGAACCCACCGGCGGTACATAAAAATATCCCATTGCATTGCCCAACACAGCTGAGGTAGTAATGTCGTGCTTAATGCAGGTGGGCTTCGGCCCACACTGCATGCCCCAGTCAGACTGGGGTTCTTTACAAGTGGACACATGTAGGTTAAACTCCCTGTGGACCCACTGCCTGGGTGGGTGCCAGGAAGCCACCGGCGGTACATAGAAATATCCCATTGCATTGCCCAACACAGCTGAGGTAGTAATGTCGTGCGTAATACAGGTGGGCTTCGGCCCACACTGCATGCCCCAGTCAGACTGGGGTTCTTTAGAAGTGTACAGATGTATTAAAAACTCCGTGTGCACCTACAGCATGGGTGGCTCCCTGGAACCCACCGGCGGTACATAAAAATATCCCATTGCATTGCCCAACACAGCTGAGGTAGTAATGTCGTGCTTAATGCAGGTGGGCTTCGGCCCACACTGCATGCCCCAGTCAGACTGGGGTTCTTTACAAGTGGACACATGTAGGTTAAACTCCCTGTGGACGCACTGCCTGGGTGGGTGCCAGGAAGCCACCGGCGGTACATAGAAATATCCCATTGCATTGCCCAACACAGCTGAGGTAGTAATGTCGTGCGTAATACAGGTGGGCTTCGGCCCACACTGCATGCCCCAGTCAGACGGGTTCTTTAGAAGTGTACAGATGTATTAAAAACTCAGTGTGCACCTACAGCATGGGTGGCTCCCTGGAACCCACCGGCGGTACATAAAAATATCCCATTGCATTGCCCAACACAGCTGAGGTAACGTCAGCTGTAATGCAGGTGGGCTAAAAATTAATTTGATTACACTGTAGGCGGGGTCCACAAAAATTGCTGTATCAACAGTACTAATGTACATCCCAAAAATTGGCCATGGCCAGCCAAGAGGGCAGGTGAAACCCATTAATCGCTTTGGTTAATGTGGCTTAAGTGGTAACTAGGCCTGGAGGCAGCCCAGTGTAACGAAAAATTGGTTCAAGTTAAAGTTCCAATGCTTTTAAGCGCATTGAAACTTATAAAAATTGTTCAGAAAAATTATTTGAGTGAGCCTTGTGGCCCTAAGAAAAATTGCCCGTTCAGCGTGATTACGTGAGGTTTCAGGAGGAGGAGCAGGAGGAGGAGGAATATTAGACACAGATTGATGAAGTAGAAATGTCCCCGTTTTGGATGGTGAGAGAGAACGTAGCTTCCATCCGCGGGTGCAGCCTACGTATTGCTTACGTATCGCTGCTGTCCGCTGGTGGAGAACAGAAGTCTGGGGAAATCCAGCCTTTGTTCATCTTGATGAGTGTTAGCCTGTCGGCACTGTCGGTTGACAAGCGGCTACGCTTATCTGTGATGATTCCCCCAGCCGCACTAAACACCCTCTCCGACAAGACGGTAGCCGCAGGACAAGCAAGCACCTCCAGGGCATACAGCGCGAGTTCAGGCCACGTGTCCAGCTTCGACACCCAGTAGTTGTAGGGGGCAGAGGCGTCACCAAGGATGGTCGTGCGATCCGCTACGTACTCCCTCACCATCCTTTTACAGTGCTCCCGCCGACTCAGCCGTGACTGGGGAGCGGTGACACAGTCTTGGTGGGGAGCCATAAAGCTGGCCAGGCCCTTAAAGACTGTTGCACTGCCTGGGATGTACATGCTGCTCGATCTACGCACATCCCCTGCTACCTTGCCCTCGGTACTGCGCCTTCTGCCACTAGCGCTGTCGGCTGGGAATTTTACCATCAGCTTGTCCGCAAGGGTCCTGTGGTATAGCAACACTCTCGAACCCCTTTCCTCTTCGGGAATCAGAGTGGGCAGGTTCTCCTTATACCGTGGGTCGAGCAGTGTGTACACCCAGTAATCCGTCGTGGCCAGAATGCGTGCAACGCGAGGGTCACGAGAAAGGCATCCTAACATGAAGTCAGCCATGTGTGCCAGGGTACCTGTACGCAACACATGGCTGTCTTCACTAGGAAGATCACTTTCAGGATCCTCCTCCTCCTCCTCCTCCTCCTCCTCAGGCCATACACGCTGAAAGGATGACAGGCAATCAGCCGGTGTACCGTCAGCAGCGGGCCAAGCTGTCTCTTCCCCCTCCTCCTCATCCTCCTCATGCTCCTCCTCCTCCTCCTGTACGCGCTGAGAAATAGACAGGAGGGTGCCCTGACTATCCAGCGGCATACTGTCTTCCCCCGCCCCCGTTTCTGAGCGCAAAGCAGCTGCCTTTATGGTTTGCAGGGAATTTCTCAAGATGCATAGCAGAGGAATGGTGACGCTAATGATTGTAGCATCGCCGCTCACCACCTGGGTAGACTCCTCAAAATTACCAAGGACATGGCAGATGTCTGCCAACCAGGCCCACTCTTCTGAAAGAAATTGAGGAGGCTGACTCCCACTGCGCCGCCCATGTTGGAGTTGGTATTCGACTATAGCTCTACGTTGTTCATAGAGCCTGGCCAACATGTGGAGCGTAGAGTTCCACCGTGTGGGCACGTCGCACAGCAGTCGGTGCACTGGCAGCTTAAAGTGATGTTGCAGGGTGCGCAGGGTGGCAGCGTCCGTGTGGGACTTGCGGAAATGTGCGCAGAGGCGGCGCGCCTTTACGAGCAGGTCTGACAAGCGTGGGTAGCTTTTCAGAAAGCGCTGAACCACCAAATTAAAGACGTGGGCCAGGCATGGCACGTGCGTGAGGCTGCCGAGCTGCAGAGCCGCCACCAGGTTACGGCCGTTGTCACACACGACCATGCCCGGTTGGAGGCTCAGCGGCGCAAGCCAGCGGTCGGTCTGCTGTGTCAGACCCTGCAGCAGTTCGTGGGCCGTGTGCCTCTTACCGCCTAAGCTGAGTAGTTTCAGCACGGCCTGCTGACGCTTGCCCACCGCTGTGCTGCCACACCGCGCGACACCGACTGCTGGCGACATGCTGCTGCTAACACATCTTGATTGCGAGACAGAGGAGGAGGAGGAGGAGGGTGCTTTAGTGGAGGAAGCATACACCTCCGCAGATACCACCACCGAGCTGGGGCCCGCAATTCTGGGGGTGGGTAGGACGTGAGCGGTCCCAGGCTCTGACTCTGTCCCAGCCTCCACTAAATTCACCCAATGTGCCATCAGGGAGATGTAGTGGCCCTGCCCGCCTGTGCTTGTCCACGTGTCCGTAGTTAAGTGGACCGTGGCAGTAACCGCGTTGGTGAGGGCGCGTACAATGTTGCGGGAGACGTGGTCGTGCAGGGCTGGGACGGCACATCGGGAAAAGTAGTGGCGACTGGGAACTGAGTAGCGCGGGGCCGCCGCCTCCATGATACTTTTGAAGGACTCCGTTTCCACAACCCTATACGGCAGCATCTCAAGGCTGATGAATTTTGCTATGCGGACGGTTAACGTTTGAGCGTGCGGGTGTGTGGCGGCGTACTTGCGCTTGCGCTCCAACAGTTGCGCAAGCGACGGCTGGACGGTGCGCTGAACTACACTGCTGGATGGGGCCGAGGACAGCGGAGGTGAGGGTGTGGGTGCAGGCCAGGAGACGGTAGTGCCTGTGTCCTGAGAGGGGGGTTGCATCTCAGTGGCAGGTTGGGGCACAGGGGGAGAGGCAGGGGTGCAAACCGGAGGCGCTGAACGGCCTTCGTCCCACCTTGCGGGGTGCTTGGCCATCATATGTCTGCGCATGGTGGTGGTGGTGAGGCTGTTGGTGTTGGCTCCCCGGCTGAGCTTTGTGCGACAAAGGTTGCACACCACTGTTCGTCGGTCGTCAGGCGTCTCTGTGAAAAACTGCCAGACCTTAGAGCACCTCGGCCTCTGCAGGGTGGCATGGCGCGAGGGGGCGCTTTGGGAAACACTTGGTGGATTATTCGGTCTGGCCCTGCCTCTACCCCTGGCCACCGCACTGCCTCTTGCAACCTGCCCTGCTGATGCCCTTGACTCCCCCTCTGAAGACCTGTCCTCCTGAGTAAGCGTTGCACACCAGGTGGGGTCAGTCACCTCATCGTCCTGCTGCTCTTCCTCCGAATCCTCTGTGCGCTGCTCCCTCGGACTTACTGCCCTTACTACTACCTCACTGCAAGACAACTGTGTCTGATCGTCATCGTCCTCCTCACCCACAGAAAGTTGTTGAGACAGTTGGCGGAAGTCCCCAGCCTCTTCCCCCGGTCCCCGGGAACTTTCGAATGGTTGGGCATCAGTGACGATAAACTCCTCTGGTGGGAGAGGAACCGCTGCTGCCCAATCTAAGCAGGGGCCCGAGAACAGTTCCTGGGAGTGTTCCCGCTCCTGAGCAGGTGTTATTGTAGTGGAGTGAGGAGGCTGGGAGGAAGGAGGAGCAGCAGACAGAGGATTCGGTTTGGCAGCAGTGGACGGCGCAGAACTGCGGGTAGACGATAGGTTGCTCGAAGCACTTTCTGCCATCCAGGACAGGACCTGCTCACACTGCTCATTTTCTAATAACCGTCTCCCGCGTGGACCCATTAATTGGGCGATGAATGTGGGGACGCCAGAAACGTGCCTCTCTCCTAATCGCGCAGCAGTCGGCTGCGACACACCGGGATCAGGAGCTCGGGCTGTGCCCACACCCTGAATTGGCCCTCCGTGTCCTCGGCCGCGTCCACGTCCTCTAGGCCTACCCCTACCCCTCAGCATGCTGTATTACCAGTGATTTGATTTCACAGGCAGGAAATAAATTGGCGCAAGACTGCAGGCCAAATATAATTTTTGCCCTTTTTGGAAAACGAAAGGCCCCACTGCCTCTAGTGAATGAATTATCTAAGTTTAATAACTGTGCTGTGTCCCTGCTAATGTGTCACAGAACGTGAGGGTAGCAGAGTTATTATAACTCTGGCAGAGCAGGTATTTTTTTCCCAATTAAGGAAAGCAAATGGCGAAGCCAGCAGTAAAGCGTAGCTGGGTGCGTCTGATTTAGCAATGTTGTTCACGCAGCTCACACGTGTCCACAGCCCTTAGGACGGACAGAGGCTGGACAAATAGATTTGTTTTCAGTTTTTTTCCACCAAAAGGCAGCACTGCGTATATTCAATGAACATGAGAAGTTTAATAACTGTGCTGTGTCCCTGCTTATGTGTCACAGAACGTGAGGGTAGCAGAGTTATTATAACTCTGGCAGAGCAGGTATTTTTTTCCCAATTAAGGAAAGCAAATGGCGAAGCCAGCAGTAAAGCGTAGCTGGGTGCGTCTGATTTAGCAATGTTGTTCACGCAGCTCACACGTGTCCACAGCCCTTAGGACGTACAGAGGCTGGACAAATAGATTTGTTTTCAGTTTTTTTCCACCAAAAGGCAGCACTGCGTATATTCAATGAACATGAGAAGTTTAATAACTGTGCTGTGTCCCTGCTTATGTGTCACAGAACGTGAGGGTAGCAGAGTTATTATAACTCTGGCAGAGCAGGTATTTTTTTCCCAATTAAGGAAAGCAAATGGCGAAGCCAGCAGTAAAGCGTAGCTGGGTGCGTCTGATTTAGCAATGTTGTTCACGCAGCTCACACGTGTCCACAGCCCTTAGGACGGACAGAGGCTGGACAAATAGATTTGTTTTCAGTTTTTTTCCACCAAAAGGCAGCACTGCGTATATTCAATGAACATGAGAAGTTTAATAACTGTGCTGTGTCCCTGCTTATGTGTCACAGAACGTGAGGGTAGCAGAGTTATTATAACTCTGGCAGAGCAGGTATTTTTTTCCCAATTAAGGAAAGCAAATGGCGAAGCCAGCAGTAAAGCGTAGCTGGGTGCGTCTGATTTAGCAATGTTGTTCACGCAGCTCACACGTGTCCACAGCCCTTAGGACGGACAGAGGCTGGACAAATAGATTTGTTTTCAGTTTTTTTCCACCAAAAGGCAGCACTGCGTATATTCAATGAACATGAGAAGTTTAATAACTGTGCTGTGTCCCTGCTTATGTGTCACAGAACGTGAGGGTAGCAGAGTTATTATAACTCTGGCAGAGCAGGTATTTTTTTCCCAATTAAGGAAAGCAAATGGCGAAGCCAGCAGTAAAGCGTAGCTGGGTGCGTCTGATTTAGCAATGTTGTTCACGCAGCTCACACGTGTCCACAGCCCTTAGGACGGACAGAGGCTGGACAAATAGATTTGTTTTCAGTTTTTTTCCACCAAAAGGCAGCACTGCGTATATTCAATGAACATGAGAAGTTTAATAACTGTGCTGTGTCCCTGCTTATGTGTCACAGAACATGAGGGTAGCAGAGTTATTATAACTCTGGCAGAGCAGGTATTTTTTTCCCAATTAAGGAAAGCAAATGGCGAAGCCAGCAGTAAAGCGTAGCTGGGTGCGTCTGATTTAGCAATGTTGTTCACGCAGCTCACACGTGTCCACAGCCCTTAGGACGGACAGAGGCTGGACAAATAGATTTGTTTTCAGTTTTTTTCCACCAAAAGGCAGCACTGCGTATATTCAATGAACATGAGAAGTTTAATAACTGTGCTGTGTCCCTGCTTATGTGTCACAGAACGTGAGGGTAGCAGAGTTATTATAACTCTGGCAGAGCAGGTATTTTTTTCCCAATTAAGGAAAGCAAATGGCGAAGCCAGCAGTAAAGCGTAGCTGGGTGCGTCTGATTTTTACAGGTTGCAGACGCAGCTCACACGTGTCCACCGGCGTTAGGCCGGACAGAGGCAGGACAAATTTAATTATTTTCCGTTTTTTGGCACCAAAAGGCAGCACTGCGTATATTCAATGAATAATAACTGTGTTGTGGCCCTGCCTACACAATTCTTTCCCTGCAGTATCAATGGAGGGTGCAATGCTCTGCAGAGGCGATTTTGAGAAGCAAAAAAAAATGCAGCACAGCTAACAGCAGCCTGGACAGTACTGCACACGGATAAATATGGCCCTAGAAAGGACCGTTGAGGTTCTTGAAGGCTACACTCACTCCTAACACTCTCCCTGCCTATGCAGCACTTCTGTCCCTAATGCCGGGTGCAATGCTCTGCACTGCCGATTTTGAGAAAAAAAAAATTTGCCACTGCTAACAGCAGCCAACACACAGCTATCAGTGGCCCTAATAAGGACCTTTGGGGGGTCTTGAAGCCTACACTAACTACCAATTCTTTCCCTACAGCAGCTCCGGTACAAACAGCACTGTCCCTCATCTAACTCACCAGGCATCTGAGGTGAGCCGCGGGAGGGGACGACTTTTATGTTCGGGTGACACCTGATCTTCCCAGCCACTCACAGCAGGGGGGTGGTATAGGGCTTGAACGTCACAGGGGGAAGTTGTAATGCCTTCCCTGTCTTTCAATTGGCCAGAAAAGCGCGCAAACGTCTCAGGGAAGTAAGTGAAAGTAACCCGAACACCGCATGGTGTTCGTTACGAATAACGAACATCCCGAACACCCTAATATTCGCACGAATATCAAGCTCGGACGAACGCGTTCGCTCATCTCTAGTGACTACCAATTTACAAGTGTGATGGGATATTGTTACATTTTTTGTTGAAAAATCTATTATATAAAATCATTAAAAAAAAAAAAAACAAATAGAAAAAATCTAAAAATATATTAAACGCTTTCTTGGTAGATTCCTGTAACTAATGTTCACAGAACTTGATTTTAGAATTCTGAGGTACAACTAAATTCCCCTTCAAACAGCAATATTTGCGTCAGTGTTTTGTTGAGTATTTCTAAGCCAAAACTAGAAGTGGGTCCAAAACGTGGAGGTGGGGGGATTCCCCCCCCCCCATTATACTTCTCTTTGGGTAGGATCGAGTCCTGGTTTGGCTTACAAGTACAGATGCCAATACTGGCAAAACACTGCCATATGAAGGCTTAAATTTGAGACAGCTTATGTAAGTTAAGGGTGCCTTCAAGAAAATCGTGCAAGATTTGTGCGTTGTGAGACGCCCAAATCTTGCATTAATATGAAACCCATTCACATTAGTGATGCTTTCCTGCATGGCACCATGATGCAGCGCTATGCAGAGAAAAAAATAGCAGCATGTCCTATCGTTCTGTGGGATCCCCCATTGTTTTCAATTGGGCCGGCGGCAGCAGCAGCGCTGGCCCTGTTGACAACAATGGCAGAGCTCTGCGATACTCTGCGGCAGCTGTGACAGCCACGGCGGGGGATTTCTTCATCCCCACAGTGATACGAGGCTGTTTACACATAAAAACGCCTTACATCCAGAGGTTTCACATGGATGGCAGGGCGATATCAGGCCGTGATTCATGGCCCAATATTGCCCTTGCCAGTGTGAAGGAGCCCTAACTGTGACTGAATAGTGATTCACTCTTTTTTTTGCCAATTAACTATACCATCACACAGAGATCGGGTGAATTAATGTTCAGATGAATATTCATTCCTTTTTATTGGTCTGTGTAAAGGCCTATAAAGCTTTCCACCTCACCCCCCCAAAATCTGCTCCTGTATATTGGTCGGTCTATCTATCTATCTATCTATCTATGACAGCTTATTCTAAAAAGCCATCTGAAAGTACAGATACATTTTAACTTCATATCTTCTATGGAAGGAGAGCAAGAAATTGGTGAATAATGATGAAATTCTCTTAATGGTATTAAAGGGAGTACAGAATATGTTTGCAACAATATATTTATCTGAACTAAATATGAACTGTTACCTCTTTTTGGAGAAGAGGAAGATCATCTGCTGTGAGTGTCCTCAGTGCCTGATGATATAACGCAGATGGCTCGTCTTCAAAGCTCTTTAGCATCTAAATAATGTATGCATTTAATTAACTTAATATAACATTAATAATCTGCATTGCATTGACTTTTATGTTCAGTAAATTGCCTAAATAATGTTTTGATTAGACTCTAACTGACTAAAGATATGTGTAAACAATTAAACTGGCCTGGAAAACATACCATACAGTAACTGTAAAGATTCCTCCCTGGATTACAAAGCGCTTTTAACTATATAATACTGTGGACACATGCCATTATATTTATATTTTTCATGTATTTATTCACATTCCTGTGTTTTTTTTCTCTATATATTTACTTTATACTTAGTATACAGTACATAATGAAGAAAAAGATCATCTGCTGTGAGTGTGCTCAGTGCCTGATGATATAACACAACTGGCTCTTCTTCAAAGCTCTATAGGATGTAAATAAAGCATGCATCTAATTATTTGGATATAACATTAAGATGTGCATTGCATTTGGTTTAATGCTTAATAAGTTGCTTAAATGATGTTTTGATTACAGTCTTACTGGCAAAATATATGAGTAAACTATTAAATTGCCCTTGAAAACATAGCATATACAGTAAAGCCTTCTCTCTGGATTACTACTTATATTTACTTTATATAAAGTATACAGTGCTTGACGAACAGTAATAGTGCTTTTACACGGGCCAATAGTCCAGCCTGAACGTTATTTTGAACGCTTATTTGCCTGATAATTTGGCCATGTAAAAGAATCAACAATTAGCTGATGAACGAGCCAATGCTCAGTTTCAGCGGGCATAAAAAGGCTCATTGATCTTCTGTACTTCACCATGTATGAACGGGGAGATGTACAACCAACCTATGAACGGAATTACAATCATTCATCCCCATAAACCAAATCTCAGCCCATATGGAGAAAAATGAAACAAACGCTGATCAATATGTATTTCGATCAGTGATTGTTAGTTAGACTGGATCGAGAACTCGGTCAGTCTAAAAGGACCTTTACATTTCAGTCATTAAGACCTGCCACGTAAATTTCAGTTTATATCAAATTCTACACACCCCATGTTTTTGTTAAAAAATCTGACAAAGATGAATTAATCCAGATTCATTTCCACCTTCATTGTGACCCATTATCTGTACAATCCCATTGAAAAACAAACTGAAATTATTTAGGCTGGATTCGCATGGGCGTATGCGCATATATGAACTCATTTGCGCTATGTATTTAGACATTGGGTGTTGCATTTTGAATGTGCCTCTGCGTTTTTTACTGAACTTTTTGCAGGTGCATAATTTGGCCATAATTCCAAAACATGTTTGGCACAAAGCCAACACTGCGCATCACCAAAAGAACACCATACCCACCGTGAAGCATGGTGGAGGCAGCATTATGCTTTGGGGATGTTTTTCTGTTGCCGGAACTGCGGCTTTAGTCGAAGAGGAGGTAATTATGAACAGTTCCAAATGTCAGCCTATTTTGGCACAAAACCATTAGGCCTCTACTAAAAACTGAAGATACCCGACTTTAAACTGTACTAGCTGGCAGGCCAAATTAGGTACATTCATCACTGGCTCTTTGATTCAGACCTCCCAAACTCAAAACATTGTTAAGTTTTAGCTGGTTTGATGTAAAGTGCCACTCAACTGAAGCAATGGAAACGTGTTCTCTGGAGCGATGAATCAGGTTTTATTATCTGATAGATGAACATGGGTTTGGCAAATGCCTGGAAAACGTTATCTACTGGAAGGATAGTGCCTTTTATAAAATTTGGATGATGGTATGCTGCTGCCTTTCAGTGTCTGGGCTAGGTCCCTTATTTCTAGTTCATGGTAAAGTTAATGCTAAAGTATACAAAAAGACTTCAGACAGTCATATACATCCAACTTTGTTGCAAAAGTTTGGGGAAAGCCCTTTACTGTTCCAATGTACCTTTGTCCCATGGACAAAGTGAGGTTCATAGAGACATGCTTTCATGCATTTGGTGTGGAAGAATTCAAAATGTTGCTTCTAATTTGCAGCAAAACAAAATTTAAATCAATCCTTTCTTTTCCCCATTCCGAAAATGGCCATACACAATAAATGAAAGTCAGTTGAATCCACCTATTTCCAATTCTGATTTCCATGGTGGCCCAACGCTCACCTGACAGCAAATAATGAAGGTAAGAAGGAGTGGGTATATTGTACTTCAAAGCCACCACTGGAGGTGTCAAATAGCCGGTTATTTGCCTTTCCCTATTACAAAAATGCAATACAGAATACAAAAATGCGTGCCCATGTATTGGGGTGAGGTTAGGAGTCGTAGTTGTCTGCCAACAGCTATCTAGAGTGTATGGCTGGCTTAAAACCATCACTCAGAGTAAGCACTCTGAAGGAAAGAATGATGGTTTCATCAATAACTTAGCATTTTGTCATACACTCACTTCTTTGTCTTGTGCCTCTTTTAATATGAGATCTTCTTTCTCTCTTTCAAAGTTGAACAGCTTTTTCTGGCATTCTTTTAAGGGTGCTGAAAGTCGAGTGTACTCTACAATGGCAACAACAAATGCCACCAAAGATGCTGCATCCTCTAAGCTGTATCGGGCTGTTGCTATAGTGATTCCTCCTCCTTTTGTACCTTTACTTTTGCTATGATCAATATGTGAATATTTTTTGGCAGGAGTGATGGATTGAACAGTTGCATCTGAAAAGGTTAAAGTCCAATGTGAGGTAAAAGTCTTGAATATTAGCAATCTAATTTAGTTAGCTAAATTATTAACTTAAAGACTACCTGCACTTTTTTTTCCTAAATGTACAGAATAGACGATACTAAGCATTTTTACAATATTTTTTATTAGCATATTTTGTACATTGTTAAGTTTTAGCTGGTTTGATGTAAAGTGCCACTCAACTGAAGCAATGGAAACGTGTTCTCTGGAGCGATGAATCAGGTTTTATTATCTGATAGATGAACATGGGTTTGGCAAATGCCTGGAAAACGTTATCTACTGGAAGGATAGTGCCTTTTATAAAATTTGGATGATGGTATGCTGCTGCCTTTCAGTGTCTGGGCTAGGTCCCTTATTTCTAGTTCATGGTAAAGTTAATGCTAAAGTATACAAAAAGACTTCAGACAGTCATATACATCCAACTTTGTTGCAAAAGTTTGGGGAAAGCCCTTTACTGTTCCAATGTACCTTTGTCCCATGGACAAAGTGAGGTTCATAGAGACATGCTTTCATGCATTTGGTGTGGAAGAATTCAAAATGTTGCTTCTAATTTGCAGCAAAACAAAATTTAAATCAATCCTTTCTTTTCCCCATTCCGAAAATGGCCATACACAATAAATGAAAGTCAGTTGAATCCACCTATTTCCAATTCTGATTTCCATGGTGGCCCAACGCTCACCTGACAGCAAATAATGAAGGTAAGAAGGAGTGGGTATATTGTACTTCAAAGCCACCACTGGAGGTGTCAAATAGCCGGTTATTTGCCTTTCCCTATTACAAAAATGCAATACAGAATACAAAAATGCGTGCCCATGTATTGGGGTGAGGTTAGGAGTCGTAGTTGTCTGCCAACAGCTATCTAGAGTGTATGGCTGGCTTAAAACCATCACTCAGAGTAAGCACTCTGAAGGAAAGAATGATGGTTTCATCAATAACTTAGCATTTTGTCATACACTCACTTCTTTGTCTTGTGCCTCTTTTAATATGAGATCTTCTTTCTCTCTTTCAAAGTTGAACAGCTTTTTCTGGCATTCTTTTAAGGGTGCTGAAAGTCGAGTGTACTCTACAATGGCAACAACAAATGCCACCAAAGATGCTGCATCCTCTAAGCTGTATCGGGCTGTTGCTATAGTGATTCCTCCTCCTTTTGTACCTTTACTTTTGCTATGATCAATATGTGAATATTTTTTGGCAGGAGTGATGGATTGAACAGTTGCATCTGAAAAGGTTAAAGTCCAATGTGAGGTAAAAGTCTTGAATATTAGCAATCTAATTTAGTTAGCTAAATTATTAACTTAAAGACTACCTGCACTTTTTTTTCCTAAATGTACAGAATAGACGATACTAAGCATTTTTACAATATTTTTTATTAGCATATTTTGTACATTAAAAAAAAAACACTTCTGCTATGCAGCTAGTCGAAGAGAAATTTGTTAATACCTAGCTGCATAACAGGCATAACAGTAGATGGCGCTGCATCCAGATGTGTCTGCACCTAATCTCAATAGAACAGATGTAGACACAAGAGTTCTGTTGTGTATAACAGTGTATGAAGAAGACTCTGTTAGGCTGGGGTCACATGGAACGGCGAACTCGCAGAAATTTTGCGGAATGACCGCGCCAAAAAAATCGCAAGATTTCCGCGGGATAAGTGCAGCTTCAAAACCCGCAGCCTATAGCCACGTGTTTTGAAGTGGTTTTGCTGCCTGCATTTCCACTGCGGCCATCTCCTCCCATAGAGAGGAGAGAGGCCGCTGCGGAAATGAAAAAAAATTGACATGCTGCGTATTTGTTTTCCGCACAGCTTGGCTGCAGCGTGTGGATGAGATTTTTGCAAAATCTCGTCCACTTTGCTGGCTAATTCCGTGATTAGGAGCCGCGGGCAGAATTGCCCTGCGGATATTCCGCACAGAAATTCCACTGCAATTATACTTATTTATCTGTAATGTTGTGGCCCTACTCTGTCTCGCCACCCCCATGTACCTTACTGTCCTCCCCACTCATATGCCGCCACTGCCCTGGGCGCTGTGAAGGGAAAACGTTCTGTGCTCCAGACGGTTCATTCCTCTCACAGCGTGCCCACTCCATGCCTGACCCGATATGCTGACAAGGGTTCTCAGTGTAAGGTTGTGCACAGGGTCAGGGAAAATCCACATCACCATTACACACTAAATGGAAAATTGTTGTGCAAAACAGTGAGACTATGGGACTCTCTGCCTCAGGACATGGTGATGGCAAATTTGATAAAAGAGTTCAAGAGGGGCCTTGCCACCTTTCTTGAGTGTTACAATATTACATGTAATAATCACTAATTACTTCAGAAGAGTTGTTGTTCCATGGATTATTCCGGTTGCCAGACTTGAAGTCAGGAAGCATTTTTCCCCCTTAAATGAGGGAAATTGGCTTGTACCTCATTGGGCTTTTTTGCCTTCATCTGGATCAACATTGGAGGAATATTAGGCTGAACTAGATGGACATATGTTTTTTGTCAGTCTAACATACTATATTACTGTGTGCAGGTTCTGGACTTTGGGATTTGAGCACATTGTCTATCAGTACAGAAAGCATAAAGACATATTATTCACATGCCCCTCCATATGCAGCCATCTTATAGATGGGAACGTTGTCCATACCACACAAAAAAATGGTTATACAAGGGTGTCTGGCTTCAATAATACTGAAAGCCAAGGCACTACAACAATAAAGACTATATCAGTAAGTGGAAAATAAACATAGTTCAAACCCCTTTTTTTAAATTAGCTAAAAAGTGGCCAACCCCTTCAAGAGTATAGCATCTTGAATATTAATTATACTTACAAGGAGCAGCATTTTCCAACAAGGAACCTTCACCAGTAACTCCGTGGGACCCCTCTTTAGCTTTGCCAAGGTAGGCCTCAACATCTTTCAAGGTCTCGTCTGGAAGCCCGTCTTCCAGCTCGGCAATCCTAGTTAGAAATTTGAACACTATGAACCATTATGATCACTAGCTGCACACTAGAGATGAGCGAGCACCAAAATGCTCGGGTGCTCGTTACTCGGGATGAACTTTTCGCGATGCTCGAGGGTTCGTTTCGAGTAACGAACCCCATTGAAGTCAATGGGCGACCCGAGCATTTTTGTATTTCGCCGATGCTCGCTAAGGTTTCCTTGTGTGAAAATCTGGGCAATTCAAGAAAGTGATGGGAACGACACAGCAACGGATAGGGCAGGCGAGGGGCTACATGTTGGTCTGCATCTCAAGTTCACAGGTCCCACTATTAAGCCACAATAGCGGCAAGAGTGGGCCCCCCCCCCTCCCAAAAACTTTTACTTCTGAAAAGCCCTCATTAGCATGGCATACCTTTGCTAAGCACCACACTACCTCCAACAAAGCACAATCACTGCCTGCATGACACTCCACTGCCACTTCTCCTGGGTTACATGCTGCCCAACCGCCCCCCTCCCCCCCACAGCGCACACCAAAGTGTCCCTGCGCAGCCTTCAGCTGCCCTCATGCCACACCACCCTCATGTCTATTTAGAAGTGCGTCTGCCATGAGGAGGAACCGCAGGCACACACTGCAGAGGGTTGGCACGGCTAGGCAGCGACCCTCTTTTAAAGGGGCGGGGCGATAGCCCACAATGCTGTACAGAAGCAATGAGAAATAGAATCCTGTGCCAACGCCATCAGGAGCTGCACACGTGGGCATAGCAATGGGGAACCTATGTGCCACACACTATTCATTCTGTCAAGGTGTCTCTGTATGCCCCAGTTAGACCGGGCTTTTTAATTCATAGACACAGGCAGGTACAACTCCCTATTGTGAAGTCCCTGTCGACCGACAGCATGGGTGGCTCCCTGGAACCCACCGGCGATACACAAAAATATCCCATTGCATTGCCCAACACAGCTGAGGTAGTAATGTCGTGCTTAATGCAGGTGGGCTTCGGCCCACACTGCATGCCCCAGTCAGACTGGGGTTCTTTACAAGTGGACACATGTAGGTTAAACTCCGTGTGCACCTACAGCATGGGTGGCTCCCTGGAACCCACCGACGATACACAAAAATATCCCATTGCATTGCCCAACACAGCTGAGGTAGTAATGTCATGCTTAATGCAGGTGGGCTTCGGCCCACCCTGCATGCCCCAGTCAGACTGGGGTTCTTTACAAGTGGAAACAGATGCATTTATAATTCCCTGTGGACCCACAGCATGGGTGGATGCCAGGAAGCCACCGGCGGTACATAGAAATATCCCATTGCATTGCCCAACACAGCTGAGGTAGTAATGTCGTGCATAATGCAGGTGGGCTTCAGCCCACACTGCATGCCCCAGTCAGACTGGGGTTCTTTACAAGTGGACACATGTAGGTTAAACTCCGTATGCACCTACAGCATGGGTGGCTCCCTGGAACCCACCGGCGATACACAAAAATATCCCATTGCATTGCCCAACACAGCTGAGGTAGTAATGTCGTGCTTAATGCAGGTGGGCTTCGGCCCACACTGCATGCCCCAGTCAGACTGGTAATATGTACCTTAACAGTAACCGCGTTGGTGGTAATGTGGTGGTGACTGCGGACCTAGTAGCACGGTTTTATTTTGTTGGTTTTCGGAATGTGGCCAGGATTAAGTGGGCCGTGGCGGGGGATGTTTTTGAGGCACTACGTGTCCTCTCCACGTGTCCGTGGTTATATGCACCTTAACAGTAACAGCGTTGGTGGGAAATGGCCTCGCCGCCATCATGTCTTTGGGAAGCCTCTGTTTCCACACCCCAGAGACATACCATTAGCAGCGGTATAGGCAGAGCCCAGAATTAGTAACATTTCAGCCGTAGCATTAGCGACAGGCCCCACTAACATATCACTAGCAGCATTATAGGGGGAGCACAGTCTTAGTTCCATTTCAGTAATAGTAGCAGCCTACACAGGCCCCAGTAACAATTCCGAAGCAGCAGTATAGTGGGAGCGCAGTCTTCGTTCCATTTCAGTAATAGTAGCAGCCTACACAGGCCCCAGGAACAATTCCGAAGCAGCAGTACAGTGGGAGCGCAGTCTTAGTTCCATTTCAGTAGCTGCAGTATAGCCAAGGCCCAAGTTACATTTATGTAGCTAAAGTGTAGGCCAACCCCACACACACTTCTGTACCATGAGTGCAGGCGAAGAACATACAAATTGCTATGATTACACTGTAGGTGAGGGCCCCAAAACATTGGTGTACCAACAGTACTAATGTACCTCAGTAAAAATTGGCCATGCCCAACCAAGATGGCAGGTGAAACCCATTAATCGCTTTGGTTAATGTGGCTTAAGTGGTAACTAGGCCTGGAGGCAGCCCAGTTTAACTAAAAATTGGTTCAAGTTAAAGTTTCAACGCTTTTAAGAGCATTAAAACATATAAAAATTGTTTAGAAAAATTAGATGAGTGAGCCTTGTGGCCCTAAGAAAAATTGCCCGTTCAGCGTGATTACGCGAGGTTTCAGGAGGAGGAGCAGGAGGAGGAATATTAGACACAGATTGATGAAGCAGAAATGTCCCCGTTTTGGATGGTGAGAGAGAACGTAGCTTCCATCCGCGGGTGCAGCCTACGTATTGCTTACGTATCGCTGCTGTCCGCTGGTGGAGAAGAGAAGTCTGGGGAAATCCAGGCTTTGTTCATCTTGATGAGTGTTAGCCTGTCGGCACTGTCAGTTGACAGGCGGGTACGCTTATCTGTGATGATTCCCCCAGCCGCACTAAACACCCTTTCCGACAAGACGCTAGCCGCAGGACAAGCAAGCACCTCCAGGGCATACAGCGCTAGTTCAGGCCACGTGTCCAGCTTCGACACCCAGTAGTTGTAGGTGGCAGAGGCGTCACGGAGGACGGTCGTGCGATCGGCTACGTACTCCCTCACCATCCTTTTACAGTGCTCCCGCCGACTCAGCCTTGACTGGGGAGCGGTGACACAGTCTTGGTGGGGAGCCATAAAGCTGTCCAGGCCCTTAAAGACTGTTGCACTGCCTGGGCTGTACATGCTGCTCGATCTCCGCACCTCCCCTGCTACCTGGCCCTCGGAACTACGCCTTCTGCCACTACCGCTGTCGGATGGGAATTTTACCATCAGCTTGTCCGCCAGGGTCCTGTGGTATAGCAACACTCTCGAACCCCTTTCCTCTTCGGGAATGAGAGTGGGAAGGCTCTCCTTATAGCGTGAGTCGAGCAGTGTGTACACCCAGTAATCCGTAGTGGCCAGAATGCGTGTAACGCGAGGGTCACGAGAAAGGCATCCTAACATGAAGTCAGCCATATGTGCCAGGGTACCTGTACGCAACACATGGCTGTCCGCACTAGGAAGATCACTTTCAGGATCCTCCTCCTCCTCCTCCTCAGGCCATACACGCTGAAATGAGGACAGGCAAGCAGCATGGGTACCGTCAGCAGTGGGCCAAGCTGTCTCTTCCCCCTCCTCCTCATCCTCCTCATGCTCCTCCTCCTGAACGCGCTGAGATATAGACAGGAGGGTGCTCTGACTATCCAGCGACATACTGTCTTCCCCCGGCTCTGTTTCCGAGCGCAAAGCGGCTGCCTTTATGGTTTGCAGGGAACTTCTCAAGATGCATAGCAGAGGAATGGTGACGCTAATGATTGTAGCATCGCCGCTCACCACCTGGGTAGACTGCTCAAAGTTTCGAAGGACCTGGCAGATGTCTGCCAACCAGGCCCACTCTTCTGAAAAGAATTGAGGAGGCTGACTCCCACTGCGCCGCCCATGTTGGAGTTGGTATTCCACTATAGCTCTACGCTGCTCATAGAGCCTAGCCAACATGTGGAGCGTAGAGTTCCACCGTGTGGGCACGTCGCACAGCAGTCGGTGCACTGGCAGATTAAACCGATGTTGCAGGGTGCGCAGGGTGGCAGCGTCCGTGTGGGACTTGCGGAAATGTGCGCAGAGCCGGCGCACCTTTACGAGCAGGTCTGACAAGCGTGGGTAGCTTTTCAGAAAGCGCTGAACCACCAAATTAAAGACGTGGGCCAGGCATGGCACGTGCGTGAGGCTGCCGAGCTGCAGAGCCGCCACCAGGTTACGGCCGTTGTCACACACGACCATGCCCGGTTGGAGGCTCAGCGGCGCAAGCCAACGGTCGGTCTGCTCTGTCAGACCCTGCAGCAGTTCGTGGGCCGTGTGCCTCCTATCTCCTAAGCTGAGTAGTTTCAGCACGGCCTGCTGACGCTTGCCCACCGCTGTGCTGCCACGCCGCGCGACACCGACTGCTGGCGACGTCCTGCTGCTGCTGACACATCTAGATTGCGAGACAGAGGTTGAGGAGGAGGAGGAGGAGGGTGCTTTAGTGGAAGAAGCATACACCGCCGAACATACCACCACCGAGCTGGGGCCCGCAATTCTGGGGGTGGGTAGGACGTGAGCGGTCCCAGGCTCTGACTCTGTCCCAGCCTCCACTAAATTCACCCAATGTGCCGTCAGGGAGATGTAGTGGCTCTGCCCGCCTGTGCTTTTCCACGTGTCCGTAGTTAAGTGGACCTTGCCACTAACCGCATTGGTGAGGGTGCGTACAATGTTGCGGGAGACGTGGTCGTGCAGGGCTGGGACGGCACATCGGGAAAAGTAGTGGCGACTGGGAACTGAGTAGCGCGGGGCCGCCGCCGCCATCGTAGCTTTGAAAGCCTCCGTTTCCACAACCCTATACGGCAGCATCTCAAGGCTGATAAATTTGGCTATGTGGACGGTTAACGATTGAGCGTGCGGGTGCGTGGCGGCGTACTTGCGCTTGCGCTCCAACACTTGCGCTAGTGACGGCTGGACTGTGCGGTGCGAGACATTGGTGGATGGGGCCGAGGACAGCGGAGGTGAGGGTGTGGGTGCAGGCCATGAGACGGTAGTGCCTGTGTCCTGAGAGGGGGGTTGGATCTCAGTGGCAGGTTGGGGCACAGGGGGAGAGGCAGCGGTGCAAACCGGAGGCGGTGAACGGCCTTCGTCCCACCTTGTGGGGTGCTTGGCCATCATATGTCTGCGCATGCTGGTGGTGGTGAGGCTGTTGGTGGTGGCTCCCCGGCTGATCTTGGCGCGACAAAGGTTGCACACCACTGTTCGTCGGTCGTCAGGCGTCTTGGTGAAAAACTGCCAGACCTTAGAGCACCTCGGCCTCTGCAGGGTGGCATGGCGCGAGGGTGTGCTTTGGGAAACAGTTGGTGGATTATTTGGTCTGGCCCTGCCTCTACCCCTGGACACCGCACTGCCTCTTGCAACCTGCCCTGCTGCTTCCCGTGCCTCCCCCTCTGAAGACCTGTCCTGTGTAGGCGTTGCACACCAGGTGGGGTCAGTCACCTCATCGTCCTGCTGCTCTTCCTCTGAATCCTCTGTGCGCTCCTCCCTCGGACTTACTGCCCTTACTACTACCTCACTGCAAGACAACTGTGTCTCATCGTCATCGTCCTCCTCACCCACTGAAAGGTCTTGAGACAGTTGCCGGAAGTCCCCAGCCTCATCCCTCGGACCCCGGGAACTTTCCAATGGTTGTGCATCAGTAACGATAAACTCATCTGGTGGGAGAGGAACCACTGCTGCCCAATCTGAGCAGGGGCCCGAGAACAGTTCCTGGGAGTCTTACCGCTCCTGAGCATGTGTCATTGTAGTGGAGTGAGGAGGCTGGGAGGAAGGAGGAGCAGCAGACAGAGGATTCGGATTTGCAGCACTGGACGGCGCAGAACTCTGGGTGGATGATAGCTTGCTCGAAGCACTTTCTGCCATCCACGACAGGACCTGCTCACACTGCTCATTTTCTAATAAAGGTCTCCCGCATGGACCCATTAATTGGGCGATGAATGTGGGGACGCCAGAAACGTGCCTCTCTCCTAATCGCGCTGCAGTCGGCTGCGATACACCTGGATCAGGAGCTCGGCCTGTGCCCACACCCTCACTTGGGCCTACGCGTCCTCGGCCGCATCCACGTCCTCTCGGCCTACCCCTACCCCTCAGCATGCTGTATTACCAGTGATTTCCAAGCTAGGAAAGAAATTGGCGCAAGCCTGCAGCCAAAATAGAATTTTTGCCTTGTTTTTCAAAGGACAAGCCACACTGCGTCTATTCAATGAATACTACTAAGTTTAATAACTGTGTTGTGGCCCTGCAAATGTGTCAGAGAACTGCAGTGATGCAAAGTTATTGGCTCCAGCAGATCAGGGATTTCCCATGCAGGAAAAAAATTGGCGCAAGCCTGCAGTAAAACGTAGCTGGCTGCGTCTGATTTTTTTTAACGTTCTGCACGCAGCACACGTACCCAGAGCCCTGAGGACTGTCAGAGGCAGGCGAAATAGAATTTTTTCCCTTGTTTTTCAAAGGACAAGCCACACTGCGTCTATTCAATGAATACTACTAAGTTTAATAACTGTGTTGTGGCCCTGCAAATGTGTCAGAGAACTGCAGTGATGCAAAGTTATTGGCTCCAGCAGATCAGGGATTTCCCATGCAGGAAAAAAATTGGCGCAAGCCTGCAGTAAAACGTAGCTGGCTGCGTCTGATTTTTTTTAACGTTCTGCACGCAGCACACATGTACCCAGAGCCCTGAGGACTGTCAGAGGCAGGCGAAATAGAATTTTTTCCCTTGTTTTTCAAAGGACAAGCCACACTGCGTCTATTCAATGAATAATGTATGTCTTCTGGCCCTGCCTACACAATTCTATCCCTGTAGTATTAATGCCGGGTGCAATGGTCTGCACAGCCGGTTTTGAGAAGAAAAAAAAAATGCAACACTGCTAACAGCAGCCTGGACAGTACTGCACACGGATAGATGTGGCCCTAGAAAGGACCGTTGGGGTTCTTGAAGCCTACACTCACTGCTAACACTCTCCCTGCCTAACCACCACTTCTGTCCCTATTGCAGGGCGCAATGCTCTGCAGATCCAATTTTGAAAAAAAAATAAAAAATACAGTGCTAACACAGTACTGCACACTATTAGATGTGGCCCTGAGAAGGACCGTTGTGGTTCTTGAAGCCTACACTAACTCCTAACGCTCTCCCTACAGCAGCTCCAGCACGATAGTACTTTCCCTCAGCTAAGTCACAAGGCATGTGTGGCGAGCCGCGGGAGGGGCCGATTTTTATACTCGGGTGACATCAGATCTCCCCAGCCACTCACAGCAGGGGGGTGGTATAGGGCTTGAACGTCACAGGGGGAAGTTGTAATGCCTTCCCTGTCTTTCAATTGGCCAGAAAAGCGCGCTAACGTCTCAGAGAGGAAACTGAAAGTAACCAGAACACCGCGTGGTGCTCGTTACGAGTAACGAGCATCCCGAACACCCTAATATTCGCACGAATATCAAGTTCGGACGAGTACGTTCGCTCATCTCTACTGCACACTCAAATCCATTTCAGGAGAACACAAAGCAAAGAAAAAGGAAGCTCATATGTGGAGGACGGGGACAGGAGTATTTACCGAAATTGCATAAATATATTTTTTTTTTTAATGAAATAATTTTAACACTCCTGGCATCTATTCAATGTTCACAGGAAAGATAATTTACAAATACTGTACTTTTAGAATATAGCATGCACCTTCGAAATTCTGCCTATTGCCCACTACAAGATACACAAAGGTTCAACAACTATGAAACAGTGAATGTATTTATATTACCAAACTGTAAATGAAATAGATGGGAAGGTTTGATGCATATGATAAAACATTCTGTGTTAGTTATATCCCATATAACATCTGTCCCTGTGGTGCTTGTAATACATTTCATGAACACTTACTGATGTATCATTTCAACAAATTTGCTGGTCTCTCCAATGTGATGTTGTATTTTCTTCCATCTTGCTCTGTCAACCTTTTCAACAGGCTCTTTTATACCTAAATGTTTATTTAGAAATGATTTGCTCTTATTACATATGTATCATGGGTTCTATAAATACACTGTAATAACAAATGTTGTCTGACAGTAATATAAAGAATTGCTGATATTAGTGATTAGCAGACGTTTCAGGATGGCTCATAAGAGCAAAAACGTATTGTGTTTGGGCCAACAATAAAAGAATCACAAAGGCACGCTAATATCGTTGAAGGTTTTTTATTGGATCTGCTGAATTTGTAGCAGTACGACATCCAATTTCAAAATGAATACATTTTTTCTCACCTCGCTTTGAAGGAGTCGATTTGTTTACAGGAGAGGGCCGAAGTCTGTTATTAGCTCTATGTCCTGACTTCTCATTTACAGAAGTAGATGATTTTTGAAGATCATTAATGTTTTCAGATGTAGGAAGACAACTCATCATGACCAATGCCATTTCTAAAATCTTAAGAGACCAAAAGACTCAAATCAGCGTAAATGAATTACAGTCTGTACTGTTACGTATTGTCCTATATCATACTTAGGCCTCAGTCACACGGGCGCATCAGTACCCGTACACCGGCGCCAATGCGCCCGTGTGACTGACAGTTAGAAGACGGCCGCACCTGAAGACGGCCGTCTCTCTCCAGCGCTGGTCATAGAACACATGACCGGTAATGGAGCCGGTCACATGTTCTTCCTCCCGGCGCTGCAGAGAGACAGCCGTCTTCAGGTACGTCCGTCTGCTGGTGTCAGTCACACGGGCGCATCGGCGCCGGTGTACGGGTACCGATGCGCCCGTGTGACTGAGGCCTTAGGGAAATTTAATAACTGATTTCTGAAAATTACTTGTCACATAGTAGTTGAAGTGATAATAGTGCAATCAACATTAAATTAAAGTATTTCTTAAAATATTTTCTCTTTCATACAGTCTTACCTGAGCAACCAAATATGGAGGATTTTGGCATCGGACAAGTCTTTCAACACATGGCTTGTCGACTTTACTACACCAGTGCATCACCTAAGTGTGGTAAATAATGAGAGAGAAACAAGACCGCATGTAAGTATAGCATTACGCTAGGAGCCTTAGGCTACGCTTACACCCTGTAAACCTAATGTGGTATTCACAATGGTGAAATGCCCTTGACCTATATCTCAAAAGTGTCGATAAGGTAAAATGGGAACAACACATGTCAACAGTGTCCACCTGCAATATGCTGAGCCGATATGTGCCAGCATATCTTTTTTCCTCTGTATTAATCCCTTAGAGACCATTCTAAAGGCCCAAACACCTTTTAGTGATTTTACCCATGTGGAGGCTTTATAGCATTATTGTTTTCTCCTAGACTGTCAAAATTATTTTTGCTGCATTTTTTTTTCATCAAATACGTATAGGGCTATTTTTAATACCTTTTTTTCACTGAAATTGTTTTCTGTTTTTTTTTTATTTTGTTAAGAGTAATGTGTACACAAGGTAAAAAAAAATTTTTAATTTATAGTTATTTATTTATTAAAATTATTATATTTACGTTGAAATAAATATATTTTTATTGTTTATTTATTGTTTTATTTGGTAATTTTTACATTCACACTGATTTTTTTTTTCTTCACACTTTTCCACTGTAGCTGAGGCATCAATAGGAGCCCCTTTGACCTGGGAAAACTATGCCCTAGTGTGACAATAGTCCCTGTCAGAGCTGGTTAGGGTTCTGCTATGACCCTGCAGCTCTGATATGTCTGCCTGTGCAGGAAAAGGCAGTGCCACCTCCTGTATTCTCTCAATGAGTGCTATATACCTTGCAAAGAAGAAGGCAGAAGCGCTTAAAGGGGTTGTCCCGCGCCGAAACGGGTTTTTTTTTTATTCAATAGGCCCCCCGTTCGGCGCGAAACAAACCCAATGCATGTGTAAAAAAAAAAAAGTTTAGTACTTACCCGAATCCCCGCGCTGCGGCGACTTCTTCCTTACCTTAGCAAGATGGCCGCCGGGATCTTCACCCACGATGCACCGCGGGTCTTCTCCCATGGTGCACCGTGGGCTCTGTGCGGTCCATTGCCGATTCCAGCCTCCTGATTGGCTGGAATCGGCACACGTGATGGGGCGGAGCTACGAGGACCAGCTCTCCGACACGAGCGGCCCCATTCACCAGGGAGAAGACCGGACTGCGCAAGCGCGTCTAATCGGGCGATTAGACGCTGAAATTAGACGGCACCATGGAGACGAGGACGCTAGCAATGGAGCAGGTAAGTGAATAACTTCTGTATGGCTCATAATTAATGCACGATGTACATTACAAAGTGCATTAATATGGCCATACAGAAGTGTATAACCCCACTTGCTTTCGCGGGACAACCCCTTTAAAAAAAAAATCACTTCTATCTTCTCCTTTGGGTCCTCCACCGTGTCTGACAACTGAGAGCCTGATCTACTCCTCCTAGATTGCAGGAGCAGGAGCTTTAATCCTGCACTGTATATTCTCGGGAGTAAAGCCCAGGGCCAAGTGCCTTATATTTATGGCACTTGTTCCTTGATGGGTTAAATAGTGTAAATCATATAGCTGGAGTAGTAAAAAAAAAATCTGAACCTGCGCGGCTACTACACCCGCAGCTCTAAACTTGCACCTAAAACGCTACAACCTCCTTTCTTTGATATTTGCCATTAGAAGCACGTCCAGAGGCAACCATACACAAGATTGGCAGATTCAGACAACTTTTATCTAATGTGTATGTTCAGCTATATTTCTTTATTTTCTATTAGTCAAGGGCTACAGAACAACTTTGGCCAAAATACAGTACGTACAGCCAAGGACCGCAGTATTGCCTTGCGACATCACACATTAATGGAAGTCAGTGCCATTGTCTTGTCACTTGCAAGTTACCGAAACTTGTTGATCGCAAGAAGTCAAAACTTGATAGATTTATTGCCATCATTGGCAACTACAGATTTTTGTGACAATGTTGATGATGACACAATGGAAGTTTACCTCATTCTTTTTGGATATTTTGTTTCTCTGGAGTTCCTCTAGCTCATCAGCTGCTTTCTCTGTCTTTTGCAGAATATCATGTAGAAATGAAGTTTTACTTGCCTCTTTCATGCGATAAAATGCTTCATCATATTCATCACAACAATCTAGGGTACAAGTAGTACACATGGTAGGTTATACTAACTCCAACTCCAACAAGGTAACCAAACACAGGTCCTTGATGTACTATATTTTGCATTGTATTAATAGTGTTTAGTCCAGGACTGGCTGCATGGATAAATGTATTGTCCTTAGGTCAATTTCGATTGACCTTGTAAGTTTACTTTCTTTTTCTTGCATAATACAGATATAGGGGAGATTTATGAACACTGGCATGTTATATGCCAGTCTTAATCTAAAATGTGGTGGAATTAAATGTGCCAAATTTATTAAAAAGGACACACCACATCATAAATTTGAACATCTCTGGCACATAAGCCAGAAAGTTAAATATGCCAGCTTTCAGATAGCCTAGATTTGCCCTATAATTTGCACCAGTTTCTGTCATAAATTATAGTAAATTCCTCCCATAGTATGCACAGAAGTCAGCAGCACACTAAACATATAACGGCTTAAAAATTCTATCTATGGTTCACTGCCTGCAAAACTGTACTGTAAAGTCAAAAAAAATCCCCAAATCCCACTTTGGACAATCACAATAGAAAAAAGGGAAGTTACAGCATCCATGCATGTGTGTGGCAGAATTTTGCACCTGCGTGGATGCAGCCAATTCCATTTTTTAACCCCTTAGCGCTATATGATGTACGTTTGTGCCCTAGTCGGCTGGTACTTGCTGCAACAGGATGCAAACTTATTCTTAGGTTGTGCATCTGGGACCGGTGGTTCTACAGGTTTCCATGAGCACAGCTTCACAGGTAAAGGTTGATTGAGCTGGCTGGGTGTGGTGTTTCTTCAGCCAATCCCCTCTAGTCTGCTGCATTTAAATACCAGCATCTCTTGGTAGAAGGTGCTGGTCATTGTACTCTGTTGATACACTCTATGTTAATCCCACTCAGAGCTGGTGTTATGCATGCTTGTCGGAAGTGTCTCTCCCACCTGAGGACGGTCTGGACACCTGTTGTCCCTCCCCCCCTTGCATTCTGGGGTGCATGCATCAAGCATTGAGTGGTACAGTGACTGCACAGGTTCATACACCTGCAGGTTTCTCCCTATCCCTTTGTAGGTGCAGCCTCCAGACGTCTGATGTCTTATGTGTGTGTCAGATGGGTGATGTCCGACACTGTTCCCTGTTATGTCAGCATGGTGGCTGACTCTCTATCCCCTTGGTTGAGGACACTTGGACTAGCTATAGTTTGCTATCTGTATGCATGGGAGTTCTGGGTGGGGTTGCTGTTCTATGCGGTATGCATAACCCTGTGTGTTGGTGTGAATAGCGACGTGTTTTGTATGTTAGTGCAAGTGGCCAAACATCTGGTGTATGTGCAGTCCTGTTCTGTGTGGTGTGCATTACCGGGTGTGTTGGTGTGAACAGCAACATGTTCTGATTGTCTGTGCAGGTGGCCAGACATGAGGTGTGAACTGTCATGTTCTGTGTTCAATGTGTGTGAACAGTTTCGTATCCTGTGTTTTGTACATATCTCCAGGTTCCTAATCAGGGATAGCTAGGTCCCAGATGAAGCCAGTGGGCTATCCTTATCGGCACAATCACCCTACTCTTAGGCAGGGGTCCCCCACTTTCCCAGATTAGTAAGGGAGAGGTGTCCTCCCATCTTTATCTAGAGAGGTGTAATTGGTCTATGCAACATTATGAGAGTTGTTGCAGTTTTATTAGGACACCATCTTGCGTCTGTGCTGAGGCGTTGCACTTTAGTGCATGGACGTAACACTTATGTCTTGTGCATGGCACGGGTTCAGTTGCTGAGCCTGTGACATCCACAGCAGTAGTCGGTTATGACTGACAACCAGCCTCCGTTGCAATAGCGAGGATTGGTGAGAACACCGATCCCCGCTGTTCACCCCTTACATACCACGACGTGATGTTATGTCACTGACCCACTGTGATATCATCATGGAAGGCTGATATTTTACCATGGCAACTGGGTTCCATTTCCCAGCATCCAGAGCTGCCATGGCATACGATTTCTAGCAATAGCGAAAATGCATTGCAGTACAGAAGTACTACAATGTATTATCAATACAATTGCTCATTCAACTGCCCTACAGGGACACAAGAAATATGTAAAAAATAAATATAGTAAAAAAAATAACATGAGAAAAATAGTGGTTAGAAAAAACTTTTTTGCTCACTTTACCCTCTTAAAAAAACAAAAAGCACATCTTTGGTATTGTCACAACCATAACGAGCTGTACAATGAATTGAACACATTATTTATTTTGTGGGGCAAAAAACATACAAAGAGCTAAAAATGCAGCTAAAATTTTGTTTTGATAACAATGAAAGTGATCAAAAAAGCCATATGTACCCCAAAATGGTGCCAATAAAGCTTGCCACGCAAAAAAACAAGCCATCATAGAGCTGGAAAAACAAAAAAGTTAAGGAATTTTGAATGCAGTGAGCCAAAAAATAATAATTTAAAAAAATGGATTTTATTGTGCAAAACTTGAAAAACCTGAAAAAAATATGTAATTTTGGTATTGTCATAATTATACCAACCTGCAGAAATAAAAATCATGTTATTTATGCTGAGTGATTCACGCTGTAAAAATAAAACGCAAAACACAATGGCAGAATTGAGTCGTCTTTTTTCTTCCTGCCCTCAAAAAAAATGTAATAAAATCTACATAATGCATTGTATCTACCCAAAAAATAAAGGCCCTCAACATGACCATGTCGATTAGATGGAAAAATAATGTTATGGCTTTTGAAAATTGGAGATGAAAATCCGCCAAAAATCATTGTGTCCTTAAGCCCAAGATAGCCCATGTTCTTAAGGGGATAAGTATATACTGTAGTCATGCAGCGCAGGTCACGTGTTCAACTGTTGTTTTTCAAATTTTGAAACAGCAAATTCTTACAGTGAATGTTTAATAATGTGTCAGATCATCAAACTACTATTTACATACAATTTCAGCACTTCTACAGGTTAAATCAATCATGTTTAGTGCAAATACAGTGCTGCTTTATTTTACCCGGCACAAAACTCTCACAGACTTATAACATAAAGACAGATATAAGTTGTAAATGACAGTACCGTCTTTTAATAAGTCATCGTTTTCATCAAAATTGTCAAATGTGTTTTCATTTTGTGAAAGGAAAATATTTAGCGTCTCATCTCCAATACCTGCCAGGGTTAAAAAGAAAAAAAGTACATATGAAAGAATACTCATTTCGAAGAATGCTGGTATTCTCATTCTTTTACAAAAATGTAACATATATTAAACTGTAATTTATGTCTGTTATCACTATATATGATTAGCACCGTTCTCGCGCTCTCCATCGCGTAAATCAATGATTCTAACGCACCAATCAATTAAACTGCTAGATGCTATTATATCCAATACTATCATGCAGGCACAGTTGATACATTAGGGTTGCTGCTAACAATATCAAACAAGAGGGTCCCATATATTGCTGTATCACACATGGTTACTTAATACTCAAAATAAAAGGTAAATGCATGAAATACCAGGAAGCCTATATATATATGAAAACCAGTCCCTGTCTATCGAAGGTAAATCACACACCAAGAGACCAGCTTCACACTGGCGTAAGCGTATTTGCACGTGCCTGAGCGCTGCGTATTTGTGCAATGAAAAATAATGTATTTTTCCGTGTATAAGATGCGACTGTGTATAAGACGCACGCCCTACTTTCTCACCCAAAATTAAGAAAAAAAGATTTTAAACATAAAACAGTACATAGTACTGTTCTATATTTAAATCTGACTATAGGTCCCTGTTATACTCACCGGACCATCCTCTCCATGCTGCCCGAGAGGTCTCACAGTGCTTCCGCGGCTTCTGTTCATACCTCAGCTATGACTAGTATGACAGATCTGGTTTCAAATTGATATTAACTAAGGCCAGTTTCATGGGCCTCATGTGGCGCAGAGTGTTAAGGCAGCAGAAATTCAGGTTGCGGGTTCAATCCCTGTGTGACTCAGGTAGTCTTCCATCCCTCTGAGATCGGTAAAATGAATACTCAGGCAAGTGCGATGTGAGGTTTCCCATTGAAAACAAAGGAACACAGTTGCCAATCCTCTAATGTACCTGAAAGCCACGCTAAAGGATCGCTACTTCACAAAAGTTATGGGAGGTGTTTTTGCCAGAAAAACATCTTGTATCGGTGTTAAAACGTATGTTGACCTGCTCAATGTTAGGCCAAAATCACTTCTCCCCTGGTGCGGCTTTCGGGCCTGTTAGAGGGTCGGCAAGTGTTCCCCACTTGCAAGCCTCGCATCGCACTGGCGTGCATATTGCAATGTGTTTTACTGGCCCATTGAAAACAATTGATCATGCATTTCTAGGAACGGGAAAAGATATGACATGCAGCGTTTTTTTTCCAGCAATGAAAATATAGCTCATGTACGAGTATATGACTCCCTTAAAAAAATGGGGTTTATATTTGCTCAAATTTTATGAGTCTCAAAATGCACCAAACTCGCACGAGATTCTTAGCCATGTGAACCGACCTAACCCTGATGAATTCTATTGACTACATAATGGGGTCTGCTGCTGTCAGTTTGGTCTGTTGTGTTATTGATGGTAAAAATAGTGCCACAGACTAGGCTATTTTTGTCAAAAACACTTTACTGAGAAGAAATGTCAATGTGAACAGAGTTCAGTCTAATGTTTCTGCAATGCTCCATTACCTATGCCTCTAGTATGCATTAATAAAGTTATTGAAAAAAAGCTGTCTGAACTCCTGCTTAACTATAATGGCTACTTACATGTGCAGATCACCATAAGGCCTTAGTCACACGGGCGTTTTTTGCCGCGATTTGCGCATGCGCATGCGTCCGGCGATTTTATAAAACCATTGCTTTGCAATGGTATCGGACACATGAGCGCTTTTTATGCGCTCGTCCGATAAATTATAGAACAGAAATCGCAGATCGCACCTATCTGCGATCTGCGATTCCTGTTCTCTTCTCTATATGCGCTCAATGGGGCCGGCGGCAGCAGCACCGACCCCCTTGAGAACATATAGTAGACAAATCATTCTTCTCTGCCACAGCTGTAACAGCTGTGGCAGAGAAGAACGATGTTTGCCCATTGAATTCAATGGAGCCGGCAATACAGCCACCTCCATTGAAAGCAATGGGCTGCCGGCGATCGCGGGATGAATTGTCGGGAAGGGCTTAAATATATAAGTCCTTCCCTGCAATTCATCCAGAAATGTGTAAAAATAAAAAAAATATATATACTCACCTTGTCCCGGCAGACGGAGTTCAGCCGCGGCCGGCGGCAGTTCTCCTGAACTGCTCTCTCTAGTATTCAGCAGACGGGGATTTAAAATCCCCGCCTGCTGAATGAGCTGCCTCTGATTGGTCACAGCCTGACCAATCAGAGGCAGCTCTCACTCACACCCATTCATGAATGGGTGAGTGCTGCCTCTGATTGGCTCAGCGCTGAGCCAATCAGGGGCAGCTCTCACTCACACCCATTCATGAATTCATGAATGGGTGTGAGTGAGAGCTGCCTCTGATTGGCTCAGCACAGGGACCAATCAGGGGCAGCTCTCACTCACACCCATTCATGAATTCATGAATGGGTGTAAGTGAGAGCTGCCTCTGATTGGTCAGGCTGTGACCAATCAGAGGCAGCTCATTCAGCAGGTGGGGATTTTAAATCCCCGGCTGCTGAACACTAGAGAGAGCAGTTCAGGAGGACTGCCGCTGGCCGCGGCTGAACTCCGTCTGCCGGGACCAGGTGAGTATATATATATTTTTTATTTTTACACATTTCTGGATGAATTGCAGGAAAGGGCTTATATACTTAAGCCCTTCCCGACAATTCATCCCGCGATCGCCTGCAGCGCATTGCTTTCAATGGAGCCGGCTGTATTGCCGGCTCCATTGAATTCAATGCGCTGGACAGCTTTGGCCCGTTTCTATTGAAACGCGGCTAGGAGCAGTATTTTCGGGCGATTTTTCGGCCCCAGTCACGCGATTTGCAGATGTGCATCCGTCATGCGATCCGCAAATCGCGGGAAAAAACGCCCGTGTGACTGAGGCCTAAGGGTGACATTTATGGCACACTTTTATCATTGGTAGCGAGAAGGGAGTGCGAAAAAATGACTTAAATTAACCGTCTCCCTGTGATGCTACTCACAACATTATTTGTATACTTCCCAATATTTAAATCCCATATTGTGGAACATTTTAAACATGCTCTGCTTCTACCCATGAACAGCAATAAACTGCTTAGAAATGTTTTGCGCAAATCTGTAAAAGCAAAATTCATATGCAAAAAAATAGGGGTTCTTAGAAGATACGTATTGGTGAATGAGTCTTTATAATGAGGACTGTCTGGTTATGGCCCAGATAGGATATGTTTTCTTCTTCCAGAAAGACAACAAAATCAAACTTGAATCACATTTGGGGTGCGTTCACACGTTGCGGAAACGCAACAGTTCTGCTGTAGAATTTACACAGCGGAACCACAGGTTAGGCTGGGTTCACGCGGGGTGGATTCTCGACGGAAATCTCGCGGTTTGGCCGCAGCGAAAATCCGCAAGATTTCCGCCGGGAGAACCGCTGCGAAACCCGCGGCGGTTTTGAAGTGGCCCGGCCACTTACTCTTCCGCTGCGGCCGGCGCTTCCATAGAGGAGAGCAAGGCCGCAGCGGAAAAAAAAATTAACATGCTGCGATCGGCAAATCCGCGCCGCAGAGGCGGCTTCTGCCGGCTTTGCCACAGCAGATTTGCAGTCCCGTGTGGACGAGATTTCTGAGAAATCTCGTCCACATGGCTGGCTAATCCCGGGATTAGTGGCCGCATGCGGATTTGCCGCGGCGAAATTCCGGACGGAATTTCCGCAGCAAATCCGCCCCGTGTGAACCCAGCCTTAGAGTTACATAACAGTTACAGCAGAAAATCTGCAGCGTTTCTTTTTCAACTACATGTTAACAGGATTTGCTTTAATCCCATTCACTCTATTAGTGAACGGTTCTGCTGCGGTTTTTCCACAGCTCTTTCACTGCAGAAAACCCGCAGTGCCTCCCCATGTATGAACGCACCCCTAAGAGGGCTTATTTCTGTCTTCCTACTGAGTAACACAAAAATTATGAAAACCTGAACATGACGCATAGAAAAAGTTGGGGACAGAAGATATCCAAGTGTCAACAATAGCAAGGGCTTTAAAACAGGGGAAAAAACCTTACCTAATACAGCTTTAAGCTGCTCCAACATGGAGGTCTTTGTAACAAGTGTATCTAAAATATCTGAAGCTATGATTTTTGCTGCCCTGTAGTTTTCTTCAAGACCACCAATACCTTCTTGAGTTTTCTTTGCATCCTGCCTGGTTTTTGCAAGTGTCTCAAGTACATGCCTGTTGACATAATAGAAATCCACGTTTTATAGACAAGCCATTTGTGAAGCATTATTCAAAATGTTGTAATTGCATGTAGATATAAAGATGTAACTGCCATCTTACATGTTTTATCACAGTTTTTTTTTTGTTTTTCTTCACATCTCTATAGACATAACAAATGTTGCTGACAACTTACTTCCCTGATTCTCCCTTAAGGCCTCCTGCACACGGGCGGAAATCCCGCGGCGGGATTTCCCGCGGGATTTCCGCCGCTCAAAGCCTGCATAGGAGTGCATTACAATACGCACTCCTATGCAGACGGCCGCGCGAAATGTCGCGCGGCAAACAAACCGCGGCATGTCCTATTTTTGTGCGGGGCAATGATAAGCAGCTGCTGGCACCTCTGGCATTATTTAGAAACTCAAGTAAGCAAATAAAGAGGGTGGTTACCTGCCCCGGGATTTTAACAAATCTCATCCTATCCACATGCTGCAAAAATTTTCAGTGTGGAAATTGATCTACAGATCTACAGATCTTTTAAATCCGCAGCATTGTTAATGTCAGATTGAGTACAGATTTGTTGAAGATTTAAATTCCAAAATACATAACACAACATTACCTTTATCTGGTTAGTAAGTAGTATTTTCCCTCGTTTACCTTGAAGGTTTTCAGGTGCTCCGGCTGACCATGAGTCAAACAACTTAAATAGCAACAAGAAACATTTAAAACATTTTTTTATTCTTTGTTATTCCAAAAAAATCCATAAAATTACAAATGGTAGGTACATTGTAACACCATATCTACACTCAGATTCGTTTCGAAAGACACTTCTTTCTTGATCACTGTTCACTTCTGTCATCATGAAAGTTGTGTCTTTCAATATGCATCTGCACATAGACATGGTGTTACAATGTATCAACCATTTGAATTTTGTAGATTTTTTGGAATAAAAGAAGTGTTTTTAAGGAGCCGGCTTTTCTCCTTTGTTGTTGAAAATTTACCCTATTGACTTCAATGGAGAATCAATGAGATCAAATGTGATCAGGGTGGTGTGGCCATAGACAAAGCCTGTAAAGGACTCAACCCTAAGGGGTTAATGCTGCCTCCCAAAGGACCTAAGGCGTGGCAATGTCTCCAGGGTGTCCTAGACTTTACAATAGAGTACCAGGATGGTCGCTCCAAACTGCATTAAGCATGATACTTGGGAACATTCTAGTGAGATGGGCATTTAGAGTTGTGTTGTCATTGACTACAGAGTAGTAAAAATCTGCAATATATCCACATAATGCCTGTTTCCCATGTGGGTGCTGCGATTTTAGGCCACCTGATTCGCAGCCAAAAATCACATGAACGAGAGGCAGCCGTGACTAAGTCACATCTGCATCCCCATTTTCTTGCCCATTCAGATGGCCAGGCGTATATATGCCACAGCCCGGAATACCATTGGCTGGGGGGAGAGAGTTCAGCTCTGCTAAACTCCCTCCCCCTTCTCTTCCTGTCTCCACCCCTTGCCGACTGCTACAGCTAGTTGTGCCAAACTCCCTCTCCCTCCCTCCCCAGCCTGTGGGAGCTGCCAGCAAGGAGGGGTGGGGGACTTTAACAATGAGAGCCACTGCTAAACTTCCTCCCCCTTCCCATTTTTGACGGCTCCCATAGGAGTCTATAGGAACTGCCAGTGTATTTCCTGAAAAAGATAGGACACGTCCTATCTTTTCCGACATCGCGTAAAAGCGTCCGGCTGGAACGCGCATGCGCTATGTTTTTTGGTCGGCCAATTTTACACACTGGAAAAGCACCCATCTGAACAAATGCATTGGAATCCAATGCTTCAAATGGTCACAATTTTCGACTAGCGTTTTATCACTCGTGTGAAAGAGGCCTTAAAATGTGTAATTGCAGATTTTGCAGTATATTACTTGTCAATCCACAGCAAAATTCACAAGTGCACATTTTAAATGAATGATTTCTTTCCTTAAAAAAAACCTAGAAAAAAATCTGCGGCAGAAGATCCACACCTAAGGACTTAGTCACACGGGCGCATCTGCACCCGTACACGGGCGCCGATGCGCCCGTGTGACTGTGCCCTTACTGCAGGACGGACGACTCCTCACAGTGCAGAAGAAAGAACACATGACCGGCAATGAAGCCGGTCACATGTTCTTTTCTCCGGCGCTGCAGAGAGAAGTCCGTCCTAAAGAGCGACCGTCTCTTCCCTGCAGTAACACGGGCGCCGATGCGCCCGTGTGACTAAGCCCTTATGTACACCAAAATCTGCATCAAAAATTTGATGTATTTTTACCTCTGCAGATTTTCCTGCAGATCTATAGCAGAAATTTTTTACAGCAAATCCAAGCTGTGTGAACCTACCCTAAAGATCTTTTAGATAATAACTAGAGATGAGCGAGCACCAAAATGCTCGGGTGCTCGTTACTCGAGATGAATTTTTCGCGATGCTCGAGGGTTCGTTTCGAGTAACGAACCCCATTGAAGTCAATGGGCAACCCGAGCATTTTTGTATTTCGCCGATGCTCGCTAAGGTTTTCATGTGTGAAAATCTGGGCAATTCAAGAAAGTGATGGGAACGACACAGCAACGGATAGGGCAGGCGAGGGGCTACATGTTGGGCTGCATCTCAAGTTCACAGGTCCCACTATTAAGCCACAATACCGGCAAGAGTGGGCCCCCCCCCCTCCCAACAACTTTTACTTCTGAAAAGCCCTCATTAGCATGGCATACCTTAGCTAAGCACCACACTACCTCCAACAAAGCACAATCACTGCCTGCATGACACTCCGCTGCCACTTCTCCTGGGTTACATGCTGCCCAACCCCCCCCCCCACACGACAGTGTCCACAGCGTACACCAAATTGTCCCTGCCCAGCCTTCAGCTGCCCTCATGCCACGCCACCCTCATGTCTATTTATAAGTGCGTCTGCCAGAGGAAAAGCAGGCACACACTGCAGAGGGTTGGCATGCCTAGGCAGCGACCCCCCCCATAAAAGGGGCGGGCCGATAGTCCACAATGCTGTACAGAAGCAATGAGAAATCCAATCCTGTGCCACCTCCATCTGGAGCTGCACACGTGGGCATAGCAATGGGGAACCTATGTGCCACACACTATTCATTCTGTCAAGATGTCTGCATGGCCCAGTCAGACCGCGGTTTTTTATAAATAGTCACAGGCAGGTACAACTCCGCAATGGGAATTCAGTGTGCACCCACAGCATGGGTGGCTCCCTGGAACCCACCGGCAGTACATAAAAATATCCCATTGCATTGCCCATCACAGCTGAGGTAATGTCGTGGTTAATGCAGGTGGGCTTCGGCCCACACTGCATGCCACAGTCAGACTGGGGTTCTTTACAAGTGGACAGATGTAGGTTAAACTCCGTGTGCACCTACAGCATGGGTGGCTCCCTGTAACCCACCGGTGGTACATAAATAAATCCCATTGCATTGCCAATCATAGCTGAGGTAATGTCGTGGTTAATGCAGGTGGGCTTCGGCCCACACTGCATGCCCCAGTCAGACTGGGGTTCTTTACAAGTGGAGAGATGTAGTAACAACTCCCTGTGGACCCACAGCATGGGTGGGTGCCAGGAAGCCACCACCGGTACATAAATAAATCCCATTGCATTGCCCATCACAGCTGAGGTAATGTCGTGGTTAATGCAGGTGGGCTTCAGCCCACACTGCATGCCCCAGTCAGACTGGGGTTCTTTACAAGTGGACAGATGTAGTAACAACTCCCTGTGGACCCACAGCATGGGTGGCTCCCTGGAACCCACCGGTGGTACATAAATAAATCCCATTGCATTGCCCATCACAGCTGAGGTAATGTTGTGGTTAATGCAGGTGGGCTTCGGCCCACAATGCATGCCCCAGTCAGACTGGGGTTCTTTACAAGTGGACAGATGTAGGTTAAACTCCGTGTGCACCTACAGCATGGGTGGCTCCCTGGAACCCACCGGTGGTACATAAATAAATCCCATTGCATTGCCCATCACAGCTGAGGTAATGTCGTGGTTAATGCAGGTGGGCTTTGGCCCACACTGCATGCCCCAGTCAGACTGGGGTTCTTTACAAGTGGACAGATGTAGTAACAACTCCCTGTGCACCCACAGCATGGGTGGGTGCCAGGAAGCCACCGGCGGTACATAAATAAATCCCATTGCATTGCCCATCACAGCTGAGGTAATGTCGTGGTTAATGCAGGTGGGCTTCGGCCCACACTGCATGCCCCAGTCAGACTGGGGTTCTTTACAAGTGGACAGATGTAGTAACAACTCCCTGTGCACCCACAGCATGGGTGGGTGCCAGGAAGCCACCGGCGGTACATAAATAAATCCCATTGCATTGCCCATCACAGCTGAGGTAATGTCGTGCTTAATACAGGTGGGCTTCGGCCCACACTGCATGCCCCAGTCTGACTGGGGTTCTTTACAAGTGGACAGATGTAGGTTAAACTCTGTGTGCACCTACAGCATGGGTGGCTCCCTGGAACCCACCGGCGGTACATAAATATATCCCATTGCAGTGCCCTACTCAGCATAGCTAACGTCAGATACAATACAGGTGGGCTTCGGCCCACACTGCATGCCCCAGTCAGACTGGTAATATGTACCTTAACAGTAACCTCGTTGGTGGTAATGTGGTGGTGACTGCGGACCTAGTAGCGCGGTTTTATGTAGTTGGTTTTCGGAATGTGGCCAGGATTAAGTGGGCCGTGGCGGGGGGATGGTGGTGGTGCTCTCTTGTTGTGTCGTTAAAGGTGAAATTCTTGGACTGCCACCAGACGGACCAATGCAAAGGTATTTGCCAAGAATGTTTTCATTGTTGGAGGAGGAGGGGGATGTTTTGGAGGCACTATGTGTCCTCTCCACGTGTCCGTGGTTATATGCACCTTAAAGGAGATGTCCCGCGCCGAAACGGGTTTTTTTTTTTTTAAACCCCCCCCCCGTTCGGCGCGAGACAACCCCGATGCAGGGGTTAAAAAAACCACCCGCACAGCGCTTACCTGAATCCCGGCGGTCCGGTGACTTCAATACTTACCGCTGAAGATGGCCGCCGGGATCCTCTATCTTCGTGGACCGCAGCTCTTCTGTGCGGTCCACTGCCGATTCCAGCCTCCTGATTGGCTGGAATCGGCACGTGACGGGGCGGAGCTACACGGAGCTACACGGAGCCCCATAGAGAACAGCAGAAGACCCGGACTGCGCAAGCGCGGCTAATTTGGCCATCGGAGGCCAAAAATTAGTCGGCACCATGGAGACCAGGACGCTAGCAACGGAGCAGGTAAGTAAAAAACTTTTTATAACTTCTGTATGGCTCATAATTAATGCACAATGTATATTACAAAGTGCATTATTATGGCCATACAGAAGTGTATAACCCCACTTGCTGCCTCGGGACATCTCCTTTAACAGTTACAGCGTTGGTGGGAAATGGCCTCGCCGCCATCATGTCTTTGTGAAGCCTCTATTTCCACACCCCAGTGACATACCATTAGCAGTGGTATAGGCAGAGCCCAGAATTATTAACATTTCAGCGGTAGCATTAGGACAGGCCCCACTAACATATCACTAGCAGCAGTATAGGGGGAGCGCAGTCTTAGTTCCATTTCAGTAATAGAAGCACTCAAGACAGGCCCCAGTAACATTCCCATTGCAGCAGTTTAGGGAGATAACAGTCTCTTTCACATTTCAGTTGCTGCAGTATAGACATTTATGTAGCCAACCCCACACACCTTTCTGAACCATGAGTGCAGGCGAAGAACATAGAAATTACTATGATTACACTGTAGGTGAGGGCCCAAAAAAATTGGTGTACCAACAGTAATAATGTACCTCAGAAAAAATTGGCCATGCCCAACCAAGATGGCAGGTGAAACCCATTAATCGCTTTGGTTAATGTGGCTTAATTTGTAACTAGGCCTGGAGGCAGCCCAGTTTAATGAAAAATTGGTTCAAGTTAAAGTTTCAACGCTTTTAAGAGCATTGAAACGTATAAAAATGGTTTAGAAAAATTATATGAGTGAGCCTTGTGGCCCTAAGAAAAATTGCCCGTTCGGCATGATTACGTGAGGTTTCAGGAGGAGAAGCAGGAGGAGGAGGAGGAATATTATACACAGATTGATGAAGCAGAAATGTCCCCGTTTTGGATGGTGATTGAGAACGATGCTTCCATCCGCGGGTGCAGCCTACGTATTGCTTAGGTATCGCTGCTGTCCGCTGGTGGAGAAGAGAAGTCTGGGGAAATCCAGGCTTTGTTCATCTTGATGAGTGTAAGCCTGTCGGCACTGTCGGTTGACAGGCGGGTACGCTTATCTGTGATGATTCCCCCAGCCACACTAAACACACTCTCTGACAAGACGCTAGCCGCAGGACAAGCAAGCACCTCCAGGGCATACAGCGCGAGTTCAGGCCACGTGTCCAGCTTCGACACCCAGTAGTTGTAGGGGGCAGAGGCGTCACGGAGGACGGTCGTGCGATCGGCTGCGTACTCCCTCACCATCCTTTTACAGTGCTCCCGCCGACTCAGCCTTGACTGGGGAGCGGTGACACAGTCTTGCTGGGGAGCCATAAAGCTGTCCAGGGCCTTAAAGAGTGTTGCACTGCCTGTGCTGTACATGCTGCTCGATCTCCGCACCTCCCCTGCTACCTGGCCCTCGGAACTGCGCCTTCTGCCACTAGCGCTGTCGGATGGGCATTTTACCATCAGCTTGTCCGCCAGGGTCCTGTGGTATAGCAACACTCTCGAACCCCTTTCCTCTTCAGGAATGAGAGTGGAAAGGTTCTCCTTATACCGTGGGTCGAGCAGTGTGTACACCCAGTAATCCGTAGTGGCCAGAATACGTGCAACGCAAGGGTCACGAGAAAGGCATCCTAACATGAAGTCAGCCATGTGTGCCAGGGTACCTGTACGCAACACATGGCTGTCTTCACTAGGAAGATCACTTTCAGGATCCTCCTCCTCCTCCTCCTCCTCAGGTCATACACGCTGAAAGGATGACAGGCAAGCAGCATGGGTACCGTCAGCAGTGGGCCAAGCTGTCTCTTCCCCCTCCTCCTCATCCTCCCCCCCCTCCTCCTCCTCCTCCTCAACGCGCTGAGACATAGACAGGAGGGTGCTCTGACTATCCAGCGACATACTGTCTTCCCCCGCCTCCGTTTCCGAGCGCAAAGCATCTGCCTTTATGCTTTGCAGGGAACTTTTCAAGAGGCATAGCAGAGGAATGGTGACGCTAATGATTGCAGCATCCCCGCTCACCACCTGGGTAGACTCCTCAAACTTTCCAAGGACCTGGCAGATGTCTGCCAACCAGGCCCACTCTTCTGAAAAGAATTGAGGAGGCTGACTCCCACTGCGCCGCCCATGTTGGAGTTGGTATTCCACTATAGCTCTACGCTGCTCATAGAGCCTGGCCAACATGTGGAGCGTAGAGTTCCACCGTGTGGGCACGTCGCACAGCAGTCGGTGCACTGGCAGATTAAACCGATGTTGCAGGGTGCGCAGGGTGGCAGCGTCCGTGTGGGACTTGCGGAAATGTGCGCAGAGCCGGCGCACCTTTACGAGCAGGTCTGACAAGCGTGGGTAGCTTTTCAGAAAGCGCTGAACCACCAAATTAAAGACGTGGGCCAGGCATGGCACGTGCGTGAGGCTGCCGAGCTGCAGAGCCGCCACCAGGTTACGGCCGTTGTCACACACGACCATGCCCGGTTGGAGGCTCAGCGGCGCAAGCCAACGGTCGGTCTGCTCTGTCAGACCCCGCAGCAGTTCGTGGGCCGTGTGCCTCTTATCTCCTAAGCTGAGTAGTTTCAGCACGGCCTGCTGACGCTTGCCCACCGCTGTGCTGCCACGCCGCGCGACACCGACTGCTGGCGACGTCCTGCTGCTGCTGACACATCTAGATTGCGAGACAGAGGTTGCGGAGGAGGAGGAGGAGTGTGGTTTAGTGGAGGAAGCATACACCGCCGAAGATACCACCACCGAGCTGGGGCCCGCAATTCTGGGGGTGGGTAGGACGTGAGCGGTCCCAGGCTCTGACTCTGTCCCAGCCTCCACTAAATTCACCCAATGTGCCGTCAGGGAGATATAGTGGCCCTGCCCGCCTGTGCTTGTCCACGTGTCCGTTGTTAAGTGGACCTTGGCAGTAACCGCGTTGGTGAGGGCGCGTACAATGTTGCGGGAGACGTGGTCGTGCAGGGCTGGGATGGCACATCGGGAAAAGTAGTGGCGACTGGGAACTGAATAGCGCTGGGCTGCCGCCGCCATCATACTTTTGAAGGACTCCGTTTCCACAACCCTATACGGCAGCATCTCAAGGCTGATAAATTTCGCTATGTGGACGGTTAACGCTTGAGCGTGCGGGTGCGTGGCGGCGTACTTGCGCTGGCGCTCAAAGACTTGCGTTAGCAACGGCTGGACGGTGCGAGACATTGCTGGATGGGGCCGAGGATAGCGGAGGTGAGGGTGTGGGTGCAGGCCAGGAGACGGTAGTGCCTGTGTCCTCAGAGGGGGGTTGGATCTCAGTGGCAGGTTGGGGCACAAGGGGAGAGGCAGCGGTGCAAACCGGAGGCGGTGAACGGCCTTCGTCCCACCTTGTGGGGTGCTTGGCCATCATATGTCTGCGCATGCTGGTGGTGGCTCCCCGGCTGATCTTGGCACGACAAAGGTTGCACACCACTGGGAGTCTTCCCACTCCTGAGCATGTGTCATTGTAGTGGAGTGAGGAGGCTGGGAGGAAGGAGGAGCAGCAGCCAGAGGATTCGGATTTGCAGCACTGGACGGCGCAGAACTGTGGGTGGATGATAGGTTGCTCGAAGCACTTTCTGCCATCCACGACAGGACCTGCTCACACTGCTCATTTTCTAATAAAGGTCTCCCGCGTGGACCCATTAATTGTGCGATGAATGTGGGGACGCCAGAAACGTGCCTCTCTCCTAATCGCGCAGCAGTCGGCTGCGATACACCTGGATCAGGAGCTCGGCCTGTGCCCACACCCTCACTTGGGCCTACGTGTCCTCGGCCGCGTCCACGTCCTCTAGGCCTACCCCTACCCCTCAGCATGCTGTATTACCAGTGATTTGATTTCCCAGCCAGGAAATAAATTGGCGCAAGCCTGCTGTTAAACTTAGCTGGCTGCGTATGATTTTTTTAACGTTCTCCACCCAGCACACACGTACCCAGAACGCTGAGGACTGTCAGAGGCAGGCCAAATAGAATAGTTGCCCTTTTTTTTTAAAGGAAAGGCCCACTGCGTATATTCAATCAATAATAAATGTGTTGTGGCCCTGCTGTGTGTCACAGAACTGCAGTGTTGCACAGTTATTAACTACAGCAGAGCGGTGATTTCCCAGCCAGGAAATAAATTGGCGCAAGCCTGCTGTTAAACTTAGCTGGCTGCGTATGATTTTTTTTACGTTCTCCACCCAGCACACACGTACCCAGAACGCTGAGGACTGTCAGAGGCAGGCCAAATAGAATTTTTGCCCTTTTTTTTTAAAAGGAAAGGCCCACTGACTATATTCAATCAATAATGTGTTGTGGCCCTGCAGTGTGTCACAGAACTGCAGTGTTATTAACTGCAGCAGAGCGGTGATTTCCCAGCCAGGAAATAAATTGGCGCAAGCCTGCTGTTAAACTTAGCTGGCTGCGTATAATTTTTTTAACGTTCTCCACCCAGCACACACGTACCCAGAACGCTGAGGACTGTCAGAGGCAGGCCAAATAGAATAGTTGCCCTTTTTTTTTAAAGGAAAGGCCCACTGCGTATATTCAATCAATAATAAATGTGTTGTGGCCCTGCAGTGTGTCACAGAACTGCAGTGTTGCACAGTTATTAACTACAGCAGAGCGGTGATTTCCCAGCCAGGAAATAAATTGGCGCAAGCCTGCTGTTAAACTTAGCTGGCTGCGTATGATTTTTTTTACGTTCTCCACCCAGCACACACGTACCCAGAACGCTGAGGACTGTCAGAGGCAGGCCAAATACAATTTTTGCCCTTTTTTTTTTAAAGGAAAGGCCCACTGACTATATTCAATCAATAATGTGTTGTGGCCCTGCTGTGTGTCACAGAACTGCAGTGTTATTAACTGCAGCAGAGCGGTGATTTCCCAGCCAGGAAATAAATTGGCGCAAGCCTGCTGTTAAATTTAGCTGGCTGCGTATGATTTTTTTAACGTTCTCCACCCAGCACACACGTACCCAGAACGCTGAGGACTGTCAGAGGCAGGCCAAATAGAATAGTTGCCCTTTTTTTTTTAAAGGAAAGGCCCACTGCGTATATTCAATCAATAATAAATGTGTTGTGGCCCTGCAGTGTGTCACAGAACTGCAGTGTTATTAACTGCAGCAGAGCGGTGATTTCCCAGCCAGGAAATAAATTGGCGCAAGCCTGCAGGCCAAATAGAATTTTTGCCCTTTTTTTTAAAAGGAAAGGCCCACTGCGTATATTCAATCAATAAAATATGTCTTCTGGCCCTGCCTACACAATTCTGTCCCTGGAGTATTACTGCAGGGCGCAATGCTCTGCACGGCCGATTTGGGAAAAAAAAAAATGTGCAACACTGCTGACAGCAGCCTCCACAGTACTGCACACTGTTAGATGTGGCCCTAAGAAGGACCGTTAGGGTTCTTGAAGCCTACACTAACTCCTAACACTCTCCCTGCCTAACCACCACTTCTGTCCCTGTAGTATTACTGCAGGGCGCAATGCTCTGCACGGCCGATTTGGAAAAAAAAAAAATGTGCAACACTGCTAACAGCAGCCTCCACACTACTGCACACTGTTAGATGTGGCCCTAAGAAGGACCGTTGGGGTTCTTGAAGCCTACACTAACTCCTAACGCTCTCCCTACAGCAGCTCCAACACTATAGCACTGTCCCTCAGCTATCTCACAACGCATCTGAGGCGAGCCGCGGGAGGGGCCGACTTTTATACTCGGGTGACATCTGATCTCCCCAGCCACTCACAGCAGGGGGGTGGTATAGGGCTGGAACATCACAGGGGGAAGTTGTAATGCCTTCCCTGTCTTTCAATTGGCCAGAAAAGCGCGCTAACGTCTCAGAGAGGAAAGTGAAAGTAACCCGAACATCGCGTGGTGCTCGTTACGAGTAACGAGCATCCCGAACACCCTAATATTCGCCCGAGCATCAAGCTCGGACGAGTACGTTCGCTCATCTCTAATAATAACTGAAATTCCCACCTAATCAAGCTTCTAAGGGTGTATTCTCCTTACTCTCTTAATTGCCACTGTTTGCAACCTGTTTCATGTCTGTAAATTCTTATTTTCAGGTGGTTTTCCCCATTTTTTTGTTGCTCTGATGGTTGAAGTCCACTTAGAGGCCGGGAGCATGTAGCATTCTGTAGTTCACTGTCCTGAAATTCTTGCCTTAACTTCTCTTGCCCTATCTCTGGTCCAATCAGCAGGGAGGCAGTATCTGAATGCCCACCCCTATATTTTCCTGAGATGATCAGGCATTTAAAAACATTCTAGCCAAATAGTTAGTAAACCCACTAAAATGTGTGTGTACACTCAGACAGACACCCACACGCTGTAACAGCAGGAGAGGCAGAGACTGTGGATACTATTATCACAGTCTCTGCAGATCTGTCAGCCTGCATCCTGTGAATGCAGCCCCTCCCCCTGTTGCTATAGAAACATTCTGTACCTATTGACAAAGAGTGGATTGCAGGGAGGCTGGAAGGGAGTGCCATAATGGCAGCCACTTCAAACGTGATTTACAGTGGTAAGCAACAACATTTTAATACAAGTATATTATAGAAATGATGAGCCTAACACAAGCTTGTAGATGACCTTTAGTTGTCTGAAAAGTTTGTGCCCCTTTAAGACTATTACAGTTATCGAATACAAGAACACAATCAATACTTACTTTAGTAGATTATTTGTTGTATGTTGTTCTTCCATTTTCTTTAGAAAGATACATTTAAAGTTTTCCAAGAACATTTGTAATGTGCTGGGGCCAACATAAACTTTGTCTGCCATTACTGTTTTCTCCGAAAATAGAAGCTTGAGTTTTTCCTGGATGGTGAGAGTTTATATACATGTCAATGCATACACAGCAATTCCAATGTATTACAAACTATTCATACCCTTGTTGGTCGTTGCTATTGAATCTTACATTATTATTCAAAATACCGGGAGCAGGTACCTTTTCACAATAAACTGACCCTCACCAATACTAGGAACCATTTATTTAGGATAGGTCATCAATAGTTGATTGGCTGGGGTCCGCTGCTCAGGACCCCGACTGATCAGCTGAGCGGGCGCATGCTCTCAGCGCTGCAATAACACAGGTTGGTGCGGAAACCTCGGCGCCAACCTCCCATGTGGTGGCCGGCACTTGTAACTGCAAGCATGGTTTCTATTGATTTCAATGAGAGCTGTTCCTTCACTTACAAGCGACGGCCGCTATACGGAGTTTGGCGTGAAGGCTTCCCCTGCAACCTCTGTTCCTGCAGCACTGACAGTATGCGCCTGCTCAGCTGATTGGTGGGAGTCCTGAGCTGTGGACCCCAGCTGATCAACTATTGATGACCTATTCTGAGGATAGGTCATCAATAGTATTTCCATGGAAAACCCCTTTAAACATTAGAAGGGGTTGAAGCAAAAATTTATGGAGCAGATTTATGAAGACTGGCATTTCATACACAATTTAAACTCAGTTGCTTTGGAATAAAATATGCTAAATATATTAAAACGCACACACCACTTAATAAATTTGGTGCATCTTGGGCTTCCATTAAGCCAGAAAATGATATCCATGCCAGCTATGAGCAGGTGTGGATTTGCATGGGTTTTTGCACCGCTGTCTGGCTTGAAATTAAATAATCTCTCAGAAGGATATGAGCCACACCCCTCCTATTAAATTCCATCACATTTTCTCACCATTTTTCAAAGGCGTTGATAAGAATAAATAGTTGCAGATATTAGAACAAAAAGGGTATCTGCCCAAACTTTAACATCAAAATAGTGGTGCTCAGCACTTGATAAATTCCACCAAATGTATTCTTTTTACACCCTAATCCATTAGTCAGATTGGAGAGGATCTTTTACTCAGGAGGACCTCAGACCACCATGTTTTACATGACCATACATTTGAATGGGTGCCCTGCAATACCCCATTACTCCTGCTGAGAACATGTGTGACCAATTAGGTATCAGATCTGTGCTGTTCAGCTGATCATCCTTCAGAGAATCCAGATATGTTTCATAGTCTATACCTGAGTAATAATTTTGCAGTAGGGAAACTGGGCAGGACCCACATCACAGTTACTCTGGTCAGCCTCCTCTGCATTCTCGGAAAATATACTAGGTTTACCGTTTCCTGTCCATAAAACTTGGTCATTGTCATGGAGCATATAACTATGAATCAAGGTAATAGCTGTTGCTATAATTTCACTGAAAACACAATGGAAAATAAGAATTAGTGAAGTAAACATGTTTTTCCATTTTAAGCTTCATTTCCGATCATTAACAATGTATTCTCATTAAAGCAGAAACAGTTCCATACAAATGCATATGAATAATACAGAACATGTTCCATGAATGCTGATCTATTTACAATAGCATATGAATAGCAGTCGTACCGTGTTTCTTCTGTGTGGGTTTCCATAATCCTATGTTGCATTATGTAGTGTTTGGCTTCCCTGTTAATAACATCTTGTGACCAGCTGTCAATCCAGATTAGCTGGCAACCAGTTAAGAATCCAGGATAATTTCTATTGTAGAAATATAGATGTCATTAGATAGATTAGTTTTACACTACTGACGATCTTGATGTCACAATAGTAATCTTTCTCAGTATGAGAGGAACCGCAGGTTCAGGCATTTGGTGTATGTGCTTGACTGAGGAGCCAATGGGGCAAAGCTACCATCTGTGGGTTTATGAATGAATGTCTCTAAATCAGAATCCCACTACATGTGATGATTCCGCAGTGCCGAGGAGCCCAGGTTGGCCTGGGATAGCCAGGACGGGGGGGAAGGGGGGGGGGGTTCTCCTCACCCCGGCGTGTAGAACCACAAGCCTCAAGACCAGATTGTGGTCAGAAAGCCCCATTGCCTTTCTCCTGGAGCGCATCACTTGTTCCTTGGGAACCTGGTGCTAAATCAGTCGTAAATGACCTGATTCTGGGTCAGGGTCTTGAGCCAAAATAAAATATATGAATATATAAATGCATTAAAATCACAGAATATGCAAGATAAAAGACTTGATGTGGTTCCTCTTTCCTATTCAAATATTAGTATATGCCTGTATGTATGAAAATCTGGTACCCTAATTAATTAAGTTGTTTTAAATCTATATAATATCATGCAATACAAGTATTCTGTACTCTGGTATCCCTTTTTAACTCTATGATACAATGCAACAAGAAGCATATAGCTCTATTAGGCCTTAGTCAGACGGGCGTTTTTCGCGCGATTTGCGCATGCGCATGCGTCCGGCGATTTTATAAAACCATTGCTTTGCAATTGTATCGGACACATGAGCGCTTTTTATGCGCTCGTCCGATAAATTATAGAACAAAAAATCGCAGATCGCACCTATCTGCGATCTGCGATTCCTGTTCTCTTCTCTATATGCGCTCAATGGGGCCGTCGGCAGCAGCGCCGACCCCATTGAGAACATATAGAAGACAAATCATTCTTCTCTGCCACAGCTGTAACAGCTGTGGCAGAGAAGAACGATGTTTGCCCATTGAATTCAATGGAGCGGCAATACAGCCGCTCCATTGAAAGCAATGGGCTGCCGGCGTGCGCGGGGTGAATTGTCGGGAAGGGGTTAAATATATAAGCCCTTCCCTGCAATTCATCCTAAAATGTGTTAAAATAAAAAAAAATTGTATACTCACCTTTCCACTGCAGCCGGAGTCCAGCCGCGGCCGCAGTCAGTTCTCCTAAACTGCTTCTCGGCACTATTCAGCCGGCGGGGCTTTAAAATCCCCGCCTGCTGAATGATCTGCCTCTGATTGGTCACAGCCCTGACCAATCAGAGGCCGGTTTCACTCACACACCCATTCATGAATTCATGAATGGGTGAGTGACTGCTGCCTCTCAGCGCTGAGCCAATCAGGGGCAGGTCTGACTCACATCCATTCATGAAGTCATGAATGGGTGTGAGTGAGGCATGCCTCTGATTGGCTCAGCGCTGAGCCAATCAGGGGGCAGGTCTGACTCACACCCCCTTCACACCCACTGCAGGACGGCCGCGCGGAGCTCCGGCTGCCGGGAGAAGGTGAGTATACAATTTTTTTTTATTTTAACACATTTTAGGATGAATTGCAGGGAAGGGCTTATATATTTAATATATTTATATTTACCGACAATTCATCCCGGGCTCGCCCGCAGCGCATTGCTTTAAATGGAGGCGGCTCTATTGCCGTCTCCATTGAATGCAATGCGCTGGACAGCTCCGGCCCGTTTCTAATGAAACGCAGCTAGGAGCAGATTTTCGGGCGATTTGCGGGCGACTTGCGCGCACCGGTCACGCGATTTGCGGATGCGCATCCGTCATGCGATCCGCAAATCGCGCGAAAAAACGCCCGTCTGACTAAGGCCTAAAAGAGTATTTCAATTCTAGCATAAAACATCAGTAATTGGGTTTCCTTTTTCTGATAAATTGTTAAAAATTTGGTCCAGCTATCATATCTTTGCATTACTCTATTGGGTGTTGAGTCAGGGTATAGTCTTATTAGCAATTACAGCATTCAGCTGAAACTCCACTCATCTGAGGCAGACAACGTCTGCATGATTTTGTCAGCACAAGGCTTCTTTCACAGGAGCGCATATCGGCCATTGCCGATTTCCCCTCCCTCCCCATCGCAGGCTTACTTATCTTCCTCCACGCTCGGTCTGTGCAATTGGAGGGGCGGAGCTAAGTGCCAGTCCGCCCCGCCTCCTCCCATTGATGGTTATGAACAAGGCGGGCACTTAGCTCCACCCACACCCCACACCTTCTTCATAGCCATCAATTGGCGGAGGCGGGGCGGATCTACGCTTAGCTCCGTCCCACCCCCTCTCATTGCATAGACCGAGCGGGGTGCAGAGGTAAGCCTGCACGGGGAAGGGGAGGAGAACAGAGGGAGGAGTTTAGCAGCCACGCTGCTAAACTCCCTCTCACCTATGGCTGCTGCCATGGGCTCTCATAGGAACCCATGCAGCCGCCCGACGTATTCTGGCCAAAAACATAGTTCTAGAACCATGTTTTGGGCTCGACGTAAAAATGCCTGGTGCTATATTGGCCGGCCAGTCATTTTTACATCTCGCAAATACGCCCATGTGATCTGATGCATTGGAATCCAATGCATCAGATCACAGTGCATATCGGCCGGCCGTGCAATGGCCGGCCGATATGTGCTCATGTGAAAGAAGCCTAAGGGTGCCTACCCTCTAGTGGTTTTTTTCTGCAAATTTGCTGCGGTTTTTTTTCCAATTGCCAATGGGACTTTCTAATGTTAAAAACGCAATGCACAAAAAATGCAAGTTGCCGTTTTTGCATTTTTTGTGGGTTGCATTTTTAACATTAGAAAGTCCCATTGACAATTGGAAAAAAAAATGCAGCGAAAAAAAAAAAGCTAGTGGGTAGGCACTAGAGATGAGCGAGCACCAAAATGCTCGGGTGCTCGTTACTCGGGACGAAATTATCGCGATGCTCGAGGGTTCGTTTCGAGTAACGAACCCCATTGAAGTCAATGGGCGACCTGAGCATTTTTGTATATCGCCGATGCTCGCTAAGGTTTTCATTTGTGAAAATCTGGGCAATTCAAGAAAGTGATGGGAACGACACAGCAACGGATAGGGCAGGCGAGGGGCTACATGTTGGGCTGCATCTCAAGTTCCCAGGTCCCACTATTAAGCCACAATAGTGGCAAGAGTGGGTCCCCCCCCTCTCAACAACTTTTACTTCTGAAAAACCCTCATTAGCAATGCATAACTTAGCTAAGCACCACACTACCTCCAACAAAGCACAATCACTGCCTGCATGACACTCCGCTGCCACTTCTCCTGGGTTACATGCTTATAGCCGGTTCCACTGAAAGCAATGGGCTGCTGGCGTGCGCGGGATGAATTGTCGGGAAGGGCTTAAATATAGAGCCAATCAGAGGCAGGTCTGACTCACACCCCCTTCACACCCACTGCCGGCCGCGCTGAACTCCGTCTGCCGGGACAAGGTAAGTATATATATTTTTTTTATTTTAACACATTTCTGGATGAATTGCAGGGAAGGGCTTCTATATTTAAGCCCTTCCCGACAATTCATCCCGCGCACGCCGGCAGCCCATTGCTTTCAGTGGAACCTGCTGTATTGCCGGCTCCATTGAATTCAATGGGCAAACATCGTTCTTCTCTGCCACAGCTGTTACAGCTGTGGCAGAGAAGAATGATTTGTCTTCTATATATTCTCAATGGGGTCGGCGCTGCTGCCGCCGGCCCCATTGAGCGCATATAGAGAAGAGAACAGGAATCGCAGATCGCAGATAGGTGCGATCTGCGATTTCTGACTATGGCCTAAGAAGGACCGTTGGGGTTCTTGAAGCCTAAAATAACTCCTAACGCTCTCCCTATAGCAGCTCCGGCATCAGCAGCCCTGTCCCTGATCTCTGTCAGAATGCATCTGTGGCGAGCCGCGGGCGGGCAGATTTTAATACTCAGGTGACACCTGATCTCGCCAGCCACTCACTGCAGGGGGGTGGTATAGGGCTGGAACATCACAGGAGGAAGTTGTAATGCCTTACCTGTCTTTCTATTGTCCAGAAAAGCGCACAAATTTCTCAGGGAAGAAAATGAAAGTGACTCGAACACCGCGTGGTACTCGTCTCGAGTAACGAGCATCTCGAACACCCTAATACTCGAACGAGTATCAAGCTCGGACGAGTACGCTCGCTCATCTCTAGTAGGCACCCTTACTGGCAAGATTTTGTGGCCATTGGCCACGATGTGTGGGCAGGGTTTTAGCTGCATAAGGCTACCATATCATGTACCCTTATGCAAGATTTTTTTAAATTTCAAATCTAATCGTCTCGTGCCACTTATTTTAGCCTGATGATCTCTTAACACTAATTCAGGGACCATAAAACCTTCACATCTATGTTTGTATTTCTGTTGTAGTATCCTTTTAAGTGCAAATTAATCCCACCATGTCTGTGCCTTGTAATAAGTATATGTGTATATGTATGCATGCCTCTTCAGATCCATTTCATTATGCCTTGATGAAGGATCCTGTGAGGTCCAAAAGCTTGCATTGACATCATGTATTTTTCTTAGCCATTAACCCCTTAACGCTCCAGGATGTACATTTATGTCATGCAGTGTTAGGGTACAAATGAAGAGAGATCATGGGCGACCTCTCTTTATACAGTGTGGGTGTCAGCTGTTTATTACAGCCGCCGGCTGATCAGCGTTATTAACCCTTTAAATGCCGCTGTCAATTCTGACAGCAGCATTTAAATCCACTGAACATCATATTGAGATCGCAGGGAGCCATGCGAGTGTCATGGCAGCTGGGGTACTGCTGAAAGGCTCCAGGGCTGTCTTGGCAGATTGCCTATCAAGCCATCCCTGTGGGGTGGCTTGATAGACTGCTTGTCAGATTGCAGTATGATGTAATGCTATAGCATTACATCACACTGCAGGAGCGATCAAAGCATGATTAGTTGTGGTACCCTAGGGGGCTTAAGAAAGTGAAAATATGATAAGTAAAGTTTTACTGATTGTAAAAAAAAAAGGAATAAAAGTTTTAATCACCCCTCTTTTGCCATATCTATAATTAAAAAAAAATCGAAATCATAAAACAAAAATACATATTTGGTATCGCGGCATCTGTAAAAGTCTGATCTATCAAAGTAACACCTTATTTACCCCACACGGTGAATGTCGTCCGAAAAAAAACGAAAGAACGCCAGAAATGCACTTTTTTCGATCACCCTGTCTCCCAAAAAAATGCAATAAAAAGTGATCAAAAAGTTGTAAGTATTCTGAAATGGTATTAAGATAAACTACAGGATGTCTTGCAAAAAAGTCGATGAAAAAAAAAAGTTATTGTGCACAGAAGATGGCGACAGAAAATAATTAAAAAAATTAAATGTGTTTGAAAAAAATAATAGTACAGCAAAAAAAACCAAAAAACTATATAACTTTGGTATCGTAGTAATCGTACTGACCCATAGAATAAAGATATCATGTCATTTTTGTTGCAGCTTGCACGCTGTACAAACAAGATGCACCGAAAGCTGGCGGGATGTCATTTTTTTTCATTTTACCCCACTTTAAATTTTTTAAAAGCTTTTCAGTACATTACATGGTTCATTAAATAGTACCATTGAAAAATACAATTTATTGCATCAAAAAACAAGCCCTCATACAACTACGTCGCTGGATAAATAAAGGAGTTCCGATTTTTTAAAAGGGGGGATGAAAAACTGAAAATAGAAAAAAAAGGGCCGCTAAGGGACATTAAGGGGTTAAGGTATCATATCTACAAGATATTAGTTTCTCTTACTGGGAACAATCACACTTATTTCAGCATAACTGAAAACAGGTGAAAAGTAAAGAAAGAACACATCTGTAAGTAGTCAGTTCCAACTTCTATGAGAGCAAAACTTTATTTGCCATATATATATATATATATATATATATATATATATATATATATATAGTTAAATCCTAGTGTTTTGCAGTTTTATTAGACCGCTACGCCCATTAATATGCTGACACTTCCTCGTATGTACATCAGCAATCAATCTAAGCCTTTTAATTGTTTCAGTTTATAAACACAATCCTTTTGTGGACCATGCAAGTATGTACCTTAATTACAGATATTGGGAATACAAATAGTCCTGTTAATTAAATTCCTCCTTTAATTAGTTAGTTGTTTTAACGTGCACATTTATTATCAGCCTTGAAAACTCAGATATGTAATCTAAACCTTGGGAAAAAAACACAAAACTAGTCCAAATGTATATTATTCCACAGTTTATGTACCACTAAACCATCGGGAAGGTCACAGATGAGTTTATATAGACTTTTAAAAAAATATAAACCCTTTTAAAATCTCTATGTAAAATCATTAAGCAACTCTCATATATTCTTAAAAATATATATTATGCTTACCTTGAGGCAATCGTCAGAAGCTCATGGTATGGAGAAATGCAAACTATTATTCGGAGATTTGATTTCACTTGAGAAATAAAGTATTTGGCTGGGTCATAACCAAGATGTGGATGTTTCCTACGTATTGCTGGTCCTAGAACCTAGTAATATACAGTATAGGACTCTAATAAGATATGTAATAACTATGTATTGGTGGGATTTATAATTTAACAGTGAAGACAATTCATGTGCATTGAAAAACCAATGACAAATTGGCACCACATTGCATCAGTTTTTCAATCTGTATTTCATCCATTCGAGATCTGAATATATTTTCCTAGAAAATGTTTTTTTCTATCCCATCAATGGAGAAGGAAATAGAAATTGTTATCAGTCAATTTTTAGAATTCTTCAATCCATCACCCATTGACCCAATTATAAAACAAACTGTGAAGTATCATTAGATCAACATGAACGGGAGTTGACATCAGTGCTAGCTGCTAAAATCTGGTGCATGGGCTGTTAGGTTTCCTTTCCTAGTATTCTCTGATAATGAGTAGTCTATACACTTCAACTTCATTGGCTCATTGTGCATGCCTAGAACTGATGTCAGATGGCAAGGGGGATGTCAATCACAATGTGTGTGATCACAAGCTATACTATCAATTGCTCACAAGGCTGAACTGCCTTTTAAGAATCCCTACTAAAATCTATCTTTTATTAGATTAATTAAAACCATCTCCTGAAACCTGTCTGGACAGTATGTCTGTCCTAGTGTGCTCAATAACAAACCTACACCATCGGTTTCACATAGAACATTAGAAAAATATCATTGTGATTAAAATCGAGAGGGGTATCATCACATCTTAAGGAGAGCACGTAGAAGGAGAGTGAGGAGACTTATAAGGCCATTCATGCTCCTGTGGGTAATATATGCACATAAGGAAGTTGGAACAATACCTCTGCAGCACCACCTATTGGATGGCAGCATTCCTGCAAATCAATGTCCGACCCCAATGTCATACACTAACAGTTGTTTCAGGGTGTTTGACAGAATCCATAGTTCCATCTTCCTTATTGGCACTGTGATCAAAAGAAAATTATAAACCCCCCTGACATGTTTTGCCATGTTAGAGACATCTTAAGAGGGAAGGACTTAATGACTATCAGCTGACTACGCTGGGTATATATAAACTCCTAAAGCCCTGTCATCAGAAATGACCAAGCAATTGAATTCAATAGACAAGGCCAATTCATATCTGCATCCTCACCCACACCAAGTGAGAACGAGTTAGTCAATTTCAGCCCCTATTATGTGTTGCCCATGTATCTCAGCAGACATAGTGCAGCGCGTCATCATGCCCGCACCGGGTTGGTGCTGGACTATTGCTGCCCCAATTAAGATGGAGGTAGTGTACACAACGATGCATGCCCTGATGATAAGTCCATGCATGTCACTATGCAAGCAGCCCGGGAGCTTCTTGTTGTCAAGCAACCATACCAAATATCAACAACATTCCACAACAACCAGCCACATAAAGTTATAATTATTTATGGTATTGGCTGGAAGGGACCTTTAAACATTATGAGCCACAATCATGGGAATGTTACGGGAGCTATGTAAACTGAAATAAATATGCATTAACCAATAGAGCCTTGTCAAATTCAGGTAGGTGGTCTAAGAGGAAACATTAGAATCCAAAAGTTTAAAAATGACAAACATTGGTGCTAGAGATGGAATCAACCATTATCAAAATTAAATTCTAATGTTACAGACAGCAGTACAAAAATGCTGAAATGTCAAGCCATCATTTAAACCAATGTGTTTAAGAGCGCTCAACTGATAAATCCATTAGGGCCTCTTCTTGCGGTAACATATTGTCTAAATCTCCTGTAGGACCTAGACCCCAGCCTGGCTCTTCCAGTGACTATTGCCTCACTAGGGGGATGGTTTCCCTGTAGCTGGGGTTCCTATGGATGTCACTATTACAGCTAAAAACTGTGAAACAAAAAAAATTGACAGTGTGAATGTTCCCCACATATCTTAGATGACATCAATGGGGATTAAAATGTTAAATTTTCTTTTTACAAAAAAAGTAAAAAAAAGAATAACAATAAAAATGATGACCCCATTCCTGTACTTTATTTTAGCATAAATATAATAATTTTAAAAATAGAGAACTATAAATGGAAAAAAAACCTCATTTTACTTTTTGTACACATTACCCTTAAAGGGGTTCTGTCATTAAAAAAATTCAATACTTACCTATTCCTCCCCTGTCAGTTTACTTACCAGATCTTCACCTCACCCATCTGCTCCTGTCTCTTGTAGGGGGCCACCTCACTTCCAGCTGGCTGATTCCTCTGCTTCCTTTGAGGTTACATACATTGCCGGCAGTCTTCTTCTTGCAAGCCAATGTACGTTATGTCACAGTTCACAAGCCAGCAGGGGGAGCGCCGATCTACTTCAGAGAATGCTCATGCAGTCTCTTCCTAGCCTGTGAACAATGTGACCTTCACTGACTGGTCCGGAAGAAGAATGTGAGGAATGCAGCCTCCATAACAAGCCGGCCAGCGTGCAGTGAGCCAGGGGCACTGCAGAAGCTCAGCAAGGAGAGGATGTGGTAAGTAGACTGACTGGGAAGAATAGATAAGCATAGAGTTTTTTTGATCATAAAAAAAGCCCTTTAATAAAACAAAGAAAAATGCAAAAATACCTGTAAAAAAAGCTATTAAAAGGTACTCCTATATGTCATGAAAAAAAACTGCAAAAAGAATTTTGGCAATACATAAAAGAAAATAGGGCCATAAAAGCACCACATGTATAAAATTGCTCAAGAAAGTCTAGTTCTTTAGGACCAAAACACTATGGTCTTTAGGGGGTGAAAAAAATTTATTGACGAAGGCCAACCAAACAATTTTAACAAGGACGTTGTTAGAATACTGTTCAAAAGTTCTACTCTACCATGCACTTAGTTTAATAATGGTACCACTAATGACAGGTTCCATGTTAGTACTTATAAATATATACTTAGAAGTGCATATAAGTCAGATAGAAAGAAATAACTAAACACAGTAATACTATCTGAAACTCCTGGAGTCCTTCTCATATGGGGTATGGGATCTCTTTTCTGACTACTTGAGATTTATTTAGGGTTATGTGTTCTCAAATTAGTCAGTTTTTCGAACAAAATAATTCCTGTGTGATGGACTGTAGCAAACAAGCTTTTAAAAGGGGGGCACAGAAAATCCTACTACTTTTACTGATGATAAGCAGAGGCCCCTGACAAACAGTTATAACAAAGGAAATTATAATTCAGCCTTCTGACTATAGACTTTTGTCATGTGGTATCTGGAAAGCATCAGACAGGAAACTATGTTGCATGGAAGTGACAATATACATCGGAGACCTCCAGAGTGTGACAGGCAATTTACATGGGGGATGCAAGGACAGAAAATGTGTTTTTGCCATAGGGCCCTTTAAAAAAAGAACAAAAAGGTAAACATAATACATAACAAATTAAAATCAGACTTAAAGGGGTTGTCCCGCGCCGAAACGGTTTTTTTTTTTATTCAATAGGCCCCCCGTTCGGCGCGAGGCAAACCCAAGGGATGGGTTAAAAAAAAAAAGGTTTAGTACGTACCCGAATCCCCGCGCTGCGGCGACTTCTTACTTACCTTACCAAGATGGCCGCCGGGATCTTCACCCATGATGCACCGCGGGTCTTCTCCCATGGTGCACCGTGGGCTCTGTGCGGTCCATTGCCGATTCCAACCTTCTGATTGGCTGGAATCGGCACACGTGACGGGGCGGAGCTACGAGGACCAGCTCTCCGGCACGAGCGGCCCCATTCACCAGGGAGAAGACCGGACTGCGCAAGCGCGTCTAATCGGGCGATTAGATGCTAAAAATAAGACGGCACCATGGCGACGGGGAAGCTAGCAACGGAGCAGGTAAGTGAATAACTTCTGTATGGCTCATAATTAATGCACGATGTACATTACAAAGTGCATTAATATGGCCATACAGAAGTGCTGAACCCCACTTTCTTTCGCGGGACAACCCCTTTAACCACATTATGGTTAGATATCACATGTATAGCAACCATGATATCAGCCAATCACTCATTACCTGAAGGAGGTCATTCATCTCTTCAGTCGTGAACAATGATGCATATTCCCCACAGATCAGCAGGCTGTTAATGGCATTAAGACAGTCCTCAATGGCCAGCTCTTCTGCCTGTCATTTATTGGATATACGTTTTAATAGAGGATAAAAGAGTTGTTACAGATGCAATACATTTAGCTTGATAGAATGGTGCAGAAAGTTATCTTAACCCCTTTAAAAAGTATTGATCTCTTATCTTGACACAAAAAACTTCATTATAAAGTAATTCAAAGTGTAAATAAACAACCCTGATAACACGGCACACCGTGATATCACTTCGCATTAAGGCCTCAAAATTCGCTCAAAGACTTCTTTTGAGTGATAACAATTTTGTCTAAATGCTACTATAGACTATGCAAAGATGATCACTCAAAACTGTCACTCAAACTATCGTTTGAGCGACTTTTGAGCGATCATGTGTCAGTGTAAATGGGGTCTTAAAAGCTTGTTCACACGAGTGTGTTTTTCAGCGTAGTAGAGGCGCATGAAAAGATCATGGCTACACTGCGCTAAAGATAGCGTGAATGGGTGATTTTCAGCTATTAAGTCTCGAGCTTAATTAGTGGTGAAATTGCCTGTTCACACCACCAGGAGATGTGATATCCTGCTCCCATAGGAGTCTATGGAAACTCCCGCGCATCATGCACCAAAGATAGGTCAGGTCCTATCTTATCATGCACCACAGACCTTAGATATGGGCATTGCATTTGCATGTTCTATCTTTGTTAGGTGTGCATATTTTGCGCATCTAAAATTCCTTCATGTGAACGCTTCTATAGGAAACCATTGTTCTATTAGATGCAATCTTTTCACACGCCTATAATGCGCTAAAACCATGCTCGTGTGAAATAAATCTGCTAATACCCAAGGGAGGTATGACCAGTTTTATTCGAACAGTCATACCATAGACCGTTTGTGCTTATGCCTAGCTGGCTGCATGTATATGCAAATGCTAGTCATTCAGAAAATATTCAATATCTCAATATTTAATCTGGATTTTTATTATGCACTATAATTTAAGTGTGCTTGAAGCACAGATCAGTAGCACCCTCTGCTGCCTGTATTAGAAACTGTACAATACAGGAAAATACTGAGACTGGGTTTGCTATTGGTACGTTGGTATGTTGGCATGTACAGCATGAAAATGCTAATTATGTTTTTTACAATATATGTATTTCTCTTTTACTATATAGTATTACTAAAATTAAATAAGCTGATTTGGCTAAGCTAGAAACCTTTTTAAGAATGGACATGCCTAGCAAACAACTGAATAGAATTTTAAATAACCTGACATGAGAAAAACTGAATTGTTAAAATTTGGCCTAATTTACATAATTCATTCATTCCATTTGAAATGATGCTAACATAGATTGTGTTTATTTCTTCAGCAGCCCTCAGCTTGCCATATATATCAGACTTTTGTTGGTCTCGTCTGGCAATAATTTTGAAGACTGGCAATGTCCTCCATGGCAGATGGAGTGGGGGCATGGAACAGGTATATTATACCCCACTCCCCCCACCCCACATGACAAAAGGAACCATGAGTGCTTATTTATTGCTCATGAAAAAAAAATTATCTGTTCAGTAGTCCTGTTTAGGCTATGACTACATGGTGACTTTAGCACAATACACATTGTCCAGCCAAAGATCACAGTATCAATACAATACAACATCACAACCTAATGAATGTGAATAGGGTCACTTTCCAACTCACTAGTTGTCATGACTGCAACCCAACAATTGCAAGAAATCCAGCAGGTTTAGATTTCTTGAGATTGTCGAGTCACAGCATCAGCAACTTGAGATTTGGTTCAGAGCTCCAGGAGACAATTTGCATATTTCTGATGCATTCCGGGAAGAGTGGAAATTCGCTGTGAGCTTTGCACAGAAAGAACAGTCTAGTAAGGCCTCAGAAACCTCTTGGATGGAGGAAAAAAGTGTTGTTGTTGTTGTGAAGAAAAGAAGGGTGGCGGTTGACAACTTTATCTTCCAAAAGGTAGAAGAGAAAACAAGGGCATCTGCTAGTTTGGACATAATTCCCACCAACAGAGAGGAAGTGGTTGAGGAAGTAATGGTGGCTGGGATCTTAGGAAGCAGCAGTCATGCTATCCTTGAATTTTGGATAACAAAGAAAGGAAGACCTGTGAGGACTCAGACTTCAGGGTTGGATTTCAGAAATGTAGATTGTAATGGACACAGAAAGAGAGTAGGAAGGATCCAACAGCTGTTATTTGTTGGCTTAATGCACTTTTTCGAAGCTTATAATGTAACATTTGAATCACTACAATTTAAATACAAAAGATGTGAAGTTTTGTTCTGTAATTATACGCCTCTGAGACTATTACTAAGAATACTATTAGGCCTTAGTCAGACGGCGTTTTTTCGCGCGATTTGCGGATCGCATGACGGATGCGCATCCGCAAATCGCGTGACCGGTGCCCGAAAATCGCCCGAAAATCTGCTCCTAGCCGCGTTTCATTAGAAACGGGCTGGAGCTGTCCAGTGCATTGCATTCAATGGAGCGGCAATACAGCCCGCTCCATTAAAAGCAATGCGCTGCGGGCGAGTGTGGGATGAATTGTCGGGAAGGGCTTAAATATATAAGCCCTTCCCTGCAGTTCATCCAGAAAAGTGTTAAAATAAAGAATATATATATACTTACCTGCTCCCGGCAGCCGGAGTTCCGCGCGGCCGGCCTGCAGTGGGTGTGAAGGGGGTGTGAGTCAGACCTGCCCCCTGATTGGCTCAGCGCTGAGTCTGACTCACACCCCCTTCACACCCACTGCAGTACGACCGCATGGAACTCCGGCTGCCGGGAGCAGGTGAGTATGTATATATTTTTTATTTTAACACTTTTCTGGATGAATTGCAGGGAAGGGCTTATATATTTAAGCCCTTCCCGACAATTCATCCTGCGCTCGCCGGCAGCCCATTGCTTTCAATGGAGGTGGCTGTATTGCCGGCTCCATTGAATTCAATGGGCAAACATCGTTCTTCTCTGCCACAGCTGTTACAGCTGTGGCAGAGAAGAATGATTTGTCTTCTATATGTTCTCAATGGGGTCGGCGCTGCTGCCGCCGGCCCTATTGAGCGCATATAGAGAAGAGAACAGGAATCGCAGATCGCAGATAGGTGCGATCTGCGATTTCTGTTCTATAATTTATCGGACGAGCGCATAAAAAGCGCTCATGTGTCCGATACCATTGCAAAGCAATGGTTTTATAAAATCGCCGGACGCATGCGCATATCGCGGCAAAAAACGCCCGTCTGACTAAGGCCTTAAGATGAACTGGGTGAATAAATATAGTACTGCAGATTCAATATAATCTTTGCTATATAAAGAATTTCATTCACTGTAAAAATTTTGAAATTCTGCTTAAAAAAGTAGCACTACATTTCTTTTTGGAATGTTTATTTCATGATGCTTAAAGGGAACTGGTCAGCTTGAAAATGCAGTCCATTTTTCCTCTAATAGGTTCTTGACATGGCTGAATAATTGATGATTTAGTTGCTGCAAACATTAACATTGAAAAGCTAAACAATGACGTTTTGTTTGGGCAGAAATTAATGTGTTCTGTGTTTATGACTAATAAGCTAATAGCAGATACCAAGTTGGTCTTTTATCTGTGCTATAATCATACTATGATTGCACATAGTAGACACTGATAAATACTATGGCAACAGGGCGCACTTATTTCTAAAAACAAATCAGACGATTGTTCAGCTCAAAGAGTCGCTGTGGATGCAATAAAGATGATAAGATAATTAAGGATAACTGTAATTAACTCTTTAAGATCAGTATACATTTCAAAGTTAATATAACAAACAGTGCATCCCTGTTCTGTGATAAACAAATATCTCACAAATTATGCTCTGATTCATAAATACGGTATATTGAAAATTTTGAACTTGTGATTATTGACTTAAAGGGGTATTCCAAGGCTTTAACTATTGATGATCTATCCTCACGATATGTCATCAAGTTTATCGATAGGGACCTGCCTCTCGCAATCCCCACCAATCATCTGATCATTTGGTCCGCTGTCAGTACAGCGGACCAAATGTTGTCATCACCTTTGGCTGCAGTGAGGAGCTGGAAGTGTAATAGGAGGCAGTGCTTCCATGGATTTTAATGCAAGTGAAGCCAGCTATTACACTTCCAGCGCTTACAAGTGATGATGACGTCCAGCAAGCTACACTGACAGCGGGCTGAACAGATAATGGGCGGGGATTCTGTGTAGTGGGCCCCTGTTAATCAACTTTTGATGACCTATCCTGAGGATAGTTCATAAATAGTTAATGTCTCAAAATACTCCTTTAACCCTTTGCAATCCAATTTTGGATTCAGGGTTTCCTAGGGGGCTTTCTCTTTCTGCCATTATACAATGGCGCCATCTGCTGGCTAGAGCCAGCACTGCGGTATGGGACATGCTGGAGAGGCCCCCGACAACAGAGCGGCCAGTAATATACAGTAACAATATCCTGCCGGACGTCTTGCGACATTAGAGCTGTACAACTTTCAGTCAAAATGTCTTCAGACGTCAGACAGTGGATTGGAAAGGGTTAAATGTCAATCAAAATTTGAAACCAATTCAAAACTAAAGGGGCTCTGTCACCTACTTTTAGCCCTATAAGCTAAGCTTCTAGACTGAAAGTAGGTGAGCCGCTGCGTTCAGGAATGTAAGTGTTATACTTTTATACTTACCTCCCTTATCATTCCCCTGGCGTAAGTGCTGAAAGCCGACACTCAATGCATTGAGAGGCACTGCTAAGTAGTCCTCCCAATATGTAATTAAAATGGGAGAATTACTTAGCCACGCTGACACCGGGCAAATGATGGGGAAGGTAAGTATAATACTTAACTTCCCGGAATCATCGAGTCACCTACTTTCAGCCCACAAGCTTAGCTCATAGGACTAAAAGTAGGTGACAAATTCCCTTTAAAGTGTATCCATAAAGAAAAATAACAACTACAATGCTCTTAGACCTGCATGTACAGTACATGTGAAGCCTTTCCCATAACTATTTGTGTTGCAGGATTGTTCTTTTTCCTATTTCATCAAAATACTAACGACCACCTGTCCGTGAGTAAGTTACTGTGTGAGTTACATCATGTGATCAGTCACCTGGGCTCTGCGCTCTGCCCCTGATCACATGACGGTGACGTAATCACAGGTCCTTCATCCCTGTGCAGATTACGGGTGGACTACTTTCCCTACAAACCCCCACACCCTCAGTTACTATGATATACTAATGATCACCTTCCTGTAAGTGACTGTGTGAGTTACAGGTGAAGATGCCACCGTCATGTGATCAGTCAGCAGGGCTCTGAGCTCTGCTCCTGATCACATGATGATGACATCATCACAGGTTTTAACACATGCAGAGCCTGACACAAGTCATGTGCTTACAGGACCTGTGATGTCACTGTCATGTGATCAGTCACCGGGGTTCTGACCTCCTCCCCTGGTCACATTATGGTGATGTCATCACAGGTCCTTCACTTTATTAAAAATCTGCAGCGCCTGACGCATATTAACATCTTCTTCCCCAACTCTGCAACAATCAGCAATTCCAGCAACCTGATTGGTTCTGATTCACCTTTCCAGCAACCTAATTGGTTGTTTGGGTTGGCTGATTCAACCTGATTGGTTGTTAGTGCAGAGCAGTAGCAGAAATTGCTAATATGCGGGCTGGACAGCAGCCATGTACTTACAGCACCTGTGATGATGTCACAGTCATGTGATCAGTCACCTATGTGGGAGGAGTCGAGATCACATGACCAGTGGGTGATCAGTGTGTGCAGGACTCTGCTGAGCAGGTTGTGATCCCTGTTGTATGGGATGAAGAATGTATTCAAACTCACTACCTTTATCCATAAAGCTCTCCATAGCACCATGCCGTCCTACATTGCCTCCCTCATCTCAATCCACCACCCAGCCCACACCCTCCACTCCGATTAATTGCCCCTTTAATTTGAACCTTTCATTCCTGCCTCTAAGACTTCTACAGAGCAGCACCAATCCTCTGGAATGCACTAACCAGAACTACGGGTATCAGGGATGAGGGAATTCTCTGTCATAGCTGTCACAGCTGTTGCAGAAGTCCGCAATGTATCCCTATGTTTTCAATGGGGCTAGCGCTGCTGCTGCCGGCCCCATTGAATACAGTATGTGATATTGCAGCGATATCACAGCGTTTTTTCTGCTCTGCGAGGCACTCGATCTCGCAGCACAAGAGAAAATATCGCTAGTGGGTGGGCACCCTTATGGCTGGTAAAAAATGAACACTGCAGGCCCTTCAGTCAGTTCATTGGCTAAGCATAGGCCATTAATTTTATAGTCCTGGATAACCCCTTAAAGAAAACATTTATGTGTATGATCCCACTAAATTAGTAAACTACAGGGATTTGGAAATTGCAAACTTACGGTGCAGAGAATGGCTGTTGGCTTTCCATCAACTACTGCGATCTGAATAGCTGATTTCAGACTGTTGAAAAAGTTGTTGTTTCCAGATATATCCAATGCATGAAGAGGTATGTCGGCAACGTAGAGAGCCAGCTTGACTAAGGTGGACAGGTGGGATCCCACGCAGCCTACTAATAAAGCATTACCACTGTAATGACAATGATATTCATTTATAAGATGAAGGATCGGAAACCTTTTTTTTTATGCACCATACTTTACAAATTATAAAATGGACAGTAAAGAATACATATACAGAATGGCTTGTGCCTCATGGTGTTTTTTGCTTTCCTCTGGATTAACATTGTGGGGGTAATAGGCTGAACTGGATGGACATATGACTTTTTTCAGCCTTCTACACTACGTTATTAAAGTTACCACAAATTAAAATGCCATACAGCAGTTACCTTAGATCTGTGTTTAGCAATGATTAGTAAAACATAATCAATTAAAGCCATATTAATATAAACAGTAATTTCACTGTAGGCAGATTTTTTCAATATTAATTAACCCATTGGCACTGTCTACCATGTATTTATGGAGGACGAGGCTAGGTAATGTGTGAACAGGGCTCTGGAGTTGAGACGGTTTCATATGCTTAAGATGTATACTGTATATTTGATCACCGCCCCACTATAAGGGTGCCTACCCACTTGCGATTTTTTTTCCTGTGATGTTTTGCGTTTTTTCTCAAGAGCAATTAGTATAGAATGTGTTCTTGTCCATCTGGGGTTTTTTTTCTGTTTCGTGGGGTTTTTTCACATAGGAACTGTCAGTTGCATATGTCTCCTTATTTTTCTCTTAATGCACCCATGATTGTCAATGAAGGGCTGCAAAAAACGCCGCAGAAAACGCGCAAAAAATGCGCGAAAACGCCGCATTTTTCACACGCGAAAATCGGCACCGCAAGTGGGTAGGCGCCCTAAAGATGTGAGGTACTGATAGGTTCTCGTGATATCCAAGGCCTAATCAAGATTCCTACAATTGTCATCTTTGTTCTGCCAGGGGCAGGGGTTTTTAGGATAACACTGACTGGCATAATAAACTACAACATAGAAATATGGCAGTGCAATCAAGCAGTTGCGAGACAAAATTCCCTAGTGGGACTGAAAAAAATATTTAAAAAGTTAAAGTTTAATAAAATATTAAAAACAGTTGGTGAAACTGCTGCTTGTAGCCTGCTACTATGTATTTAGCTTGTTTGAACTATTGGACTATCATTTTCATCCCACTAGGCAGTCCATTTTAGCATCCTTCAAAACACCATATGGAGGTGAAGGCGCCCATAGTTTTCAGCGTTTTTTTTTCAGGACAAGTATTTTTTCTAAAAAATTAGAGGTATAAGAAGAGAAAGCCTCTCCTGTTTTTTTATGTGCAACCTTATTCTTAAAAATACCTCCCAATATGGGAAGGAGGTTCTCTTAGGTGACTGTGTTGTAGGTGAAGCTTCACCTCTCCTTGGCTCCAGGTCACACTTAGCTGCAAAGACTGTGATATATACTTGCATAATAGCTATATATTCTATGTGCCAAGACTGTCGCCCTTATGCCCATACTGGTAAATCATCTCTACAAAAAGCTATCCTGGGATAAAAAAAGAAAGTGTATCCAGCCCTTAGCAAGAAATTGATCATGACCATGATGTTGACCTGGGGTAGATGCCTGTTTCCATTCCCTGGGAGCGTAGGGCCTACAAAGTGGATGAAATGTTTGAAAAAACGATCAGGGTTGAAGAGGAACTTGGTTTTAGTCCTAAACATTTTATACTAATCTCTGGTTACCTCTTATAAAGGTTCTACATAGATTATTTTAAAAAACGAACAAAAAACATCCGCTTGGCCAGAACATCTGCCAAGGATATAAGGGAGATCCAAGCATTGTCATCTGTAGATCCAAACAATGGATTCTCCTCTGAAAAGGTCCTGCGGAGGCTACTGCCACAGTTCCTTCATTGGTAAACTGTAAGCAGGTCATCTCTCTTCCAGTGCTTTTTATGAGCCTTCCTGTCCAGTTGTCCCAAGATCTATTTAGCTGAGAGTAGAAATTAGAAGAATTGAGAATTTATTAATTCTTTCATTGGGGAGAAATAAGACTTAAAAGCCATCTTACCTAACCTGAGTAGGTGAAGCAAAGGGTCTTTTAGTCTGGTTTACATATTTCAGTACTTTGATCCACCTAATTTTGTTAGAGTCAACACTACTAGGGCAGTGTCCACTACTTGAGCTCAGTGAAGTCTCAGTGTTGTAGGAAATAAGGAAAACCTTGATTGATTGTTAATCTCTTTTCTTTTAAAGGGGTTGTCCCGCGAAACAAAGTTGGGGTATACACTTCTGTATGGCCATATTAATGCACTTTGTAATGTACATTGTGCATTAATTATGAGCCATACAGAAGTTATCAGAAGTTATTCACTTACCTGTTCCGTTGCTGGCGTCCCCGTCTCCATAGTGCCGTCTAATTTTCAGCGTCTAATCGCCCGATTAGACGCGCTTGCGCAGTCCGGTCTTCTCCGTGTTGAATGGGGCTGCTCGTGCTGGAGAGCTGCTCCTCGTAGCACCGCCCCGTCACGTGTGCCGATTCCAGCCAATCAGGAGGCTGGAATCGGCAATGGACCGCACAGAAGACCTGCGGTCCACAGAGGGTGAAGATCCCGGCGGCCATCTTCGCAAGGTAAGTAAGAAGTCACCGGAGCGCGGGGATTCGGGTAAGTACTATCCGTTTTTTTTTTTCAACACATGCATCGGGTTTGTCTCGCGCCGAACGGGGGGGCTATTGAAAAAAAAAAAACCTGTTTCGGCGCGGGACAACCCCTTTAAGGCCCATTTACACGGAGCGATGATCGCTGAAAAATCGCTCAAATGACAGTTTGAGTGACAGCTTTGAGCGATCATTTTGCATAAACTATTAAGTAGCTACTCAGCTACTTAATAGCTTATTAGCGGGCAAATGAAGCCTTTAGCTGAATGCAGTTAATAGCTGGAGGGCTCTTATCTGCTTTCAGCTCCTTTGTTCTCTGACGGGTTAAAATAGCTGAAACAATGCTATCAGCACTACCTGCGGAGGACTCAGCGTGCGGTCCTGATAAGAACGCTCAATGATTATTAGGTTGGCTTGAATTTAACGAACAGCTAGCAGTGCAAGAAAAGTGCACAATGGCCGTGCATTTAGACGCAATGATTATCACTCAAACGATCGCTTTTTAGCGATTTTTGAGTGATCATCGCTCTGTGTAAATGGGCCTTTAGTCCTAACAGCATCACGTTTCCTGGGAAACGTGGAATGGGAATATCATATTATAATCAACAGGGAGTGGGAGGGGCTAGACAGCCTTCTTCAGTTAATTGTTTCATCTGATTTATTAAGAATTCCATATGTCCTGATAGTACACAGGGGTGTAATTAACCCCCATAGTTGTGCTACTATTAGGAGTAAGGGTGACTACCCACTATAGTTCTTTTTCACTGCGAAATTCGCAGTGTTTTTTTTTCTCCAGTGGTCTATGGGACTTGTTAATGTTAAAATCGCATTGCACAAAATCACGATTTCGCGGTAAACTGCGATTTTGCCGCAATGCGTTTTTAACATTAGAAAGTCCCATAGACACCTGGAAAAAAAACGCAGCAAATTTGCAAACGCTAGTGGGTAGTCACCCTAAGGGCTCGGTCAGACGGGCATTTTTGGCCGCGATTTGCGGAATCGCATGACGGATGCGCATCCGCAAATCGCGTGACCGGGGCCGAAAAATCGCCCGAAAAATCTGCGGCTACCAGCGTTTTCGGTGAAAAGGTCCCGATCAAAGGAGCGCTGTCCAACCCATTGCAATTCAATGGAGCTGGCAATACAGCCGGCTCCATTGAAAGCAATGGGCTGGCGGCGAGCGCGGGATGATAAGCCCTTCCCCTGAAAATCATCCAAAAATGTGTAAAAAAAATAAATATATATACTCACCTGGTCCCTGCAGCCGGAGTTCTCCTGAACTGCTCTGTGTAGTATTCAGCAGGCGGGGATTTAAAATCCCCGCCTGCTGAATGGGCTGCCTCTGATTGGTCACAGCCCTCACCAATCAGAGGCAGCTCTCACTCACCCATTCATGAATGGAATGGGTGAGTGAGTGCTGCCTCTGATTGGCTCAGCGCAAGGACCAATCAGGGGCAGCTCTCAGCTATTGAATGACATTCAAGATTCGCCCCCCAAATCTTTTCACCCGAGTACGGAAGTACTCGAAAATCGCGGTGCTCGATTGAGTAATTACTCAAAACGAGTATATTCGCTCATCTCTAAACACAAGGAATCGCAGATCGCAGATAGGCGCGATCTGCGATTTCTCGTGTCCTATAATTTATCGGACATCCGCATAAAAAGGGGCCATGTGTCCGATGCCATTGCGAAGCAATGGTTCTATTTATGCGTAGATCGCATGTGCAAATCGCGCGAAAAAACGCCCATTTGACCAAGGCCTAAGGGAGAACAGATTAACAATAATATTCAACTCTTTATGTACCTACTACTCTAGTATTGCTATTACTGTGTTGCAGAATGTTTTACAGTCCGTTATAAACCCAGAAATGTACTCCCCGTTTGACATTATTTTCTAAATTTAAAACACCCATATCATCTCATTACCAGCACGACAAACTAATTACAGGAATCTTGTGATCTTAGGGGGCTTTTGGACCTAATGATTTATCATTTACAAGGAGTAAACAATGTCAAAAATAATTCATTCACTTGTACAGCCTGTTTATACAGGCAATTAAATAGTTCACTCGTTAAATCATTCAGTTGTTCACATTCACTGTATAAGTGAATGAGAATGATTGAACGATCGGTTTTTAAACTGAATGATTAGCCAACAATGGTTTTCATGATTGCATGAAATGAATGATAAGAGAACGAATTAGCATTTATCGTTTGATTGTAGGCTATGTTTGCTCTGAATAATTATTGTTTAAATTCGAACAATGTAGATTTTTTTTTAACAATAATTGTTCCATCTAAACACACCTTTACTCATTATCAGTTGTACAGTGCTTTACCTCTGTAATATTGAAAAAAAAAATCTAACGGTCAATAATCGATTATGATCAATGATGTCAAAGTTTTATTCGTAATTTATTTAAAATCAAAAAAGGTTAATTTGTACAGACAGTATCACAGAATATTGTTCACATGGAATAGATTTTCAGAACTTATCCAATCTTCACTCACCCATTCTCAGCACACAAGACCCTGTGAATACGGATCACCTGGATTACAACATTCTCTGATAATTCAATATGCAGCTTTTGGTGTCCAAGCTCCTCATTGTAATGATGTACAATGGTCCCCAACAAGCTTTGTACATCTTCAAGTTTTTCAAGAGATTGCAGCAAGACCTAGGCAACCGTAACCAGTACAGATTTACTAACCATAAGGAAAAGGATAATATGAAGTATATACTATAATACAACATGCTAGATATACAGATACCTTGACCTGTTTGTTATCTGTGCTGGCGTGATGAGAAAACTTTGGTTCTAAAGGAAATGTTGTATATATTTTTTGAAATGCCGAAGCTGTTATGTCTGGAAAATACTGGTAGTAAACAAAATTAGTAAAAACTGACATTAAGTCTATAAAGCACAATTATATTCACTTTTTATTAACTTAACTTCTTTAAAGTACATCATTATGAGTATAAGAAAATCAGAATTATAAACAGTAAAATTAATACATTTTTTTTTAAACAGTGAGAAATAGTCCTGGTGGTCCCGAAGGTTTTTATAAAAAAAGGAAATTACCCAATAGTTCGACATTATCATGGTCAAAATAAACATTGGTGATGCAAGGATATCCTATATTACACAGATATGCTTTAGCATACAGAATTATAGCAGCCACTCCTCAGACGGTGTAGGTAGCAATAATATATATTAGAACATAGAAAGATCAAACCTCCTTAGAAAAACAATGCCTAACGCTGTTATAGTAGCTAGGCAGCAGAGTTTAACCCACACCATTGCTTCTGAAGCTGTATGATAGATTATTTTAGAGCCTGAATGCTGGATATAACTCATACAGTATGTGTATACCTCTTTTATTGTCTGTGTTAATTCTGATTTGAACCAAGTGATGTCTGTATGTCGGCACAGCCTGTCCCGTATCACACAATTCATTTCATGCTCCCAGTATCCTACAACAGTGCTACGATCTTCACGATCTTCATTGGATAGCCTCCGAAGGAACTGGAAAGAAAAAAGATACATAGTTTTTTTGTATTAACATGTTTTCATATTACATAACGCACAGAAAAAGAAGCCAAAATGTTCAAGTGCAGACTTAGGCCTCCTTCCCACGAGCGTGACGGGGTCCGCCGCGTAATATTACGCAGTGAAGCCCGTCACGGCGCCCCCCAGAGCCCCTATACTTACCTGCGGGAGATAGCGTGAAATCGCTTCCCCGCCCACCACCGCCGCGTCACCGCCCGTCACCGCCCACCACCGCCGCGTCACCAGCCGTGTCACGTGCACGGCCGGCCGTGTCACGTGACGCGGCCGGACGCGTCATTTGGCGTCATATGACGCGCGGCGGTGGGCGGGAAAGCGTTTTTTCACGCTATCTCCCGCTGGTTACAGCGGGAGATAGCGTGAACGGACGGCTTCCATTGACTGCAATGGAAGCCGTCAGTGCGTACAGCCCGTCCTCACCCGCAGAAAATAGAGCATGCTGCGGGTGAGGACGGGAGAAATCGCGGTGCGTAATTCCGCGCTGGAATTACGCATCGTGAGCATTGTGCTATTAGGTTCAATAGAACCTAATAGCTGCGGGCAACGCAGCGGATTTTCGCCGCGAATTACGCGGCGGAAATCCGTTCGTGGGAAGGAGGCCTAATGAGAAGTCAACCAGCTCAACACAGGCCAGATTGGGAGAGGAGTGACTGCTAGCAAACATAGTCTGCACATGTGAACTGATACCAAGGATGTCAGCCATAGATAAGTGTGACACATTATACAGTATTACAACCCCTGCTGGCAAAGCAGTGGATTGCCCTGCATCACCATAGTGCACCACACCCCAGGCTCGCTCAGCATCTATAGCAAACTGCATTAAAAAAAAAATAAAACACACACTGATAAATGTGAGTGTTAGTCTGCATTTTGGCCAAGACACATAAGCTGATGGGCCACAGCCGTGAAAATGGTGGCCGATATACGCTTGTGTGAATAAGCACTTAGGGAGGCTAGAATCCAGTAATTAAATTCACATGAGGTCTGATGTATTAGTAAGAATTTAATGACTAATAACTTTAATTATGCTATAGATATTGATTTTTGTTTTAGGCGGGCTGCACATGGGCATATTTGCATTGCGGAATCCAGAGCGGGTGTCTGCCTCAGGGTTGCACAGAAAATACCTTCCATAGCATGCCATGGAAAATTGCTGTTTCCTGCACACGAGTGGAAATCAATTGCAATTTTCAGCTCATAGAGGAAAAATCGCAGCATGCTCTATTTTAGTGTCTTGTCCGCACAGACAGCTTCCATTAAAATCAATGGAAGCTGGCTGACCCGTGGCCCATCCGCAATTAACATTGCGGACTGGTCACGGATTCTGCTTCATCGTCCAACGAGGACACAGGAAAATCTGTTCTACGCATGTCCGATTTGGAGCTGTCTGGATTATACACAGCACAGATAAGAAGAAAAAAAAGACAATTGCGTGGGGGCACCGGCTAGGCACAGGGTCGGATTACACTGCAGGATCCCGCATCTGGAATCTGAGCTGGTCGTGTGCAGCTGGCCTTACTCTCCTATGTGTTAACACAGCATGCTTCCTCTCCTACTAGACAATATGCACAGTCACTTGACATATAAGATGATGGTTAATGCGAAACTACAAAACTTGTTCTGTGATATGATATGTATATTGAACTGTAGAGAGGCTGAAATAATTCAAATAAGCCCTCCTCCACGCAAGCATTTTTACGTAACTATTTAACCATTATAAAATGTTGGCATGAAAATCGTAACCATATGAAGCATCGGATTCCAATGCATTCATTCAAATGGGCGATTTTCTATCGCTAAAAAAATTGTGCTGTCAAAACTAGAAATCACTGATTTTTTTTCCTCTTTGCGTGAAAACACGGATCACGCTATGAACTATCGCCTGTGGACAGTCAGGCTAAATGTAAATATGGTAAAGTGAATATATTTTCATAAATATTAGAGATGAGCGAACGTACTCGTCCGAGCTTGATGCTCGGGCGAATATTAGCGTGTTCGGGATGCTTGTTACTCTTAACGAGCACCACGCGATGTTCGGGTTACTTTCAGTTTCATCTCTGAGACGTTAGCGCGCTTTTCTGGCCAATTGAAAGACAGGGAAGGCATTACAACTTCCCCCTGCGACGTTCAAGCCCTATACCACCCCCCTGCTGTGAGTGGCTGGGGAGATCAGATGTCACCCGAGTATAAAAGTCGGCGCCTCCCGCGGCTCGCCTCAGATGCCTTGTGAGTTAGCTGAGGGACAGTGCTGCTGGTGCCGGAGCTGCTGTAGGGAGAGCGTTAGGAGTTAGTGTAGGCTTCAAGAACCCCAACGGTCCTTCTTAGGTCCACATCTATCCGTGTGGAGGCTGCTGTTAGCAGTGTTGCCCATTTTTTTTTCTTTCAAAATCGGCTGTGCAGAGCATTGCGCCCTGCAGTAATACTACAGGGACAGAAGTGGTGGTTAGGCAGGGAGAGTGTTAGGAGTGAGTGTAGGCTTCAAGAACCCCAACGGTCCTTCTTAGGGCCACATTTAACCGTGTGCAGTACTGTGCAGGCTGCTGTTAGCAGTGTTGCATATTTTTTTTTTTTTAAATCGGCTGTGCAGAGCATTGCACCCTGCAGTAATACTACAGGGACAGAATTGTGTAGGCAGGGCCAGAAGACATATTAATTATTGATTGAATATACGCAGTGGGCCTTTTCTTTAACAAAAAAAGGGAAACATTCTATTTGACCTGCCTCTGACAGTCCTCAGCGTTCTGGGTACGTGTGTGGTGGGTGCAGAACGTAAACAGAAATCATACGCAGCCAGCTACGTTTAACAGCAGGCTTGCGCCAATTTATTTCCTGCCTGGGAAAAATCACCGCTCTGCTGTAGTTAATAACTCTGCAACCCTGCAGTTCTGTGACACGTTTGCAGGGCCAGAAGACATATATTATTGATTGAATATACGCAGTGGGCCTTTTCTTTAACAAAAAAAAGGAAACATTCTATTTGGCCTGCCTCTGACAGTCCTCAGCGTTCTGGGTACGTGTGTGGTGGGTGCAGAACGTAAACAAAAATCATACGCAGCTAGCTACGTTTAACAGCAGGCTTGCGCTAATTTATTTCCTGCCTGGGAAATCAAATCACTGGTAATACACCATGCTAAGGGGTACGGGTAGGCCTATAGGACGTGGACGCGGGCGAGGACGCGGAGGCCCAAGTCAGGGTGTGGGCACAGGCCGAGCCAGTGCGGTGGCCAGGGGTACAGGCAGGGCCAGACCGAATAATCCACCAACTGGTTCCCAAAGCGCCCCCTCGCGCCATGCCACCCTGCAGAGGTCAAGGTGCTCTACGGTGTGGCAGTTTTTCACAGAGACGCCTGACGACCGACGAACAGTGGTGTGCAACCTTTGTCGCGCCAAGATCAGCTGGGGAGGCACCACCAACAGCATGCGCAGGCATATGATGGCCAAGCACCCCACAAGGTGGGACGATGCCCGTTCACCGCCTCCGGTTTGCACCACTGCCTCTCCCCCTGTGCCCCAACCTGCCACTGAGATCCAACCCCCCTCTGAGGACACAGGCACTACCGTCTCCTGGCCTGCACCCACACCCTCACCTCCGCTGTCCTCGGTCCCATCCAGCAATGTCTCTCAGCGTAGCGTCCAGACGTCGCTAGCGCCACAGTTTGAGCGCAAGTGCAAGTACGACGCCACGCACCCGCACGCTCAAGCGTTAAACATGCACATTGCAAAATTGATCAGCCTAGAGATGCTGCCGTATAGGCTTGTGGAATCGCAGGCTTTCAAAAGCATGATGGCGGCGGCGGCCCCGCGCTACTCGGTTCCCAGTCGCCACTACTTTTCCCGATGTGCCGTCCCAGCCCTGCATGACCACGTCTCCCGCAACATTGTACGCGCCCTCACCAATGCGGTTACTGCCAAGGTCCACTTAACAACGGACACGTGGACAAGCACAGGCGGGCAGGGCCACTACATCTCCCTGACGGCACATTGGGTGAATTTAGTGGAGGCTGGGACCGAGTCAGAGCCTGGGACCGCTCACGTCCTACCCACCCCCCGAATTGCGTGCCCCAGCTCGGTGATGGTATCTGCGGGGGTGTATGCTTCCTCCACTAAACCACCCTCCTCCTCCTCCTCCTCCTACGCAACCTCTGTCTCGCAATCAAGATGTGTCAGCAGCAGCACGTCGCCAGCAGTCGGTGTCACGCGGCGTGGCAGCACAGCGGTGGGCAAGCGTCAGCAGGCCGTGCTGAAACTACTCAGCTTAGGAGATAAGAGGCACACGGCCCACGAACTGCTGCAGGGTCTGACAGAGCAGACCGACCGCTGGCTTGCGCCGCTGAGCCTCCAACCGGGCATGGTCATGTGTGACAACGGCCGTAACCTGGTGGCGGCTCTGCAGCTCGGCAGCCTCACGCACGTGCCATGCCTGGCCCATGTCTTTAATTTGGTGGTTCAGTGCTTTCTGAAAAGCTACCCCCACTTGTCATACCTGCTCGGAAAGGTGCGCCAGCTCTGCGCACATTTCCGCAAATCCCACACGCACGCTGCCACCCTGCGGACCCTGCAACATCGGTTTAATCTGCCAGTGCACCGAGTGCTGTGCGACGTGCCCACACAGTGGAACTCTACGCTCCACATGTTGGCCAGACTCTATGAGCAGCGTAGAGCTATAGTGGAATACCAACTCCAACTTGCGCGGCGCAGTGGGAGTCAGCCTCCTCAATTATTTACAGAAGAGTGGGCCTGGTTGAAAGCCATCTGCCAGGTCCTTGGAAAATTTAAGGAGTCTACCCAGATGGTGAGCGGGGATGCTGCAATCATTAGCGTCACCATTCCTCTGCTATGCCTCTTGAGAAGTTCCCTGCAAAGCATAAAGGCAGACGCTTTGGAATCAGAAACGGAGGCGGGGGAAGACAGTATGTCGCTGGATAGTCAGAGCAACCTCATGTCTATATCTCAGCGCGTTGAGGAGGAGGGGGAGGAGCATGAGGAGGAGGGGGAAGAGACAGCTTGGCCCACTGCTGAGGGGACAGATGCTGCTTGCCTGTCATCCTTTCAGCGTGTATGGCCAGAGGAGGAGGAGGAGGAGGATCCTGAAAGTGATCTTCCGAGTGAGGACAGCCATGTGTTGTGTACAGGTACCCTGGCACACATGGCTGACTTCATGTTAGGATGCCTTTCTCGTGACCCTCGCGTTACACGCATTCTGGCCACTACGGATTACTGGGTGTACACACTGCTCGATCCACGGTATAAGGAGAGCCTTTGCACTCTCATTCCCGAAGAGGAAAGGGGTTCGAGAATGATGCTATACCACAGGGCGCTGGTGGACAAACTGATGGTAAACTTCCCATCCGACAGCGCTAGTGGCAGAAGGCGCAGTTCCGAGGTCCAGGTAGCAGGGGAGGCGCAGAGATCAGGCAGCATGTACAGCGCAGGCAGGGGAACATTCTCCAAGGCCTTTGCCAGCTTTATGGCTCCCCAGCAAGACTGTGTCACCGGTCCCCAGTCAAGGCTGAGTTGGCGGGAGCACTGTAAAAGGTTGGTGAGGGAGTACGTAGCCGATTGCAGCACCGTCCTCGGTGACGCCTCTGCCCCCTACAACTACTGGGTGTTGAAGCTGGACATGTGGCCTGAACTCGCGCTGTATGCCCTGGAGGTGCTTGCTTGTCCTGCGGCTAGCGTCTTGTCAGAGAGTGTGTTTAGTGTGGCTGGGGGAATCATCACGGATAAGCGTACCCACCTGTCAACCGACAGTGCCGACAGGCTTACACTCATCAAGATGAACAAAGCCTGGATTTCCCCAGACTTCTCTTCTCCACCAGCGGACAGCAGCGATACCTAAGCAATACGTAGGCTGCACCCGAGGATGGAAGCATCGTTCTCTCTCACCATCCAAAACGGGGACATTTCTGCTTCATCAATCTGTGTATAATATTCCTCCTCCTCCTCCTGCTCCTCCTCCTGAAACCTCACGTAATCACGCCGAACGGGCAATTTTTCTTAGGGCCACAAGGCTCACTCATATAATTTTTCTAAACAATTTTTATACGTTTCAATGCTCTTAAAAGCGTTGAAACTTTAACTTGAACCAATTTTTCGTTCAACTGGGCTGCCTCCAGGCCTAGTTACCACTTAAGCCACATTAACCAAAGCGATTAATGGGTTTCACCTGCCATCTTGGTTGGGCATGACCAATTTTTTCTGAGGTACATTAGTACTGTTGGTACACCAATTTTTTTGGGCCCTCACCTACAGTGTAATCATAGTAATTTCTATGTTCTTCGCCTGCACTCATGGTACAGAAAGGTGTGTGGGGTTGGCCTACACTTTAGCTACATAAATGTCTATACTGCAGCTACTGAAATGTGAAAGAGACTGTTATCTCCCTAAACTGCTGCAATGGGAATGTTACTGGGGCCTGTCTTGAGTGCTACTATTACTGAAATGGAACTAAGACTGCGCTCCCCCTATACTGCTGCTAGTGATATGTTAGTGGGGCCTGTCCCTAAGGCTACCGCTGAAATCTTAATAATTGTGGGCTCTGCCTATACCGCTGCTAATGGTATGTCACTGGGGTGTGGAAACAGAGGCTTCACAAAGACATGATGGCGGCGAGGCCATTTCCCACCAACGCTGTTACTGTTAAGGTGCATATAACCACGGACACGTGTAGAGGACACATAGTGCCTCCAAAACATTCCCCTCCTCCTCCAACAATGAAAACATTCTTGGCAAATACCTTAGCATTGGTCCGTCTGGTGGCAGTCCAAGAATTTCACCTTTAACGACACAACAAGAGAGCACCACCACCATCCCCCCGCCACGGCCCACTTAATCCTGGCCACATTCCGAAAACCAACTACATAAAACCGCGCTACCAGGTCCGCAGTCACCACCACATTACCACCAACGAGGTTACTGTTAAGGTACATATTACCAGTCAGACTGGGGCATGCAGTGTGGGCCGAAGCTCACCTGTATTAAGCACGACATTACTACCTCAGCTGTGTTGGGCAATGCAATGGGATATTTTTATGTACCGCCGGTGGGTTCCAGGGAGCCACCCATGCTGTGGGTCCACAGGGAATTATAAATGCATCTGTTTCCACTTCTAAAGAACCCCAGTCAGACTGGGGCATGCAGTGTGGGCCGAAACCCACCTGCATTAAGCACGACATTACTACCTCAGCTGTGTTGGGCAATGCAATGGGATATTTTTATGTACCGCCGGTGGCTTCCTGGCACCCACCCATGCTGTGGGTCCACAGAGAATTATAAATGCATCTGTTTCCACTTCTAAAGAACCCCAGTCAGACTGGGGCATGCAGTGTGGGCCGAAGCCCACCTGCATTAAGCACAACATTACTACCTCAGCTGTGTTGGGCAATGCAATGGGATATTTTTATGTACCGCCGGAGGGTTCCAGGGAGCCACCCATGCTGTCGGTCCACAGGGACTTGTAAATGCATCTGTTTCCACTTCTAAAGAACCCCAGTCTGACTGGGGCATGCAGTGTGGGCCGAAGCCCACCTGCATTAAGCACAACATTACTACCTCAGCTGTGTTGGGCAATGCAATGGGATATTTTTATGTACCACCGGTGGGTTCCAGGGAGCCACCCATGCTGTCGGTCCACAGGGACTTCACAATAGGGAGTTGTACCTGCCTTTGTATATGAATTAAAAACCGCGGTCTGACTGGGGCATGCAGACACCTTGACAGAATGAATAGTGTGTGGCACATAGGTTCCCCATTGCTATGCCCACGTGTGCAGCTCCTGATGGCGGTGGCACAGGATTATATTTCTCATTGCTTCTGTACAGCATTGTGGGCTATCGCCCCGCCCCTTTTAAAGAGGGTCGCTGCCTAGCCGTGCCAACCCTCTGCAGTGTGTACCTGCGGTTCCTCGTCATGGCAGACGCATTTATAAATAGACATGAGGGTGGTGTGGCATGAGGGCAGCTGAAGGCTGCGCAGGGACACTTTTGTGTGCGCTGTGGACACTGGGTCGTGCGGGGGGGTTGGGCAGCATGTAACCCAGGAGAAGTGGCAGCGGAGTGTCATGCAGGCAGTGATTGTGCTTTGTTGGAGGTAGTGTGGTGCTTAGCTAAGGTATCCATTGCTAATTAGGGCTTTTCAGAAGTAAAAGTTGTTGGGGGGGGGGGCGCCCACTCTTGCCAGTATTGTGGCTTAATAGTGGGACCTGTGAACTTGAGATGCAGCCCAACATGTAGCCCCTCGCCTGCCCTATCCGTTGCTGTGTCGTTCCCATCACTTTCTTGAATTGCCCAGATTTTCACACATGAAAACCTTAGCGAGCATCGGCGAAATACAAAAATGCTCGGGTCGCCCATTGACTTCAATGGGGTTCGTTACTCGAAACGAACCCTCGAGCATCGCGATAATTTCGTCCCGAGTAACGAGCACCCGAGCATTTTGGTGCTCGCTCATCTCTAATAAATATATTAGCAACTAGATATATTTTATTACATTACGTATATGTCCACACAGTCTTGTGGTTTCTTAATATTACCTGAAATACTTTGCTTATTTCTCTCAGAGAGAACAGATAATGCTGTCTGCCTGGTGTTGAGGAAATAACTAAGACTTTTTTGAAAGATTCTAAAAGATGACATGAGGCTTTCGCCAATGATAACTGAAGATCCTCTTGGAGAGAGAGGCCATCCTTGTCACCCATATTTGCCTGAAATGAAAAAACAATTAAGTGAATATAAATTAATTTATAATCAGCAGGAAAGATATTATATTTGCAATTGGCAAGAAGAAGATCAAATTATCTAATAGTGGAACAGAAGTTATATTTGTAATTTACAGTTAGTAGATCAATTGATTTAAAACACTGAATGACCAGCCCTATTTACACTGCGACCATGGAAATACATAATTTCATTTTACTAAAATTGGATTACTAAAATTACTAAAAATGCAGTCATTGTGGGGAGTACACAGATTATTGCTTAAATATATGTTCTCCGTGGCAACAAAGCAGAATCTAGCTGTTATTTTTCAAGTGAAGGTTGCAAAATACAGGCAACAGCCTGATTGGTGGTAAGCAGTGTTTTCATCTGTACTTGTTTTTATTCAAGTTGATTCAAGTTTCTTGTTGCCATGTGACTGAATACAGAGTGTTGTCAACAGCATTGCATCAACAGTCATGTGATCAGCAGAGTAAGTGGGAACCTGATCGGGGGGTGGAGTAAATGAGTGAGTATAGACTTGATTATTTTATAGCATTTCTTGATCTTAGAAAAACATTTTTAGTCACTGGACATGCCCTTTAAACAATTAAATGAGGTTATTACAACTTACTTCTAGTACAGAGAAAATCACTTTTTGTAGCTGGGACCCTTCTAGATCTGGTAGATGGAATATGGAAAAATGCCGCTAAAGCAAGAAAATTGAAAGGTTAATGTAAAACGTGAAAATGGTTAAACTATCTTACTAAAATAGAGACCAAGAAAGCAGGCCCATGCAAACTATGAAGAATTTAATATATAATCGTCTATCATTTTACTGCACTAACTACCATGTAAATGTCATATTTTACTGGACTTTAATATAACTTTTTATTTTAAGATTGTATTTATATTTCTATTATTTCATAACTCTGTTGATCTATTTATAACATACAACTTCTGTGTCGCTGTATATAAGGAGATAAACATAAATAGTTAGCTGTCATAAAGGCTATTGCATACTGGCTTCTCAGTCAGACGAGCGTTTTTTGCTGAGCACGAATAGGTGCGCAAATATTTCGCCCCTTGCGTGTGGAAAACAATCGTGTGACCGGGTGAATTCCAGCTATTTGAAATATCCCGTTCACACGATTTGAGGTGCATGGTGTGTGTTTTCCAGTTCCCATAGGAGTCTATGGAAAGCACGCTCCAAAGATAGGACAGGTCCTATCCTTGCGCGCACGATGGACCTTAGATGTGAGTTGCACTAGCATGTCCTAACTTCGGCAGGTGCGAGTATTTTGCTCCTCTAAAAAAAGTACATGTGAATACTTTCATAGGAAAGCATTGGTTCTAATAAATGCGATCTTTTTGCATGCCTATTCGTGCGCAGAAAAAACACTTGTCTGACCGAGGCCTGATGTTTTATGCACAAGATGTTGATACTGACTATGTTGGGCAAAGTTCCTTTGGTTGACTTCTGTTCTTTCTTGCTGTCCCTCCTGTCCTTGCGTTCTGGCATGCATACATTGTGTAGTGTGCGGTACGGTGACCACACAGGTGCAGGCAGGCCGCAGGTTTCTCCCTATCACTGGGCAGGTGTGGCCCCCAGACATCTGATGTCCTGTGTGTGTGTTTCAGATGGGTGATGCCTGACACTGTTCCCTTTGTCATCACGGTGGCTGACTCTCTATTCCCCTGGTGTGAGGACACTTGGACTAGCTATGGTTACCATATGTATGCATGTAAGCTCTGGGTGGGGTTCCCGTTATATGTTGTATGCACAACCTGGTATGTTGGTCTGAACAGTGACATGTGTGGTATGTCTGTGCAAGTGGCCAGACATGTGCTTTATGTGCAGTCATGTTCTGTGTGGTTCGTGTTACTCTGTATGTTGGTGTGAACAGCGACATGTTTTGTATGTCTGTGCAGGTGGCAAGACATGTGCTTTATATACAATCCTGTTCTGTGTTCAGTGTGTATAAACAGTGCGGTGTCCTATGTGTGTTTTGTGCATCTCTCCAGGTTCCTGATCAGGGATAGCCAGGTCCCAGATGAAGACAGTGGGGCAGACCATATCAAGACGATTACTTGCTTTTGGACAGGGGTTACCTACTTTCCCTGATTAGTATGGGACAGGGGTCCTTCTATCTTGGCCTTGAGAGGTGCAATTGGTCTATGCAACACTGTGTGAGTGTGTGCAGTTTTAAAAGGACACAATCTTGCATCAGCACGGAGGCGTGGTGCTTTAGTGCGCCGAGTGGATGTAACAATAACACTTAAAATACAGGATTTTTATAACAATTGATAGTTATAGGTCATTCCTCATAATTATGTAGTTGATTTTGACAGGTTTAAATCTCAGGACACTTTAATAACTCACCAATAGCCGTTGAACTGAAACTCTATGGGCAGTGTTGGTATATTTGGGTTGACCCATTACTGCTTTTACAAGGAGCCCTTCTACAGTCTGCCACTCAAAAGGTTTGTTGAATTTCACCAGAGTTTTGTCATCAAGAAGCATTCTTAGCAGCTAAATAAACATATTAGGATAAATATTTTGTGTTTAGTCATTTTGACACATATACATAATTAAACTACAAAACAATGTCTAGATGCAATGTGGAAGCATGGAGATTTCCAGGGATGCATGAATGAAAATAATTCCAAATAGAAGACTACTAAGAAGACATCAGATTTTTTTTTCACAAATAACATGTTACAAATCCAATGTAGGTTAACAACTCAGTGGTGACCTTGCATTCTTATTAATCCTGAGAGATCACCTGATTTCCTATAACATCATCTGTCACAGGAATCACCAGGACCTCAGCAGGCTTCTCCCCCAGCACATCCCTAAGGTAGAACTTGTAGCCAACAGCAAAGTCAGCCCACTTCTCCAGAAATCCAAACTCCACCTTCCTACACCAACTCCTGATCCATTTGCTTATCTCCCTAATTTCCCGATGCCTTTCTGGTATGGCACATGGCAGAGGTAGTATTTCAGAAAAAAACTATTTTAGAGGTCCTTGTCTTAAGCTTACATCCTAGTTACCTGAAATTGTTTTTAAGAACCTTCCACCTACCTCTAGCTTTGTCATTGGTGCCAATGTGTACCATGACTGCTAAGCCTCTACCAGTAATCGGTCAACCCAATCCGCAATGTGTCAAACTTGAGTGCCAGAAAGACAATACACTGTTGAACAATCCTGGTCTTTGTGGCAGATTGCCCTTTCTGTCCCCCCAAAACTGAGTCTCCCACTAGCAGGACCTGTTTATACTGCCCTGTAGTCCTATTCCCCCTTCTAATGGAGCAGACATTCCCTGGTAGTTAGAGGCAATATAATGCTTTAGCAGTGCTAATCCTGAAATGGCATTCCCCTCATCTGCTAACTTTGTTGGGGTGTGCCAGTTCAGGACTAGCCTCCCTGGATCTCTTCCCTCTACCCCTCCATCTAACTGTCACCCAGCTAGCTGCCTGATCATCCTGCACTCCCATACTACTATTTACCCCCACATCTGCCTTGCGCCACTTAGAATTGTTGAAAAGTTTTTCAGTACATTATATGGTACATTAAATAGTACCATTAGAGATGAGCGAACGTAATCGTCCGAGCTTGATACTCGTTCGAGTACTAGCATGTTCGAGATGCTCGTTACTCGTGACGAGTACCACGCGATGTTTGGGTTACTTTCACTTTCATCTCTGAGACGTTAGCGCGCTTTTCTGGCCAATAGAAAGACAGGGAAGGCATTACAACTTCCCCCTGCGACGTTCAAGCCCTATACCACCCCCCTGCAGTGAGTGGCTGGCGAGATCAGGTGTCACCCGAGTATAAAAATCGGCCCCTCCCGCGGCTCGCCACAGAGTTATTCTGACAGAGATCAGGGACAGTGCTGCTGGTGCCGGAGCTGCTATAGGGAGAGCGTTAGGAGTATTTTAGGCTTCAAGAACCCCAACGGTCCTTCTTAGGGCCACATCTAACCGTGTGCAGTACTGTGGAGGCTGCTTTTTGCAGTGTTGCACTTTTTTTTTTTTTGGTATATCGGCCGTGCAGAGCATTGCGCCCTGCAGTAATACTCCAGGGCCAGAAGCGCTTAGGCAGGGACAGAAGACATATTGATTGAATATAGGCAGTGGGCCTTTGCAAAAAAATTTGGGGAAAAAAATCTATTTGGGCTGCCTGTCACTGTCCTCAGTGTTCTGGGTCTCTGCTGGGTGTAGTAGTTCTCCAAATTCATACGCAGCCAGCTAAGTGTTACAGCAGGCTTGCGCAAAATTATTTCCTGGCTCTGTCTGGGCTGTGAAATCACCGCTGTATTGCAGTTCACAGTGCAACACTCTGCAGTTCTTTGACATACTCCAGGGCCAGAAGCGCTTAGGCAGGGACAGAAGACATATTGATTGAATATAGGCAGTGGGCCTTTGTAAAAAAATTTGGGGAAAAAAATCTATTTGGGCTGCCTGTCACTGTCCTCAGTGTTCTGGGTCTCTGCTGGGTGTAGTAGTTCTCCAAATTCATACGCAGCCAGCTAAGTGTTACAGCAGGATTGCGCAAAATTATTTCCTGGCGTTCCGTAAGCGAAGTCAGCCTCCAACCATAGGCCAATAAGCGGCACATTTAATTACAGGGTTCTGTTTCTGCACTACTGGTAATACACCATGCTGAGGGGTAGGGGTAGGCCTAGAGGACGTGGACGCGGGCGAGGACGCGGAGGTCCAAGTCAGGGTGTGGGCACAGGCCGAGCCAGTGCGGTGGCCAGGGGTAGAGGCAGGGCCAGGCCGAATAATCCACCAACTGTTTCCCAAAGCGCCCCCTCGCGCCATGCCACCCTGCAGAGGTCAAGGTGCTCTACGGTGTGGCAGTTTTTCACAGAGACGCCTGACGACCGACGAACAGTGGTGTGCAACCTTTGTTGCGCCAAGATCAGCTGGGGAGGCACCACCACCAGCATGCGCAGGCATATGATGGCCAAACACCCCGCAAGGTGGGACGAAGGCCGTTCACCGCCTCCGGTTTGCACCACTGCCTCTCCCCCTGTGCCCCAACCTGCCACTGAGATCCAACCCCCCTCTGAGGACACAGGCACTACCGTCTCCTGGCCTGCACCCACACCCTCACCCTCCGCTGTCCTCGACCCCATCCAGCAATGTCTCTCAGCGCAGCGTCCAGACGTCGCTAGCGCCACTGTTTAAGCGCAAGTACGCCGCCACGCACCCGCACGCTCAAGCGTTAAACGTGCACATTGCCAAATTGATCAGCCTGGAGATGCTGCCGTATAGGCTTGTGGAAACGGAGGCTTTCAAAAGCATGATGGCGGCGGCGGCCCCGCGCTACTCGTTTCCCAGTCGCCACTACTTTTCCCGATGTGCCGTCCCAGCCCTGCACGACCACGTCTCCCGCAACATTGTACGCGCCCTCACCAACGCGGTTACTGCCAAGGTCCACTTAACAACAGACACGTGGACAAGCACAGGCGGGCAGGGCCACTATATCTCCCTGACGGCACATTGGGTGAATTTAGTGGAGGCTGGGACAGAGTCAGAGCCTGGGACCGCTCACGTCCTACCCACCCCCCGAATTGCGTGCCCCAGCTCGGTGGTGGTATCTGCGGCGGTGTATGCTTCCTCCACTAAACCACCCTCCTCCTCCTCCTACGCAACCTCTGTCTCGCAATCAAGATGTGTCAGCAGCAGCACGTCGCCAGCAGTTGGTGTTGCGCGGCATGGCAGCACAGCGGTGGGCAAGCGTCAGCAGGCCGTGCTGAAACTACTCAGCTTAGGAGAGAAGAGGCAGACGGCCCACGAACTGCTGCAGGGTCTGACAGAGCAGACCGACCGCTGGCTTGCGCCGCTGAGCCTCCAACTGGGCATGGTGGTGTGTGACAATGGCCGTAACCTGGTGGCGGCTCTGCAGCTCGGCAGCCTCACGCACGTGCCATGCCTGGCCCATGTCTTTAATTTGGTGGTTCAGCGCTTTCTGAAAAGCTACCCACACTTGTCATACCTGCTCGGAAAGGTGCGCCGGGTCAGCGCACATTTCCGCAACTCCAAGACGGATGCTGCCACCCTGCGGACCCTGCAACATCAGTTTCATCTGCCAGTGCACCGATTGCTGTGCGACGTGCCCACACAGTGGAACTCTACGCTCCACATGTTGGCCAGGCTCTATGAGCAGCGTAGAGCTATAGTGGAATACCAACTCCAACATGGGCGGCGTAGTGGGAGTCAGCCTCCTCAATTATTTACAGAAGAGTGGGCCTGGTTGGCAGCCATCTGCCAGGTCCTTGGAAACTTTGAGGAGTCTACCCAGATGCTGAGCGGGGATGCTGCAATCATTAGCGTCACCATTCCTCTGCTATGCCTCTTGAGAAGTTCCCTGCAAAGCATAAAGGCAGACGCTTTGCACTCGGAAACGGAGGCGGGGGAAGACAGTATGTCGCTGGATAGTCAGAGCACCCTCATGTCTATATCTCAGCGCGTTGAGGAGGAGGAGGAGGGATAGGAGCATGAGGAGGAGGGGGAAGAGACAGCTTGGCCCACTGCTAAGGGTACACATGCTGCTTGCTTGTCATCCTTTCAGCGTGTATGGCCCAAGGAGGAGGAGGAGGAGGGGAAGGAGCATGAGGAGGAGGGGGAAGAGACAGCTTGGCCCACTGCTGAGAGTACACATGCTGCTTGCCTGTCATCCTTTCAGCGTGTATGGCCAGAGGAGGAGGAGGAGGATCCTGAAAGTGATCTTCCGAGTGAAGACAGCCATGTGTTGCGTACAGGTACCCTGGCACACATGGCTGACTTCATGTTAGGATGCCTTTCTCGTGACCCTCGCGTTACACGCATTCTGGCCACTACGGATTACTGGGTGTACACACTGCTCGACCCACGGTATAAGGAGAACCTTTCCACTCTCATTCCCGAAGAGGAAAGGGGTTCGAGAATGATGCTATACCACAGGGCGCTGGTGGACAAACTGATGGTAAACTTCCCATCCGACAGCGCTAGTGGCCGAAGGCGCATTTCCGAGGGCCAGGTAGCAGGGGAGGCGCAGAGATCAGGCAGCATGTACAGCACAGGCAGGGGACCATTCTCCAAGGACTTTGCCAGCTTTCTGGCTCCCCAGCAAGACTGTGTCACTGGTCCCCAGTCAAGGCTGAGTTGGCGGGAGCACTGTAAAAGGATGGTGAGGGAGTACGTAGCCGATCGCACGACCGTCCTCGGTGACGCCTCTGCCCCCTACAACTACTGGGTGTCGAAGCTGGACACGTGGCCTGAAGTCGCGCTGTATGCCCTGGAGGTGCTTGCTTGTCCTGCGGCTAGCGTCTTGTCAGAGAGGGTGTTTAGTGTGGCTGGGGGAATCATCACGGATAAGCGTACCCACCTGTCAACCGACAGTGCCGACAGGCTTACACTCATCAAGATGAACAAAGCCTGGATTTCACCAGACTTCTCTTCTCCACCAGCGGACAGCAGCAATACCTAAACAATACGTAGGCTGCACCCGCGGATGGAAGCATCGTTCTCTATCACCATCCAAAACGGGGACCTTTTTGCTTCATCAATCTGTGTATAATATTCCTCCTCCTCCTCCTGCTCCTCCTCCTGAAACCTCACATAATCACGCCGAACGGGCAATTTTTCTTAGGCCCACAAGGCTCAGTCATATAATTTTTCTAAACAATTTTTATACGTTTCAATGCTCATTAAAGCGTTGAAACTTTCACCTCAACCAATTTTTATTTTAACTGGGCTGCCTCCAGGCCTAGTTACCAATTAAGCCACATTAACCAAAGCGATTAATGGGTTTCACCTGCCCTCTTGGTTGGGCATGGGCAATTTTTCTCAGGTACATTACTACTGTTGGTACACCAATTTTTGGGGGCCCTCGCCTACAGTGTAATCAAATTAATTTTTAGCCCACCTGCATTACAGCTGACGTTACATCAGCTGTGTTGGGCACTGCAATGGGATATATTTATGTACCGCCGGTGGGTTCCAGGGAGCCACCTATGCTGTGGGTCCACAGGGAGTTGTAACTGCATGTGTCCACTTCTAAAGAACCCCAGTCTGACTGGGGCATGCAGTGTGGGCCGAAGCCCACCTGCATTAAACATGACATTACCTCAGCTGTGATGGGCAATGCAATGGGATATATTTATGTACCGCCGGTGGGTTCCAGGGAGCCACCCATGCTGTCGGTCCACAGGGAGTTGTAACTGCATGTGTCCACTTCTAAAGAACCCCAGTCTGACTGGGGCATGCAGTGTGGGCCGAAGCCCACCTGCATTAAACATGACATTACCTCAGCTGTGATGGGCAATGCAATGGGATATATTTATGTACCGTCGGTGGGTTCCAGGGAGCCACCCATGCTGTGGGTCCACAGGGAGTTGTAACTGCATGTGTCCACTTCTAAAGAACCCCAGTCTGACTGGGGCATGCAGTGTGGGCCGAAGCCCACCTGCATTAAACATGACATTACCTCAGCTGTGATGGGCAATGCAATGGGATATATTTATGTACCGCCGGTGGCTTCCTGGCACCCACCCATGCTGTGGGTCCACAGGGAGTTGTAACTGCATGTGTCCACTTCTAAAGAACCCCAGTCTGACTGGGGCATGCAGTGTGGGCCGAAGCCCACCTGCATTAAACATGACATTACCTCAGCTGTGATGGGCAATGCAATAGGATATATTTATGTACCACCGGTGGCTTCCTGGCACCCACCCATGCTGTGGGTCCACAGGGAGTTGTAACTGCATGTGTCCACTTCTAAAGAACCCCAGTCTGACTGGGGCATGCAGTGTGGGCCGAAGCCCACCTGCATTAAACATGACATTACCTCAGCTGTGATGGGCAATGCAATGGGATATATTTATGTACCGCCGGTGGGTTCCAGGGAGCCACCCATGCTGTGGGTCCACAGGGAGTTGTAACTGCATGTGTCCACTTCTAAAGAACCCCAGTCTGACTGGGGCATGCAGTGTGGGCCAAAGCCCACCTGCATTAAACATGACATTACCTCAGCTGTGATGGGTAATGCAATGGGATATATTTATGTACCGCCGGTGGCTTCCTGGCACCCACCCATGCTGTGGGTCCACAGGGAGTTGTAACTGCATGTGTCCACTTCTAAAGAACCCCAGTCTGACTGGGGCATGCAGTGTGGGCTGAAGCCCACCTGCATTAAACATGACATTACCTTAGCTGTGATGGGCAATGCAATGGGATATATTTATGTACCGCCGGTGGCTTCCTGGCACCCACCCATGCTGTCGGTCCACAGGGACTTCACAATAGGGAGTTGTACCTGCCTGTGTTTATGAATTAAAAACCCCGGTCAGGTTGGGGCATGCAGTGTGGGCCGAAGCCCACCTGCATTTAATCTGACGTTAGCTCTGCTGTCCAGGGCAGTGCAATGGGATACATTTATGTACAGCCGGTGGGTTCCAGGGAGCCACCCATGCTGTGGGTGCACACGAAATTCCCATTGCAGAGTTGTACCTGCCTGTGACTATTTATAAAAAAACGCGGTCTGACTGGGGCATGCAGACACCTTGACAGAATGAATAGTGTGTGGCACATAGGTTCCCCATTGCTATGCCCACGTGTGCAGCTCCAGATGGAGGTGGCACAGGATTGGATTTCTCATTGCTTCTGTACAGCATTGTGGACTATCGCCCCGCCTCTTTTAAAGAGGGTCGCTGCCTAGCCGTGCCAACCCTCTGCAGTGTGTGCCTGCTTTTCCTCTGGCAGACGCACTTATAAATAAACATGAGGGTGGCGTGGCATGAGGGCAGCTGAAGGCTGGGCAGGGACAGTTTGGTGTGCGCTGTGGACACTGGGTCATGGGGGGGTTGGGCAGCATGTAACCCAGGAGAAGTGGCAGCGGAGTGTCATGCAGGCAGTGATTGTGCTTTGTTGGAGGTAGTGTGGTGCTTAGCTAAGGTATGCATTGCTAATGAGGGCTTTTCAGAAGTAAAAGTTGTTGGGAGGGGGGGGGGGCACTCTTGCCGCTATTGTGGCTTAATAGTGGGACCTGGGAACTTGAGATGCAGCCCAACATGTAGCCCCTCGCCTGCCCTATCCGCTTCTGTGTCGTTCCCATCACTTTTTTGAATTGCCTAGATTTTCACAAATGAAAACCTTAGCGAGCATCGGCGATATACAAAAATGCTCGGGTCGCCCATTGACTTCAATGGGGTTCGTTACTCGAAACGAACCCTTGAGCATCGCTCATCTCTAAGTACCATTAAAAAAAACAACTCATCCTGTAAAAAACAAGCGCTTAGACATCTACCTTCAAGAATAAATAAAAGAGTTAAGATTTTTTTTAAAAGTGGCAAGGAATAACAAAAATGAAAAAAAAAGGGTCGCCTCCTTAAGGGGTTAAACACAGGAAGTCCATAGAAAGGTTTTCAACTTTCAGAAACATTTTTAAACATACTAGTAAATGATATTCAATGTACTTAACGTTACTTTGGTTTAGGGGCCCTTTAAAGTGACACAGTTTACCTCTTTACAAGGCTGTACCCCATTCTCATCTGATGTAGGAAGATGCAGATCATCGATAAATAACTGAAACGTTTTTCCATCTTTTGCACCATAGATGAAACCTGAAACATATAGCATATTTAATAACTTTCAAAATAACACCTGTTTCCTTTTCAGTGACAGGCAAAAATTTATCTTGAGTAAACTTAATATTGATACTGTCAAAGCTGATACTGCCATGGATATCAACCAACTGAAAGAAGCCGTGCAAAACCGAAAACATGGAGGGAGGGAGCCTTTAAGGTCACCGAGGGTCGTGAACGACTAAACAGCTAACAACAACAAATTTAATACGTAATTATACAGTATCTATACAGCAACAGCAAAATCCTCAACACTTGAAGGGAGCATGACAGCAACTATAAGCACTATAAACTAAGTTATGGTACTGATAGTTTAGGTGATATGGAGTCCGGGTAGCTGTTTCACACTTGCCCGCTTCCCCGTTCCTGCAGTGTCCCCCAATAATGTTAGCACATGCCAGCAGCTTGACTCCTTTTGTGCGCACCTCCTATAGAGATAAATGGGAGATGTGCATGCAGAAGGAGTGAAGCTGCTGGTGTACGCTGAATTTGCCAGGGAACTTCACAGAAATAAATAAAAGGGTAAGTATGAAACACAGCTCCCCAGACTCTGTGTCACTATGGGCACCATGGGCACTAATTATGCCAAGCCAAACAACTGTTATGAGATTTTAAAGTTATATTTATGAAAGGAGATTCTTTTAGAAACTAGACTTTTTGGAATACTTTGCACGTGGATTTATGGCTACAAGACTCATAATATGTCCATGCATCTAGGAATTATCCAAAGGCTCTTTGACAAAGAACCAGTCCAGGTGAGTGCCATACACACATACATATTGCACTCACCTGGACTTGTTCTTACCCAAAATGCCTTTGAATAATTCCTAGATGCACGGACATACAAGCAATAACTTAGTTTATAGTGCTTATAGTTGCTGCCAGATTCCCTTTAAAGGAGATGTCCCGAGGCAGCAAGTGGGTCTATACACTTCTGTATGGCCATAATAATGCACTTTGTAATGTACATTGTGCATTAATTATGAGCCATACAGAAGTTATAAAAAGTTTTTTACTTACCTGCTCCGTTGCTGGCGTCCTCGTCTCCATGGAGCCGACTAATTTTTGGCCTCCGATGGCCAAATTAGCCGCGCTTGCGCAGTCCGGGTCTTCAGCAGTCTTCTATGGAGCCGCTCGTGCCAGAGAGCGGCTCCGTGTAGCTCCGCCCCGTCACGTGCCGATTCCAGCCAATCAGGAGGCTGGAATCGGCAGTGGACCGCACAGAAGAGCTGCGGTCCACGAAGACGGAGGATCCCGGCGGCCATCTTCAGCAGGTGAGTATGAAGACGCCGGACCGCCGGGATTCAGGTAAGCGCTGTGCGGGTGGTTTTTTTAACCCCTGCATCGGGGTTGTCTCGCGCCGAACGGGGGGGGGGGGTTAAAAAAAAAAAAACCCGTTTCGGCGCGGGACATCTCCTTTAAGGCTGGGTTCACATTAGGGTTGGAGATTCTGCTTTGACCCTCTGTTGTTGATTTCTGCAGAAATCCCTGACAAAATAGCATAGCATACTGTGCAATTTGTCCAGTAAAATGCAGGACAGCTGGAAGGAAATCAAATGGACGCCTTTATAGTCAAAGGCATAACAGAGCAGGAAACATAGAATCTATGGCACAAGTATAAATCAGCCCTTTGACACTGTCCTAAGAGAAGTTTATAATCTAAATTCAGTACCTAAAACATATTTGCATATTAAGACTAATTTCATAAGAAAAATGTTTTGATTTGTTCATTGAATGTCTTATGCCACACACAGAACATAGAGTATTGACCTTCCCATGAAACAAGGCTGCAGGGTAGAGGTACCTCCACAATGTTACAAAACATGCAATTATTTCATAGTTTCTTTTAGATCACATGTGTCAAACACAAGGCCCCCACACACTGTGGGGGGGCGCTATTACTACTGAGGTCACTGTGGGGGGCGCCATTACTACTGGGGCCACTGTGGGGGTCACTATTTTTACTGGGGCCACTATGAGAGTCACTATTACAACTGCGACCACTATTATGGTCACTATTAAGGCTCATTCACAGGGGCGTAATCATATTTCGGTCACACAAATACGCTGTGTATTTGTGCAATCAAAAATCGCTTATGTCTCTACATTTGGTTACGAAAAAAATAACGCAGATGGGCCCACTGAAATGGTGAGCAAATACGCAGTGAATACATAAGTTTCCTGCGCATTTACCACGTATTTGCGCGGCCCATTCACTCCAATGGCCTATTGGGGTGTGTAGTACTCAACAAAATAGGTTATGCTGTGTGAAAAACAGAACAATGAGTATTGACCTGCCCATGAAACAAGGCTGCAGGGTAGAGGTACCTCCACAATGTTACAAAACATGCAATTATTTATAGTTTCTTTTAGATCACATGTATCAAACACAAGGCCCGAGGGCTGAATCCGGCCCGCTGCCTCATTTTATGTGGCCCACGGGGTGCCGACGGCTGCTCGCAACTGTACTGATTACCAGATGGGGTGCCGCAGCTCCCCGCTGGTAATTATGCTGGCAGCGCTGATCCCGGCGCACACTCTGACGTCAGTGTGCAGCCGGAATACTATTCCCCTGAGTCCCCTGCTCTTCAGTTCCGCAGGAGAGGACTCAGGGAGGAAGCGTTCCGGGTGCACACACTGATGTCAGTGTGCACCGGGGCTCAGCGCGAGCAGAGGGGAAGCGTCACTGACAGCAAGGAGAAGGCGAGTATATGGGTTAGTGGGGAACTATTACTACTGAGGGGGGGGGTTATTATTACTGAGGGGGGGGGGTTATTACTGAGGGGGGTTATTATTATTACTGAGGGGGGATAATATTATTACTAAGGGGGATAATATTATTACTGAGGGGGATAATATTATTACTGAGGGGGTTTATTGTTACTGAGGGGGGTTAATATTACTGTGGGGTTATTACTAATGAGGGGGTTAATATTATTACTGTTGGGGTCGCTATTACTACTAGGGCCACTGTGGGAGTCGCTTTTACTACTGGGGCCACTGTGGAGGACGCTATTACTACTGAGGCCACTGTGGGGGGGCGCTATTACTAAGGAGGCCACTGTGGGGGGCGCCATTACTACTGGGGCCACTGCGAGGGTCACTATTTTTACTGGGGCCACTATGAGAGTCACTATTACTATTGCGACCACTATAGTGGTCACTATTAAGGCTCATTCACAGGGGCGTAATCGTATTACGGTCGCACAAATACGCTGTGTATTTGCGCAATCAAAAATCGCTTAATCTCCATATTTGGTTACGCAAAAAATAACGCAGATGGACCCACTTAAATGGTGAGCAAATATGCAGTGAATACATAGGTTTCCTGCGCATTTACCACGTATTTGCGCGGCCCATTCACTCCAATGGCCTATTGGGGTGTGTAGTACGCAACAAAATAGGTCATGCTGTGTGAAAATATACACCCTGTGAATGAACTCATTGAAATCAATGGCTTCTATTCACTGCATATTATGTACGCAAATACGCTTGTGTGAACAGGCCTTTACTATACTGTCTTCCATTCGGCCCTTTGAAGGTCACCATATGCCTGATGTGGCCCTCGGTGAAAAAGAGTTTGACACCCCTGTTTTAGATGATTCTATTAAACTTATATGTAAGTCATACATGACAATATGCAACTACATTCTGGCTTTTTAATCCCTTATATGCCATTGTCACTGCTGACTGCAGCATCTAAGTGCTTTACAGTAGGAGGATCCCCCCCACTGGCACCCCACAACATATTTGCATCTGCAAACAATACTGCAAATACTTTGCAATGTGAAGCTTCCCATGCAACATTAGACGCAATATCAAACATTGAGTGGGATGAACATGCAGAATGCATGGAATACTTTGGCCATTCTGATTGCTTTACTGAGAAATGCTACGATGCGGCCAACAAATTGGTGGAATGTGCTCGCTCAATTTTTCCTGCAACCTTGGTAAGAAATGCTGATAAAACATCTATAGTTGTATTTGCCTCCTCTGATGGGGCTTTTAATACATTATCTCACTTGGCTGAGAAGCGTAAGCATGGCCCTGTTTTATATACTTCATCTGGCTCTGTGAATACTATTATGCAGGCCATTTCAGCACAAGCTAGTGGTGTGGACATGCAAAATGATATACCAAACAAACCTACTCTACATGATGTTTTTCTAGCTATGACTAAAAGCAATACTGTTTTGGCTTCTCTCTTTGCTTAGGTTGGTGACCTGAAAAAGGATGTTGGACTTATAAGACATGATTTGCAGAAAATTACTGAAAGATTGTCTAAAACCTGTATTAATGAACTGGAAGAAAACATTGTTCCTATTCAGGATGCAATTAATAAATCCAAGCAGTGTATCCATATTTTGCAATATAAAGATGATCTGGAAAAGACTAAGGAGAAATAATTTGCAACTAGTGGGGGTTTCAGAAAAGGTGGAAGGATTGTTTCCGAACATTTTTTTGAGGGATGGCTGAACTATTGGGAAAGATACTTTGTCATCTTTCCTTGTTGTGGAAAGGGCCCATAGAGTTCCTGCTAAACCACCTCCACCTCATGCCACGCTGAGAATTCTTTTTGATAAAACTCCTGAATTAGGCCTCATGTCCACGTCTGTATTGGTCTTCTTGCAGCCTAAATAGCGGGTCTGTCGGCAGAGACCGCATATAGCTACGACTGTTCTGCACATGCCAGCGTATCACATGCCCATGGTCATGTGCAATGTGACTCTTTTTTCAGAATCAAAGATTTTGTCACAAAGATAAGAGGGAAGGGGAACTTCTAAAAAAGAGTCTGTTTGACTAAATTTGAGGACATTTGTGGACGATGGTCTGATATAGATAATGAATAGTTTATATCGAGTGCTGGTTATATTGCGGCATCATTAAAAAGTAGGGCATTTACTGCTAGGGGAGACTATAAAAATTATGCACTTGTCACAATAATTCTGGAGTGCTTTTGATCACATCACATCGCTGTGTGAGATTATTTTGGCTCTGAGCTGTATGTCAAATGTTCCCGGAAGGATGACCAAGTGTTAGTGGGCAATAATTTATCTACTTTGAGACTGTAATGGCCCAAATGATAAAATTATCATGATATTTAACCTACACACTGACACATTTCATGCATCCAAAAAAAAATGTATTACACTTGGCACTATACAGTAGTCTGAAATAACAGAAAAGAATAATCCCCCAGTATGTAGAACTAGAGATTGAACTCGATTATAGAAGCTCAGCTAAACTGCTAGGCGTATGTCTGTACGTACAGTAATGACAGATTTCAAGTTACAATTTGAAGAATTAGGAATGGAGTGTGAATCAAAATGGATTATAAAAATGATTTAACCGAAAAGCAGGACAAGCTCTGTGTACCAAAGTACTTGAAATGCCACTCAAAATTATATGTAAATTACATCTAGATGTAATAAAAAAATATATATTTGCTCTGAAACTAAGAGACCTAAAACATGTTAATGTGATTACCTTGTCTGTGGACTATATTTTGCTGTAATAATTCTTGGAGTTCTTTGGCCATTGAAGATCCTGAAAACACCATTCTTTTAAGCAATGTGCGTGTCTGATCTGAAATAACAATAGTATGTCTACTAAATATAAAAAGCCATTTAATAGAATATATATTTTTTTCAAAAGATCCTTCATATACCTTGTGTAGAAATGAAATCATTCATTAATGCTGTCTTCCCACAACCTCGTGGTCCAGTTAACAAAATGTGCCGGGATCCCATGCTGGCATACTCTAAGAAAGTGCGCACTATAACCTGTTGGAAACACCAATATATTAATATGAGATCTAATATTATGTACAAGGCATTTCCAAAAAGAGGCTATTTTTTAATTGAAAATAAACTGTAAAAAAAGAAAAAATCACCCAGAAGAAGTTCTGCTTTTGCTGCAAAACTCGGCATGCAGTTATAGCTCAGGCAGATATGCAAATGATTAGAGCTGTAGCATGATTAGATTAAATAGTTAACTTCTTTTTCCACTTATGTAGAGCTTGTTCACCACCAGACATACCTCTTAGATGAAATTGAAGAGAATTAACCCAGTTAACAGAGATTGACTGGGGGTGCATTATTGGAATGCAAAAAGCTGGATAGTCGTATTGACAAATTGCTCGCCATCTAGGCTATTCTGACCAGACTGTTGGAATGTGTTGGTACCAGTGGATTTGTGACAGTATGCACACAAGGTGACCGGGCTCAGGATGCACTCAACAGATTAGCAGTAAAGAGATTTTTCGACAAGCATAAGCAGCTCCAACTTTTTCGCTATCTGTCATCCAGAGACAGTTGGCACCATTATTACAGACCTTTGTATCTGTTGGCTGAAGGACATTTGGTCTCATTTTGTGCAATGCCTTTGACACCCACCCACTGTCACCTCCGTTTGCAGTGATGTCATGAACAATGAAACTACACTGCTATAGAGTGGATTGTCTTCAGTGGCGAATCCGGGTTTCTGCCAGGTTTCTTTCTGGAGAACTAGGGGTGAGCACCTAAATTCTGCCTTTGCTGTGGAGTGAGACACTGCCCCCACTGGTGGTGTGATAGTCTAGCGGGTCATCAAAAACGACAGTCAGTCACCCCTAGTAGTGATACAAGGGACAATGACCGCTCAGTGATGTGTTCAGGACATCCTGCAGCCATATGTGTTCCTCTCATGGCAGCTTACAAGAGGTATTTTCAAGCAGAATGATGCTCAGCCACACACAAAAGGGGCTCACAGGAATGTCTCCACAACAGTGTCACACTTCCGTGGCTGCCCGGTCTGCAGATTTATCACCAATAAAAGATGTATGGAATGCCAATTTCAACAGCCTACGAGTTTGCATGATCCAGAGTCTCATTTACAGCAAATGTGGAGCAATATGCCACAGGATATCATATGGAACCTGCATGCCTTCATGTCCACCCATATCACAGATTGTTTCGCAGTAAATGATCCTTTTGCTCTGATATTGTAATCACTTACTTATAACAACGTTATAATAGCACATATGAAGTTTCATTCGATTCCTACAAGTCCATTTAGGTGCTTGATTTGTTTTTTTGGACAATGAGTGTATATAATACATTTAATTTATGCCATGTGCTCCATTTCTTTTTAGCAAAATTTATTATGTAATTCTGGTGTTTTTTGATTAGTGATTGTCCCCACAGTATCTAATATAGAATTTACATTAGTTTTCGTAAATCTCATAATTCCTTCACTAAAAATTAAAAATTATCCTGTAAGCTGAACATCATATTGGACATTGTTAAAATGTTTTTTTCCCCAAAGAAAGAAATATGTTCCCTTCTCCACAAATAGTATTTGCTACAACTTACTGTATCTTGAGTTTCAATAAATGTTTCTCCCATGATGTCTGTGTTACCAACATATGTGATATCTGGCAGGCGTGACTGCCATGTGTCCCACTCTCCTGACTCATCAAGAAAATAATCAAATACCGAAATCTCCTGGTCATCATCTGGCAAACTACACAAAAATACAAAATTGTCAGCAAATCCATAATAAGCCGTTTTAAAGTAGTGTTCCAAATGATTACAATCTTTTATTATTGTGAATGCTAAGAAATTATCAATTTGCAGCCTGGTTCTAAGGCGCAATTGAGGGTCTAACGCCTGTACAGGAAATCTCTCCAAGGTCATAGCTATACTGTTTGTGCTAGCCACCATTTATTTCAAGCTGTAAATGTCAGATGAAGAAATGTCAATTCTGCCTGGAAATCTTTAACAAAGAACAATATAATGTATATGAATGTGAATTAAAGGACTTGCCCAGAATTAAAAAACATGACTGACACAATTGTTCACAGGTTGTGTGTGGCAGTGCAGCTACACCCCATTCAATTCAATGAAGCTACAATACCACACAGAAACTGTGGACAGGTGAGGCACTGCAGCCATGTTTCTATAATCCTGGACAAACCCCTTAACCCTTAAGGACACGGTCCTTTCCCCCCCCCCCCCCCCCATTTTTGGTTTTTCCTCCCCCTCTTAAAAAATCATAACTGGTTTATTTATCTATCAATGTAGATGTATGACATAGCTGTATGAGGGCTTTATTTTGCAGAACGAGTTGCATTTTTTAATAGTACTATTTAATTTACCATATAATATAGCGACAAATCACAGCACAGCTTTCATTTTTCTTCAGTTGTGTAAGAAATGAAAGTTGAGCTGTGATTAGTTACAATGGGCAACAAAAATTACAGGGGCAGTGGGTGAGTTTCGATTTTTAATTCCACCAGTATTTGTCACCTGGTGCTGAAGAACGCTCATGCAAAATTTCACTCAAATCGGACCAGAATTGTGGATTTGTATATGACACAAACAAACAGATTTTGTGTTTTATATATATGATTTTACTTTCCATCCTAAATTGAATGTTCCTTTGAGAAGGGTAAAACCTAAAAAATTAAACCACTCTAATTATTGGTTGATAGACATACACTGCGAAATAGCAATATCACTGGTATACAAGATGCAGGGGGCATAAACGACACTTACACTGATGTATAGACCTTCAGTAGAGCACTGAACTTCTTCCTTTCTGAACATTCAATGAGAGATCCTACAGACCAGATGAGGCAGAAGATAAAAAGCCTCTCAATATGCAGGTGTCCACCAATACTCTGAGCCTTTTCATTCAACATGGTTGTCAGTAAACTTGTGAAAGAATTGAACAAGCCAACTTCTGTTACTGGAAGAACTGACCTTAGGGGGGAAAAGAAATGAACATTCCTAAATATTATTTCTTTTTTTATTAGACATGGTCAGCTCTACAAGGTTACAGTTAAAGGAGTTTTCTAGGACTATAATATTGATGAACTATCTTTAGCATAGGTAATCAATAGATGATCGGTGGTGTCCACCATTTGAGATCCCTGCCAATCTGCTTATTGAAGAGGCTGTGGCACTTGTGTGAGAGCCGTGGCCTTTTCTCAGGCCTGTGACATCACATGGCCTGAAAGCATCTGAGTCCCATTCAAGTGAACAAAATTGTGCTGCAATGCCTGGCAAGGCTACTATTCAATGTCTGGCGCTGTGCCTGGTATGGATTGAAATGATGTGATGTTCCCCAGAGCACCGCTGTCATTTGAATCAGCTGATAAGTGAGATTCCTGAGTGGTGGTCCCCCACTGATCAAATAGTGATGACCTATTCTGAGGATAGGTAATGCAATGAACTGAGTATATTATGCTGGGAGTGGATCTTTCTCATCACACATTAGGAAGGCAGTGTGTCCCCCAAAATATCTGTGATGGGATCCATGTGAGGGATACTTCCGTGTTCTTGGACATTTCATGTGACTATGTTTCTGTAAAATAAAGTGGAAGGTCTCCATGAAATGGACTACAGATAAGTTGGGAGTCTGTGTGATCTGAAGTATTTTATACATATTTAGCTACATTAACAGGTCTGTCAGAGAAAGTAGGTTTTGAAAAACAAAGGAGATAGAAAAATCAGGCAACAGCAACATAATGCAACTTGAATCTTTCCAAGTACTGAGACACATATCTGAAATATATATTTTTCCATGACAATGGCATACAAACATATTAATACTTAGAATGTTAGCACTTAACCGTGAAATATATTGGTATATCATGTTCCACATAAAATGCCTTCAACTTCTGTTTAGATTAATAAAAAAAAACGTACAGGGGTCCCGCTCAATATATTTTACTTTAAAGGGGTTTTCCAGTACTACATAATTGATTATAATCATCAACATAGATCCCACAAATTAGCAAATAATTTGAAATATTATGCTGATAGAATTGATAAATAAATTCTCATAATAAGTTTATATATTGCAACAATAGATCCATAAAAATACTTAAAGGGGTTGTCCCGGGCCGAAACGTTTTTTTTTTTTTTTCAACCCCCCCCCCCCCCGTTCGGCGCGAGACAACCCCGATGCAGGGGTTAAAAAAGATCACCGGACAGCGCTTACCTGAATCCCCGCGCTCTGGTGACTTCTTACTTACCCGGTAAAGATGGCCGCCGGCATCTTCTCCCTCCGTGGACCGCAGGGCTTCTGTGCGGTCCATTGCCGATTCCAGCCTCCTGATTGGCTGGAATCGGCACGTGACGGGGCGGAGCTACACGGAGCTACACGGAGCCCCATTGAGAAGATAAGAAGACCCGGACTGCGCAAGCGCGTCTAATTTGGCCATTAGACGGCGAAAATTAGACGGCAACCATGGAGACGAGGACGCCAGCAACGGAACAGGTAAGTGAATAACTTTTTATAACTTCTGTATGGCTCATAATTAATGCACAATGTACATTACAAAGTGCATTAATATGGCCATACAGAAGTGTATAACCCCACTTGCTGCCGCGGGACAACCCCTTTAAATAGTGATCCCAGGAATACATTGAAATGACAGGCTTTATTCGAACCATTTGGTTGCAGCATCTCCAAACTCACTAACCAATAAACCTTCCCTGTGTTATACTCTGATGAAGTCTCCAAAGCTTGCATATATTATTTCTTTGGTTAGGCAATAAAGGTACCACTTCTGTAATACTTTTGTCTTTTATACAAGAGTATTAAAGATTCCTTAAATATCATAATACTGGAGCTATGCTCATTAAGTGATTTTTTCACTGGCCCTGATAACTATTGTTCAAGGTGCATTACTGATTACTTTTACTTGTTTATGTAGCTGCAAGTTCAGGCCTTAGTCACACGGGCGTTTTTTCGCGCGATTTGTGGATCGCATGACAGATGCGCATCCGCAAATCGCGTGACCGGGGCCAAAAAAATCGACCGAAAAATCTGCTCCTAGCCGCGTTTCATTAGAAACGGGCCGGAGCTGTCCAGCGCATTGAATTCAATGGAGCCGGCAATACAGCCGCCTCCATTGAAAGCAATGCGCTGCGGGCGAGCGCAGGATGAATTGTCGGGAAGGGCTTAAATATATAAGCCCTTCCCTGCAATTCATCCAGAAAAGTGTAAAAATAAAATATATATATATAATATATATATATATACTCACCTTGTCCCGGCAGACGGAGTTCAGAGCGGCCGGCCTGCAGTGGGTGTGAAGGGGGTGTGAGTCAGACTTGCCTCTGATTGGTTCAGCACTGAGCCAATCAGGGGCAAGTCTGACTCACACCCCCTTCACACCCACTGCAGGCCGGCCGCTCTGAATCCGTCTGCCGGGACAAGGTGAGTATATATATATTTTTTATTTTTACACTTTTCTGGATGAATTGCAGGGAAGGGCTTATATATTTAAGCCCTTCCTGACAATTCATCCTGCGCTCGCCCGCAGCGCATTGCTTTCAATGGAGGCGGCTGTATTGCCGGCTCCATTGAATTCAATGGGCAAACATCGTTCTTCTCTGCCACAGCTGTTACAGCTGTGGCAGAGAAGAATGATTTGTCTTCTATATGTTCTCAATGGGGTCGGCGCTGCTGCCGCCGGCCCCATTGAGCGCATATAGAGAAGAGAACAGGAATCGCAGATCGCAGATAGGTGCGATCTGCGATTTCTGTTCTATAATTTATCGGACGAGCGCATAGAAAGCGCTCATGTGTCCGATACCATTGCAAAGCAATGGTTTTAAAAAATCGCCGGACGCATGCGCATTTGGAAATCGCGGCTAAAAACGCCTGTCTGACTAAGGCCTCAGAGTGCAGAGTGCATTCCCTGTGAAGCATGTGCACTCTCGCCTCTGTTACTTATATGCCTGTGTTCCCCCCATCTCTTCTTTATTCAGATGCCCATATGTATAAACATACAACACATGGTTTATCAGGCTCAAACTTCACGCCTATCAGACTACAGTATGATATGCAAGAACGGTTTTAAAACACAGTATGTTGCTTTACTTGCTATCATGAAGAATGAGATTAAAGATGGGGTCCAGAATCCGGTAGAATGCTTTTGAAAGGACCTGATAAAAGAATATGTAAGCATTATTAATACTACAAACCTATGTACATAATAAAATAATAATGCAGTCATTGATATGTAATATACAAGCAAGTAGCTAAATATGAGAGTAAAAACCTCTGTTCATGTTGGGTGCCATGAGTTCTGTTTTCACAGAATCCATGATAGACATTTTTCACACATTTTATATGAGATCCTTATATTGTCGATCCCATTGTCATATAATGTTATTTTTGTCCATAAATGCTACCTTTCCTATTTATGAGAGGATATAATAGTATTGTACATTTATAGAGGATTTCTACTCAATACCTAAAAAATGTCAATATATTAGCAAATGAGAATTTCGTAATTATGTTTGTTTTGCTAACACAGTTACTGTATTTTATTACAGCACCCATTTTTATGTTTAATTACTTTTTATTAAAGTTTGTGTATATATCAAAATAAAATAAGCAGTAGCAAGTAGGTCTTGCAGGATTGTATAAACTGTATGAAACATTTACCCATAACATTTTCTTGTGTAGTTTCAAAACATAGTTTAGTTTATGCATTTCTCCTTTTGATTTCATGATTAGTCAACTTTCACATGGTATTGTTATAGGAAGGGGATAAATTCCCTAAGACTTATGAGGTCAACAATTCAAGCTTCTACATTGCTAATCTATGGAATCGGTTAACTAAGGTTATTATAATGAAATAGATAACTATACGTCCATGTTGTCAAGCTAAAAGAAGGTAATATGTTAGTTGCAACTTTTAACACAACCAAATTGACCTCTATATAGGTTTAACCCTTTGCAATCCAATTTTGGAATCAGGGTTTCCTAGGGGGATCTCTCTTTCTGCCATTATACAATGGTGCCATCTGCTGGCTAGAGCCAGTACTGCGGTATGGGAAATGCTGGAGAGGCCCCCCGACAACAGAGCGGTCAGTATTATACAGTAAATATACCCTGCCGGCTGTCTACCGACATCAAAGCTGTACAGTCTTCAATCAGAATGTCTTCAGACGTCAGACAGTGGATTGGAAAAGATTATTGATAGCTTAGTAGAAAGGAATTTAACAGAGAAGAGAAAGGGAAGGAAGAAGTAAGTAAGGAAGAAAAACAGAGAGAGAGAAAGAGAAAAAAAAAGGAGGTGTTGGGGAGACCCATTTTTTAAAATGACAACAGGATATGAAGTCACACTGGATATCACCTTTGAATCACCTTCTCAGGAACTGATAGTAAACTTTTACTTTGTTAATGGAGAAATCACACTGGAAAATCACAGTTTGTCAACAGTTTCCGAAACTTTAATTTAAAAGTGACAGCCGATACAGTTGCCCTTCCAGCTTATGATGGATGTTAAAGAAAATCTATATTCTAATATTGAAACCTCATGTCAAATAGCAGTTTATGCAATTTAATGGATTTTCACACTGAAATATCTCTTTAACCTGCTCTTTTGTATCTGGAATATCAAGGAGGAATAATTTTTTATACAAGTTCAGGGATATTTTTTAAAGTTACTAATCAATCATTTTGTACTGAACTAAATCTAAAGAAGTGTATGATACTTCTTTATTTATTAGCTTTTTTCTTCAGTCAAATACCAAACTGCCTCTCTGTATTTTTACAGACAATGTTAACTATTTGTAAAGACCCAAAATTTGTTCACAAGATACAATAATTGACAGTTTCAGCGATCGTTTTGCATAAGCTAATAATGGGCACTAATGCCCATTAGCAGCTTATTACCTTCATTTGCATGTAAAAGAGCCTCCAGGAGCTGTATGCAGGGAACATCAGGTAGTCTGTTCTCTGCATTTAGCTCCACTGTTCTGCTGCGGGGCTGCAAGCTGAATACAATGTAATCAGCACTCCTGTAGAGAACACAGCGTGCAGTCCCTGTTATCAGTTTTCCGGCCGAATAATGGATTTTATGCTCACCTAAAAATCATTTTTCCGCCAAAAAGTAAACGATGGTAGCATTTACACACAACAATTACTGCTCAAAAGACATCGTTTTAGTGAATTTTGAGCGCTAATCATTGCATGTAAATGGGCCTTAAGTAGAATATAATAAAACACAGAGTTGATAAATATAAAATTCATGTATAGCTACAAACATTTGTGCAAATATGACAATGTACACTAAAGGCTCATTTACACGCACATACAATCTTTAAATGGACTGAAAGATTGACAGTTTCATCGAAATTTAGCATGAAGTACTAATGGGCACTAATACTAATTAGCACTTTATCAGCTTTATTGGCATGTAAATAAGCCTCCAGGAGCTGCTTGCAGAGAACAGTAGGTGGTCTGTTCTCTGCATCCTTTGTTCTGGGATGGGGCTGTCAGCTGAATACAATGTAATCAGCTGCTCCGTGCAGAACACAGCGTGCGCTCCTTGCTATCTCTCTCTGGCTGAACGATGGATTTTTTACTCACCTAAAAATCATTGTTCAGTCAAAGAATAAAAGATGAAAGCATTTAGACACAACGATTGTCACTCAAAAACCATCATTTGAGCAAATTTTGAGCGATAATCGTTGCGTGTAAATGGAGCTTTAATTTGAACATCTTAACAGATAGCATTCTTTATCAACATATTTGATCTTGAAGTTAAAACAAAGGGGGAGCTTTACTAATACTTATTGCAAGACAGTGCAAACGCAGACAGTCTTAAAATGCGCCAGATTTTTCACAGTGGCTGTTCCTGGTTGAGAAATCTGGTGCATATTTAGATTATCTAATCTATGTTTATACCACCTATTAGCTGGCTGAGTTTTCTGACAGTTTTTGCACCAAACGTTTTGCGCATTTTTGGCGAACAAGGCTGCAATAGGCCTTTTCCCTTTCTTGTGAAGGCACAATCTTTTCTATGAAGTAATGTTACTTTTAGGTCTCATGTCCACGGGGAAAATCAGGCCCGCTACGGATTCTCCATGGAGAATCTGCAGCGGGTCCCTCCTGCCCCGCGGACATGAGCGCTGAAAATAAGAATAAATCAGAATTAACTCACCTCTCGCACGCTCCGGATCCTTCCTTCGCTGCGGCGTCATGTTCTCTGCGTCGCTGCCGGATCTTCTTTCTTCGGCCCGGCGGATGCGCAGGATGACGTCGGTGACGTGCCCCGCGCATGCGCCGGCCCGAAGCAAAATGATCCGGCCGCGACTGAGAGAAGATGGCGCCGCGGCGAAGAGAAGAAACGGAGCGGGTGAGTAAAATCTGATTTTTGTCTCCCGCGGATCCGGACGGCTTCCATAGGCTTCAATACAACGCGTTTCGGCTGAAACATGCTTGATAAAGGCTGATGTTTCAGCCGAAACGCGTTGCACCCTGTGAATAAAGAAGCTTTATGACGTCATAACTTGGACAAGACTTATTTCTACGAGCTGACCTGGATTTTCAGGGGTGTCATTTGCACTGACACCCCTGCTAAGTAAGTTCCTTCTGCCTTCTCATTTCACCTATCCGATTACTGGAGCACGGGGTTTTTTCTAATTTGTTGTCTACTGCCTTTGCTGCCTCTGGTATACATTCTACCTAGAGTCACCCTGCGATGCTCTCCCCCATTGGGATGTCATTTTGACCAGCGATCAGGATCCCTTAATGACACCATAACTTCTACCGTGGATATTATTGCCTTCCAGGATCACTAGATGCACCGTGACCTTACACAGGGTCCGGTACGTCTGGGGTGAGTCCAATTGGATTTCCCTCTCCTTCTCTTTCTACTTCTCTTCACCCTGCCATTTTCTCCACCTCACATTGGAGCGCTAATCTCATTCTTCTACTTGTCTAAAACGTTGTGTGATGCAAAACATGTATGAGAAATTTCTGATGCAATTTGTGCCAGAAAGCTGTCACATTTTGAATAGAAAATCTGCCCCTGTATGTTTTGTTTCCATTGAACTTACAGTGTTTTCCTGCTGGTTTCTTCCATTTAGCCAAATTTTTGACAAAGGTCTCCAACCAAGAGCTTCACCTTCAATATACAAGATCCCCTTAAATGTAATAAAAAAATTGTAAAAAAACTTTCTAAAGGTTCAAGAAAGGTATATAAAATGTAACAATAAATGTCAATACTGACTGCCTTTGTCAAGGTTGCAGGTGAGACTGTTTGTAAATCAGTTGTTTCAAAAATCAATTTTAGATTTTCTGGAAGTTCCAAGTAGTCACCATTACTGAGCTGTAAAACCTAGCCAAATAATAATATATAATAAATAAATCATGATACTGTAAAACAAGGACAGCCACAAAAAAACATTTTTTCAACATAGCTGATGGCAGTGATGTGACATACAAGACTGACTTAGGCTGCTTGCAGACAGGCGGGTCGGATCTGGCGCATGCGCAGACCGGAGCCGGCGGCCGAGTGAGTGACGATTCTGTGCGCGGCTCTGCGAGCCCCGCACAGAAATAGGACATGCCGCGGTTTGTTTGCCGCGCGACATTTCGCGCGGCCAAACCGCGGCCGTCTGCATAGGAGTGCGTATTGTAATGCACTCCTATGCAGGCTTTCAGTGGCGGAAATCCCGCGGATAATCCCGCCGCGGGATTTCCCGCCGTGTGCAGGAGGCCTTAGGCTATGAAGGAGATGGGGAGAGAGAAAAAGTGTGATGTAGCGATCATACACTAGTTCAGAGCAGATTGACAGGGAAAGCTATTCACACTGTGAATCTGCTCTTAACTAGTGTATGATCGATACATCACACTGTCAGCCCTTCCTCCCAGTCACAGGCAGCTGTCAATATGATGTACACTGCAAGATGACCTTCTCCTTGGCAATAAAGCAAACATTAATTTGCCCCTTTTGCGGCTGTAACATGACCTGCCATCTTCTCCTCCTTCCCCGACAATAAACTGCTCCTTTTAAATCTCTTCCAGCAGCGCCCCACCTTCCCTGTCATAACATTAAGAACTGATAAGAGAGATGGAACAATACCTCTGCAGCGCCACATAATGGATGGCAGCATTCCTTCAAATCAATGCCTGACCCTTTAGACAGGTCTTTAGAGAAATGATTGGGAATTGAAAACCAAGCAAGCATCTATACACAGACAGCTGTTTCGGGGTTTTTGCTCCTCATCAGTGTGCAGTAGGATTCTGGCTTGTCTAGTGAGAGGCCTATGAAGTGGGTCAGGAGGGGTAAGATCACTCCTTAAGGAGAGCACCAAAAAGGTGAGTGAGAAGACTTATATAGCCGCGCTAAAATACGTTCATCTGAACGAGCCCTTATTTGCATATTACCCAGAAGAGCATGGATGGCTTTATAAGTCTCCTCACTCACCTTCTTGGTGCTCTCCTTAAGAAGTGATGTTACCCCTCCCGATTCAGTGCTAAAGAACAGTCTGTTATCAGCCTGAATATTGAATTTTAGAAGAAATGTAGTCCTCCAACCTGCAGTATGTTGGAACATACTGCAAGCACAGCAACAAAACAGTTGAAACTTTTCAAAAACAACCAATTAGAAAATATTCTGTATCTTAAAGTACATGGCTTAATAAAAACAAATTTTGAACGAAGATATGCGTAACGCTTAAGCATATAATTTTCTGAAACATGAAAAATAGCACCTTACTTACCTTCTCTGGTCCAAGCACACAATTAAATTTGTCGATCCAGCTGCCATTCAGAGGTCCATCAAACCATAGCCATGTATTACAGTTATTCTAGAAGTATAAATATATAGATAGACATTTCAAAATGTTTTACTTAATATAAGGGGATGAATACATAAATGCATATGAAAATAAAATAGAATCCATTGAAATATAACATCTATCTAAAGCCCCATGTACATGGCTCACATTATTATGTACTAAGGTGCTGTAGACATCTCCTTTTAGTGTCACCTGAATTGCCTTTCAAATTACCCAAATTGCTTTCTTCCACAAATAGCTGACAATGCCATCCTCCCACATATGTGATGCATTCTGACCACCAAACATCAACGTTCCACTGTCCACACTCAGAGGATGAATCTTCACAATTTTATGGGATGCTTCTCCACTAGAGACCTGTATATGATTTAGAGCCTGAACTAATGTACCAATGCAAGAGCTTTTTCCCGATGCTGGTGGACCTGCCACAATTACACCTGTAATGATATTAAATTATTAAATAAACATAGGACATATGAGAGAAGTTTAAATGTATTGAACACACAAAAATGAGTAGACCATCTCATATTCTGATATTGTGTCCTCCAAAGCAACCAAAAGGACAGAAACCCTCTGCCAATGTGATAACGAATTAATGGTGCCATGTAACTCCTAACAGTTCACAGAGCGTTACATTGATTGGCTGAGTAGCCCTGGATGAATCAGTCAGAGCCATTGTTTCCTGGAGGCTGAATTTTTTGAATCCCACAACCTGTAAGGGATCTTCTGTGGGCAACCAAGGACTGCAGGACACGCGGCAGAACTCTGGACAGCAGCAGGTAGACTTGGACTGAGCCTGCTAGGAAAGTATTCCATTTTTTTCCCACTGGGAATGCAGCTAGGGCTTACTTTTTGGGTATGGCATAACCTTCTTGCGATAAAATCGCGGACAGCGATGCACGATTCTTTACAGGAAAAATCGCGGGGACAAAGCGGCAATATCACGGCGATTTTGTAGCGTCAGTATTGCTGTTGCCCGCATGAAAGAGGCCTGAAGAATAGCACCTACTGAGTTACTGTGCTGATTTATATGAGTCATGTCCATGCACAAGAAATATGCCCATCTTATTTGATGGCCAAATGGTTGTATGTGATGGCATAGCTGTCACTCACACATATTAATAGGTCAGTAAGCTGAGCCCATTGGGAGAAATGTATCAAGCGTTAGTTGAAAGTGATGGACAAAAATACCTAACTAAAAATATAACAAAAATATATTTATAAATTTAATTCTACATTATTTGTAATTAAGTGATGACTATAACTTTGATGCCTGTGCTTTGATGTAAATCTTTTTTATACCCAAGAAATGGTATCTCCAAAGAACTGGTCAAGAAAATTATTTTGTTGTCCAATGGCGTGACTGAGGATTTTTTTTAATTTCTGACTAGATAATACAAAGCTTTGTTATAAAAATCATTATGAAGTTCTTTTAAAATTCCTTTAGGTGCACAAATCCTGCTGTCTAAAAACATATTAAGCGAGTGTATGTTGTATACTTACCAGATTGTATTAGAGATAAGTTAAAGAGCTGTTTGACTTTATTGAGCCACGGAGAATGAGGAAACAGTTTATTCTCTTCCGATTTTAAAATAATGGCTCTTTCAATTTCCTTGTGAAGGATTTGTCTGGCGTTTGATGGGTCATACATCCCCGTAAACACATCTCCAACAACTTGTTTAAACACCAAATAATTCTGTAAAGTAAGTATATGCAGTTTTTTACTACTTTTGCTCCAAAGAATGAACTATAAATATAGAACAGAAACACTGACTATACATGTATGCAGTTATACAGCTCAAGTCAAAAAAAGGCTTGCCATTGGCCCCATAATTAAAACACAAAGCAGTCATATGACAGTTAATGGACTCTTCAAATGGCCGTAATTTTGAAGCTTTTTGCGGCTGTGAAAATCACAGCCGCAGAAAGTGCTGAGACAAACCATTGATTTCAATGGTTTTGTTATGATTATCGGGCTTCTCGTGCGTTAATACTACGTGTGAGGTGTGAGAAATGATTGGACTTGCCTGGTCTTTCTTACACTTAGTTTTTCTACGTGTGAGAAAAGATAGCACAAGACCTATCTTCCTGCTTTTTTCTTTTTTTTTAAACTTGCGTGCGATATTGCGGAGTTTGAATAGTCAAAAAACAATGGGTCAGTTGCAAATACGCTCCAAATCGGCGAGCACATTTGCGTATATTTGACCATGCGCATATGTGTTTAAGCCCTTAGTGCCAATGCAAGATACATTTTTGTCCTGGATCAGATAAATAAATCTACGTTTAGCAATACACAGAACCACTTTAGTATATGAGCTGAATTATAGCTCATCCTCATTCAAGTCAGTGAAGCTGAGTGGAAATACCAGATGCAGTCCATGGACAGATGTGGCACTATTCCTTGCAAGAGAAAAACAAGCAGACCTATTTTCCTAATTTTGGGAATGACTTAGATCATTATGCTTATTACTTGGATCACTGGTGTAACTATAGGGGATGCAGGGGATGCGGTTGCACCCAGGCCCAGGAGCCTTGGGGGGCCCATAAGGCCTCTCTTCTCCATATAGGGAGCCCAGTACTATGAATAAAGCATTATAGTTGGGGGCCCTGTTACAGGTTTTGCATTGGGGCCCAGAGGCTTCATGTTACGCCTCTGACGTGGAAGTATGTTAAATAATATGTACGATATATATTTTCTGCAGCTTATCTTGAATGTTGTGGTTGTTGGCACCTACATTGCTTCTTTATTTGTTGTTTGTTTCTCCCTATATGTTTATCTAATGAAGTATATTTTGATGAGTATATTACAGTTTTTGCCATATTTTTCTTCTTGTATATGGGTAAAGTGATGTTCTGAAGGTGGCAGTTTGATATATCATTTGATAATAGATATTTGGAGGTGTCGTATTAGGTTTAATAAAATGCAGACCTGAGCTTGAAGCTGATATGATATAACTTCTTGAGGTCATAAATTAGCTGATAAGAACGTTCAGGAGAAGAGAGAGCAAAGAGAAATTAAGCCATTAGTCCAGCAGAACTGACAGATGTCCTATTGAACTGCAGTGTCTATGTACAGGGATATATAGAAGACAAATGGTGCTAACTCTTTAATTACCGTAAACTCTATTGCAAAAAAGATTGTCACCATAAAATAGATTTAATGGGGTTGTCCCGCGCCGAAACGGGTTTTTTTTGCATAGGCCCCCCGTTCAGCACAGGACAAACCCAAGGGATGTGTTGAAATTTAAAAAAAAAATTTACTTACCCGAATCCCCTCTCTGCAACTTCTTCCTTCTTTTCCTCCAAGATGGCCACCGGGATCTTCACCCACAATGCACCGCGGGTCTTCTCCCATGGTGCACCGTGGGCTCTGTGCGGTCCATTGCCGATTCCAGCCTCCCGGCACACGTGACGGGGCGGAGCTACGCAATGACACGTTGAAGGAGGCAGAGCCAGAACGCCGCTCGTGCCCGGACCGACCAGAAGGGAGAAGACCCTTCTGCGCAAGCGCGTCTAATCGGGCGATTAGACGTTGAAATTAGACGGCACCATGGAGACGGGGACGCCAGCGCAGGGAAGGTGAGTATATGGCACATATTTTATGCACGATGTATATTACAACGTGCATGTATATGGCCATACAGAAGTGTTTAACTTAACTTGTCATCACGGGACAACCCCTTTAAGTGAAAAAAATTGCCCCCATAGGTGTCCATAACCCACAAACATTACATGTTCCGTAGTAACCGTTTATTAATAGAGTAAAAGTCAATTAATAAAGTGATCCAACAGTGTAATATCCTTCTGACATTTTGCTACTTACGTCACCAGTCATTCTCGGGCCTATGACATCTTGCAGTGAATCGACTATCAATGCGTGACTTTCCTTTGCAGCAACAGGGACAGGATTAGTTGAGGTGACCTTTTTATTTTTGTCTGCACTGTTACCAGTTTTTAAACTAGAGACAGGGCCTGAAATGGAGAAAACCAAGAACATGCAAGTTCTGAATAATATGTCTAATAAACAGTAAAACTGTTTCTTTATGGTCAAACAAGCATGTGGCTCACACTTGCAGACCCTGCGGAGTGAGGACTACACTGCCTTCATGCAACGCTCAGCGGGAGGGATAATCACAGTGTACAATATGTTTTTAGAATTTAATGACATGCTGTCAATAAATCCAAATAAGGCTAGCGCCACATGGGCATATTTGCACACGCAAAATTTGCATGCGCAATATGCAGTGAATAGAACCCATTGATTTCAATAGGTTTGTTCAGATGCATGTATTTTTCCTGCGCAATTTGTTAGTGCAAAAAAAAGCAGCATGCTCTATTTTCTGTGCCTTTGCGCATCAAAAGTCCCCATAGCAGTCAACGGGGATGCACAAATACGCTAGAAGATGCCTTAAATGTTTCAGAATTTCGCAGGAAAAATAACACATCTTGAACTCATAAGACTAATTAGCCATTTTAATGGCTGGGAGCATTGGTTCTTTTTTTATGGCACACGGAAATGCACATGCCTTGCCCCCCCCCCCCCCCCCCGAAAAAAACATATGCCGATGCACAAGCAAAAAAGCATCATTCATTCTGCAAATATGCAGCGCTCATGTGAGTCCAGCCTAAGGTATGTTTGAATGGATCTGCAGCAGGCTTGATCTTGAGCCAATGGGTAGAGGCTCAGCAGAGGGGCAGACATGCACAAGACATAGAAGCACCAGTACAACATTTTTGCCTGGTAGCAAAGATAACATGTAATGTTACTATAGATTAGGTAGATTAGATAGATAGTTAGGTCACAGTTTTATTGCAGTGCATTCAAGTTGTGCAATCTGACAATGTGGGTCTCAAAGCAAAAAAGTTGTTCACCCCTTCTCTAAATAAGCTTTGTTCACAAGTAAACTTAGAATTGTTCATCTCTTCATCTGTGAGATTTCCATAAGGACGAGACACTCTACATAAGTATGAATGCTTCCGGATTTTTAAAGCTGTACAATGTGAGAACACACCCTAACATAAGCTGTATAACACAGCCATAATCTCTGCATACAAAACAGGCTCAGCTCCCGAGTCACCTCACAAGCCGAGCCTGCTCCAGAAGCAGCAGGTTATGGCTGCGTTAGACAGCTGACACTTGCCTGCAATAGCCAGGATAGGAAATAACTCCTAGCCATTTAATAGCTTTTTTTAAATCCAAGTAGGCAGCATATTCGAGTTTACTCGTTGCGGTGGCCCAGGAAGAACCATTGTACATTGAAATTATTGTAATATGGGGCCATTGTAAGTTGAAGGACCTTTCTATTGCACTGTTTGCTTTGTTGGTAGTTGTTATGGAAATAGTATGGTATACATTATAACTGGGAGGCCTATCTCATTATTTATAGCTTCTGTGACTCTTATACATTATGAGATACCATTCATCAGGAAACATCATACTTGTTGCAAATGCTGTAAACTGTTGATATGACATAACGCTGCTAGATCGAGAAAACCTTTCTCCCTCAATCTCCGTCCGACCATTAATCAACTTTTCCATGTTTTGACGCTGAACTGCCCAGTATATAACGTCTAGCAAAGACTGTAAGCTGAAATGACAGTAATATTCCTCTGGCCTATAAAAGAAAATCACTAAATTAGAACAATATTTTACATTCAGACACAGCATGACAAGTAAACTTCTGCATAGATGTCTGTCTGTAATGCCCTTTAGGTATTACAGGGCTTGGGAGTATGTCATCTCACCAAAACCTGCGCTTTATGTCATTGCTAACCTGCTACAGTAAATTGTGATTTTCTAGTCACTAGTTTTATTCACTAGACAAGGGTACATAAATGATACAAATGTATGATTGAGAAAATGGCAGATAAAGTAGTTATATTTTACACTGGGCAATTTTAAAGGATATATTTTCCTTTGTGATAAACAGGAAAAATCAACCCCAAAATTGCTAAGTAAGAACACACTACTTGCAGTAGCCTCTACAGCTGCTTAACCTTTTAAGGATTAGCTCTTTATAACTTTAAGGGGTTCTGTCATAAAAAAAAAACAACAAAATTTTATACTTACCTATTTCTCCCCAGACAGCCTTCTTACCAGATCTTCACCTTGCCGATCTTCTCCTGGCAGCCTGCTTTAGCGCAACTGCGTATGTGTGATGTTTCACCGCTAGTATACTATATAAAACACTAGCGGCGAGATATCGTGCATGTGCGCTAAAGCAGGCTGCCGAGGATTCGGCATTCCCTGCTAGGCAGTGAACACTACGTCACTTGCAGCAATCAGTGCCCTGCAGGAAGTGAACTGCCGCTAATGGATGCTACAAAACAGGAAGAAGAGAATCTGGCTGACCGGGGGACTAGAGGTGCCAGGAGAAGATGCAGTAAGAAGACTGCCTGGGGAGGACTAGGTAAATATTGATTTTGTTTTTCTAATGAAAAAACCTCTTTAAGGACCCAACTATTCTTTGGATTCTAATTTCCCCTTTTCAAAAACCATAACTTTTTTTTCTTATTTTCCCATCAACATAGCCCTACGAAGGCTTGTTCATTGCATGGTGAGCTGTATTTTTCATTGGTACCATTTTGAGGTACATATAATGTATTGTAGAATTTTATTAATTTTGGGGGTGTGGATGCAGTGAAAGAACACATCAATTCTGCAGTTTTTTTGCACCAATGAGTAAGCAGTATCACTTTTTTTCTGTGGGTTTGTATGATTACACTAATACCAAAATTATATCTTTTTTTAGGTTTATAACTTATCTCCTATCCACAGGATAGGGAATAAATGACCAATTGGTCAGGGGCTAACTGCTGTAACCCCAACCAATCAGGAGAATGGGACTTCCATGCCCCTTTCCATATGAATGGAACAACAGTTGAGCATGTGCGCAACCACTCTATTCATTTGTATAGGACTGCTGGAGATTGCCGAGAGCTGTTCTTAGCTTTTCTTCATCTCTATATTCATCTGGAGCTGTGATTAAACCCTGAACACATAGACAAAATACACCTCAATATCCCACATGAATCTTGCCTTAAAAATTTGACAGACTACGTAAGAAATTCAGAATACTAACAATTGTTCCTTAAGAAGTTCAGAGGTGAGCTGTAGTCTTGTGGCAAGAGCCTTCGGGCTTTTGAAGCCAAGGCTGGTAAGTTTGGCCTTGAGAATTATTGTGTGATCTGGGAAAACCAAAGAAACTGCTCTAAACATAGCAAGTATATCCTTTGGTAGGCTCTGGAATCCAGATTTTGAGATAGTGAGAAATAGGCTGCAACCGAGTTGTACTTCACTCTGTAAAAAACAAGAAACATTTTTTATCATGTATTTTTCATTTCGCCTTTTGCATGTATAAAACATGCACAAACAACACACATAAAAAAGCACTACAATTCCCATTTACATGCAAAGATAATCTTTCAAATGACTGAAAGATTCAAAGATTTAGCGATCTATTTGGCCATTAACACTTTATCATCTTTATTTGCATGTAAAAGGATCTCTAGTAGTTGTTTGCAGAGCTCAGCATGTGATCAAACACATGCTGGGATCTGCAAACAGCCCAGCTATGCAAACAGCTGCTGCACATTCCATTGTTCTCTCCCGGCTAATGTAAACATGCCGGGAGCGAACAGCGTGCAGTCTATTGAGAGATAAATGTGTTTGCTTTATCTTTCAATAGCTGAATGATGGATTTTACGTTAACTTTAAAATCATTGTTCAAATGAAAGGTGCACGATCCCAGTGTCTACATGTAATAATTATTGCTCATTTTCGGTCGTTTGAACGAATTTTGAGCGATAATCGCTGCATGTGAATGGGCCTTAAGTTGGTACATGCAGTGGTGGCTTTGACTGTGGATAGTGGCTCTAGTACCCTGTGGGGCTGCCTCTAGCTTGGATTCAATATGTGATACAGATGGTCTTTAAAGCATACAGGTTCCATATGGTATCCTGCCGCATAACAGTCTACATTTGCTGTAACTGAGTCTCTAGATTGTGTAAACTCGTCGTCTGTCTAATTTGGTGCCCCAAATAGTCCCATACATATTCTATTGGTGATAGAGTAGGCCACAGAAGTGTGACAATGTTGGTGAGACATTTTTGTGACACCCTTGTGTGTGCGGCTGAACATTATTCTGCTGGAAAATGCCTCTTGGAAGCCAATATGAGAGGAACACATGTGGTTACAGGATGTCCTGAACACATCGTTGACCTGTCATTGTCCCTTGTATCACTACTAGGGGTGACCAACTGATGTATACGATGATCTTCAGACGATCACACCAGTAGTGGGGGCAGTGTGCTGCTCTAGAACAAAGGCAGTATTGAGGCGCTCACCCTTAGGTCTCCAGACACGAACACGGCCATCGTCAGTGCCCAAACTAAAATGCTGTCAAAAACGCTGTTCTAAAATGCTGTAAGACGCCGCATTTACAAAACGCTGCATTTTTACAAATGCCTCTAAAAAATGCATTAAAATCTCCCATGATCGTTTCTGCATCAACATGTGACATGTCACTTCTTGATGTGAAAAATTGCGGAAACGTAATTTCTCACATCCGAATTTCGCATGCAGATT